>NC_081295.1:76145000-76770000 GCF_030435805.1 Mustela lutreola
TAGCATGTTTTAAATTGGACATAATATATCAATCACAGATTTTGTTCTCTCCTGTCTTGGGAGTGGGAGGAGGGAAGATGCAATAGAATGAAAAGAGGATTGACTATGCATCCTAAGCAAAGAGTCACACGTGATGAGGATAGCTGGGGCTTCATTTTTACAATGTAAGGATCTCGATATCAAAGCTTTCTGAGTACAAGCGTTTAGTGGTGAAATTTTACCGAAGACAGATAAAAAGTCTGAAGGAAGATTATCCTGACAATCACAGTAAGTATTTTCATGATGGAACAGTTGAAGTAATCTCAATCTCTCTAATATTAACTATTCATAAATGTATTATAAAAGAAATAACAGTTGGTTAAGCATCTGCCTTCGGCTCAGGTCATGATCCCAGGGTCCTGGGATGGAGCCCCACATCGGGCTCCCTGCTCAGCAGAGAGCCTGCTTTTCCCTCTCTCTCTGCTGCTCTCCCTGTTTGTGATCTCTCGCTCTCTCTCTGTCTGTCAAATGAATAAATAAAATCTTAGGAAAAAAAAGAAATAACAGAAAAAATTCTAACCCTGAAAACAAACATAATTGGTTGACTGTGCTTACATATGGGTATGAGTTATTGTTTTTTTAAAGAATTAGAAGATAATAAAACATATTTAAATATATTTCACATTGAGACTATATTGAACTTAATACACAATAATTCGGACACATTTCATAATTTTATACTGTCTTAGGGTCTTCCTTGTCATGGTTCATTCTGATTTAGCAGTCTAGCATCAGTTGACAGATCTCCATTGCCTGTGATTTTGTTTATTTTATTCTGACCAGAGTACACATTTCAAAATTTGGTGTAAAATGGTGAGTTATTTGCATTTTCAGGATAAATGGTAAACTAAAGTAATTTCTTACCTCTGTGGGCCTTAGTTTATTGTCTCTGTAATAAATAGGTTTGGATCTCAAAAAAGTTTGTTCTGCAGTGTGACCTACTTAAAATGAATTTGTATTTCTGAGTTTATGATCCACTTGTTATAATACAATGGAATTCTGGCTGTTCCTTCACTGTATTAGAGATGATGATTTTAACAGTTACCAAACAAAGATCTTGGCACCCTCAGCAAATAATAACATTTATTATTTACCACATGCACACCCTATTTGAGAACTCCAGACACTGGAATCTTCTTTAGGGTGCCTAGATAGAGTTGCTTTATTAACTTTTGTCTCTTTTTATGCAATGTAGATATTGTGTGCATTTGACCTCACAGTGTGAAGCATAGCCTGACAGTCATCCACAATGAACCACATCAACATCCCTTTCACACAGGGAACAAAAGTAAAAACAAGCTTGATCATTTACAAGACTCACCATGTGGCCAAGAAGTCAGATACTACAAGCTGATCTCCAGCTTCTTGGAATGCTGCCTCAAAGCCTTTTTTGTTTTCAATCAATTTCTGCATTTTGGCTTGAAGCGGGTGGGGTGCTGCTGTGTGTCTGTGCAGTGAGAAGAACCCCAACGGCAGCTCAAGCCTGAGATGGCCCAAGCCTGGAGCGGTCTAAGGCCCCAGGCTTCTATCCATACAGTGAAAATTATGGTGTGCAATCACAAATGGCAGGGGTTAATCTTCTCTACTTGCCTATCCCTCCCCAACACTGCCCACTGAGAGTATTGTCAAAGACTATGTCATCAAAGGAATCGTAAATAAATGCGTGTTAGATTATTTTAAAGAATTTGGCCTTTAAAAAAATGAAAAACCCTGCCTACGTTAAGCAAAAATTTTTAATATAGTGCCCGAACACCTCTATGAGCTATTAGCCCGATGCTCTAAAATGCAGATAGAAGCGGGGGGCGGGGTGGGGTAGTTCTCTCAATGACAGCAAGTCTATTCCAAGCAGTCTCTTAAAAGAACTCTTAGTGTTCGGAGATAATGAAAGTACGCACTACCTATGACTGAGCTAAAATGGTGCTGTGACCTGGCGATTTCTTTTTATTGCTGACGTGTCCATCCCTGCATAGCACGAACACCGCGTTGTCTACATGAAAATTTAATAGGGTTTCCTTGTCAATGACATAAGCAAATACGCTGGGTGAAGGAGAAGGGGTTTTTAGGGATGGCTCAGAAACTTAATTGTTTTTCCATTTATTTTTAAAATGCAAATTACACTAGTAAGTCAAAAAAATCACTCTGTTAAAAATACATTCAGAATTAACAAACGCAAAAAAAAAAAAAAAAGAAGAAGACACATCAGGATTGTAACTCTTGCCTTCTGAATATTAGGTTTATAACAAAAGCTCAGCCTAGAAAAATAGCATTCTTCACCGGATTTTGAGGAGGATTCAGCTGTACAACTTAGTTGTTTTTCCAGATATAATCACACTACTGTGCTCACTGCTCCCAAAAAAGGACCTGTCCACTGATTACTTTTTAGTAGTCAACAACTGTTTTTGAAAATTTTCGTGGCGATGATAGTAGTGATTAGGTGGTAGCTTGGCTGTAACTTAAAGCAGGAATATGAGGGCTTGTTGTCTGTGCACTTAAATCTCTATCCATATACATGTCCTAGAAGGTGGAACCCCATCACAGCACGAATGTACAGTGAAACCTCATTATAATAGTCACACTAAAATGTGACTATATGAAATGAGTAGTTTCTGGCATGTATAGTATTTATATTTTAAGAATCAGAGGACAACACATTGGTAAATATTTTTCTCATACATTAAACATGCATGTCACTATAAAATCATCATATGAGGTTTCACTGACATGTTTGCAATTATAGATTTTATACATTGTACGTATGGACAAACATATACAAGCCACTGAGAAAATTCAAGCACAAGTGCTGGAACCTTTTTGTTTGTTTGTTTATGTTCCAATATCACCTTTGTTCCTTTATCGTTTTCAAATGTGTATGTGTGTATTTCACAGACATCCATGCAAACACAGTAATGGGACTGGTTTATGTAGATCTGGATGGGCTAAGGTCCAAAGTAGGTTAACCCAGTAACTGAAACTACATAGAAACCAAGAGGAAACATTGCTCCATGCCAGTTAGTAACTTTTCAAGTCTCAATTTCACTGCATTTAAGGATGTTGTATTTGTTTAAAAAAATTGATTTTAGCATCTCAGGTGGATTTTCCCAAGAAAAAATATGAGTCTTCTGAGTTCCTGACAAGCCTGAGCTAATTATGTTTTCCACTAATGAAAACCAAATAATGCTTGAATATATAGAACAAAATTTCCTAGGAATTCAGAATATTCCATAAACACATTGACCTACTATTAAGTTTCCAAAGGCATCTTGTTGCCAACTACGTTAACAGCACAGTTTTTCTGCCACAATAATACAGGAGGATTAAAATACACTCTAACACACAACAGATCCCCCAAATACCACAAAGAGATCTCAAATATTTCACCAAGGTAACTATTGCTCCCCCCCACCCCACCCACCCGAAAAATAATCTCGTACGCTGAAGTTAGGAAAAAAAGTTCACCTACGTAGGGTCTTCAGTTTGAATTAGATATAAAAGAGTAAACATAGCTAATACATATTCAGTTGGCCTCTGTTGATAGAAATCCACAGCTGTTTCTGTGTTAGTAAAAGACATTTGTAGATACTTATAAAAGCACCTAGAGTGCGAGAAATAAAATCAATGAGTTAAGCCATTTCTGCTCTCTGCTTCCAGTAGATTAATGAGTTTAGTAGATTAGTAAGTTTTACTTCGTCCCACCCAACCCCTTCGAGAAGACCATATTTAAGCATTATAAAGATGACGATTTTTGTCGTTGTTGTTATTGTCACTTGTCTGTTTTGGCCACCGTGGAGGTTCAATGGTAAAGCACTTTGCTGACAGCGGGCAGCTTTTGTACACAGACACTGGAGCTGCTGGGCTATGCAGTCTTGTTTCTTGACATGAAACACACAGACTCGAACTCATTCGGAATTAATAGCAGTGTGTTAGCCTAAAGGAAGGGACTTGGGGAGGTCTGCACTGAGACTCGGGCGGGCGCACAACTTAGGTGGGTTAAGGCAAGTATGTACGGTAGAGCCTTTAGGGCAAACAACCTGCCATTTCGGACTTCGGTTACAAGGTCATCATGGCGTGTTTTGTTTGTTTTTGCAATTACATTGCCTACATAGCCGTGGTGCTATCAAAACGTATGGAGTGCAGAAGACAGGGCTCTCCAACTAAAGCGCCCCCCCAAGACTTGGCAGCTGGCAGAGGCCGACCGGTTGGGCTGCGGAGGAGTTAGTGACGGCCAGCAGAGGACGCCAAAACGTCTCCTTGAGAACTTTCCGAAGCCCTAGGAGAAAGAAGCCTGCTATCAGGAAATCCAAGATGGGCGTGTCCTGCATGTTTGTTTCGGTTAGAAAAAGGAGGCCAAGTGGAATTAGTATGGGCCTCTGTGTACGTGTGTGTGAGTGCACACACACGCGTGTGCGTGTGCATGTGTGTGTGTGTGTGTGGGTGTCCCGGTGTATGTGGAGGCTTTATGTTTGTTGTGTTAATATGTATATATATTTAGACTCAGTTGCTTCTTGCTCTTCATAAAATGCAGGAGGCCACTGTGAATCAAGTTCTTTGAAAGGTCCAGGAGCTGACATCCTGAAGCCATCTGTATTATTTCGACCTGGGAGAGAGAACGAGAGAGAGAGAAAAGATGTTTTCAATCCAGGGGAAGAACTCAGTGCCTTTTCTCGCCTCTCCAAGCACAAGAACAAACAAAAATTAAAAAAAAAAAAAAAAAAAAAAAAAAAAAAAAAAAAAAAAAGCCCAAGCCCCAATTTTGTTTTAAAAGAGACAATTTTCCTTTCCTTTTCTTTTTAGTCTGTAACCTCCTGGATAAAGAGGCCACTTATGATCATTTAAAGTCCATTTCTGGGGGCACATGAAATGAATATGTATTGCTGTACAATTAGCCTGCTAAAAAGAATGCAATATTTTCAGATGTTACCAGTGAGATACCAAGGGATATTCTCACAGTTCATATAGCAGGGTGCCCAGACAGAGCTCTATGCACAATGGCATGGAGGTCAGGGGTCGTCAAAGCACCTACTTTGTTAAACAATTAACCTGTGGACATGGGAATGTGTGGCGGCAGCAGCTTTAGAGCTATGATTTGTTTCAAAGAGGTGTGCCAAACCCTAAGAAATAAATTCATGAAAACCTTTTCTTTTAGGATGAGTGATAGATAATCAGAAGAATTACAGGCCAAGAACATTTGCCTAACTTAACTGAAAAAGAGAGGATGGTCTGTTCGGTGACGGTAGGTGGTGAAACATGGCCCTAAATGGCAGTCAGTCAGGGCAGCGTTTTCAAAGCTCTCAGCCATAGATTGACTGGGTATAATGGAAGCCCCACAGCTAAAACTGCACATTACTTTAAAGCATTTGCTTTCCTTGTAAGGAAGAGCTTTTATTTCCAGTTGCTATATAATATCGTTAAAGCGCTTGAACTGGCCCATGATGTTAAATTACTCTTACTTTATGAGACTTATTTATGGCAGGTTGACAGGAAAAGCTACACCCAAAGGACAAAGACACAGGAGATGTTCAGGTCCCTGCCTCTCAGCAGGGGATGAGGTCTGTGTGTGAGTCCTTTTGGCTTTTCACCGGATCTGAACAGGCAGTGGCTCTCAAGTGACTGATTTTGAGGGCTACCACATTGAAAAAGCCCTTCAATCCTCAGGGCATAATGTAAAATCAGAAGGGGATCGAGGGAGTGCAGAGAAAGGGAGGGAGGCAGGCCTGTTTGGAAGCACGGCAGCTAAGTTAGTGTGGAGAGGTAGAAATGAATAAACTGAAAATCAGGAAACACAGTGAATGCCCGAGCAAACTGGCAGGTCTGTCTGAGAATTTGGAGAGTGCAGAATTAAGGGGTCAGGAAAAGTGGCTGATACTGGGGGGTTGTACAACTACCAAGTCGTGGGACCTTTGTTTTCCTTTCTCTTCATCCAGTTTCCTCATCTGTAAAATAAAATCTTAGTGTTGTAGTACGTGAAGTCTCATAGGGGATGTTTTGTAGAAGGGACAGTATTGTATTTTGACTAACAATTTGTTATATGCAAGTATTTCCAACTTTCTAAATTTGAATTTCATTAAATATTTTACTTATTTCATGAGCAGTTTTGAGACTTGAAACTTCTTAGATACTTTTATCAGTTTCAGGCAGTAAGGAAGAAAATATTTTTATTACTTTCATTTGGCATTTAAAGTCTTATATTTCATAAAATCATGGGAAGTTTTGCTTAAGGAATTTAATGTTGGATATTAAACTTGCAGAGTCCCCTCTTTAAGGACAACATTAGAATTATAAATGCCTGAATTGAAACAATATACTTGATTGTGTATAATTAGCAATCTGTGTTATTATTGTAATTAATCCTACATATGTGGTTACATGTCATTTATTATAACTTGGTCACATTTATTGATCGTGCATATTGACCAGCACAGTGAAGTGCTACATGGTGAAGAAATGTATGCGATATTGTCAAAAGCAAACAACTGCAAGCTTTGTAGATGTTCTGGTCTACTCTTAAGTACAAACATACTGTTACATGTTACTTGGGTAGATATTCTATGTGATACATTGTTTATAGAGGAAATCCTTTGGGAATGAAATATAGTACATATTTATTTCTGACTTGATAAAGTCTTTTCATGAATAAAATTCATTAATATAGCATTGTTGCTGCTACTAATAAGTTAATGTTTATTAAGCATTTACTCTGTGGCATATTTTATGTCTTATGTGCCTCTAAATTCAGAATAATTATATAAAGCATGTAGGCTATATAATCTCTATTTTGCAGATAAGGAAACTTAGGTTTGATGAGAATAGTTACAGTTATTCAAATAAAATCGTATGTCCAAGATCATAAAGAATTTTATCTCTAGTACTCTGCTTTTTGTAGGTCATCTTAACCACTACTCCTTACTGTTTTGCCTTTATTTTTAATGGAATACTTTACATAAGGTTATGCTACAATATTGAGAAGAGTGGTAAAGAATTTAAAAGATTTATCATTTTACTTTTTGTGTAAGCTATCAAGTCTTCCAGGGAGCACAGAAGACACATAGTCTAAATAGAAAACAGCTGCAGTACTTAGAAAAAAAGAGAACTATCAGAGGAAAAGAGATTTAAAAATATTCCATAAAATATGTATTTAAGATACAATTTGAGGGATAGTGGGATTTCATTTTGGAAAAAAAAATATGTTTTGTGTTAAGAGAACAGCATAGATAATTGGAAAAATACACATCATGTTTTCAGAAAGCAAGAGTTCTAGTTTGGCAGGCAAAAAAAAAAAAAAATAAGGTGGATAAGGGGAGATATCAGACTGTTAATGTCTTCAGTAGTGTATAAGTTTCAGGAGGACAGAGCCAGTTCTTACTCATGATTACATTTTCCCAGTATCTCTGAGCATCTTCTGCATATGATTGGCAGTCAAGGGTTGTTAAGGGTTGAAGGGAAGAGATAATATTTCAGCAGAATATTGGGTCCAAATGAGAATCTACTTGCAGGTTATGGGGAGGAGAGTGGACTTTGCTGAGTAGGTGATAGGGATTCATTGATGGTTTGGGGGCAGGGGAGGGTGTAGTCAAAATGGTACTTTGACAAGATTAATTTGGCAGCCTCATGGAAGAAGGGATGGAGGTACTAAATTTAGAAGGCAATAGGTAATGGATGCCTGAATTAGGGCAGTGATTGCGGGGTACTAAAAAGAAAGTGTGTGATGTACTATTTGCAGAGGGGATGCTTTGAATGACACATCATACTGACTGAATTCTGAACTGAAAAAGTCTTTTTTATGGGTGGTGTTACCAAATACTTCCAAAGAAAAATGCAGGCGTGATGCATAGATCATTCCCCTTTTAAGGAGAAGCTTACAAGGAGGTGTATAAAAATTACTTTAATCTCTTGGAGGAGAAACACTCTAAAAATCCATGTATTATCCTACACATTAACAATCTTAAAAGGTAAAATGATTCAATGGTGGAGGACAACGACGACAAACACATATCTTCAAAGAGAGAAGCTCACATTTCAAAATGAATTGGAATCTTACTTTCTATTTTGATCTTCGCTTGCAATTCAGCATATCACTTGATGCTGATATATAGAATTTGTTATCAGTTGTTATCCAAGGGAATTTGCCTAAACACAGATATAAAAATCAGGCTCTGATTGTATGTCTACTCTCTTGAGTGCTAGAGCTAAGGGTCTGATAAATTTCAGTGTTACTCTTCTGGCTTAATTTTCACTTTTCACATCAGAAAAATGATACAGAGCATTATTGTTCAGTTTTTAAATTTTTTTAACACTATACATAACTAATGTTATACTATATATACTAGGGTTATACTATATATAACTGATCACCTATCTTTTATCGTCCAAATGAGAATACTTTTGAGAGGAAGAGGAGGTACTGGTGATAACTATGCCAGGACAACCATGTAAATTACCAAGACTCTCCTGGGAAAGCCAGAACACATAGTTTAAATATAGTCACAAGTAACTACCTCCCATGTTATATCATTCTCAAAACATGTAATTTGGGGTAATTCAAAGAAGTAGTATATTAATAAAGGTCTTTTAGCTCTGTAGTTGATACTTTTGATACTTATATATAAGACTAAAGGTAACTTTAGAGATGGCATTTTGGTAAGTTAAATTTAAAAAAGAATTATGAAGAAAATGTTATAGAATTATCCTAGCCAAGACAATATTAATAGAAGAGAAGTATGTAATTGGAGGAAAGCTCCTTGCCATCTATTTTGTGCCACAATATTGTTTACTTAATTATCTTTTAGGATCACAGAAGATTATCTCCAAAGCACAGTACTTACATGTACATAGGCTGTAGTTGTAAATGAGATGTCTTCTGAGGCCCTTGATAGCCATAAGAATCAAAGCCACCTATGAAATCAACTGAAAAGGGACAAGTGCTTTCATTAGTTCACTTTTCAAAAGAGGTCCACAGTCATGATCAAGATCTTACACAGATTAGTCATCTAGACCGTGTAATAACCTATTGAAACCAAAGTGATTAATTGTGGAGGAAACCAGATAGTTCCTTCAGGGTAGCGATCCCCCCCTCCCCCACAACTGTGAGATTCAATTATTGCTTCACAAGAATCTATTCACTTGGGAGAAGAAATTATGTACTCCTCTCAAGCAACTAAGACCTAATTGGAGTAATAAAATTTACTTGCACAGTAAAGATGCTATATGTCTTTTTGGTTAGTGTGGAGATTTTCTGCAACACATTACAAATATAAAAAATAGTGATTGCTTAAGTGCATGTATCTATCAGCAATTGCAGCACTAGCAATAATATCATATACTATGATTGTCAAGTACAAGTTGCTATGGGGGAACTTGTGTAAATTAACTCAACATGGCAGTCATTGTCATTTTGTGGTTCATAATCTGAAATAGGCAATCAGAAATAAAGTCTAACTGAACACTCAAATGCAATACATATTTAGTATTTGAGGTACAACAAGATATAACAAAAGTTTCTGTGATAGAGTCTATCACAAACAGCTCCAACAATATCTCCTATCCCGTATCTGCCTACAGTATGATCTTGACACTCCTCCCACCTGGCGGTTTTGGTCTGTGTCCCTTCCTCTTGGACCTGGGTACAACTTAGTGATCACTTTGACCAACAGAGTATGGTAGAAGTGATCCTATATGACTTCCAAGGCTAGATCATAGAGGTGTAATGCACTTCCCCTTGCTCTTTTGAGATGCTCTCCAGGCACACAGCCATCATGCCCAAACTAGCCCACATGGAGAGATTAATGGAGACCCCCACGGGCAAGTACTTTGACCAACTGGCTAGTTGAGTTCCCACGGATAGCTAACCTCACCACCCAGAAACATGAAAAAAAGGCATCCAAGTGATTCCAGCCCCAACCGGCTCAGTCAGCCCAGTTGTGGAGTCTGCCCATCTGAGGGCCATGATATCGGGGATCAGATGAAAGCCATCCTCACGGTGCCCTGTCTGAAATTTTACTCACAGACCCATGAGCATAATAAATGGTTGCTTTACACCACTAGGTTTTGGAAGCAGTAGTTGGGGAAACCATAAATACTTAGAGCACTATTAAAAGATTTTGTTTTTATTTTTTCTTTTCCACTCCTGCATATGAAGGTTGTGTGGTAGGGATAAAAGAGGTAAAACAATGAAAGGCAGGCAATGTAGATGACAGGAAGGAGAGAGAAAGGGCAATTGAGACTGAATTAGGATGCCTGTGGATAGCTTCACTTCTAGAGTCACATTCTATACTAGCTTAGCTCCGACTAGTTTTTATTTTCTTTTTAGTATCTTAAGTGCCATAGGTAGAAAATCAAGCAAGGTGTGAAGTAACATCAAGTCTATGATGTCTGTTTAGTGGGGGAGATCTTTATTTAATAGATTTTTATTTTTTAGGGCAGTTTTAAGTTTATGGCAAAATTGAGCGGAAAGTACAGAGAGTTCGTATATAGCTTCTCTCTCCACACATGCACAACCTCTCATACTGTCAACAGCTTACACCAGAATGGGAAATTTGTTGCAACTGGTGAATCTACACTGATTCATCCTTACCACCCAGAGTCCAGAGTTCACATCTGAGTTTGGTGTTTTAAACTATGTGTTTTGATGAACGTATAATGACATGCATCACAATGTTAGTGTCATACAGAACAGTCTCACTGTCCTAAAAATCCTCTGGGTTCTAAAAAAAAAAAAAAAAAAAAAAAAAAAACAAACCCTCTGGGTTCTGTCTTTTATCGTACCCTCCCCCAATCACTGGCAACTACTGATCTTTTTACTGTTTCCATAGTTTTGCCTTTTCGAAAACATCATATAGTTGGACTCAGTATGTAGCCTTTTCTGATTGGCTTCTCTCCCTCTATACTGTGCATTTGAGGTGACTCCCTATATTTTTATAGTGTAATACTTCATTTCTTTTTATCTTTGAGAACACTATTTGAGGCTGAATTTCTTTTCTCATCAAACATGGAACAGTGTAAGAACAAAGGCCCCGATGTTAGAAGGATCAAAGTTCAAATACTGCTTTGACCATTTTAAGGCCAGCTGTGTGACCTTAAATCATTTAACACTCTGAAGATAGGAATTAAAATACTTATTTCATACAATTAGTGTGAGGATAAAATGAAATACAGCATGTAGAGTCCTGGGTAAGACATATGGCCTGGAAGAAGAAAATTAAAAGCCTTGAAAAACTTAACAGGATTTTCTTTATAATTCTTCTAAGTCATGTGGCATAGGAGAAAGAAAAACAGGAAGCGTGTGATTTGGGACAACTATGAAACTTTACTAGTTTTACAGAATTTTACAGAAGGTGGACTAAAAGAGAAGGAAACTCCTTTGTTTTCTGAAACTCCTTTGTCACATTAGCTAATATAAATGGTACCAGAAGAACCATACCGTAATGGAGTGGCAACTATATTTAAAGTTTGTATTTTGAGAAATTATTGCCTGTGATTGGAGATTCACTGCAGATAGTATCTAAATTCCTTTTCTTTTGGGTTCGCTCTTGTCAACAATGAGACTTAGTTAAGGACTAGTTTGCTGAGAGGTGTTCACAGCATTAGAGTTTCCTTGTTCTGAGGCTCTCTTTCCGTAGGATGGCCCCCACCCTGCTGCTGGAGAATAGAGTGGGCTAGAGTAGAATGAGATCGCAGCAGATGTAAGTGGTAAGGTCTCCTCCACTGAAATTGAGATCTAAATCAAACTCAGCTTTATTGGTCTTAATGGTGTTATGAAATATTTCCTTGGCTGGTTTCCAGGAGTTTGAGATGGACAGCAGAAAAAAACAGATGTAATCACAAACCAAGTATTATGGAGTGAACCAAAGGATAACTAGAAGAAACCAAGATGAGTCTTCTAGTCCAATGGATAGAGTCAGGACCAAAAATGGAAAAAAAAGCTTGAGTTGGGAGCAATGTAGACCATTCTAAGATGAGAAAAAGCCATAAGAGACTCTTAATTATAGGGAACAAACTGAGGGTTGCTGGAGGGGAGGTGGGTGGGGGGATGGGGTAACTGGGTGATGGGCATTAAGGAGGGCATGCGATGTAATGAGCGCTGGCCATTATATTCAGCGGATGAATCACTGAATTCTACATCTGAAACTAACGATACACTATATGTTGACTAACTGAATTTCAATAAAATAAGTTAGGGGCGCCTGGGTGGCTCAGGTGTTTAAGTATCTGCCTTCGGCTCAGGTCACGGGATCAAGTCCTGCATAGGGCTCTTTATTCAGCCAGAAGCCTGCTTTTCCCTCTGCCTCCCATTCCCCCTGCTTGTGTGCTCTTTCTGACAAATAAATAAATAAATAAATGTTTAAAAAAAGAAAGAAACAAAAGGCGAGAGGGGAAATGAGGTGTGTCCTCGAGTATGTGTCGTGAACAGCGTTTGTTTGAGTTGTCTGGGGCTTGCTCTTATTAGGCATGATCTAGCTGGTGTGGGGTGTGGTAGAGCTGGCTTACAACCACCAGAGCTGGAAGGTTTGCCAACATTCTGATCACTCGGATCATCTGGAGCCACAAAAAGGCTCCAACAGCAGGGGACTCAGAACCAACATGAGAAAAGAGGAGGACCTGAATCAACTAGAATGAACTTTTACCATTTCACACATGAGGGGGGGATTCAAATTTAAACAACCATCAAAGGGCGTATTTCTGTTGTATATTTTATAAATATGCCTGAGTTCACAGCCAAGGAAGTTGTGAAGGTCAGTTTCCACCTATATTAATTCTCGGTAATTGTTGGGCTGTCTTCTTGAAGACCCGAGGGAGAGGAGCAGCCATAAACTGGGTCCAACTGATGATGACGGAAATAGTCTGGTGATCAGCATAGGTAGACTCGATTCCTTGCACCTTTACAGATGTGCTTCAACCACATCTGGAACTCTTTGTGATGCCACGTGGGTGGAGAACAGAAGCAGAGGAAACCAGTTTATTTATTTATTTTTTTATCTTTTCTTGCTCAAAAAACTGAGTCAGTGGGGTTAACTTACGTTTTTAGAATACCCTTAATGCCACTTTGGTCTGTTTTCCTTTTCCTTTACATAATCACATTTATTTAGGCTTTAAAGAGGCTACCATATGCTATAAAACTTTTCTGAGCAATAAGGGTCATAAAACACCAGACAGGTCATTTTCTAAGTAATTATGATAGCATCTAGATGCTTGAATCATCGCTTATCTCTGCATTATTAAAAAAAAAGAATGCCTTTTATTCCTCAGGTATCTCCTTAACTCCTGAAAATAAAAATAGAGTTCTAAACAATTGTGTGATACTTAATGGTTTCTAAAGTCCTTTCAGGTGATATCAATTATCTTTACAAAGTTACTGTAAAGTGGGTAGGAATAATTATCTATACTTTACAGATAAATGCAGTATTACTTGACTGCTTAGGGGCATACAAGAGCTGAGGACAGGACTGGAAGGTAGATACTCTATTTCTTTCCTAAGTATTTTGAAAAAATGGTTTCTGCTTTTCACTCATGCCATTCTGATAAATTACTGGGAGGTTATCAAAGGCTTTGCATCACATTTTAGATTAAATCTGAAATATTCAAGCTTCTTTTATATTATTCACTTCACAAACATTTTTTGAGTTGTTGCTTTGAGTCTTCTATTGGTCATAGATGCTCCCCTTTGTCACTTATTCTCCAGCATCTTTCCTTTGTTCTTTCTAGAAAATTTACTTCTTCATTTTCTTCTCATTTCCAATCTAATAATCTAGGAATATTCTGATATGAACAAGGATTGAAGCAAAATCCTGTGCAGGCTGGATTTGCCAGTGATGGTTACTCGTGAGACGTCTTGGTTTTCTGTAACGTATCTTTCAGAGGCAATAAGGTGAGCGTCCTTCAAGGTTTCGTTCATTTCTTCTGTGTCTGCTCACTTATGTGGGATATCACATAAACATTTAAATGATCCTTTCTTTTGAAAATTACTTATCTCCTCAGCCCCATCTTGTACAACTCTGATTACAATGGTGTTTTTCAAAGTAAGGAGGAATGTTTTCTTCATAGCCACTTGGCATATTGTCTATTATTTCAAGGTTTATCAGAAAATATGAAGGATGGGAATTACTGAAGGACTAAATTAGGATTAGGAGAATGAGAAAGAAAAGATGATAATGAGTTCAAGATGTATGGAGAAAGAGGTAGAAAACATACCACATGCCGAGTTTTAAATATGGGGGAAGGAGAGGAAAAAGCAAGATTCAAAGTTGACTCAGAAACGTCTTGACCAAGAGAGTGTTGTTGCTTCTAACAGAACAGTAAAGAATGTCAGGAGGGAGCTGGGGCTTGGCTTCATTTGGAAATGCAGTAAGTGACAAGTGGCATATTCAAGTGGCAAGGGCCAGGATATCCCTGTAAAAAGGGAAACATAACTTTGACTGCTGCAAGGCCAGTTGGAACATGCTGGGATTTTTAGAGATTAGTTTCTTCTGGTTCAACTTTATTGGGCTTCATTGGAACATATCAACTGCCATCTGACATTGCAATCTACTTGTTTTGTTGATTCCATTGCTATAATGTAAGCTGGGTGAAATTTACTGTTTCTTGTTATTTGCTACAGTAGCCCAGAACCCAGAACAGTGTCTTGGCTCCTGGAAGACCATCTTTACTGAGTGAAAACTCTAGACCTATTAGCCTTTTAAGAAAATTAGGTAATTATTGGAGTATGGAAGATGTTGGTAAAATTCCTAAGTGAAATTCAACTGTTTTCACTCTTTCCTCCTTAAGACCTTCAATGATAATAAAGAGAAGACCCTTTCTAGAAGATCTAGAAAGTTGGTTGTTGACTGGGTCCTGTGAGATAAAAGAAAGTGTTGAATGCCAGTGGGAAGAAACCACTGCAGTAGTCTCCTTGGCCTAGAGGAGTAGAGGAAGAGAAGCTAAGACATTCTTGGCCTCAAAGTGACTCCAGTGAGAGTCATTCTCCCACGAATCCTGGTGAGTGCTGCAAATGTTGGTAATTGGTAGGGAAATCATGATTCTCTTTCTGGCCAGTTTATACCATCCTAGCAGGACAGAAGGTGACAAAATAAAACAAAAATTATACTCGTTTAATGTTTGCCTCATTGGAGGGATTTGCCTTTGGTCCTCTGAAGATAACTCAGGAATGTTATCATTTTCTTTGCAACTGTTACATTTTCTCTTTGCCTTAGTTTTTCCACCTGCAACATGGGTGTATTTATATCTACTGACCTATAGAGATCCATGGAAACCCAATGATTTTAAATTAGTAAAGTGCCATATCAGTTTAATACCTATGATTTAATAACATTAATCATAGTGGAATTTAAAAATTATCAAGTGAGAGAAGAATGCTTTTTGAATACATATTCCTTGCTAAAATATATTCCCTATTGTGAGCTCCCTATTTATTTAAACCTCTCAATGATGAACACCGTGTTCGGTAAACTGAAAATTGCCTTTTTAAAGTACATGTTGGTAGTGAGGTATTGCAATTTAAAATGGTACCCTGGCCATTAATGGCAAAGCCACTAGTCAACATACTCCCTTTTGGAGACAGAGCTGGAAAA
Source organism: Mustela lutreola (assembly GCF_030435805.1). Classification (NCBI taxonomy): domain Eukaryota; kingdom Metazoa; phylum Chordata; class Mammalia; order Carnivora; family Mustelidae; genus Mustela; species Mustela lutreola. The sequence continues at coordinate 76,160,597 of NC_081295.1, forward strand.
GACCGTGAGGGGAATTTTAAAAGGCAGATCACAGAAAACAGCCTAAATATTGAGGAGAACTCTTTGAAAGACATTAAAGAATTTGTGTGGGCCTATGACAACAGAGTGTATATCCATTATCTCTGCAGGTGAGAATTTCAAGGGTACTTATCTCCAGTGGCACAAAAGAAATTTAGAGCATAACCAACCGTAGGCCAAATTCAAAAGAACCACCTTTCTCCTACACAGACTTGCTTGGTAGCAGCAATTCAGCTTATTGTGTGAACCTGAGGGGTTCGGTCTGGGCTAAAATCCCTGAGTGGACGCTGAGTTAACTTTTTTTTTCTTTTTCTGATTAGGGAAACAATCCTTTGTAGGGGTACTTTACCCCGTTGCTGCTTTAAGGTCACTAAAATGACTCTTATAATAGAGAGGGCTTCTGACAGGCAGAGCCCACACTGAATGAAATAAATCAGTACAGATACTTCACTTCCTAACCTTGCTCAGCAGATGTTTTTTTCTCAGGGTCTTATTTTCATGTTTCTCTCTTAGTTGTATTAGAACCAGATCTTCAATATTTTACACTCCGTTCCAAATGCAATTACATATGCCAAAAAATGAAAGCGAAAAGCAATCACTACGATGGTATCATAGCAGAAGAAATATTTCTTTAGTTTGAAATAGCCTGAGCAACCATGTAAAGCTTTTGGTTTTAAAAACTAAATGAAAAATAAAATATAAGTTCCACATGACAAAGTATTCTGTCTTTCTGCTCTTGCCTATTTCTGCCTGGATTGAGGGAATGTAGTACCTTTGGGTGATTTGAAGAAACACATGCTGGTTTTCTGGGGACACCAGGATGATACTATCAAACAATTCTCCAATAGTGTAAGTCACCCCTTGGATACATCACAAGGAACAGTGAAGTAGGGTAAGGATTGAGGGCTTTGGAGTCAGAAGACCTGGCTCAGGTTGTACCTTCACTTCTTACCAGCATTGTACCCACAAGGTCACAGCTACTCTGAGCCTGACTTTTGTCCTCCCTAAAGTGGGGATAATGAAATAATTCCAACTTCATAGGGTCATTGACAGAATCAAGTGTCATATGCTATATTTAGATGCATGCCTCTTAAAGATACACCATGGACAGATTTAGGATCTTATCTTTTTTGAAGGGGAATTATGCGAAGAAAATAATTTTTTTTAAAATTTTATTTATTTAACAGAGAAATAGGGAGTGCAAGTAGGCAGAGAGGCAGGCAGAGGGAGAGGAAGAAGCAAGCTCTCCACTGAGGAGGGAGCCCGATGTGGGGCTCGATCCCAGCACCCTGGGATCATGACCTGCTTAACCAACTGAGCCATGCAGGTGCCCCATGAAGAAAATAATTTAAAATGCATATTTAGTTTCTTTACGAGAGGATGAGAACTGTATATTATAATTTCCAAGAGTTATTGTGTGGAATGACATAGTATTGGGTCATCAGCAGAAGCTGAGGAGAGCTGAGGTAGGTCTATGGAAACCCTTCAACTGACCACTCTGTTGGTTAACTGTGGTCTCACAAGCAACAGGAATATCTTGTGTGACATAATTTTGAAAAAAAAGGGGGGGCGGGGAATCTATATGGAACAGAGTTTTCATACTTCAAGTATTTATTTTTTTATTTTCTATTTTATTTTTCTTGGGAAATCACCTCATATATTATTTAAAAGGCCAGAGACAGGCTGGGACCAGCCTTGTTTGTGTTCTCTGAGGTTTCGACCTGTAGATAGGCCAGAGGAACTATCCCGTGGCCTGCGCCAGAATGAAGAGCCTGAAAGTTTATCCTTCTGGATCAGGCAGAGAGGATGAGCTCAGTGTTTGGTGAGGGATTACTCAGGAAGAAAAAAGCTGCAACTGTTCCTCTCAGATTTCGGTAGGGTTGCAAGGAGACAAAAGGACAATTTCCAGGATGGAGAGTTTTTCAGGTTCTGGGAGAAAAAAATGGAAGGTTTTCATGTTTGATAGCCTTAATTTTCTTGGTTTGAGTACTAGCTTAGGTTCAGAACCCATGCCTAGGTTTGAAACAGGTCCTGAGGAGAGTCCACGGGAGGAAGTGAAAGCGTCATTGAGCAGGAGAGAGCATCCAGCCATGTTTAGAGACTTTCTCCAGCTATGTGCAGCAACCCAGGATTAGCAGTGGAGAAAGTGAGCCTGAGCCTCATCAAGTGTGGCTGTTGAAAATCCAAGCATGATTCAAGTGCAGGGGGCCGGTGGGGGCATCATTGCATGACTATACTGGACAGAGATGACAAGTGGAATGATCCCGAGAATGAGAAAAACAAAGTTTCCTGTGGAGTGAAATTCCTACATAAGGATGAAGGGAAGTTTTTCAAGGAGGAAGACAGAGGAACAAAGTGGAAGGGGAAAACAAACAAACAAACAAACAGAACTTAATAGTCAGGCAGAGAATTTTTAATTTTGGAGAAGTCTCTTTTCTCCACAGTGAAGATGACCCAAATTAGCATCTTTGAGAAAGGAAATTAAGGAGTAGATGAAGTGAGTGGTAACAAGAGTGGTAAGTGCTGAGGAGGTCAAGAAATTGGAAAGCTGGAGTCAGAAAATTACGTATCCAGTCACGTTTAATGCCTTCAATAGAGGTGAAGAAGCATACAGAATGGGATGAGATAACTGAGCAAACTTCAGCTTCAAGGTACCTGGTCTCATTTTGATCCACACCATTTGGATGGACCGGATTCACCGATCTGTTTCGTTCTTCCCTCTCAGACTTGCTTTCCAGTAGATATGACATGCCTTTGAGTTAAACTCGGAGAGAACCGTTATTACAAGCTATAGGTGGGCGAGCCAGACATGGTTGGGCATGTCTTCCCCGCTGACATCCAGGGTGTACTTAGAATGCATGACCCATTTAAATACAGAGCTTTTAATTAGGGGTTGGGCCCATTTATGTATGCAAGCATATTGAAGAAAATTTTTAAAAAACATGCATGCCTTGCCTTATAATCCTTGATAACATAATATTTGCGTCCTTTTGCATTCTCCAGAAAGGAAAATCACAAAACTCTGGAGCGGAAATTAATCCTCTCTTTAGAAGGACAGTAGCAATTTAAGGAAAGAGAATGTCCAGTAGTTATTCTTATATTTTTATTGATGTTTGTGAAAGCTGAAACGAGATTTGCTCTATCGAGCTCATTAAAAACACTTCAGATGATTCCTGTGTGAATTGTGGTGTACATTTGGTCGATAAGGATTGTAGTAGAAAGTAGTCCTCTTTAACAAAGGCACACCTATTTTTGTTAAATTCTACATACCCCTCTGACATCTCCTTTAGATTTCAGACAAAATGTCATCTCTTGAGGGAAGAATTTGCTAGTCTTCTCATTTGGATGAGACACGCTGGGGTGCATTCCCACCACACCTCCTCGCCTTGCCTGAATTCTCACTATGAGTTACAGTTGTTCTTTGTGTGAAATGCACCCTTGACTCTAAGCACCATGAAGGTGAAGGTGGTACCTGCTTGGTTCCCCCCCACACCTCTCGTGATAACACACAGCCTCCCACAGAGTGGTTATTGATAAATATGCGTTGAAAGAATCTGTCTTGATTATCTCAGAGAAGTGATGTGGAAAACATATTTAAATCGGAAGACTTAGGTTCTATTCCCAGTTCTGCCTCTAAATGACTGTTTAACTTAGAGAAAGTCAATTCAAGTATCCCTTTCCTCAACTGTAAAATGAGGGGATTAAAATAGGCGATTGCTAATATTGCTTACAGCTCTAAGATTCTGCACAGTTCCATAATTCTTGGATGGTTTTACAGACCAATGATAGCAATGAAATATTTAAAATGAGCAAATCTACCCAGGCATAGTGAATGGGGAAAAATTATTGCAAAGAAGTTATTTTTCTCTGACTGTTACTCCTGTTATGCATTGATTTTACTAAACAAGTTCCCAGGGAGATGAACTGCTGAATAGCTTGTGTATATACTGTAGGGTATATGAGGTATATGTGTATTTTACATTTATATATTTACACACATACACACACACAGCGGTTGGAACCTGAGACATGATAATATCCAGTTGAGAAACAGGGTGATGAAAAGAAAATTGGGAACTGGGAGAAGGGAACAGGATTGGCAGGTTTGGAGCCAACAGAAACACTGTCCCTGGATTCCATTCACTTCCTAGACGAAGGTGCATGGATGTCACCCTGCGCTTCCCTTGGCTTTTCCGCTTTCGGGAATTCCTTAACATCAACTTCATTAGTTACAAAGGGAATAAGCAATCCATATCCAATTTTCTTTTCCCGTCAGGATTGTTCATGTATAAACTAGGCTCCTTTGTTGGAAACATTTGCAATTAATCCCATAAACAAACAAACAGAAAAATGCAAATCTTGCATTGCCTGCCCCAGTTAACCTCACCTGACTCCGAGCCTGACCACCATCCTTTATACACAAAAATGAATTGAAATTCCCACTTTGGGCCTAACCTAATTTTCAAGTGATAATAGGCATGGATTCCCAGAAGCACTCTATGCCTCTTGATAGCAACATCCTAATTTCCTTTCCTGGTAAATGTTTTAAATAAGGTTTTAGCACCAAAGGAAATTAACCTTTAAATTAATTGTAATTATAAAATGCCATCACTGATTTTTGTCTTCAGTCTAATTACTTTCTATTATTTAAACAAACCTCACCTCCTGCGAGCTTTAAGTTTGTTTCTCCCCACTTCCTGCCACACAACGGCAGCCAGTCCTCGTGGAGTCCTCGCGGCTGCTAAAGCATCCTCATTTAAATGTCACGCAGGACTGCGGGTTTGCCCTCTGCTCGCTTATTTACAAGGCACTCGTCCAGAGGCTACGTGGAAGGCTGCTGTGCTCAGAGGTTTTCCTCCTGCATACCTGGTGGCCATCCTTAGAGACACATTGGTTTTCATCCTCCTGCTGTTTGGAAGGAGATCGCGAAGCCCAGCCCTCTGTCTCTATTAGAAGCCACTTCCCCAGCGGAAGCGCAACTGCACATAATGAAGTGGGCACCTGCCAGCACCATTTATCAAAAGACACGCGCGGAATATCGAGCCTTCTTGACCAGCACCGCTCAGCTCTGGAGGGCTTTTAGCGCTCGGTGTCCTGAGCCGGCTCTTTGTCTTGCTCTCGTTTGTTCTTTCGAAGATACGACTATGGGATCTCGGGAACTTTATTTTGTTGGCCTGTGTATCTAACTACACTATGGTGCTAAAAGCATGCTATTTTCCTGCCCCTTAGCTGCCTTCTTTGTCATGTCATTATCGATGCGAGTCCAGAGAGATGATGTGAGTCCATTACAGGTGGCCTGGGTACTGCAGAATTGGAAGATGAAGCAGGATAATCACAGGGGAAGGTTTTTCTTTTAATTGTTTCTGTTACAATGTCACCACTTCTCCTTCCATTCATTCTCTGGCTTTCTTTTCCATTGAGGCTGATTAAGACAACCTGAAGCATATTGGATAACTTCAGTTCTTCTAGGCAGACATATCTTGTGCATAAAATACTTCCTTTATTACACCCCAGGAAAGGGTCCTCCTTTGTGCTGGTCTGAATATTATTACCTCAACGTGATTCATTAGAAACAAGGCCCTGGTCCTTCTGAACCAACAGAGGACAGGGAGCAAATTAGTTTTCTTCCCCTGCATTTTTGACTCGGGGACATGAAATTCTTGTAATGATGATTATGGTGTGCATGTGTGCGTGCACGTACATGTGTGGGCATAAATGGAAAGCAGTATGATACAATGGGGGAGGCATTGTGAGAAAAAGGGGAAAATAAGAAGTGACCTTTGAGGAATCAGACACAAATTTTACCTGAATATCTGAAGCTAAAAATAAAGCTCATCTATTTTCCTTTCCGTGATCACAAGAGGGAGGAATTTAACAGAAGGCTGAAAAAAGAGACCAGTACTAGCAGCTAACGGGGAAGACAATGTAATGTTAAAACTGTATTTCACTGGTAGGGAATGCTGTTGCTGCTGATAGAATCTTGCATGTGATTGACGGGAGGCATAGGCCTATGTCAACATTCATTTTGGGTGTCGATCATTTATTCAGCCTTTCCTTTTTACATATGGTGGCAAGTCTCCATCCCATCCTTTTCCGTCATTTGCTTAGAAAATGACAGAAGTGCTTTATTATAATTGATAATTCATTTACTTAGAATAAACTGGGGTCTAAGGAGATGTCACATTCCTTACCAGTTTCCAGATAGTCCAAGAAGTGTTTGAGGAGAGCTGATTGGTTGATTCATTTATTTCCCAGATCTTATTGAGTCCTGCTCTGGGTTGGAGACGTGCTAGATGGTGAGGATACAGCAGTGGTCAAGACAGGTGTGGCCCCAGAGGAGCAATGGCTAATATTCCTGATCCGAGGGAGTCCATATGTACGGCACTGGTGTCACAAGTTCAGGAATAAGCTTAGTGACCTTGAGCAAGTCATCTAATCTTTATGGGTCGACAAAATTAAGGTGTTAAAAAAGTGGTAGACAACAGTTTTTCCATCATTTTAAAATCTGCAGTGTTCCTTGTCCAAAAGAAATCTTAAGCAGAAACTTGTAAAAGTTGTAAAATCAAATAGAAGCCGAGCTTCTGTGGTTTTGGGGGGTTGAGGAAGGAGCAAGGTGATGCCTTTTACCCTGGCCTCACTATGATTCTATACAGCATAAGTAGATATTAGAAATTTGGGGTTCTAGGCTTTCATAATATGTAATTCTATCCAGAAATGGGGAAAGAAATGGCAAGTTTGGGTTTTGTGGGAGGCTAGCAGAGGTGGACAAGATTATTTCACTCAGTCACCTTGAAAATCACAAAAGAAATGTTTTAAAAAGACAATAAAACAGTGCCATACTAACAATAGATTATTCTCTCATTTGATTGCTTGAGTATGATACACCAAAAGTAAAACAGACACAGCATTATCTTAACTCTGCCAATCTGATACCCAAGAACGCGGCACCTTTTTTGAATCGCTGATTGTCTCTACTCCTTAGGTTAAGTTTGAAGAGTGATTTATAAGTAACAAGAAAGCAAGCTTAGATTACCCAACAGACTGCATAGTATGACCCTAACTACCAGATAGGAAGGAAGGAAAGGAAAGGGAAGAAAGAAAGATAATCCATAGATGACAGATAGACAGACAATAGGAAGGGGGGGGGGAAGATGGGAGGGAGGGAGGGAGGAGGGAAGGGAGGAGAGGAGGGAGAGAGGGAGGGAGGAGGGGAGGGAGGAAGGAAGATGGGAGGGAGGGAGGGGGGAGGGAAAGGAGGGAGGGGGGAGGGAGGGAGGAGGGAGGGAGGGAAGGGAGGAGAGAGGGAGGGAGGAGGGAAGGGAGGAAGGGAAGAGGGAAAGGAGGGAGGGAGGGGGGAGGGGAGGGAGGGAGGGGGAGGGAAAGGAGGGAGGGGGGAGGGAGGGAGGAGGGAGGGAGGGAAGGGAGGAGAGAGGGAGGGAGGAGGGAAGGGAGGAAGGGAAGAGGGAAAGGAGGGAGGGAGGGAAGGGAGGGGAGGGAGGGAGGGGGGAGGGAAGGGAGGAGGGAGGGAGGGAGGGAGGGAGGGAGGAGGGGAGGGAGAGAGGGAGGGAGGAGGGAAGGGAGGAAGGAAGATGGGAGGGAGGGAGGGGGGAGGGAAAGGAGGGAGGGGGGAGGGAGGGAGGAGGGAGGGAGGGAAGGGAGGAGAGAGGGAGGGAGGAGGGAAGGGAGGAAGGGAAGAGGGAAAGGAGGGAAGGGAGGGGAGGGAGGGAGGGGGGGAGGGAAGGGAGGAGGGAGGGAGGGAGGGAGGGAGGGAGGAGGGGAGGGAGGAAGGAAGATGGGAGGGAAGGGAGGGAGGGAGGAGGGAGGGAGGGAGGGAGGAGAGGAGGGAGAGAGGGAGGGAGGAGGGAAGGGAGGAAGGAAGATGGGAGGGAGGAGGGAAGGGAGGGATGGAAGAGGGAAAAGAGGGAGGGAGGGGGGAGGGGAGGGAGGGAGGGGGGAGGGAAGGGAGGAGGGAGGGAGGGAGGGGGGAGGGAGAGGGGGGAGGGAGGGAGAGAAGGAAGAAAGGAAGGAAGAAGGAAGGAAGACTAGGAGCCATATAATACACTGAAATGTTAATGGAGAAACGGAATTTCAAGTTGTGGGGTCACTCTAATTTTGTGTGTGTGTGTGTGTGTGTGTGTGTGTGTGATGTTTGTCTTTTCTATATGTTCTGCAATCAACTCACATTTCTTTATAAACAGGAAGAAACAAATATTTTTTTATAAGGGTAGGACTCCTCCCTGCTGCCACTTCTGCCTCCCTCCAAAGTGGGAGTGTGTATGATTGCGTTCAAAGAATTGCCTTCAAACTCAGTGATCCTGACAAACTGGAAAAATGATCAAAACATACAGAATGGAGTTCAATACACACAAGTGTAGGCCAGCAGCCTTTAGAAGAAAAATCAAACAAAAATAACAGAAAATTATTAGCCTCAGAGAAGTGAATAATTTCCTGTGGTTTGCTTTTCAAACGAACGTTTCTATAAATCGATTGTGACTTTTATCCCAAGGCCGCTTGAATTTAGAGAATTCGGGACAGGTTTTTATGCATTTCTGCTTGGTTGGTGGGTTTGTGCTTGTGCGTATCTATAAGTTTAAACATCGAGAATTCATTTTTCAATATTTTTTTCAAAATAGGTCCCTTTAGGATATTATTATTATATTTTTTTCAAAGATTTTATTTATTTATTTGACAGAGAGAGATCACAAGTAGGCAGAGAGGCAGGCAGAGAGAGAAGGAAGCAGGATCCCTGCTGAGCAGAAAGCCTGATTTGGGACTCGATCCCAGGACCCTGAAATCATGACCTGAGCCGAAGGCAGCGGCTTAACCCACTGAGCCACCCAGGCACCCAGGATATTAGTTTTTAATGACATTCTGTATCTTTCTAGGGGTGATTAGTAACACTTGAAAATATGCGAATCTCTTTTTGAAAAGATAGTGATTACTTAAGAGAAATGGATCCGTTTTCTAGAGGACTGATGTTTTGTTTTAGTTGAACTATTAAATAAAAGGTTTATGAGAAAATAAAAATTGAGAAATCATATGATTTTTTTTTTTTTTTTTTCCTATTCTGGATTGGTGCTATTTTCCATGGCTGCATGTCTTCCTTTTAATTGTCACATCTCACAGTGCTAACGAGGCTGAGAGGGAAGGTTTTCGTTCTATCCCTGTAACTGGACATCCAACTGTGGTGCAGGAGAGCTAGGGATTAGGTGAGAGAGGAGCTACACAGATCATAAAAGGCATCCCAGACTGAGAATCTCAGAACATTTCATTTCTTTCACAGAATATTGTAAAAGAGAACATGTAGGGGAGAATAGAAAGGGCTGGAGGTCATAAGGAAAACGCAGCGTGGTTGGCAACAGAAGATACAGGGAAGAGCCTCGTCACAAAGACAGTGCAGCAAGGGTCGCCTGCTCTCCTGGAGAAAGTCTTTCCTCCTAAGAAATATCACTGCCTTTTCATGAACAAATATATAAAAGCATGTGGCAATGGTTTCCTCACTTGAATAGGGTTCGAGTGTCAAGGCATACCCTCCGGAGCAGGCTCCCAGGTTTTTTTCTGGCGAGGAGCTTCTCATCTGAAGGGAGATCACCCCATGCCAAGGCTTGGGGTGCTGACTGGGAACTCCTTAGAAAGCATGGAACCAGGGAGGTGGGAACTAGTACAGCTTGCAGCCTTTTACCCACATGTGTTTGTTGGGCTGGGGGGCCACTACTTGCCTCAGTCTATGCCCCATAGGGACGGTCAAAGGTCTGGGAGCCACATGGTGTGTGTGTGTGTGTGTGTGTGTGTGTGTGTGTGTGTGTGTTGATATGGAATGTTGGATCTGAAATCTGTCCCCCCATTTATATGTTAAAAGCTTACCCCCCCAGTAGGATTGTATTTGGTAGGGCCTTTAAGAGAGGCAATTTATTTTATTTTATTTTTTAAAAGATTTTATTTATTTATTTGACAGACAGAGATCACAAGTAGGCAGAGAGGCAGGCAGAGAGAGGAGGAAGCAGGCTCCCTGCTGAGCAGAGAGCCCGATGTGGGGCTTGATCCCAGGATCCTGGGATCATGACCTGAGCTGAATCAGAGGCTTTAACCCACTGAGCCACCCAGGTGCCCCCAAGGCAATTAATTTTAAATGAGGCCATATGGGTGGGGCCCTAATCCAGTAGGACTCGTGTCCTTACAAGAAGAAGAAGAGACAGGTCACTTGGGTGGCTCAGTTGGTTAAATGCCTGCCTCTGGCTCAGGTCATAATCCCAGGGTCCAGGGATTGAGTCCCCTGTTGGAATTTCCCACTCATCGGGGACTCCGCTTTTTCCTCTGTCCCTCCTCCATGTTTGCATACATGCTCTCTCTCTCTCAAATAAATAAATAAAAATCTAAAAAAAAAGAAGAAAAAGAGGAACAGACGCCAGGGGTGTGTCCACACAGAGAGAAGGTCCTGTGAGGACAGAGGCTTAAAGCAAACCTGCCAATAATTTGATCTTGGACTTCTAGCCTCAAGGACTGTGAGAAAATAAATTTGTGTTGTTTAAGCCATGCAGTGTGTGGTATTTTAATATTGCAGCCCTAGTCGACTACTATAACGGGGGTGGGGGGTAGGGGGTTGTGGTGGTGGTGCAGAGTGCCTCCCGTCTTTCTGCTCCCAGAAAGCAGCTCTGCTCCCAGGGCTGTCGCTGTCTCCAGGAAGGCACAGCAGATGGCAGTGCTGTCCTGTGCGTTTGCCTGCTGCAGGCCTGTCAGGCTGTGCCTCTGGCTTCCAGAACTGAAGGGCCGGAGATGTAAGCTTCAAGGTCCAGGCTTTTTCACTGGAAACCAAAACACCTTTGTACTAAAGCATATCTACCGATCTTACCTATTTATCTCTCATCTCTCTACCTATCTGTTGAGCTGGGCTTCACAAAAGTAAATGAGATCCTGTTTAAAAGGAGAAATAAGGAAACAAATTCTCAGGCATTTGGTGTGCCTACGGTCTAACTCCCTCTAGCTCACTGATGACGGATGGCTATTTCATGCAGTGAAGTGGCAGAGTTTGCTTCTGGAACCTAAACCCTATCCATAGTTTCCTTGGAGGCTTCTGGTCCTACAGCTCCCCGGCTCCCCTGGCGACTAAGACCTGAATATCAAAATGGAACATATAGCTGGTCAGCTCCGTATTAACGTCAAGAATACTTTAGTTTTCCAGTTTCCAAAATTGGGTCCTTATCTCTTGCTCTAGTGCCTGTTTTCAGCAAAGTTATAGAACTAAAACTGTCCTCTGTTCTTCATGAGGCTCTTAGGAGTGAAAACTTGTCCAATTTGGCAAGCAGGTGGCTAGCACGGCCTCCTGACAGTCCGCTCCTAACTGAATGTTCCGTTGCAGATCCACAACAGGTAAGAATGGACATGTCCCGAGCTCCCTTCTCTGTTTACACATACAATAAACTTCTCCTATACTTCAGGCCTTCCTTTCTGAGAGCATTTATTCTTTTTTGCCAAGCCAGAATGCTTTTAAGAGATCAAAAGATTTTTCTCTAGAATATGATTACCAAAAATTAGACAGAAATTTACAACCTGAGGATTTAGGCAGTGTCTGCAGGTGACCATACAGACAAATAATGGAAGCAAAAATACAAGGGAACTATCAATCCAAAACATCATGTTCAATGAATACTCACAATTTACTCCTGTTTGTAAAGGACTACAGTAAATGAACTAGCTGGACACAGAACTGGCCCAAATGAGCATCTCCTCTGGGCTTCTTAAGGGTCCCACAAATATCTAAGGTAAGGATCAGTCTTTTTGGGTATACAAATAGACGAGTAGTTCATGTAAACCACTGAGCAAAAAGATTAAAATTGAAAAACTTGTTTATGAGGAGCCTACTTGGGACTTGTATTAATAAAGGCAGGTAAGGGGCCATGGTTAAAATACACATAACGATATAAGCACTATTTTTTGGAGTTTTTTGGAAAATAGTTTATTAGATGCTTGAAATAGAAACCTAACCTTCCAAAAGATGTTTGTGACTTCATATCCTCTTGGATTTACATTGCTTTGGCCAAAAAAACTTGATAGAGGTTGGAATTCCCTAAACTGAGTTCCTCAGCCTTCTAATTCTCTAGAATATCAGGATTTCTTATAAAGAAGTGTTCTGTGTTCAAATGTCAGGATATTAACTATACTTCTGGTTTCTGTAACTTAATGCTTTCACATCTACAAAATGACCACTGGTTTATTGCCAAGTCAACCCTGGCTTGCTTAAAACATCTGGAGCATTTAGGTGTCCCCAGACCATCTCCTCGCATAGTCACGGTGAACAAGGGTTTCAACTTAGCTAGCCAACCCTAAACCTGTTTATGCTGCCTTGCCTAGACCTTTCTGAGGAAATCACAATAAAGGTGCTTGGCCAACAGTTCTGCCCTCTCTCTCTGCTTCATGACCCTTCCCAATGGCCTTGTATGGTGTGCTGTGTTCTTCCTGGGGAACTGTGAGAATTATAAAACTGTAGAAATCTTTCTAGTTTCTTGCTTTGATTTGCATCTGGCCTCACCCAAGTAGTATGGTTAAAACAACATTGTAGATTAGGAAAAATCAAACATACTTTACCACAAAGCCCTCAGAGTTGTTAATATGTAAATGTGCATCCTACATTTTTTTTTTTTTTTTTTTTTTTTTTTTTTTTTTTTAAAGATTTTATTTATTTATTTGACAGATCACAAGTAGGCAGAGAGAGAGAAAGAGAGGAGGAAGCAGGCTCCCTGCTGAGCAGAGAACCTGATACGGGGCTCGATCCCAGGACCCTGGGATCTTGACCTGAGCCGAAGGCAGAGGCTTTAACCCACTGAGCCACCCAGGCGCCCCGCATCCTACATTTTTAGTATCAAACTTACTTGGCTTTGGAATCTTTCTGAGCAGTATATTTTATGGAACTGGCATTTCTGGGATCCCTTTGGGAGGTACTCTTCTGGAGAGATACTGATTATCTGTCCAGGAGGTTTTGCATGTCAATATTTTCTGAAGATGAAAATGCACTGATATCATTGTAAAATGAAATCAAACATTATAGTTTAAGGAAAGCTTAATTCCCATAGGAAATTTGGACTTGCCCTTCACCAAGGGGTTGGCACAAAGATACAAAATGATAATATTTGAATGAACTCACATAGGTTGTGGAGTCCATATATTTTAAAATGTATACATCTATTACCCTCCCTAATCTTTGAATAAGGCTTTTGTGCATAAGACAAATGCTTGTGAGATATCTTCTCATGTGCATTCATTAGGCATCAACAGAACCAGTTTTCACATCCCCATTCTACTTTCCTCAAATGACATTTCCATTTATCCATTCATTATCCATTCAGAAACCCAGGAATCTGTCAGTCCTTCTCTTACATAGTATGCATCCATCACCAAGGAACTACTTCCTTTTAGCATGTTTCTTACCAGATCTAGCTGCTCCATCTCTAATACAGAGCTTTCCAGACCTTCATCATCTCATATCTGTCATTTTCATGATGTCCTAACTAGACTCCCTTTCCCTCATCTTGTCCCTCATCAAAGACTTTCTTTCATGTTGATACCAAGGTGATTTTTCTAAAGCACATTCCTGATTATATTATTCTTTTTTCATAAACTATGTGCCAGTCGATTTGCCATCATGCTATGCAAAATGAAGTCCAAAGTCCTTACTCTGGCATGACTGTTTGTCTACTGTCTCCCTCGTGCTCTCTTTTCTGATCTTCTCTGGAAATACAGATACAACTCAGTCATATTAATCCGGCAGCTCTGCCCTTGACATGGCAGGCTATGATGTGTCGTGGTACTTTATCATCTTTTGCCTCAGATCACCTTATTCTTATCAGTGACCCAACAATATATATTCATCTCTGAAGTTCACACTCAAGAGTGTCTTTCTCAATGAAACCATTCCTTGTCCCTGTCTCATCTCTCCACAATATACACTCTACAGAGTTTTGTTATACTTACATGTTCACATGTTTGTTTTTCCCTACTAGATGGCAAATTCCTAGAGGTAAAAGCTTGTGTATTACTAATCTTAAAATTTCCAAAGCCTGACATAACACTTGACACACTTGACATATTGAAGAGTGTTACACAGATGCTGTTTTTAGTGACAGGACCATCATTTCTTTTAACACACAAAATAACAAACTATGTGCTGTGTATTCCAGATTTTACATCATGTATTACTGTGATTGAAAAAGTACCTCCTCTAAATTAATCACCTGATACTGCTTCCTCCTTTCTAGTATGATTGGAAAATGAAGAAGAAACACATATTTCTCTTTGGAATTTTTCCTCAAATTTTCCTTTGCAGAGCAATAGATCTCATTCTTTGTCTTGAAATCCAGTCATTAAGAATATTTTTGGAAACCAGAAAAAAGAAAAAAGATGCCCAACTCTAATTTTTTCCTCAGAGTAAATATAGCTGCCTAGGCAACTATCCATGATGGTACCATGGCATAGAAGTATTTTTCCAGTCCTCCCATCTCAGATCCTTAGCGGGGCCAGGAAGGAGTGAAACCTTCCATCTACCATGTTTAGAAGATTCAAACACAATGGAACCACTTGGAGGCTTGGAAGAGGGTATTGGCATCTAAACTCTGGATTAACCAATAGACCTTAATGCTGAGACTCTGACAGAGAGTTACAGCTATTTGCATCAAATTGTAGGAACAAAAAGGAAATATGAACATTTGGTTTCCTGAAAACACATTTCTTGAATTAATCTGAAGTCAGTTCTTGAAAATTTTAGGAACTATTCCAAATTGTTGATTGCTGAGAATTTTAGTCCTGGGTGAAACTCATTAGGTATCAATACTCAATAAGGGTTTATAAAAAGAAAGCAGTCAAATTAACCACACTTAGAAACTATTTCCATCTTCAATTTCCCCTCTTTGTTCTCTACTAGAATTGTTATAAGAGAAACATTTCTTTAAAAAATACCTTTAATGAAATGAAAGTAACATGTTTTCAAAATGGGTGCTTCTCCATTTTTTCAATATGCTGGATCTTTTCTGAAAACACTTTAGTCCAATGGATACAAAAGGCTTATTCCCTGTTCCAAAGATGTGTTGGAGGATATTATCTGAGAAGTAGGAAGGCTAGGTAGGAGGTAGTAAAGGAGATGCTTTGAACTTGAAAGAAACAGAATAGGGCTTTAATACTTACAGCTGTCCTCTTCTTCAGTTATACATTTCACAACATAACAGGCGTAGATGAATCCTGCCAACTGAAACAAAACAAAGATGCTTTAGATAGGAGGCAAAGGCAGCGGGACTGGACCTCCCTGGGGGAGTGGCTTTCCAAAGGCAGGCAGTTGGTGACTAGCTAGATACAGTGCTCCAAAATGATGGCCCCTCATACTGAATCTTGACTCCGTTGTGGATTCTTGATTCAAGTGATGTCTATCTTCCTTGTAAATCTGTACATCGCTCCTTTTTCTCTGAGCTGCATTTATGTGTAAGATTTGTTAACTGTCAGGCAATCTAAAACAAGTGATTTTAGGTACAGGAGAAAAAGTTATGGTCATTTATTAATGGAATAACATTTGCACTTGTGCCAATTAACTTCTAATTAACTTTCGTTAGCCAAGAGCCTTAGATCCTAAAATTGGACTCTCACCGACTATTAGAAAAATATTTTGAGTGATAAATATTAAGATTTTGTGATAAGCTGCACGGATGCTTTGTAAGTAAGAAAAGCCCTTCTTTAGACCTGTACCAGGAACCAGAGCATATGAAACATGATTAGGATGACATGTTACAGAGAAGCAATGCGCTGGATACCTGTAGCTAAGACCTGTCACAGTGTGTTGGATCTGGGATGGCACACATCACATCATCCTTTGTGAAACATTCTGGACAAAAGTCCCTATGGTCAGAGAAGTCCTTGCTCACTGAAATTATTAAGGAGCACAGCGAAGTTCCTTGATATCTAGCCCCTCAGATGGAGTGGTTTTGTATTTCTTCATATCATTGTAATATTTATTTAGTGAAATTGTGAATGCTGGGGAAAATATGAAAACTTATATAATTTCCAGATAGTGGCATTTTTTCCCAAAATATTCTTGCTTGTGGGAATCCTTAAAGGATGGAACAGTGATGAAGATTATTCTCAATGACATTTCAGAAAGGCATTGATCTGGATGAGAACTGACCATATATGTCAATAGTTGGGACACTATTTGGCTGGGGAAGGGAACATCAGGAAATCCTGCAGTCTTCCAGTAGGAAGCTAAGGTAGGGCAAGAAGGAGATGCTGTGAGAAGCCTAATGAAGTTGTTTTTCATTAGCTGACAGAGATCTCTCTGGAAGATGTGAGTGGAACACTTTAAGCCAGAGGGTACGCTGATAGGTATTTAATGAGCATAGTTAATATATTATTAATATATGTTATATTAATATATTAATAATATATTGATTAATATATTAAGTTAGTTTTCTTAAAAAAAACAATAAAAACCAAAAAACATATCTTAGAAAAATCATCAAATCAACATTTTTCTCTTTAAATTATATGTTGCTATGGGCAATAAAAAAGTGGTAGTAAGAATTCTTTCCTCATAGGATAGAATCATCAGGATTGTTGTAGTATTGCCTGGAGACAAAGAGGGTCCAGTTAAAAGAGAAACTTTAGAAAATCCATACTATTGGATTTGAGGGAGAAAAGCATATTCTGGCAGATTCTAGCTCTCCTCCAAAGAGAACCAGCTTGGGATAAAACAGTGGTGACCCTGCTTGGGGGAGGAATGGATGAGGAAGAAGACCCCTGCAAAATAATTTTCAAGGGCTTTTGTTTCTACATTCTGGTTGAGTGGGAATTTGAACTCCTGTCCTTTTGCACCCCTTGAATGTAGTTTCCGAAGCAGTACATATAATGGAGAGCTACATAAGAAACCACTAATATATTAAGTTAGTTTTCTTTAAAAACAAACAAACAAACAACAAAAACCAAAAAACATATCTTAGAAAAATCATCAAATCAGCATTTTTCTCTTTAAATTATATGTTGCTATGGGCAATAAAAAAGTGGTAGTAAGAACTCTTTCCTCATAAGATAGAATCATCAGGATTGTTGTTTTTACAGGCTTATGTTTAGAGAACAAGGTGGTATTAGAGATTTGGCTTAAGCTAAGGTTTTGTTTAACCAAACAAAATGACATGGTAATTTGAAATTTTCATAGGTGCTGGAAAAATACGCAATACTAACACTTCTTAATCTTTGATCCACCAGGATCCATGAAATGCTCTAATCATGGAGCGAGTTGGTCCCTGGGTACTCTGTCACTAGTGTTTGCATTTGACTGTGGCTAGTTAAAGAGGCTGTGGCTTTGGTTAAATCCCCTGGGTACTGCCTTTGCAGCTCCTTTCCTTCCTCTGCTGGAAGTCCTGACCATCCTTGGCTAAAGGCTCTCCATTTATCAATAATTTATCTCTTCTTTTCAGTTTTAAATACTTACTACTTGAATTATCTATGAAGCAACCTTTTCCCAGTCACAAACTTTTCTTTTGATTTTCACTCATCACTTCATTACTTCTAAATGAAAGTCTAGGTAGAGAGCCTTGATAAATTCTGAGATTCAGCGCCAATAAATTTAAACTTCTCATTAAAGTGTCACTAGATCCTGGATTATTAAGTGTACTAGTCTCCCAGAATGCAGCCAGGCACTGTATTCTGCTTACCAGTGATCTTTTAATTGTGTTCGGTTGCATTCTTTAACTATCAGGGGAGCTCCTTTGATATAAAAGTAAATCCTGCTGCATTTCATTACAAAAGCTTGCTGATTAAGAGAACTTTAGTGTTTAAATTGGTCACCTCTAAATAAAAATGGAAATTAGTTTCCCCCAAATTAATCAAGACTCATGAGCCTTTGTTATCTTACACTTTTCCTATACCACAGAAATTTATAACTTAATTTTTACTTCATAGCAATTTATAAAGTTTACCTACAGAAAGAGGCTTCAAATCATTCGTAACAACTCTGAATGCTTCTTACAATGTGCAACTCCTATAATTGCTACGTGGGCTGCAAAGACAAACTAAGACAGAGATTCTCAACCTTGGCACCATTGACATCTCGGTTGGGTAATACTTTCTTGTAGGGTTTGTTGTGAATTATAGGATGCTTAAGCCGTAACAGCCTACAATCAATCCGGTTGACAACTGAGACAATCACAAATGTCTGCAGACACTGCCACATGTCCCTTAAAGGACGAAATTTCCCCAAGTTAGAGCTACTGTTTTAGATGCAGTCCTATCTTCAAGGAATGTGCAGTCCTGTGGCTGGTATATGCATATAATTATAATGTGAGGTAGATTAAGGTAAGTGTTAAGAGGAAGGGAGATGATTGAATGCATACTTAGTGACAAACAGTAAACTGCATATTTTCATGCATTAGCTCATTAATTCCCACAACCACCATTGGAAGAATGTCATATCTATTTTTGTGCGGGAGAGATGATGGATCTTGCTTTTCTGGAGTATGTTTATCAAGTGGGAGAGGTGTGGGTTTTGTTCAGAGAAAAGCCTGTAGTTGGATCTGAGAATTTGGGGATCCCATACTAGAGCAATGGAAATAGAAGCTGGGAAGGCAGATTAGGGCTATGACTGGAAGGCCTTGGGTAGGTATTAAATTGCAAATCTAACTATGTCATTTTCTACACAAGACACTTAAGAAGCACCTCATCTTCATGGATAAAGACGATGTGACATATATATATATATTATATATAATATATATACACACATGCGTACATACATACACACAAACATACACACATGTCACACATGTAAGGGAGAATTACTGAGCCATCAAGAAGAACGAAATCTTTCCATTTGCAATAATGTGGATGGAACTAGGGGGTATTATGCTAACTGAAATAAGTTAATCAGAGAAAGACAAACAACACATGATTTCACTCAAATGTGGAATTAAGAAACAAAACAGATGAACATAGGAGAAGGGAAGGAAAAAACAAAAGAAGATGAAAACAGAGAGGGGTGCAAATCACAAGAGACTCTTAGCTCTAGGAAACAAACTGAGGGTTGCTGGAGGGGAGGTGGGTGGGGGATGGGGTCACTGGGTGGTGGGCATTAAGGGGCCACTTGATGAAATGAGCACTGGTGTTCTATGCAACTGATGAATCACTGATCTCTACCCTTGAAACTAATAATACGGTACATATTAACTAAATTGAAGTTAAATAAAAAAATTTTAAAACTTCAAGCTCTTCAAATAGATTAAAAGGGTATGCTTAACCTTAAAAAAAGAGAAAGAAGCACCTCATCTTCGACTCATAAAGTAGAAAAATTTTCATGGAATACAAATCCTTCCTAATGTGATCCTAAGCTACCTCCCAGCCTCGTTTTTCACTACTCCTAGTCTTGGACTTGGTGCCAGTAGTAAGTAAGCTGTTGGTAGTCTGCCAATCTACATGAGGTGGTTTCATTCTGTTCTTTAATTCATTAACCCACTCTGCCAACAAAGCATATGCATGTCTCTGCCATCCCTACTCACTCTGGCACCTCTGAGTAACTCTAACTTATCCTTTAAGACTGAATTAAAGTATGGTGTCCCCCAAGAACAGGTAATCAATTCCCAGTATCGCTTGCAGGGTTGGCATTTTGGAGACAAGATCTTGAGAGATGGGAGTGCTTTGAGAGGGAATAATGAGAAGAAAGCCAAGGATGTCTTTCAAGCAGAACTCAGGAAAACTCTGGAAGATGTGGATTATGCTTAGGGAGGAGTAAGCAGCCTGGTTTAGAGGACTTTGGGCAATGGGAAGACAATAATGGTGCACAGGTTAGAGAAGAGTGATCCATGTTGTCAAAGCAGATCCAAGTACATGGAATTAAAATAAAAACGTTTTATTTTCTTAATTTAAAAATAACTAGAATAATGATGAAAGATACAACTGGTGTTATATTAGGCAAACATACAATTGTCCACTTATTTTTAAAAAATGAAATATTCCAGTTGTTTTAGTCTTTGACATTCAAAGCAGAGCTAAGCCTAAATCTTTTTTTTTTAATTCATCTTATCATCTTGATACATCTAATATGATTTGTTCATTTCTAATTCATCTGATAGGGAATTCATATCATCTTGATATCATTACTTGCTGAAAGGAAATCATATTTTCTCTCCATAACTAATCAGATTAAAATTCTTTTTTGTATCTGCAAACCAAATTATGATTGCATGTCCCAGAAACTCACTTAGAAGCTAATAGATAAGAGGAAACCAAAGCCTTTGGTAAGTATTTAAAAAGATTCAATTGTAGTAATTGAAAATGTAACAACCTTAGTGTTTAATACACTATCTTCTGGATTTCTCTTTCCAGGAAGTTGGAGTACACAAAGTTGTCCCTAACTCTCCCAATAACTACAATTGAAAAAACCAGGACGTTTTATGTATAATGAACATAGGAAGATTCCGAAAAGTGGAAAGAATGTAGACTGGCCAGGAATCTTAAGAGCCAAGGAAAAACATGGGAATGAGTTTCCTATATTTCTTTCTTTTTATATATAGCAGACCTGGAGCTGAAGAAATTCACAACTCAGAAATCCCAACACGCACACATCTAAAAACCCTAATAAAAGCCAAAGAACCAGGAAAGGGACAGCCTAGTAAGACAAAATTTTAAGACAATAATAGCTCTTCTTTAGTCAACGCCACAGAAAAATCTGTATCCCTTTCCTCAGCCACAGCCGCAAAGAGTGGAGGGCTGATTCCTCCCATCACCATGCTGGAGTGTCTGAGAAGTCAGGCAGAAAGCTAAACTTGCTTTCCTGTCAGGAAGGAGGAAGACCTTTTCCCTAATATCAGGTAGCGACCACAAGGGGAATCTAGAATTTTAGCCTCACTCTGTAGTAAGGAGGTATACCTCCCCTGAAAAACCCCCCTCAGGGAGTGTTGGGGAGATCTAGTGGAAAATCAGGATTTTCACTAATGCTCAGCAGTAAGGAAGGTAATCCTCTGCCTCCATGGTGTTGGACAAAGTAATCTGGGAGCAGTAACAAGGCACTGATACCCCTCCCAGCCATAGAGATCAGTGAAGGCCACGTGGGAAGCAGGAGTTTCCACTGGTTCCTGCCTTAATGAGAGGCCCTTCCCTACTTTGGTTTCAAAGAAGGTTGAGTGGAGAACCCAGACTTCTATCCCTCTTGGCAGTAATGAGAGTGCATCCTTCCCCTGCCAAAGCAGTATCAGAAGATCCCAGCTAATACAGGAAGTTTAAGAAAGACCTAGAGTCTCAAAACATCATATCCCAAATGTCCATATTTTGATTTGAAGTACTCAACATGCTAATAAAGAGGATCTCAAACTGAGTGAAAAAAGACAATCAGTGGAAGATGACACAGAGCTGGATGATGGGGATGTTAGAATTACCTGTCTGACAGATATTTTAAAGTAGTTATCATAAAAATGCTTCAATAAGCAATTATGAACACATCTGAAATAAATTTAAATCACAGTCTCAGCAAAGAAACAGAAGACCTAAAGAAGAACCAAATTGAAAATTTAGAGCTGAAAAATATGCAATAACAAAAATAATACCAGAACCACTCAACTCCAGAATGGAAAGGAATCCATGAACTTGAAGAGAGATCTGATGTGGACAAGAGAGAAAAAGTAGATTGAAAAAAAAAATGAACAGAGTTTCAGGGACCCTTGTAATCTTATAATAAAACAGCTCACATTTGTATTATTGAAGTCCTGAAATAAAAGCAAAAGAGAGCATACTAAAAAAGTACTAAAAAAGAGTAGTGGGCAAAAACTTCATAAATTTGACAAAAGATGTGAAGTTACATGTCCAAGAAGCTGAGTGAAGCCCAAACGGAATAAGCCAAAGAGACTGACACTGAACAAGACACATGACAGTCAAAAGAGACAAAAATCTTGGAAGCAGAAAGACGGAAATATTTATGTACACTCTTCTGAAAAAACAGCTTGTGGGTTTCTTTAATAACTATGTTTAATATGTTAAACATAAACATATGTTTATGTTTAATAACTAAACATAAAACTACAATACAATCCTGCAATTGCATTCCTGGCCATTTACCGCAAAGGAATGAAGACATGTTCACACGAGCAACTGTACACTACTGTCTATAACAACTTTGTCCATAATAGGCAAACACTGGTCACAGTCCAGACATCCTTCAGTGGGTGAATAGTTAGACAAACAGTGTTGTGTCCGCATCATGGAATATTCCTCAGCAATGAAAGGAAGGTACTACTGATATGTGTAGCAACCTGTATGAATTTCCATAGAATTATGCTGGGTGAAAAAAAAAATCCCCAAAAGGTTACATATTACATGTATGATTCCATTTATATAACATTCTCAGCATGACAAAATATAGAAATGGAGAACAGATTAGTCCTTGCCAGGACTAAGTTAGGTGGGAGTCACAGAGAAGTGGATGTGGTCATAAAGAGGCAGCTGGAAGGATCCTTTTGGTCACAGCAGTTCATCCCCCTGACTGTATCAACATTACTACCCTCATAGTGATACCCTATAATTTTGCAAGATGTTACCATGGGGGGAAACTGGGTAAAGGGTGTACAGGTTCTCTCTGCATTATTTCACATAATTGTGATCTGTTATTATCTCACAGTGAAAAATCTAATTAAGTACTGTATTTTAGGCAACTTATTTATGGTAAAAAACATTTGTAATATAATATCTAAATTTGCAAATATATGTAAACATGGTAGGTATATTTGTTTTCTTAAGTACAGAGACAAATTTTAATTCCAAGCCCTTAGACCAACATAGAAGGCTACAATAGTTTTTAATGTTGATTCTGTATAGAATCACTATTTAACACTCTTTTTGGCCTGGGGTTGGAGATGGGAAGTAGGAAACACTACATTTTTATTTGCAATTATCTCTTTCTCAAATAAATTAGTTTTATATTTCATTTATATCAAATCATCTATTTTTGTTCTGAGTTCATAATTCAGATGCTGTAAGCCCATGCTTTTTGTAATATGAATTTGAAGGAAGGATATTATGCCCTCACAAAATATACTTTTAAGTTGCAAATGATTTTACTTGCTCTTTTGTATCTTACTCCATTTACATAATTTGAGATTGCTTCAGCAAAGGATTCTAATATGATTATATCAGTGTTATTAATGAAGGTCTTTTATATGAAATATCTTTTATGTGGACTGGTGTATCATCTATCTTGTCCACCAGATGATTCTTATCCCATACTATTCCACTGACTGGACTGTTAGAAAGCTTGTTGCAAATTTTCTTTGCTATGGATAATCCAGGTGCAGTTATCAACCTTCAATAACTCATAGAGGATTGCCTTTAGGGCTATTGTGAACGTTCACAGCCTACTGAGTCAGAAAAGCTTTTCAGAGGATCAGAAACATATCTTAATACCAGCCTTTAGGTATTGTGCCGCATCATCAAGCATGACTGTATTAAACACTTTTTAAAAGATTAAATAAAAGTAGACGCACATGCAAACTTGTATTATCTACTTAAGGCTGGGAAATGGACTGAACCAAATGCCAGTGCTGGCTTAACCAGTAATTCCCATTACAAACTGGCCTCTGGAGACTGGAAGATTTCTTCAGGTCCAACTTACCCAAAAGTTATCTGAGTTCAAGTGAGTCCAGATGGATTAGTAAAGTTGGCAGAGCGAAAGATATTCAGGTGGGGTAGAAGACAACTAATAAAATTCAAATGTCATGATGTTAATACTGCTTTCAGAGTTTAAATATCAAATTAGTTTTAAAAAACTGTATTGAGAGCAATAGTTCAACTGTTTTCTACATATGCCATTTGGGAGGTGATCAAAGAAATACTGTCTAACGCAATAGAGCTGTCACAAGATGCCTTCAGTTTTGGGAGTACAAGACCAGATTCTTCTGAAGAGAGGAGAAATGAATTGTAATATTAGTTGCAAAAAGAACCTCTTTTGTTTATTTATTTATTTAAAAGATTTTATTTATTTATTTGACAGAGAGAAATCACAAGTAGATGGAGAGGCAGGCAGAGAGAGAGAGAGAGGGAAGCAGGCTCCCTGCTGAGCAGAGAGCCCAATGCGGGACTCTATCCCAGGACCCTGAGATCATGACCTGAGCCGAAGGCAGCGGCTCAACCCACTGAGCCATCCAGGCGCCCAAGAACCTCTTTTAAATAGGCGCTAAAACTCTGTTAACATTTTTTTCTTTTTTAGCGGGGCTAGATTAGAAGGAAAATGTAGAATATATAATGCACCTTGTCCTGCAGCACATATTACAATATTATATATCAAAAAATCATAAACGACATCATGAGATTATATATATATATATATATAGAGAGAGAGAGAGAGAGAGAGAGAGAGACTATAACTGAAATAATACATCACATCAAAGATTATATATATCTATATTATATATTGTAAATGGAGACTATACACTGGATCTGAGTCTGATTAAAGACCTGGACTCTGAAAAGAGCAATAATAAAGAGATCAGTTTAAAATTGAAGGCCAGTTCCAATGGGCATACTTTAGGCTCTCACCTTAAGTCCTGCTCTATAGGATATTTAAAAATTCCTTTTTTTAAAAAAAAGATTTTATTTATTTGACAGAGAGAGAAAACACAAGCAGGGAGAGTGGCAAGCAGAGAGGGAGAAACAGGCTCCCCCGCAGAGCAGGGAGCCCTAGTGGGGCTTGATCCCAGGATCCTGGGATCATGATCTGAGCTGAAAGGCAGTCACTTAAGCAACTGAGCCACCCAGGCACCCCTAAAAATTCTTAAGGAAGGACAACAACGATGTAATGATCCAAGATTGTCATTAATGGAGGATGCCTATAGAAGTAGTGTGGTCCTAGGTTATTGGAAGAAAATACTTTATCTAGAACTAGGGAGGCAAATAGCTCCACTTCCTTCTGGTCTTCTCAAAATGCTGACAGTGTTCAATGCTGGTTCCATAAATAAGAGAAATACCCAACGGAATTATAACCACACTGTGATGGCAGACAAAGAAATGAGACAGGATGAGAAAACTTCCTGGATCATAAAAGTTCTCAGTAAATTTTGTGATGATGATGACACAGAATTCCCAGGGCAAGCTAATGGTTGACTGCTTCCTAGGAACATCATTGAGGACCAGATGACCTCTGTGGTCACTTCACCTCAGAGATTTTAAAATGAAGTAATGAGTAAATTATCATTGTTTAGAAATAACGATGTAGAATTTACAAGTGCATTCAGATGTTTCTTATGCAAATAAACTGTTAAATTAGTATTTGTCAAAGGACAAAATGAACACATCCACCTATGCTTGAGTGGTAAATATTCTCTATTTTTTCTTGTTAAAGTAACTCTGATGAAATACAGTGGGCCATTTAATGTTTTGGGAATGGAGAACAAAAAAATTATCTTTGGTTTCTAAGATCTGTCTTGTTCACATTTCTCAAGGAATCTGGGGTCATCTAGGATCTTTCGAATAATACAGATATATGTAGATACAAGGCTTAGGTAGAAGTCATTCCTTCCAATTTCATCTGACGATATTAGCTGAATGAAATCCCACTGGAGACCTTTCTGGAACTAACCCAGTTGTCATTTACCAGTTAAAAGGTAACTTCCATTTCGGTGTTTTGTTACAGAAACAGGGGCTGAGTCAAGAAATATAACTGAGAATCATGAATCTCATTAGGCAGACTATAAATCAGACCTCAAGCGCCTTGCTGGCCCTATGTAAGTTTTGGCACGGCCAGCTGGGATATCCCTATGGCTTGGAAGCCAGTGCTACACTCTCATAATATACGAGAAAGCCTTGGCCCAGGCTGATTGGCCATGTGGTGGGATGTAGGAAAGAGTTAATGTTAACTAACTTCGACAAATTTTCATAAGGCATTCTTTTTTCTTTTGGCAGAACAAGTGTCAGAAGAGATTGCTAAATGACAAACTCACCATTATCAAAAATAATTTAGTGGTTAACATTACAGAAAAATGGTGTCAACAAGAACAGAGCTCTCACTGTACTAAGAAAGGAAAAAATGAGAAAATATCAGAATATATCAGCTAGAGAGAAAAGTCGCTTCAAAATATTATGGTAAACTTAGATGTATTATTTGGGGCTTGAAAATATAGTTAAAAGGGAAACTTAGAGCAATTGGTCCATTTACCATGACATCTGTGGGAATAAGCTTTATGCTCTATGAAAAGGTATTTTATGTAGCATTCAATGGAGCTTGTTTCTAAAGCAAAGTACTTGCAACACGAGGCAGGAGAAGTTGAATGAGAGTGAAGGTAGTAACAGCAAAAGAACCCCAAGGAGAATAAGATATGGATTGGGGAAGACACAAGTTTGAAGACCAGGTTTTTTCCCAAAGCAATTTTAAAAGGCACAAAACTGAATCAAGCTGTTCCTTTTAAAAGACACGTCAACCCTATCCATGTGCAGCAGTACAATCTAATTGGATCGAATAAATTTGGCATCAGAATTTGGCTCTAATTGGTGTTCTTCACTGATCCCTTTTTCCTTTCCATCTGAATTACCTCCTTCTCAACAGAAATTCTAGATTATCTTCTTTCTACATAAGTCATAGCCAATACGAGGGTGCCAGACACTGTATCAACTATCTCAGACTGAAATGATTTTATTAATTACTGGTAACAGGATTATTACCATTTGGGAACATATCAACTAGAAAAAACTGTTCTTCACTGATCCCTTTTTCCTTTCCATCTGAATTACCTCCTTCTCAACAGAAATTCTAGATTATCTTCTTTCTACATAAGTCATAGCCAATACGAGGGTGCCAGACACTGTATCAACTATCTCAGACTGAAATGATTTTATTAATTACTGGTAACAGGATTATTACCATTTGGGAACATATCAACTAGAAAAAACTGTAAGTGTATTTGTGTATTTTGTTTCTAATTCTTACGTGTTTAAACCTCAAAACAACCAATCATCTAACGAATCCCCTCATATCGCTGGAAGTAGGAAAGGAAAGGCTAGTGATTAATTTTCAAGGTAACAACTGGCGTTGTTGGAGTGTGCACCATATTCTGAGCATATGCTAACATCTTTACAACTATTGTCCAAGCATTCTTTCCAGAACCAAGGAAAGACCTTTATCCCCATCCATGATTTACAAATGAGAAAAACAAGGCTACAGAAATTAGTTGATGTCCCAAGATTAAAAGATAGAAGAGGACTTGAATTCCTGTCTACAAAACTGAAATCTTCTATTGTCCACTCTTACACAGGATTGCTAACTTCTTTAAATAGGCAAAACTGACAACATTATCAAGTGAAGGGAACATAGATTCTAAGAGACAGAGTAAATTCACATTTAGGAAAACAATTCCTAAAATTAAGTTCACCTAATTTTCCAAGTTGGAAATTTGGACGTAGAGGATAGTACTGAGCTTTGGATTGGCAGATCTTGGAAATCAGCAAGGAACAAACTGGCTGAGCTACCAGATGAACCACAGAAGGGCTTAATGCCACTCACGGGAAACCTGTAGTGTGCAGGAGAACTGGAGTTTTCCTCCCACTCATTTAATTACCATTTCAGTTCTCTTCCATTTGTTCCAACTCATCATGATTTTATAGTCCTCCTCTGAATAGTTTGTATGTGTTTCTAAACAGAAGCCCAGAATGGGCCTCAAATATCAGAAGTATATTGGTGAGCTGCTAATTACCTTCAGTTTACTGCTGGTGATACTATAAATAAAGCTCCCTTAAACAGTTTCTACAAATCTTTTGTGAGCATGTATCTTTATTATTCTCTTAAAGAAATACTATAGTGGAATTCCTGGCTCAATTGCAGGGTAGAAGCCTGGTGACTGGAACTGGTCTGAGCCTCTGGAAATAATTAGCAGAGAGTATAAACTGGCTTCTTCAAGAATATAGACTGCTATGGGGTGCCTGGGTGGCTCAGTGTGTTAGGCCTCTGCCTTCGGCTCAGGTGATGAGCTCAGGGTTCTGGGATCGAGCCCCACATCAGGCTCTCTGCTCAGTGGGGAGCCTGCTTCCCCCTCTCCCTCTGCCTGCCTCTCTGCCTACTTGTGTTCTCTCTTTTTCTGTCAAATAAATAAATAAATAATCTTAAAAAAAAGAATATAGAGTGCTATAATCCAAATTTTAGTTTTATTAACTTTTTTGGTATGTTTGTACAATGTGATTATTTTCCCAACATCTCATTATACTCATAACTCTAGTAAAGTCTTGCTATGTATTCTTATATGTATAGTACTTTGGGGAACTGAAAGAATCAAGGTGACAGTGTATAGAGATGAGATACTAAAAAGATAATCGAGAATTCAGTTGAAAGAGTGGAGTTAAGGGCATCAAAAAAGTCCCCCACCCCCAAATCCTCAAGTGATATTGCAGAATACAGTGCGTATCGGATGGGAGTTTGGGCTTTCTTTTAATACCTCAAAATAAGTTGATCCCAGCAGATTGGAAGACTTCCAGTCGAAACTGTATAAGAATTATGCCCACACTTAGTAGGCTCTCAAAAATTAACTTGTTCTTGTTTCCACCTGGTTCTGATCTTATCTCTTGGGAAAACTCATTTAAATAATTTACTTTACAGATTTCACAATTAAGCAGTGATAGGAAGATGTTTCATATAGTTTACTGGTCAATGTGAAGATAACAATGTGAAATCATAACTGTGAACATACTTTGAACTCTTAGGAGAAACATCTTATTTTTTAATCATTCTCCTCATCTCTAAATGTTCATCAGACTTAGACTGGTTTTAGCCATTCCCTTAAGAAGGAAGACAGTCTTTTTATTTCTCTTTTTGTCCCCATTCTGCAATGATCTTCTCAAGTGGTTTCTGTTTCTTTCCTCCTTTCTTCTTTGTCTTCATCTTTGTCTTTGTCTTTAAACATTAAGGGTGTAGAAGTTGTGAACTATCGACTATAGAATTTTTTCTGAAAATGGCTCCTAAAGTTGAAGTGGGGTTTAGAATTGTGCCCCCTCCATTTAAAAGTCTTTTGAAAGATACTTATTCTTTATTAGTAAATTTCATTCACATTTCTGAACTCTAACTTCCTCGACTTAAGTCAAGCTAATTCTATCGGATTATCAATTCTTATTTTCATCCTGTAATTATTATATAATTAACATTTTCTCATTTTACACTTTTCAAAAACTATCAAGGAGAGTACACATCATTGACGACTTCATTATAGAAGCAAGAAGGGAAGGGAAAATAAAAGAAAAAGGAAAGCATTTGATAAGTTTGTAAAGATATGAGAAGAAAAGATTGCTGAGAATGGTCCCCATGCAGGGATTAATTGTTTAATTTATTATTTTAAAATTGTGATCCAGATGCTGTAAAAAACAAGTTTTCATTTTTTAAATTCAGCGTATCAGTATTTACAATGATTTGTAGTTTTTCCTCCACTCCAGGAAAATATGTGTTCCATCCCGTTATTTTTTTGTTACATTTGAAAAGATACAAAGAGGCACACTGTTCAGGACCACAACATCAGAAATCAGAGGGAGAGAAAGCCATCTGCTTTTGTCTTGTTTTTAAAGATGCCACCATTATCAGCTGTATCTCCCAGAAAAGTGAGGCTTGATGACAGTCTATCTCCTCACTTTGCCTTAATGACTTCAAAAGCGTTGAACCCTCATTACCGAATGTCATCACTGGGTGTATGTGTGTGCGTGCATGAGTGTGTGTGTGAATGGGGGTTTTAAGACAGGAAGAAATACTGCGTAAGAGAGTACATTCTGTTGATTTTCATGATCTTTTATGAAGTTTGACTGAATTCTTTTAATATTAGCCTAGTCTGGTTTTGCAGATCAATGTTCTAAGATTAAGACCGTTTAGAGATGTTTTTTTCTATACCTGACATCTGCTCTCCATCTCAGAACTCCCCATCTGGAATACATATGATTCCTTCTAAATCTCCTTCTTCAGAGAGCTGATCCCCAACCACTTGCAACTTTATTTTCCCTGTCATATACCATATTCAATCTTTACAGCTTCCTGAAAAGCAGGTAGACTTCGCAGTTCATCATCTCCGATGAACATACTCAATCTGAGAGTCCTGGTCAACCATAATAATTAACATTTATATGGTGCTCCTTCTGTGCCAGACACTGTTCATATGTAAAGTCTATTATCCTCACACTTTATGACGTAGCTATAATTATTATGCTGTCCTTATAGATGAGGAATTTGCGGTATCAAGAAGTTCAAGTTCAATGACTTCTTTCAGGTCACCAGCTAGTTAGTGGTAGAACTAGGGTTCAATCCCCGGCTGGCTCCAGAATCCATGCTCTTTATGAGGCTGTGCTGTCAGCTCAGCCTAGAATCCCAAAGGCTGACTTCTCCCTGGCACTGTGGATTTTTAGACCATCTACCTCATGGACTAAGATTTACCCCTTGAGATATAGCTGTTTAGGAAAGTAAACACAAATAAATACCAAAAAGCATAATTTCCTTCTGGGCTTTAGTATTATTTATTCATTAAAATCCTATATAAAAAATACATTCTCTTATAAATTTTTAGGCAATTACAAAATTTGCCCATGTGACAGTATTATTTCCTTGATTACACTTTATTTTGCAGAGGTAAACATTTTAGGTTCATATCAACTATTTCTATGTATTATTGACATCTAATGGAAACCTAAGCCTTTAACCTAAATTGTACATCTATGAGTAAGATGAAGTAAACTATAACAAAAATGAAATATAGACAACCAATATAAAAAGGAACATTTAATTTTTCTAAAGGTAAAATGACTGAGAAAAAAACTACTCGGCACAAAAATACTTTGAATAATTGTCAATATGGATGGCCATAATTTGAAACTTGATACTGTAGTTATTGTTAGAGAAATAAAAGCTATAAAACACAGTTTTATCACTTAGAAAATATAGTATAATAGAAAGATGTCATAAAAACGGAGATGTATATGAACATATTTAGGCTATATTAAAATTGAACTACAGGGCTATCATAGAGATAAAAGGTGCGGCCCCATCCTCAGGAGCTTACACTATTTGGGAAGGCAAGGGAACACATGCACACGCATTATCACTACAGCTTGAGTCAGGTAGAATACAAAATTGCAGTGGCGGTGCATTTTCTTATTACCTTTTCATGGCGGTCATTCCTTTTCCCACTGTCAGGGGATGAAATGAGAAATTAAAAGGCAGGTGAAAAGGAGGTGAAACAATCCATTTCCTATTCCCAGTTCATCTAGCCTAGAATTCCTGCTCTTTTTTCAAGTCAATAATGCCAGTCTCAAGTATAGTGCCTTTGGTAAAAATTGAGTGGAGGGTACAAGAAAGCCGAGGACACTGCCGTTATCAGAGAAAATTCACGATATACTGTTGGGGAGAAATATGACGTTCATAGTTATACAAAAATATCTGTGGAGGCTTCATGAACAATTTAGACAAACTAGGGTTTTATCATTTCTCGCAGGATGGACTGTGTGTGAACAGAGATCTCTGCACTTTGTTTCAGGACCCCACATCAAGCCTAAACTGCAAGTGGAGTAAAAAAGATGAGGGTTGGGCACCTGGGTGGCTCAGTGGGTTAAACCGCTGTCTTCGGCTCAGGTCATGATCTCAGGGTCCTGGGATCGAGTCCCACATCGGGCACTCTGCTCGGCAGGGAGCCTGCTTCCTCCTCTCTCTCTCTCTGCCTGCCTCTTTGCCTATTTGTGATCTCTCTCTGTCAAATAAATAAATAAAATCTTTAAAAAAAAAAAAAAAAGATGAGGGTTGATTTCCTTCTCTGCCAGAGACGCTAGGAGTCAGTCACAAGAAGCAGAGTATTGAAGCTGGCACAGCAAGCAGGGCATCCTCACATTCTGGAACCCCCTAGGCTAGACGACTTCAGATTTCTGTTTTGGTCCCGTTGGCCCTGACTCTTTAGATGGCATTGATACTTTAGGAGCTTGACCTCTGTAAGGGAACAGAAATGTTCAGGATAGTAAAAGAAAAAAAAAAAATCTTTATTTCAACTAAACTGGTGTCAAGAGGGTTCTGAAGCTGCCCAGTGTAATCACCCTGACTTGGTACAGTTTGGTTCCTCACAGTGTTATCACAGCTAAGATGGCAGGGTCACTGCTCAAGCTGAATGAAAGATTGAAGCCACAGGCATTTTCCCACTTCAGAGATAATGTTCTCTTGTGTTCACATGGAATTACAATACAGTCTTTCATGATAACCTGCAGTTTTACCGGTATACAACTACATTCCTGTCAAAGAGCTTTTGGGGAAAATGAAATAGGATTAAACAAATAATGTAATGTTCTCTGGGAGGTCAAAATTTCCTAAATAATTCAGAACTGGAATATTCTGTTTGGAGATGACTTCAGTGTATAATGCAGGTTTTTAATCTGTTCTGTATCAACTTCTTAGGTAAAATGATTAATCCAGTGGGTGAAAACAAAAGTTCCTTTGAGGAGATTAAAGGCTGGCTCTGTCCCAAGAAAGCTACAAATGAAGGTTCAGAATGATTGGGCTCAATTAGCCTCCCGGGAGAGTGGCAGATGCAGAGTTCACTTCTGAGTTTCACTTTCTTTCAAAAATTTTCTGAATACTTACTCTTGCCTTTACTATTCAGTCCATTGAATCCTTAATATTCTAAAATCCTGTAGTTAGAAGAGGTGAAGCATTTTCCATCATGGAAGCAAGGCATGTGCTCAAATTATCTGATTATCAAATATTGACGGAGTCCCTTCCATATGCTGGATCCAAGCATAGAGGGAACACAAAGAATTGAGGGGTCAGGAAATCAAAGCTTTCTCTTTTCTGTCTCCTCTAGAATTGGAAACTCTATGTTAAAAAAATCATCACCAGATTCCTTGGCAGTATCTTTGAGCTCCGTGTTGTGTTACCAAGTGCCCACCAGACATCTCCCCTTCGGTATCAGATACAGTAGCAGATACTGCACATTTACCATGCTCAAATGAAACTTCTGCTCCTCTCCCTAACACTCGAGTGCCCCCGCAGCCTTTCTCTCTCAGGTGATGACAGTGCTCTCCTTCCAGATGTGAAATCCCAAGCCTGTGGACTCCTCCCTGCTCTTCCTTCATGCTGCAGAACCAACCTATCAGGAAACTGCTGTAGGACTGCCTTCAAAGGATTTCCAGAATATGACCACTTTAACCACAGGGTTTCCCAGATCCAAGGTGCCATCTCTCTCGCCTAGATCGTAGCCATAACCTCCTAACTCATCCCTCCACTTCAACCATTCCCCCTCCACCTGCAACCCACTGACATCACAGCAGCCAGCTTGATTATTTAAGAATGTAAACTAGATCCTCTGTTCAAACCCTCTCTAGTGCTCCAGTTTACTCAGAGTAAAGGCCAAAGTCATTGCAGGGGTTCCCAAATATGACAGATTTGTCCCCCCATTAACTCTCTGACCTGATCCTGACTTCTTGATCTCCTTACTCATTCTTCTTTAACCATCATGAGTTTTCTTGCTATCACTTGAAAAAACAGACCCACGGCAGCCTGACGCACTGGATATTCTCTCTGTACCTCTTTCCAGTTTTGTTGAAAAGTTACCTTCTCAATGAGGCTGATCTTGACTACTCTATTTTAAATCGCTCCTTCCTTGGCACTCTTAACACCTCTCACCGTTGTCTGTTAGTTTGCCATAGTAATTTCTTCTGATTCGTAAATAAGTCCTTTTTATTCCATTTCTGAAATTTATTGTGTGATTGATTTCTATTATTTTGGCACTAGTAGTCTGGATAAAAATTTCAGTCTCTGTTCCCTTTTGGGGAAACTGAATATAAATGATCATTTGGTTCTAGTACTCTGCTTAGTTAAAACACCTCGAAATTTCTTCCATATTCAAACTTACTTCCAACCTTGTTCATGCTGAAGGCCTATGGTCCCACTTCCATGCTAGTCTTCATCCTTCAAGGTTGATTCTTCCTCTATGGTTTAGATGCTACATCCTCCCGCTTCTTTTCTCATCAATTATCATTACCTCCAACTCTGCCCTTAAATGTTCCCATTCTTCTGATTTTTTCCCCTCCAAAAACAAAACCACTAAGTTACTTACAAGCCTTCCATTGACCTCTCTTCTCTTCTTCTTCCACTCCTCCCCCACCCCTTCCTACTTACAGCCAAGCATTTTGAAGGCTCGTTCTATCTCTTGCGTTGCACAATCCAGAGCAATCGGGTTTCCACTTTCTCCTCTCCATTTAAACTGTTTTAAGATGATATCCAATGATTTTCAGGATGCTAAGCCCATGGACAGTGTTTAGACCTTATTTTACTTGCCTTGGCTTTAGTCCACTACTGTTAAAAAGCTCCCAGAGTCTTAAAATTCCCACCTCACCCTCTGCTTTAGTGACAACAGTCCCCCCACCCCATGTATCAATACATTTCAATCCCCTTTCCAGGTACTGTTTTTCTTAACAGAACACTAGTTAATTATGATCCCACAGTTGTCTCCCAGCCCCTCTTCACTGGGCACTTCACTTGTGCATTTGCTCTCACAAGTACACTGTCTGTGTACATGGGCACATCAGCTGCCCAGGTCTGCAGACTAATGTCAGCTTGTTCATGGGCATCACCGCTTGAGTGAGCTGTGGGCATCTCAGATGGATCCTGTGCAGCCCTGAGTCCTCTTTGCTCTCAGCTCTGGTCCTCCTCTCTTGTTCTCCATCTCAGTGAAGAGCACTTTTATCCCTTCCATCACATCAGCCTGAATCTCAGAGATTATCATTGACACCTGCACACTTGCCTCCAACTTACTAAGCCCCCATTTCTACTTACTAAGGATCACTAAACCTGGTTCTTGTTTTTCTAACCACATTGCCTGTGCTTTCATTTGGGACCTTGCCATTTCTTGCACAGTGTACTGTAATAGGTTGCCAACTATTTTCCATAGCACCGCCACACTGATCTTTCTAAAAATGCAGACCTATCATGTCAGTCTTCTCTTTAAAGAAGTCCTTCACATTCCTTCTGGACAACATTTAACATCTCTTACCTGATATAGGCTATATTTCAAGATTTGCCTCCTGCCTGTCACACAACTTCATTTCCATTGCATAGTCACACTGAGTTACTTGAAGTTGTTCATAAATTCCATCCTAATAACTCCCCAACAGCTAACAGCTGTTGCCCCGTCTTGCTCCTTCTGCCTGAAAGGGAACTACTGCATTCACCTTGAGAACTTTTTCTCTTTGTGTAAAAGTCAGCTTAGATATCATCTCCTCAGTCTTTGTTTGGGGTCCTTAGTGCAGCAAACCCCCTCTTTTTAAAATTTCGTTTAAATTTCAAAACTAAGCTATATTCATTAAAAAAAAGAGAGAGGAATTAGGAAGAGAAAAATAGAAATTAAGTTCTGCCATTTACTTAACCTCTGCTAACATGCTCTTGTCTATCCTACTCTGTCTACCTCTCTAATAAAATGTATATATAATATACATATAAAACTATAATTCTTCAAAAATGTTAAATGCCGCCATATTATATATGCTGTTTGAAACCCACTTTTGGGG
Organism: Mustela lutreola; assembly: GCF_030435805.1. Classification (NCBI taxonomy): domain Eukaryota; kingdom Metazoa; phylum Chordata; class Mammalia; order Carnivora; family Mustelidae; genus Mustela; species Mustela lutreola. Next base: position 76,196,117 of record NC_081295.1, read on the forward strand.
CGCCTGGGTGGCTCAGTTGGTTAAACCTCTGACTTTGGCTCAGATCATGTCTCTGTCTCTCTCTCTCCCTTTCTTTTTGCTCCTCCCCTGCTCATTTTGTCTCTGTCTCTCTCTCTCTCAAATGAATAAATAAAATCTTTTAAAAAAGAAAGAAACCTACTTTTTTCCCTCAGCAAAATATTGTGAACATCTTTCAATAACAATAAATAGAACTCTTGATCATTTTTTAAATGTTTACTTATAGTCCATTCTATAGATGAAGGATAATACACTCAGTCCCCTATTATTTTCAGGTAGCTTCAGGTTTTTTAAATTTTTATGGATTAAAGGTCTTATTAAAAATATACATGTTGGTTCAATTACCAAATTATTTCTTTAGGACATATTCTGAATGACATCGCTGCATTATGGTCAATTAACACATTTCGTAGCTTTTGCCAAATTTCAGTTAATCCTTCTATAAACAATTTCAAGCTGTATTTTAAACCAGATAAAGCATATAATACTTTCTGGACTACTTCAAAGGTACAGGTTCTTCAAAATGCCTTGTGTGAAGAAACTGTCTTAGACAACACATATTCTGTTAGTTCTTGAAGAAATTAGAAGCAAGGGCTATTGGACTGGTCAAGATGCCCACAGAATTAGGATATTTAGGGGAGTCATAGGGTGTTCTGAGAACGTTTAAAAACAGAAAATCGTGAGAAGAGCTATTTCTAGATTTCCTCTTGTTCCCTTTCCTTCCCAAATTAATAGTTCTCCTGATGTGGCAAAAGGAGGTTAAGCTGTGGATTTTTAAATTATTATTATTATTTAAAGATTTTAGTTATTTATTTGACAGACAGAGATCACAAGTAGGCAGAGAAGCAGGCAGAGAGAGAGGAGGAAGCAGGGTCCTCACTGAGCAGAGAGCCTGATGCAGAGCTCAATCCCAGGACCCCGAGATCCTGACCTGAGCTGATGTCAGAGGCTTTAACCCACTGAGCCACCCAGGTGCCCCTTTAAATTATTATTTAAAGAAAAGGGACAATATAGCATAGGCTTAAAGGAAAGCCCTAGTGAGGGTATTACAGATTAAAAAACAAGTCAGAATCATTGAGCTAATGTACCAATCAGTCCTCCAGAGGTTTTTTTTTTTTTTTTTTTTTTTTTAAGATTTTATCTATTTATTTGACAGAGAGATCACGAACAGGCATAGAGGCAACCAGAGAGAGAGAGAGAGAGAGAGAGAGAGAGAGAGAAGCAAGCTACCCACTGAGCAGACAGTCCAATGCTGGACTCCATCCCAGGATCCTGAGATCACGACCCAAGCTGAAGGCGGAGGCTTAACCCACTGAGCCACCCAGGCAGCCATCCTCTGCCTCTGGAGGTTTAATAGTCTTTTAAGTTACCTCTGGTGGACTTAAAACAGTCAGATGATAAGAGGTAAAATAATGAATCAGAGAACAGTCAACAAGAGAAGGCAGACTTTAGGCAGTAAAAGAGAAAAGGGGAAAGATAAACAGAAGAGAAGAAAGGAAACTCAAATGTGTAAATTATGCAATGGAATCTGGAAATGGATGCCATTCAGAGGCATAAAAAAGAAAAAAAGAGGCAAATAAAAGAAATTATCCAGAAAAATGGAATCTTTTGTGGGGAGACATGGAAAATTCTAAGCCCTTTTATAATCTTTCAAAGTTAATAAAGTTGATATTTCTATACAACAGCTAAAGAAGACTTCTTAGTAAACATGCATTTTTAAACCTTCAGAACCTCCTGTTCTGAATTCTTTATTAATAGGAAAAACCATAGAGGCAGAGAGTGGGGGTTGGAGGGATAAAAACCCATACAGCATGTGTGACTTCTGGAGGTTTTTCGCTTTTTGTTTTTTTTTTTTTTTAGCATTAAGTATTTACCCATTCCCCCCTGCTGACCCCCTGCTTTGTCTTTGGGGAATGCTACAAAATGGTTTAATCATCTGGCTTTGGTATCTGACTGCCCAGGGCTGCTGTAGCCCTTCTTATCATTATGTCTCACCGTGTGTCACCTTTTCCAGACAGCTATAGGATCAGGATAAGAAAAATTGTTTCTTTATGCTGTAGATCTAACAAAACCACAGGCTGTTCACAGCCCACCAAATGAATGCCTAGCATTTAAAATCGACCTGAATTAAATGAAGCAGTTGATTATAAATGCTAGACACTCAATTTAGAAACTGTGGCTTAAAGAAAGAAACAACATATGACTATGGATTGTTCGTTTTGCATGAGAGGAAAAATGTGATGTTATGACCAGAATGAAATATTTTCTGAGGGGTGAGTGAATTCCAATGATTGTGGTGACCCAAAATATCTTAGTAAATGCAGTGCTACAAAATAGGCATTTAAATGGCATTTGCATCAATATTTGTATCTCTGGAAAGGAATACAACCCAGTAAAGGATAAGGTATAAATTCTTATTTCCTATACCATGCCAGCTATTAAAATGCTGCAAACAAGACAGACAGCAATCAAACAAAGGGGTTTTCCTCCCTACATAGGAAAGTTTTGAAGTAAGAGTAATTATACAACCCCTATATTTAGGAGATGATAGAGAAGGTGTATTTGGTGATTGACATCTGTTTATAGTTACATCAAAGGTGTATATGAAGGTTTTGCTATTGCTTTTTTAGCTTAAGAAGCACTCTAGGATCAAGACAGTCTGATTGGTTATTTTCCTGATAGTAAAGGTTAGGAGTCTGGGCTCTCAAAAGGCTAAGACGGAAGGATGTTTCAGAGAATGGCCAGTGAGTGCTGCTGAGATGACAGATGAGATTGATGTCCTGATGGAGAGGAAAGAACTTAGCTGACATGACTGGTCAGCATTCTCAGAGGGAAAATCTATTATTTCTCCATGCTGACAGAAATGTAGAGTTTGTCCAGGCTTTCTTTTGCAATAAAGTTGGACACATAACCTTAATAAAAACTTAATTAATTCCATCCTGGTGTGTCGTATTCAGTAGTTTCACATGTTTTATAATAGGCCATCTAAAAATAATATAAATTAAAAAAAATAAAAATGATATAAATTTACATACTTGGTTTTTAAGGACATCCTCTTCAGTCTAAATGATTAGCATTTTTATTTTAAATGTTTTGGACTTTTTTTTTCTATCTGCAAAATGGGGATGCAAACATTCTGTTTATTTTACTTTTAAAGGTATTGCAAAGATTAATGCAATTATAATGTTACTATAAGGCCACTGTCATATGGTATAATGTAAAATGTTAATAGGTAATTATTTCTTGAAAATCTGCTGTGTGCTATGCATAGCATCATGTCTGAAATACTGTGGTGCCAGATAAGCAATCTGTTCTTTCAAAAATTATACTTTAATGGGAGAAACAGGCAAAAATACAAGTAAAATATGAATGGACCAATAAATAAATAAATGGGTCAGCACAGTGTGGATCAGCTAAAATTGAGGTTGAAAACCATAGCCTTATTTGCCTCAGTGATCAAAGGATGGGTGCAGGACCTCTGGAATGTTGAAAAAGAGAGGGCAACAGTGAAGGATACCAAAATCTATCTATACAATTCTTTCAAGCGCTTGACTAACCCCTTTTCTATATATTGCATGTAATGTTCAAAGTTGCCCAGGAAGAAAACAATAGGTGCAAGGTTTTAAAAACAGATAAGCAGAGATTTCAAAAGCAAAGGTAAAAAAAATTTGGAGTTCAAGTTCAGCCAAGCCAAAAAGTTCTTGGCCAATACCCAGAGTTTCTACATAGAGTTCAGACTGTGTCCTAGGACTAAATGATTTCCTAGGATATAAATAATTAGCAGATAAATCAATATAGTCTGTCTCTAACAAAGTATAAAGCCAACCCTCTACAAATTTAAAATAATCTGTCAGTCATTTAACTCCCTAGGAGGGAAGAACTCACCAGTCTTTAGGGAAAATGAACAAAGTCCTAAGATACTATATGGTTTTACTTATAGGGTCTAGTATGCATCAGGGATTACTAGGCATATGAAGAAACAGGAAAGTATGAGAAGAGGAAAATAGGAATAGAATAAAAATGACCCAGATCTTGTAATTTTGTAACAAAGAATTAAAAACTGTTAAAGAATCTATAGAGGAAGATTGTTATAATAGATGAAGAAATGAGGGGATTTCAGGAGAGATTTGTAACAAGAACCAAATAGAAATCTTAGATCCAAACAATACAACATCTGAAATCAAGTATCTGTTGAATGGAATTAAATGCACTCTATGTAACACAAAAGAGAGGATCATTATACTTGTAGATTGTACAATATCTACACTATCTAATTGAAGCACAGAGAGAAAAAAATAGAAAACAAGAGAGATTCAATGGCATTTGGGACAATATTTGTAAGTTGTCTTACACAGATTTTATTTAAGTCTGAGGAGAAAAGGTGGAATGTGGGACAGAAGAAAAATCTGGAGAGATGCTGGCTAAGTTTGACTTTTAAGAAAACAATCTCAAACAAGCTCAGTAAATATTACATACAAAGAAACACAATGAAAACGAAGCCTAGGCTCATCATAGTCAAGCTGCTAAAACTAGAGAGGAAATCTTTGTGTGTATATATAATGTTTCAGGTGTATATCTTTATTGTTTATCATTCATTCATTCATTCATTCATTCTTCTTCCTTCCCTTCCTTCATTCTTCCTTTCCTTCCTATCTTCCTTCTTCTTTCCTTCCTTGCAAGGAACCTCTATGCCCAGTGTGGGGCTCAAACTCATGACCCTGAGATCAAGAGCTGCATGCTCTACAGACTGAGACAGCCAGGTGCCCCTAAGGTGTACAGCTTTATAATTTGATATTGGCAGGCACCCCGAAGTGATCACCACCACAAGTCTAGTTACCATCTATCATCATACAGTTGTTCCTTTCATCCATTTCACCCATTTGCCAACCCCCTTCCCCTCTGGTAATTACTAGTCTGTTCTCTATATCTAGGAGATTGTTTTTATATTGTCTTATTTATTTTGTTTCTTTAGATTCCACATACAAGTAAAACCATATGGTATTTGTCTTTCTTCGTTTGACCTATTTCACATGGCATAATACCCTCAAGGTCCATATCCCAGGTGAAATGATTTCTTTCCTTTCTATATCTGAGTAGTATCCCCTTCTATAAACATAACACATCTTTATCCATTCATCTATTGTTGGAAATTTAGGTTTCTTCCCTGTGCAATGAACATAGAGGGTACATATATCTTTTTAAATTAGTGTGTTTCTTTTGGATAAAGAAGTTGAATATCTGGGTCATTTGATAGATCTATTCTTAACTTTTTGAGGAACCTTCATACTGTTTTCCATAGTGACTGTACAAATTTAAATTCCCACCAACAATGCACAAGAGTTCCCTTTTCTCTAGATCCTCACCAACACTTATTATCTCTTGTCTTTCGATAATAACCATTCTAACAGGTGCGAGATGATATTTCATGTTGTTTTGATTCCCATTTTCCTAATAATTAGTGATGTTGAGCATCTTTTCATGTGCCTGTTGGCCATCTGTACGTCCTCCTCAAAGAAATGTCTATTCTGGCCCTCTATCTACTTTTTATTATTTTATTTTATTTTTAAAGTTTTTATCTATTTATTTGACAGAGAGAGAGACAGCATGAGAAGGAACACAAGCAGGGGAGTGGGAGAGGGAGAAGCAGGCTTCACGTTCAGAGCAGGGAGCCTAATGTGGGGTTCAATCCCAGGACCCTGGGATCATGACCTGAGCTAAAGGTAGCTCCCTGCCTACTTTTTAAATTTGGTTGTTTTATTGGTGCTGCTATTGTTGTTGAGTTATATAAGTTCTTTATATATTTTGGTTATTGACCCCTTATTGGGTATATGGTTTGTAAATATCTTTCTCCCTTCTGTTTGCCTTTTTTCCTTGATTATCATTTTTTCTTGATTGTCATTTCCTTTGTTATGCAGAAGCTGTTTAGATTGATACAGACCATTTTTAAAATTTTGGTTTGTTTACCTTGCCTTTGTAATCAGATATTCAAAGACATTACTAAGACTGATGCTATTTCCCTATGTTTTCCTCTCAGAATTTTATGGTTTCAGATCTTATATTCAAGTCTATAATCAATTTTGAGTTAGTTTTGGTGTATGATGAAAGATACTGGTGGAGTTTCATTCTTTTGTATGTGGTCATCCAGTTTTCCCAATACTGTTTATTAAAGAGACTGTTCTTTCTCCATTGCATGTTCTTGGCTCCTTTATTATAGATTAACTGTGTATACACTTTTGGGTTTACTTCTGGGGTCTTAATTCTGTCCCACTGGTCTGTGTGTTTGTTTCTATAGCAATACCATACTGTGTTGATTATTATACCTTTGTAGTAGAGTTTGAAATCAGGTTGCATAATAATGTCAGTTTTGTTTTTCTTTCTCAAGGTTGCTTTGGCTTTTTGGGATCTTTAGTGGTTACATACGAATTTTAGAATTATTTGTTATAGTTCTGTAAAGCATGCTATTATAATTTTCACAAGTATTGCATTGAATCTGTATATTGCTTTGGGTAGTATGGACATTTTAACAATATTAATTCTTCCAATCCAAGAGCACAATGTATCTTTCCATTTATTTGTGTTTTTGTCAGTTTATTTCATCAGTGCCTTATAATTTTCAGTGTATAAATCTTTTATCTCCTTGGTTAAATTTATTCCTAGATATTTTTGATGTAATTATAAATGGAATTATTAATTTATCCTTCCAATATTTCATTATTAGTGCATAAAAATGTCACAGATTTATGTATATTAATTTTTGCGTACTGCAACTTTACTGAATTTGTTAGTTCTAGCAGTTACTTGGTGGTATTTTTAGGGTCTTGGTATTTAGTATCATGACACCTACAAATAGTAACAGTTTGACTTCTTCCTTCCTTTCTTTTTTTTTTTTAAGATTTTATTTATTTATTTAACAGAGATCACAAGTAGGCAGAGAGGCAGGCAGAGAGAGAGAGGGGTAAGCAGGCTCACCACTGAGCAGAGAGCTTTATGCGGGGCTTGATCCCAGGACCCTGAGATCATGACCTGAGCTGAAGGCAGAGGCTTTAACCCCCTGAGCCACCCAGGCGCCCTGACTTCTTCCTTTCTGACTTGATGTTTTTATTTATTTTTCTTATGTAAGTTCTATGGCTAGGACTTCCAATATTATGTTGAATAAATGTGGTGAAATTGGGTATTCTTGTCTTGTTCTTGATCTTCGAGGAAAAGCTTCCAGTTTTTTACTATGGAGTATGATGTTAGCATAGAATTGTCTTATATGGGCTTTACTATATTGAGGTATGTTCCCTGTGCATTTGCTTTGTTGAGAGTTTTTATCTCAAGTGCTTTTTCTGCATCTTTTAAGATGATCATATGATTTTTTTTTTATCTTTCCTTCTGTTAATGTGATGCATCATGTTGCTTGATTTCTAGGTATTGAACTATCCTTACATTCCTGGAATAAATCCTTCTTGATTGTGATATGTGATCCTTTTAGTGTAGCATTGGGTTCAGTTTACTAATATTTTGTTGAGGATTTTTACACGTGTTCATCAACAATATTGCCCTATAATTTTCTTTTGTGTGGCATCCTTGTCCGATTTTGATATCATAGTAAGCTGGCTCATAAATGAGTTCGGAAGTATTCCCTCCTCTTAAATTTCTAGGAAGAGTTTGAGAATGATAGGTACTAAATTTTCTTTGACTGTTTGGTAAAATTTGTCAGTGTCTGGCCCTGGAATTTTGTTTGTTGGGAGGTTTTTGATTATTGTTTCAATCTCCTTACTAGTAAATTAATCTATTGCTTCATGATTTGGAAGATTATGATGTATATAGGAATTTATCCATTTCTTCTATGTTATCCAGTTCATTGGCATATAATTGTTCATAATAGTCTCATGATCCTTTGTATATCTGTGGTATCAGTTGTAACTTCTTTTATCTCTGATTTTATTTATTTGAGTTCTCTTGCTTTTATTTTTGGTTAGTGTAGCTGAGTTTGCTGATTTTATTTTTTCAAAGAAGTCACTCTTAGTTTCATTTATCTTTCCTACTGTCTTTTTAGGTTCTATTTCTATTTATTTTATTTTCTATTTTATTTCTATTTCTATTTATTCCTTCCTTTTACTAACTTTGTGCTTCATTTGTTTTTCTTCCAAGTTCCTTAAGGCATAGGCTTAAATTGTTTATTTGAGGTTTCTCTTCTTTTTTTTTAATTAAAAGATTTTATTTATCTATTTGACAGACATAGATCACAAGCAGGCAGAGAGGCAGGCAGAGAGAGGTGGAAGCAGGCTCCCTGCTAAGCAAAGAGCCCAATGTGGAGCTCGATCCCAGGACTCTGAGATCATGACCTGAGCTGAAGGCAGAGGCTTAACCCACTGAGCCACCCAGGTGCCCCAAGATTTCTCTTATTTCTGAAGTAGGACTGTATTGTTATGAACTTCTCCCTAAGAACCACTTTGCTGCCTCCTACAGATTTTGGTATGTTGTATTTCTGTTTTCATTTGTTCTAAGTATTTTAAAATTGTATTGGTTGTTTAGTAGCATGTTGTTTGAGCTCCATGTTTTTGTGATTTTTCCCATTTTCTTCTTGTAATTTATTTCTAGTTTCATTCCATTGTGGTTAGAAAAGTTGATTGATATGATTTCAGTTTTCTCAAATTCATTGAGACTTGTTTTGGGGCTCAATGAAATGCTTCATTTCATTGAGCCCCAAAACAACAGAAATGTTTCATGTGCTCTAGAAAAGAGTGTGGATTCCACTGCTTTTGCATGGAATATTCTGTATGTATTAATTCCATCTAGTCTAATGTCTTATTTAAGGCCAATGTTTCCTTATTGATTTTTTTGTCTGGATGATCTATCCATTGATGTAAATGGAATGTTAATGTCTCCCACTATTATTTTATTGCTTTCAATTTCTCCTTTGGTTCTGTTTATATTTTCTTTATATAGTTTGGTGTTCCTATATTGGGTGTATATGCATTTTTAAGTGTTATATCTTCTTATTGGATTGACCCTTTCATCATTACATAATGACCTTCTTTGTCTTTTATTACATTCATTATTTTAAAGTCTATTTTTGTCTGATAAGAGTATAGCTACTCTAGCTTTTCTTTTTCCATTTCCATTTGATGGAATATCTTTTTCAACCCTTTCATTTTCAGTCTGTGTGTGTTCTTACTTCTGAAGTGAGTCTTTCATAGGCAGCATACTAGATGAGTCTTATTTTTTTATTCATTTATTCATCCTATGAATTTTGATTGGTGAATTTTGTCTATTTAAATTTAAAGTAACTTTTGATAAATATATACTTATTGCCATATTGTTGTTTTCTGGCTGTTTGTGTAGTTACTTTGTTATTTCTTTAGCTCTGATGGGTTATTTTTTAATATTTTTATTTCTTTGTTAAAGTTCTAAGTTGATTCACTCTTCTCTCAAGTCCTGTGAGCATCTTTATGACCATTACTTTGAACTCTTTATTAATTAGATTGCTTATTGCATTTCCTTTAGTTATTTAGTTATTTTTATCTCCTTCTTTTGTGTGATATTCCTATGTGTCCTTATTTTGTGTCCTGCATTTTTTCCCCCATGTATTGGTAAGTCAGCTACTTCTCCCAGTCTTGTAAGAGTTGCCTTATGTTGGAGATGCCCTATGGGGTTACAAAGCTCTATCTCCCCAGGTCACCAGAGCAAGGTGTTCAAGGGGTGTCCTTTATGTGGGCTGTGAGTATCCTTCTCATGTGGGGAGGCATGTATGTGGCACATTGGATGAAATTGGTGGCATTTTAGCTGTGGGACATATCTCCAACTGCTGTGGCATGTTGGTGGGTGGGGTTGGTCTCTAGATCTGCTGTGGTGTGCACCCATGACTGTTGCAGTGTGTTGGTGAGTGGGGATCTCAGCAGGACACATCCACAGGCACTAGAAGTTATAGGGAAAATTCCAAAATGGTGCCTATAAACTCCAGTATTAGTAATAAAGACTGAGACTGAAAAAATGGCTTTTGCCAATATCTCAGTCTCTGGAAAAATTTTCTGCTGTTTCTTGCTTCTCTGGCAGATGCTCAAAAATTGGTAAATGGGTCTCTTTTACCTATGGCTTAAGCACTTTTCAAACTGGTGCTTTTTTGCTGGTAACCAGGTTGAATCAGTCTACTCATGAGCCCTTTAAGTGTGGGTTTTCTGTTCCCTACAGTTTTATTTTCCTGAATATAATGTCCATTGGTTTTCAGAGCCAAGTGTTTGGCTCTGAGCTTTTCTCTCCTGTGAAGGGTCTAAAGGTTGGAGTGCTTAATGTAGAGCTCTAATCCCTTGCTCCTCAGGGAAAAGTTCTGTATATCCACTATCCCTCCCAGCTGTGACTCACAACAGCTGGTTTTTTGTTTTTTTTTTTCCCTGTTGAGTCTTTTTCTGCCTCTTTCCTATCTCAATGTTATCCTGTCATCTTTTGTTGCATAAACTCTCTTCATTGAATTTTTTCAGTTTCTTTCAGAAGGAATTATTCTATGTGTGGTTGTAGATTTGATGTTTCCATAGGAGGATATTAGTTCAGGATCTTGATATATTGGCATCTTGTACCCAAATGCCCCACCCCCCCCAAAAAAAAAATCTTAAAAGCAGCCAAGGGGAAAAATGACAAGAAAAATATTTGACTTTTTATCAGAAACAAAGGAAGCTAGAAGAAAATAGAATGTCATCTTTAAAGGAATGAGAGAAAAAAAAGACAATTTTCCAACCTAGAAGTCTATGTCTGTGAAAAATTTTCTTCTGATAGAGAAGGTGATAAATTCCAAGTAAAATTATTGCTAGCAGACTTGCAGTATCAAAATTATTAATAGAAGCTCTTTTAGTTGAAGATAAATGATACTAGGATATACATTAAAACACTGGAAATGTTAAACATATAGATAAATATAAAATTTTTTTCCTCTTTTTTTCATCCTTTAAAAGATAAAAAGTGATTTAAGCATAGCAGTGAAAATGCACCCCTATCTTACACCACTTATAAAAGATTAACTCAAAATAGATTAAAGACTTAAAAACAAACAAACAAACCCTATACTATAAAACTCCTAGAAGAAAACATAGGGAAGAAGCTTCTAGACATTGGTGTTAGCAATGACTTTTTTTTTTTGCGTAGAACACCAAAAGCACAAACAACAAAAGCAAAAATTAACAAAGGATACTAAATCTAACTTAAAAGATTTTGGACAAAAGAAAGGGGTGGCAGGGTGCTTGGGTAGCTCAGTTGGTTAAGTGTCTGCCTTCAGCTTAGGTCATGATCTCAAGGTCTTGGGTTTGAAACCCACATTGGGCTCTCTGCTCAGCAGCGTGTCTGCTTCTCCTTCTCCCTCTGTGATCCCTCTCACTTTCACTCTCTCTCAAATAAATAAACAAAATCTTAAAAACAAACAAACAAACTTTTGGGCCACGTTTAAACTGAGGCCTAACTAGCTACAAGGAAACCGGTGATATGAATACCAAGTGACAGAGATTTCTAGGTAAAAGACCCAGCAAGTGCAAAAACTACAAGGTTGGAAAAAGTCTGACATTATTTGGAGACCAGAAAAAAAAAATCAGTGAGATTAGAACTTCATGAGGTGTAAGTGTGATGGAGCTGAGTTTGAAAGGGGAGGCGTGGGTCAATTAGGAATTTGAAAAAGAAAAAAAAATGACTTATATGAGAATATGAATTTTAAATGTTGTTTTTCTAGATCTGTCCCCTAAGATGAAGGAAACCAAAGCAAAAATAAACTATTGGGACCACATCAAAAGTAAAAGCTTTTTCACAGAGAAGGAAACCTCAACAAAACAAAAAGATAACTGACTAAATGGAAAATATATTTGCAAATGATAAGAAGTTAATATCCAAAATATATAAAAAACTTACACAATTCAACACAAAAAACAAAACAAGCAGATTAAAAAATGAGCAGAAGACCTGAATAGACATTTATCTAAAGAAAACACACAGATGGCCAACAAACACATGAAAAATTGTTCAACATCACTCATGATCAGGGAAATGTAAATCAAAACCACAGTGAAATATCACCTCATTTTGTTAGAATACCCCAAATCAAAAAGATAAGAAACAATAATTGTTGGTGAAGATGTGGAGAAAAAGGAACCCTTACACACTGTTGGTGGGAATGTAAATCGGTACAGACACTGTGGAAAACAGTATAAAATTTCCTCAAAAAATTAAAAATAGAAATATTATATGACCCCGTAATTCCAATTCTGAAAACACTAATTCAAAAAGTTTTTGCACCTCTATTTTCACTGCAGCATTACTTACAATCTTCAAGACATGGAAGCAACCACAGTGTCCATCAATAGACTAATGGATAAGGAAAGTGTGGTGTATAAATACAATGGAATAGTACACAACTATAAAAAGGGATGAAATCATGCCATTTAACACAACATGGATGGACCTAGAAGGTATTATGCTAAATGAACTAAGTCGGACTGAGAAAGACAGATACCATATGATACCATACTAAAAAAATACAACAAATGATTAAACAAACAAAAAGCAGAATCAGATGTATAAATACAGAGAACAGACTGATGGTTGCTAGGGGTGCGGGCGATTGGGCAAGGTAGGTGAAGGAGAGTGGGAGCTACCGGCTTTTAATTCTGGAATGAGTAAGTCACAAGAACAAAAGGCACAGTGTGAGGGATGCAGTGAGTGATATCATGATATAATGAGACAAACTGTAGCTACACTTGTAATGAGCACAGCATGATATATGAACTTGTTAAATCACTAGCCTGTTCACCTGAAACTACTGTAACATTATGTGCCAACTATACTCAATTACAAATAAAAATAGAATTAAATGCTGTTTTAAACCTATAGAGGGACACAAGACTTAGTTCTATCAGTAATTGGAAATCAATTTTTTTATGTATCTGAACACAGCTACCTATTATCACAAAAACTAGCACACAACCTCTTAGAATCTATGTAAGGATTTTATAAAGTCACCTGGTTAGCCAGAATGGCAGAATATAAGGAAAAGATGGAAGAGGTGAGGAAAGGGGGCACATAGCAGAGAGACGGGACTTGGCAAAAACTGAGTGGGAAGGAAAGCATTGCAGAATCTTTTATAAGTGGTGTGGCTTGTGTGTGTGTGTGTGGGGGTGCTCGCAAAAGGAAAAAGAAGGTATCTTCGAGCATCTGACATCTTATGTACCCTCCTCCAATATTCAAAAGGAAAACAGAGGATTCTTGTAGAATTTGCATGTGACAATGTCCTCATCTGTGAAAACAAATGCACACCTGATTATCTTCAAGGCATGCGATGTCTTTAGTGGAGAAGAGCCTATGGAATCACAAAGCAAAATCTATTCTTTATCGAGCAGTGTCTTGGGACAGCACCGCCAAGGAAAGTGAACAGTGTTGCTTCTCTTCCTTCTCTTCCTCCGTCATTCACACCTGAAGTGACATAGAAAGTTGGCATGAAGCACCGTTTGAGACGTGAAATACAAAGTATGTCCTGTACTTCAAATAAGAAAGATACCTCAAAGGAAAGTACCCAGCGATGAGGAAGGCTTCTCAATCTTCACTGTGTTCAGTTCCTTGCCTAAAAGTTTCCAACCCTTCATTCTGTTAAATCTGCTCAAATATTCTTTGGTTTGAGAACAGTTAATAAAGAGAACTCATTCTGGAAAAACACAGGACTCTAGAGCTTATTTTTTCCTCCTTTTACTATTTTACCATGCCAGAAATTGTGTAAGCAGACATTTAAGCAAGGGCGACTTGTGTGTTTACAATCTCTGCAGGGTGGGCAGTGTGTTTCCTACACATGAAATCACCTGTAGGGGAGGAGTGTTGAAGCACTCAGGGTCCAAAATCGTGCTGTAGTCACTTATACAATCCATGACTGATTCTGTTAGGAGGCAGAGGAGGGCATGTGTGGGAGGGACAAGTGGCTGATAATGATTAGGTTGCAGAAGTCAGTGTGCTGTGAGTGGAACTGCACACCCACCCCTGGGGCTCCTTGTTCTTTGGTCCACTCTTACAAGGCAACCTTAAGTTCTCTTCCTCTCATTTTGTGCCACAAAGGTAAATTTCGTCTTGACAAGCTCAACCGTCCTAACGGGCACTTTAAACACATGTTTTATAGAGAAGACCCTACAATCTCCTGCCAGTCCAGAGTTTGAGATTGCAGCCGGCTCTTCATGGAGAACTAGTTTCTTCACCCTGATATGAAATCCACCAGCAGCTCAATTTTTAGACCTCAGGCTTTCTTCAAAATAAACACCTGTTCTCTTACTTCCGTCTTAGGAAATATTCTTACAGGAAAGAGAAAGTCAAGGCAAAGCACAGGATGACAAACATGCAAAACAGCAAATATCTAGAGAGCTCCCAAAAACTTAATTTTGTTTTAGTTGTGTAACATTGTGGAGACAGTTCTGTGAAAACAAAGGGTAGAGTCAATAACTGGCCTCCAGAGTCCCTTAAGAGGACTGACTTAAGAATTCTTTCAGCTCCTGCAACGCCAGGTCGGTAATTCAACAGGCACAGTGATAGTGAGATGCCACACTTCCCACATGTTTTCGGGGGTGCTCTAATTTAATTTAATAAGATTATAGAGGGTTCTTTAGTTTTTAGAGATTTGAGTAGAAGTAGACAACAGGAAGAAGTACTGCAAAGAAATTCAGTTATCTACCTTGGAGGCTGAGGAAGTCTAGGGATTAATGCTTCTGTGTACTCCTATTCTCCAAAAAGCCTTCTACACTATTTCAAAGAGCAACTTAAGAGGAGTGTGACCTAATCTCAGCCTGAACCTCTTTGGCAGGAATAAAGGCTGGGGAAGATAATTTAATTGGCGAGACATAAGAGGATCCAGTGTGACTCTGTGAAATGGAATCCAAGTCACACAGGCGTCTTTCAGGACAGAAGTGCTGTGCAGCAGCTTGATAAAACCAGGCACTAAAGTGAGCCAAGAAACAGCAAAACACACATTTGCTTCTTGATTATTGAGGTCTCTCTGTAAAGGCAATGAAATCATGAGGGGAGGCTTTAAATATTGTTGAACAAACTGGTCAGGGTCTCATTTGATAAAGCCACTAAAATTTCAGCAGGCCATTCCTTAAGACGATTACATCCTACAGAAAGGAAGAGGAGCAGATCTTTGCAGTGCAACATGCTTTGACTGCATTTTCCTTCGCACAGAGCATTTGAAAAGAATGTGAAAGGTTTCTGTGAGCTCTGAGTATCCAAATATTTATGAAAATAATAATGACTATAGTTTGTACTTACATAACAGCTTCCATCTGAGGAGCTCAGATATTATTTCATTACCTTTTAAAATACTATCTGGAAGTTGCCTAAGTGGAAGCTATATATTTACATTTTGGCCCTAGTAGAGCTCAGTGAAAGAAAGCATGTGCCAAAAAGTTGCAAGCATTTAGGCAACCTTGTGATAAGTTCATTCAATACACTGACTTTTACCTTAAAGTAATAAAAATCAGGAGAATATATAAAGTTTTTTTTTTTTTGCATTAACATTTAATTGATAGAATTTTCCTTAGTATGTTCTACTTCTCTCAACCTGATTTCTTCCTGCCTGTTCTGACTCCAGGGTAAACTAAATAAAAGAATCCATTTACAGTCAACTTTCAAGTGATAAGAAGCTGTCTAGGAAGGCTCAGAGGTATCGATGCAGAGAAGTCTGATAAATACAGAAATAGATGGGTTAGTAGTCAAAGCAAAAGTCTAAATACAAGTTCTTACAGCAAGGAGGAGCAATATTAAAAGGCAGTTTCCCCCCACCCCCAAATACAGTTTCCTAACAGCAAAGAGGAGTCATAATACAAAGCAGTTCTCCCCTACCCCATATATGACTAGTATATAGACTCATTCTAAGCCATGCTATCCTTTAACATTTTTATCCTGTAGAGTTCCTTTGGCAGTCTGGTATAGCTTATGGACCTCTTCTTAGAACAATATTTTCAAATGCATAAAATTTAAACTCAAAGGCTTACAGAGAAAACCAATTTTTATGTAGAATTATAATAATCAAGTATTTTGAAAATCATATTTAATATAGGTTTGTCCTTATTAACTCAATAAACAAGAAGATCTAGCAATATCAGGTTTGATAACTTGTGTAGTTTTGAATTAGTAATGGGCATAAAAATATTCCAGATTTTCACAGTAATTGTAATGCCCTACAAATATATTCTGTTGTGCCACCAATGTTCCATATATCATATTTCAGTTAGAAGCTATTGAAAGTAAAATACATTATTATTTTCTTCCTCATCTTCAAGAACTGCACATTAAGAACCTAAAGTTAAAGCAAAGTGAGAAGAAATCCATGGATGCTTAGGAAACCAAAGACCATTGTTTGATAATCATTTATATAAAGGATACAAGGATAATTGCTAAGAAAATGTTGAAAAAGAAAAACAAAACTGGGGGCATCACGATGCCTGATTTCAAGCTTTACTACAAAGCTGCGATCACCAAGACAGCGTGGTACTGGCACAAAAACAGACACATAGACCAATGGAACAGAGTAGAGAGTTAAGATATGGACCTGCAACTCTATGGTCAAATAGTCTTCAACAAAGCAGGAAAAAATATCCAGTGGAAAAAAGATAGTCTCTTCAATAAATGGTGCTGGGAAAACTGGACAGCGATGTGTAGAAGAAACATACACAAAGATAAACTCGAAATGGATTAAAGACCTCAATGTGAGACAGGAATCTATCAAAATCGTAGAGAACACAAGCAGTAACCTCTTCGACATCGGCTACAGCAACTTCTATCAAGATATGTCTCCAAAGGCAAAGGAAACAAAAGCAAAAATGAACTTTTGGGACTTCATCAAGATCAAAAGCTTCTGCACAGCAATGGAAACAGTCAACAAATGAAAGAGGCAACCCACGGAATGGGAAAATATATTCACAAATGACACTACAGACAAAGGGTTGATCGCCGAGATCTATAAGGAACTCCTCAAACTCAACACTCAAAACACAGATAGCCCTAACAAAACAGATAATCATGTCAAAAAATGGGCAGAAGACATAGAAAGACACTTCTCCACAGAAGATATATAAATGGCTAACAAACACATGAAAAAGTATTTATCATCATTAGCAATCAGGGAGATTCAATCAAAACCACATTGAGATACCACCTTCCACCAGTTAGAATGGCCAAAATCAACAAGACAGTAAACAACAGGTGTTGTTCCCCCTTCTCCAAGGGGGAACCCTCTTACACTGTTGGTGGGAATGCAACTTGGTACAGCCATTTTGGAAAACAGTGTGGAGGTTCCTCAAAAAATTAAAAATAGAGCTACCCGATGACTCTGCAATTGCACTACTGGGTATTTACTCCAAAGATACAGATGTAGTGAAATGAAGAGCCACCTATACCCTAATGCTCCTAGCAGCAATGGCCACAATCCCAAACTGTGGAAAGAGCCAAGATGCCCTTCAACAGACAAATGGATAAAGAGTATATGGTCCATATATACAGTAGAATATTATGCCTCCATCAGAAAAGATGAATACTCAACTTTTGTATCAACATGGATGGGAATGGAGGCGATTATGCTGAGTGAAATAAGTCGAGCAGAGAAAGTCAATTATCATATGGTTTCACTTACTTGTGGAGCATAAGGAATATCATGGAGAATATTGGGAGATGGAGAGGAGAAGTGAGTTGGGGTAAATCGGAGGAGGAGACAAACCATGAGAGACTGTGGACCCTAAGAAACAAACTGAGGGTTTTGGAGGGGAGGAGGTTGGAGGTTTGGGTGAGCCTGGTGGTGGGCATTAAGGAGGGCATGTATTGCATGGAGCACTGGGTGTGGTGCATAAACAATGAATCTTGGAACACTGAAAAAATAAAATTCGAAAAAAAAAAAAACCACCAAGGTATCTGAGGATGTCAGAATTTGTGAAAGGTGATCATGTGATTGAAGTAAATCATTGGTTTGGGGTCTTAAGGATTAGTTAAGAAAATTTCAACTGAATTTGGGTTACTATTGTGAAATAAGAAATGTTCAAACATTTGAGGGAAGCCAAATGCTTTATAATTTAGATTTTGGTTAATACAGAGTTTCAAAAAAAAAGGAATGATACATGTAAATGACAGAACCATCAAAAATACATTGACCTTAAAACTTTGCTGTTAAAGTTTACTGTTAAGTTTACTGTTAAGTAAACTTTAGCATGTTAATGAAGTCCTACCTTGCATTTCCAGTATTATATCCTCCTACACTTCTTCCTACACAAGGGGCACGCTGCTCCTGCTCCTCCAAGTCACTACTCGCCAATACTCAGCATTCTAGGCAGATCTCTATTCTTTACCTTATATTTTCCTGACATTGGGAATGTGTGCACATTATTCCCTTTATCTGTTCTCCCAGTCTACAGTATAGATCCTATCCTTTAAAGTCAAATTATCCTCTTCTGGTCTAGGTCTTATGCTACCTCGTTCAAAAACAAACCAACAATCAAACGTCTCACCAACCACGCCAGAAACAAACCATACTTATTCATTATATTTATCACAACATACTTTGAATTACATCTTTAATGATTTCATTGTTCTCCACCATAAGCTTTGCTATGAGTTGAATTATGTCCCCCAAATTCATATATTGAAATCCTACCCTCTGTACATCAGAATGTGGCTGCATAAGATGTAGAGCCTTTAAATAGGTGATAAAGTGAAAATGAGGCCCTTAGGGAGGGCCCTAATCCAAGCTGACTGATGTCTTCCTAAGAAGAGGAAGTTTGGGTGCAGAGAGAGAGACAGTGCACAGAGGAAAGGCCATGTGAGAGAGAGAGAGAGAGAGTCATCATCTGCAAGCCCAGGAGAGATACCTCAGGAGAAGCCAAAACTGCCCACACCTTGAGCTTGGATTTGCTAGACTCCAGAATTGTTTGAGATACCAAGTCTGTGGTATTTTGTTATGGTAGCCCTTGTAAACTAATATAACCTAGAATCCTTCTACACTGAATACCTATTGATTCTTTCTAAATATTAAAAAAAAAAAAAAAAAAAAAGAGAGAGAGAGAGAGAGCGAGAGAGAGGCGAGAGACCAAGAGAGAAAGAGCAACAGTAAAAGAGAGAGAGAGACAAAGATGAGCCAAATAGAGTTGAAGCTGAGTTAAGAAGGTATATATTTGCACTTTTTGAAGACTTAGCTCTCCCCCACCTTTCTGTTTCTTCAGAGTTCTTGATGCTTTAGTCAAATGGATTTATGATGAAAAATACTAAAGAACTGATTCATAATATGAGATTTTTAACTCTCCCTTTTACCCTGTTTAGATTGCTAATAAACCTTACGTGGTAATCATAGCAAAGATGGATGTTGCAAGATGCTAGTTTGATAAATTATATTGCATTTATAAGTGGAAATGTTACAAGGAAAAGAGAAGGTTATGTTAGAGAATGTCAGTTAAAGAAAATGAAATCAGGATGTGTTCAATGTTTGAAAAAATACTCGAGAATTAAGAAACTATTTTTCATAAGATGAAAGGAAAAGATATAATCTATGTTGTGTAGAAATATATAATATTATGTACTAAAAGAAAAATGTGTTTGAGAGCTTATGAGTGAAAGTCTGTTGATGAGGGTCAAAAAGAGTTTATTAAAAAGCAGATGAGTGCCATTTTCTCATAGTGGCAGAGTGCCGTAGAAATAACAAGAGTTTAAGAAGAATCTCAGTATGAAATAATGACATCATGTAGAAATGGGGTCACATAAGTTCAGTTAGTGCCAAATGATGTGAAGAAAAAGACAAGCATCTAAGTAGCTCATCAGGTGTAGTAACTATTTTGAATGTGCAACAAGAAACTAAGAAAATGACTTGATAATAAACTTCATGCTGTAATTAATAAAAGAAATTGAAACTTGGTTGTTATACGAAATTTTGCAGGGCGCTTGGGTGGCTCAGCTGTTGAGCGTCTGCCTTTGGCTCAGGTCATGATCCTGGTGTCCTGGGATAGAGCTCTCCATCAGGCTCCCTGCTGGGCAGGAAATCCGTATCTCCCTCTTCCACTCCCCCTGCTTGTGTTCCCTTTTGAGCTATCTCTCTCTGTCAAATAAATAAATAAAATCTTAAAAGAAGAGGAAGAAGAAGAGTGCCCATTATGGGGTGACTCCTTTTAAAAAGAAATTTTGCTGTTATCAGTCATTCTGATGGTTAGCAATAGATAGTTAAACTGGCAATAAACTCTATTATTGAAGAACGCATGCAACAAATATTTATTGAGTGCCTACTGTATGCCAAGAATCATTCTAAGTACCTGTATACAACAGTGAAGAGAGCACAAAAAAATTCTCGGCTCATTCCCAAGGTGTATTAAGAGCCCTCATTTGATTGGCTGTAAACTCACATACTCTTGGCAAGTGAATGAAGACTGTGGGGTGGTGGGGTGATGTGAACAATGAATTTCCATTGCAGATGTGAACAGACAGACTCAAACAGCTTTCTAAGATTGGAGCAAGCAGTAGCTCTTGATATATATACTTGATATATATATCCAGTATGTATATATCCAGTAATACTGGATATATCGCTCTTTACTTGACTTAGTTGCAGGGGACACTTATTACACTCAACTCCTAAACACCAGAACAAGTTAGTGTCTGTCACAGTTGATTAATGGACTCACATACCTTGCGCTCCCATAGACCTGAAAGTGGACTGAGGAAATTCAATCTGGATGGTCCTGAAGATTCTTCCTTTTTGGTAGAGTAGAAGGAATAGGGCTGAATGGAAATGTTAGCCCATTTCTAACAATGTCATTCTCTTACCAGGAAGCTCTCACTGTCATCGAAATCAACTTGCTATTCCAAGCTCCCTCTGCCTCTCTTGGGATTACACACAATAGTCAGGAACAGTGTCCCTTTTTAGTTCACACATCTAGTCGAAGCTCTGTGGGCTAATCAGGGCATATGGGAGCATAGGCATTCTGTGACTTCTCTGCTTGTAAATCTTCTCTTCAATAAGCACTATTTTAGATTTGCTGTGGTGTACTGTTTGTGTAAATATTAATATGCTCTTTGAATGAAACTACTGTCATGGAGTTTACATTGTTGTGGGGGAAATAGACAATGAAAACATAAATGAGTAAAATATTTATATGTTAGATGGTGTAAGTGCTAAGGAGGAAAATAGAATAGGAAAAGGCTGTAAGACATGTGTGTGTGTGTGTGTGTGTGTGTACTGCAATATTATATAGGGTGGCCAGGATGTAGCTCATTGAGAAAGTGTCATGTCAGTAAAGACTGGATGGAAGAAAGGAAAGAACCAAGGGAGTTCTGTAAGAAGGATAAGCGTTCCAGGCATAGACATATGAAACACGAAGTGTTAAGTAAGTATTTTATATGATATGTTTATTGACTAGATTCTGTAGTTAATATTTATTAAATTAAAATAATTCTCTGAACCCCTTACTAGGAATTGATGGTATATAAAAATTTTGTAGATAGCAAGTTACCATATGAGATTGAAGAATATTTTTTTGACCTTATGTATGAAATTCCATGGTAATGTCGGTAGCATTGTGTTTGACACACATTGACTACTTGATGAGTCTTTGTTGAAAACATGAATAAATAAATGATCAGCCACTGCTTGCCTGGCACTGTCCAGGTCGCTGTGGGAGATATCCTTTAGGAGTTGCTGTATTTGCTTTCCCTGAGCAGTTCTTACACCAGGGACGTGGCAAATAAAAAACAACCATCATACAAGGTATAATATAAGAGGAAAAAAATGACTGGTGTATTAAAGAAATGGGACATAATATATGACTGAAAAGTTAGGAAAGTTGTTTTTATAGGAGATAATACTTAAAATAATCTTAAAGGTAAGGCTCCTGACAGAGGAAAAGAGAAACAGTGCCTTAGAGGAGGAAAAATACTAGAAAATGCAACGAATACAAGCTGTTCAATTTTGCTGGAATACAGAGTTTAAGTCAGAGACTAGAAAGCAATACACTGAAGAGATAGATTAGAGCTATCTTGTGTAAGGCTTTGAATTCTGGGTTGAAATATTGTCGTTAATTTGACAGAAATGGGGAGTCATTGAATATTTTTGAAAAGAGAAAAATAAGCCACTTTGAGCTGTAATTTAAGAATTCCTTGGCAAGCTGGGTGATGCAGGAGACAGAGACATTAATCAGTGAGCCTCTGCCATGGGTTGAGGCAGGGGCCCAATTGAGGCTTCTGGAAAGCCTTTGCCAGTAACGAGAATGTCAGAGGGGAGGGCAGTGTGCAATGGTGGGATATGGGCATGTTTGGGTGGAGCAACTGACATCTATTTGGATACTTGGTAGTTAGGACTAGAACCTGAAGTTGAAACATTTTCAAAATCTTTCAAAACATTTAAAAAAGTCATTGTACAGCATACTCGTAACACAATAAGCAAAATTCAGGGATATTACCATAACGTTCCTTTGCCAACTTAATTTACTGAACTGGAATGTCTGCAACAATAAAGAATTCAGAGATTGTAGCTATTCACATGTTCAAACTTTGTTCTCTTTTATATTTTTCTATCTTCTCTTAATACAGAGAATCTCATAAAGCAACGCTACCTTATTTGTTAAAAAATGAAATAAATATGGGCTGCCTGGGTGGTTAAGTCGGTTAAGTATCCAACTCCGTTTTGGCTCAGGTCATGATATCAGGGTCATGAGATCGAGCCCCATAATGGGCTCTGTGCTCACCATGGAATCTGCTGAAAATTCTCTCTCCAGCCCCCAAATAAATAAATATTAAAAACAAAACTAAATAAATATAGTGTTGATACTCCTATTAAAGTGTGGCTATCTTATGTTTAATCTCAGTAACCCTGACTTTTCTGTAACATTTAAATTTGAGCCCATGCTGTTTGAAACTATGTAGATCTATTTAATTTAGTTTGCCAGCTTAATTTATATTTCCAAGATAATAAGTCACTCCTCATTAGATTAGCTCATTTCTAGATAACCCTACACGACGAATTTGTATGCCCCAGAATGCTCCACCTCCATGAGAACTTTTACCTTTTAACGACCATAGTCAGTCATGCTTTATACTTTGGGAAATGTAACATGTATCCTAGAGAAGACTGTTTTAACTCTACAGACATGCATCAAGGTATCTGTTGGTCTAAACTTAGATGAAACATATATCACTGTCATACTTGCTCTTGTCTCAGAAGAACTACAATTTTATGAATGGATGTATCTAGTTTCATTTCTGAACATGTTTAGTTAAGTAAAATGTAAAAGGTATCTAGTGAATCCTCCACAAGATACATGCATCTTGGAAACTGGGGAAAAGATGAGAACAGAGATTCCCAGTAGATAACAATATGAACCAATATATAATAGTGACAGAAATGTTGAGGTATGCAGAGTAAAATAATGGTAAAGCAAATCAGGTCTCCAAATGACCAAACAAATCTATACTGTTTAACAAGAGGAAATGCAGGAAAAACAAATGTGGAAAATGAAAGGGATAGCACACGAGAGGCCAAATAAATGATATTTCAAATACAGAGATTAAAGCAAGTAAGAGATGAAATTACCTCCAACTTGGAATTCCAATTTATTAGTGGCACAGTTGTTCTTTGCCAATAAAAAGTGGGAGGGCAGAAAGAATAGAAAAAAGACTACAAATGAATAAACAGAGTTCTAACAATTCCACTAAAATTTTCTTCATACTGATTTTATTTAAAATATAGATGTAAAGTAGAAAAAACAAAAATGAGGCAAATCTATTTTTTAACATCTGTTGGAAAAGATTGAAAATAATGAGAGGCATATTAAATAGCAAAAGGAAAAGCAAATATTTTATAAACATTTAAATATGTTTTGCAATTAATCAAAGACCAAAGAAATAATAAAAAAAAGTTGCTTCTATAACATAAAAATGCAAAATGCAAAGGAAAACCAGTGGTGTGAATGGGGCCAAATAAAAGAAAAGAAAGGGAGGTGAAGACCTTCATAATCTGAGCAATCACCAGAGCTCCTGGTTTAGTCAGTGCCATGGTTCTAATATTAGTGAATTCTATCATTCTACTTCTTGATTTTCTATACTGCAAGCAGCCTTTTCCCCATTTAAATTTTTCTGTGGGTATCCACTGGTATACAGGACTAGCCGTCTTGACTTTGGGCATTTGCAGAATCTGATCGTGGTGGGAGAGTAGGGTAGGTCCTCATGACAATTTTTCCCTTTTCTCCAAAGAGAACACAAATGGGTTTACTCCAGTGTCTTTAAAAATCCCAGTATATTCCACTCCTATGCAGAATTTAAGAAAGAAATGAACAAAGAAAAAAAGTGACAAACCAAGAAACAGACCCTTAACTGTAGGGAACACACTGATGGCTACCAGAGGGGAGGTGAGTGGGGGATGGGTGAAACAGGTGAGGAGGATTAAGAGTATCATGATGAGGACTGAAGTAATATAAATATATACAGTTGTCGAATCACTATATTACACATCTGAGACTAATATAACATGGAATGTTAACTATACTGTTATTAAAATAAATTTTTAAAAAAAGCCCAGTATTGAAAGCAGAGGGAGGAAACTTTCCTCAAACTCCTGCCTCACTCCCACTCCCACTTAAGAATGAGGAAGGGGAGGGGTGCCTGGGTGGCTCAGTGGGTTAAGCCTCTGCCTTCAGCTCAGGTCATGATCTCAGGATCCTGGGATCGAGCCCCATATCCGGCTCTCCGCTCAGTGGGGAGCCTGCTCCTCCGCCCCGCCTGCTTCTGATCTCTCTCTCTGTCAAATAAAGAAAGAAAGAAAGAATGAGAAAGGGGCCTCAGGCAACCAGCCCCAGTTTCTAGTTATTTGGGGCCTTCTATCCAAACTCTCTGGAATAAAACAAGGTGGAAAATCTTGGGTAACATACCTAAACCATCACTTGTCTTGCTTGCTTGCCTATTTCTTTAATTTAAAAATATATCTTTTGTAATGAATCCATCAGAGGAAAAGCAGAGAATGAGCTTATGGTCTTGTTGGTGTTAGTGTCAAGGATGGATATTAATTAATTAGTTAATTAATTAAAAATATATGTGTCAGACTCTGGCTTCAGTAGCTTCAGTACCAGCACATGAAATGGCAGAAAAAGGACACCATCTTTAGCTAGAATACACTTCAACGAAGATGGAAAATCACGCCTTATTTAATATTTTCATGTTCTTATCCCTAGTATTTACTTGGTGGCCAGCACTGAAGAGATTCCAAATAAATTCTAATATAATGAGTTAAAGAATGTGGTAAGAAATCAAATGAGACAAGGAATTCAGTGTAGCAATTGGATCAGTTCACTGGTAGCATTCTTTGGAACTTTGTTTATTATACTGAGCTTTGTATTAACTACCTTTACAATCATAAATACTGACTGAGGTCATCCCAAATGACTTCAGGGTTCCAAGGTCTCAGGCAAAGCTCCTAATTGTTGTAAGTGTGTATTGCAAGTTCTGTTAATTGGAACCTGTTACTGATGCAGGTGCATTGTAGAAGCAATTAAACACGCATTTTGAAAATTGAGCCTTTGAGGAACTTCCTGAAAGAGTCATGGAAATTAGAGCTGAGAGAGATCTGATTGTACTATGTAATTCATCCCTGGAGGACTGGAATGAGACTGTCTTTTACAGGCTATTTTTCCATATATTTTCCTACTTGAAGTTTGAATGACTTCACCAAAAGGGCTTCTAGTACTTCCGCTGGGACAATATTATAGAAGACCTCATTATTAAGAAGTGTTTCCTGAATTTTTCTTTGCTTAACTTCATCCCATTAACCCCAATTACACCTCCCCAGGGCAACAATAAACAATTTCAGCTTCTCCTCTGAAGTTGCACTCTTCAGAGATTCCTCATTCCTTGCTGGGAGGATGCAGTCCGGCTGTGTACCTCTGTTCCTTTACTCTGTGTTCACGAGCCAAGCATGGCCTTCTAATCACGTTTATTTCCTTGCTTTGAATGCCTTCTAATCTCTAGGAATCTTGACTCGATAAAAAATCCTCGTATGCTTTATACCCTCTGTGGTCCATGCATATGAACCATGATCAAATAGTGAGCTGTCCCCTGGTCCCACGGAGCTGGTAACAGGAGTTTGGGGGGATAAAAAAATCTTAGTGTAAATGGCATGCATGAAAAGCTAAACTGGCAGAAATCACATTCTTGTTAGGATTTTCATCTTGCTGAATACAATTTTGTGCTAAACAGATTATCTTAGGAGGTTGTGTCTGCAGTACCATTATTATACTGGCTGATGCATAATCAGAGTATGCGGTTTAGCAAAGCTGTATCCTTCATTCAGAAGGAGATTTTGCTCTACAGACAAGGTGACATAAAGCACTTGCCCTTCTAAAAGAGGATTAGAGACTTTTACATTTTAAAGCCCATTTTGGTACAATCACGAACATGGAGCCAGTTTCCAATTTCATAGAAGAAAGATCTCTAAGGAGATATCCAGCTTAATTAACTGAGAACTGACAAGTACAACAGAATTTCACACTGACAAGAGTGTGACTTACTGTAAAGTCCCTGACCTCATCTGACCTCTTCAGTGAAAACTGACTAAAAAAATATTCAAAAATTATGCTTGAGTATGGGCATTAAGAGCCAAAAGGATGAGACAGAAAAGAAAGAGTATTCAAAACTTAGATATTTTCTTGTTCATTTTGTTGATGTACAATCTATGAGATACTTGAAATATTTTTAGCATGTATGTCAGAATTCATTTCCTAAGTATAATTTCATAATTATAATTTATTCATTTCATAAGCAAAATTTATTTTTACCTTTATAGAATACATGCTTAGATATACCATTTTTGTTTAATATGTCACTGTATTAGGAGCCCAGGAAGGTGTGTATGAGCTCTGGACCTCACTGAACTCCAGACAGACTCTGCTGAGGAGTCTAGTAAGTAGTATTCAGATAATTGTGGGACTGTTTCCCTATAAAATCCGTTGGTGATTGTTCAGACTTCTCAAACATATGGACATGCTTTCACATACATTTCAGTATATCACTTTGATCACCACAAAGTTTGGTCATGTTCAGAGTGGAGGAAATGACCAGGAGCAGCTGGGAGTGAGAATAGAGAAACAAAGGAAAGCTGAGGGAAATTTTTAAAAAGATACACCCGGAAGGAGAGAAACAAGTAGCTTTCCCCCCATATCTTCCCACTGTTTACTTAACGTGTGGAGTATGTTTTAGAGAACTGCAGAATCATGATGCTTTGAATAAATGTGAAGAGTCAAAGAGGAAAAAAAAAATGCCTGAAATGTGAGAATTTAAAAGTTCTGGAAGATGCTTGACGTTAATCACCATGTTCTCTCCCAAGAGCAAGATCTGAGCTTTCCCTCCACCCACTTTTGTAATGAGAAGAACGTGAAGGAGTGAGGACACAGACCATGTTGTCAGTGGGGTTGTGACCTCCACAGTCTTTTAACTGAAAAATGGGAGTTGAAAAGCAGAGTTATACAACATGTTCTGAAGCAATAAAGTTTTCTGAAAAACTGACACTTCTACATATATGTTTAGATGAAGACAAATTTAGAACTCTATTTTTTTTTAACACAAGTATTCCTTTACACCCAAAGATTTGAGCTTAGGGGCATCTGGGTGGCTCAGTCGCTTAAGCGGCTGCTTTAGGCTCAGGTCATGATCCCAGTGTCCTGGGATTGAGCCCCACGTCAGGCTCCCTGCTCAGCAGAGAGCCTGCTTCTTCCTTTCCCTCTGCCTGCCACTCTGCCTACTTGTGGTTTCTATCTCTCTGTCAAATAAATAAATACAATCTTAAAAACAAAAACAAAAAAATATTTGAGCTTATATTTAGACCTCTTCAACTAAGGAGTTGCTAGGTTCAATTTGCTTATCAATAGACCTGCTGCAGTGCACCATGATGGATAGATTCCATTGAGGAATTTACTCACTCCTGCCTATCTTGAGCTTATCCTATCTTTTCAAGGGAACTTTCTAACTCATCTCTTCTGATCCAGAAATACATATTCATATCCAGAAATACACATTTAGGTTCCTACTGCCAAGAGGGCCTCAACATTTCCCTTGGCCTGACTAAACTTTAGATACTCTTCCAGACTGTGACCTCTCTTCTCTTAGATCACTTCAGAAAACTTGTGTTGTAAATTCTCTCTCTGCCCCTATGGGATATACATTTTTAAAAAGCTTTCACCAGTTTGAAAGCCCAGGAATACCTTTGTCAAGGTCCAGGAAGCCGTCCCATTGAAATGTAATCATCAAGGAAGACAACACTCCTATCTCCTAATTTCCGTGAGAAGAGAGGTACCTTGTGTCAATCTGTAAAACTATCTCCTGTCATAAAGATACTAGAAAGCTTATTTTTCTTTTGGATAAGGCCAATTAGCAAACACAGGTGGTCTTCATGCTCCCAAGTCTCCAAATATTTCTTACTGTGTTTAGGTCAGCTGTTAGAAATTTCCTGTGTATGCAGTTGGCTTTCTGAGAATCAGTTCCTGTCTATCTATCTAGAAACCCAAACATACATATATATATATATATATATATATATATATATATATATATACACACACACATATATATATGTATATATATAAGCAACATGAAAGAGAGATGGTAAGCTGAAGCCTAAAGCAAAAATGAGGTTCTGTAAGGGCAAGTGAATAACTATCATGAAGTTGAAGACTATTATATGAGAGACACTGTGTTATATGCATTTATGTATATTATTTCAAAGCCTCAAAACATCCCTGCAAAGTCAGTTTTAATAATCCTATTTACTCACCAGGCCAAGGAGGCTTTTGGTAGCTTCAGGTCTAGTAAGTGGTAGAGCGACTAGTTCAAATTCAAATTAGTCATTTCCAAGCTTATTCTATTGTGATTATTCCATGTGTCCCCAAAAGGAAGGGCAGAGGAAGTTTCATTCAAGCAGAAAGAAAAGCATGTGCAAAGAGAAGCATAAAAAGAGAAGTATTTTGCAAGGATTTTGGTATGGTACAGGCAATGAGTAGGAACTCATGAGAAATGAGGCTATAGAGTAGGGTGAGCTCATATTATGAAGAATCAGATTTGCCAGGCAAAACAAATTGAATATTAGAGGATGGAATTTGGGTTAAAAAAAAAAATTAGGCAGAAGACTTAAATGGTCAACTATGGAGGGGCCCTGGAAGTTGCCCTGGAGCTGGGAGGACATTTGGACAACAACCCGATAGACCAGGTATACAAACACAGCACAAGACCCCACCAGAAAGCCTCTGAGAACCTTATCAGGAGTCCTCAGATGAGACTGGGGACTTATCCAGTGATATAAAGTTAATAATACATATTTTTAATTTTGTTTTTTATTTTTTTCCTGGCATAATATCATGGATTTATATTTGTGTTAGGTAGCGGTCTCCAAATGTGCTTCTTCCTATTCTCTGCAACCTGTGACCATGTTACATTACAGGCCTGGAAGAACTTTGCAGATATAACTAAGGTTGCAGATCCTGAAATGGGGAAAGCATCCTGTGTTATCTAGGTGGGCCCAGTTTAATCACATGATCCCTTAAACATGGAGAACCTTTTCCCCATGGGGGTCAGAGAAGAGCAGCCTGAGGACTACACCCACCATTGCTAGGTTTGAAGATGGAGGAAGGAAGCCACCATCCAAGGGAACTGGTAGCCTTGAGGAGCTGGGAACAGCCCTTAGCTAACAGGGAGGAAATGTGGACCTCTGTCATAGAACCTCAAAGACTGAACTCTTCCCATAACCTGAATGAATAAAGACAAATTCTCTTCTAGACTCTCAAAGAAAGAATGCAGCCCTGATGACGACTGTGATTACAGTTCAGGGAGACCACACTGGACTTCTGACCTACAGAAGCTGTGGGATAATAAATTTCTGTTGTTTTGAACCATTAGGTTTATGGCAATGTGTTACAATATTAATAGAAAATGAACACACTAGTATACTTAACATTAAAGCTGAAGAAAGCAGCAAATGTCTGCAAGAAAAGAGTTCATAAATATTTTTGCAGAGGTGCAGGAAACCAAATGGGGAAAATAGAGAAAATCAAAAATAGAGGTGTAGGACCCCAGTGTTCTTATGATCTTTGAATAGCAGGAACTAAGCAAGAGGCTGAGTCAATGCTTTATTAGGGAAATCTCTCTTTCTTTTTTTAAAAGAGAGAGACAGAAAATACAAGCAAGGGGAGCACTAGGCAAAGGGAGGGAGAAGCAGGCTCCCCATGGAGCAGGGAGCCCAGTGCAGGACTCGGTATGGGGCCTGATCCCAGAACTCTAGGATCATGACTTGAGCCAAAGGCAGACTATTAACCAACTGAGTCACCCAGGCACCTCTATTTGGGAATCTTTTAAGGGAAGTGAGGAGAGCATGGGAGTTACTTGAGGTGTTAGAAGGGTCCCCATAGGTGTAATGACAGAAATGTTCCTTTATGTTTGTTTCATTCATTCATTCATTCAATCAATATTTACTGAGTACCTCTGAGTGTT
Source organism: Mustela lutreola (assembly GCF_030435805.1). NCBI lineage: Eukaryota > Metazoa > Chordata > Mammalia > Carnivora > Mustelidae > Mustela > Mustela lutreola. Next base: position 76,226,612 of record NC_081295.1, read on the forward strand.
TGGCATTGCTTATCCCTTTAGGGAACTCCCAGTCTAATCTGGGCAGGTAGAAATCCAAACAAACAGCTGCAGTGTGGAAAAAGCCAAGATAAGTTTTTGCAGGGTAAATGCTATGCAAAAGTTCCTGTTAGGGAATTTGTGTGTAGTTGGTCTGTGATGATAATGTGATAATGTACAGTTAAATGATAAGAAACTTTATAGCAAATTGACAGACTGATTTTATGTCTGTTGAACCTCATAATAAAAATGGGCTTATTTTTATGTTTTAAACATAATTTTTGTGGTAATTTTTTCCTATACTTTACAAAAACACCCATTGCAATGGATTGGGAAAAAGAAAAGCTCATGAGAGCTTGAGAAGTACTGGTCAAACATTGAAAAGAGGTATACAGCCTAGACTGGGGAAAACTAGAAGGAAAGAAGAGAGGTCAGGGGTGTTATGTGTGAGCTCTTGCTTTCACCCGAGTTTTTTATATTTTCACGGGGCCATATTCTGGAATATTTTGCAGAAGCACTGAACCCCCTCTGTCTGCATTTAGACCCCCTCCTCCACTTCTCCTGTTGGCCCAGTTCTTTGAAGAAACTCTGATGGAGCAAAAATTTATGCAACTATTCATCCCATCAATGAAAGATTTTAAAATAATTCCTGCTTAAGCAACTCCCACACAGCAGCAGAGCACACTTCCCTCTTCGCCCCCTGCATGAGGAGCTCTTGCCAGTTTTCCTGGCCTTTTACAGCTCTGGCTTCAGCAGAGCTTCTCTCCTTCACGCTAAGCTCTTCTCTGATAAGGTGCAGCTGGGGAAATCCATCGCTCCCTGGACCAGTCGGGTTTTCACATCAGTTAAGTTAATTGACAGAAAGCTTAACATATTTCTTAATTATGGCTGCAAAGTCATTACTGGAAGAATCCCCCAAATCATAGAGAAACAGTGTTTTCTGATTAACCAGCTATGAAAATGGCATATAAAAATGCAACACATAACCTGGTGGGATTCTAAAAAGGGAGAAGGGCGATCCGGGGAAGTATCATATAGTGGGAAAGGCCTGATGGGGGTCGGAGATCAAGGACGCGTGTGCCCTCACCTCAGACCTTATGTAGTATATTTTCACTTAGGATGTCTTTGTCCTGTGAATCTTACAGGGCTATTATTAAGAAAATTTTGAATATTATCTTTGAAATTGTTTTGAAAATTTAATTTTATAGTAGACAGAAGGTGTTATGCCATAGGGAAGTGGCCAGTGAGGTCTGATTTGCTAAAAATGCCCAGTAGGCTTAGTGCTGATGCGGTAACTTTGTTGCTACTAATACTTTAATTAGTCTTTGTTGTCTTTGGCTATCACATGGTTAGGACTACATTACAGATTCATGGAATTACAGAAATGAAAATGACCTCAGGAGGTGATCTAGTTCAATTTTCTCTTTTTATGGATAAGAAAGCTGAGACTCAATGAGATTAAGTGACTTCTCTAGGTCACATAGCCTATTAATGATAGAGCCAAATCTAACCAAGTAGTTTTCCTATTTCTTAGTATTGAACATTTTTTTGTGTGTGATTATAAAAGTAATAAATACTCATTGTAGAAAACTTGGGACAAACAAATGATATAAAAATAAATTAAAATCCTGTGTAATTCCACAATTCAGAGATAAATATTCCTAATAATTTCTTATTGTATTTAGATACAGATTTTTAAAATTGGGTTCTTATTGCATAGATAGTTTGGTGTCCTCTTCTTTCATTTAATATTAATATATGTCAATTTTTTTCACTGTCATTAAAAAATTCTCTAGTTTATCTTTGTAATAACTGAATAATACCCCTTGCCAGCATGGTCCCATAAGTATAAATAATACCCCTTGCCAGCATGGTCCCATGATTATTGGAGAAAAAGACAAATTTTAGTTCCTTGTACTTGTTTTTAAACTGGTCTTTCCCCCACCTTGTTCATTTTCCCCATTTTTGATCATACCATTCTGTCTCAGAATTTATAAATGTTCTTTACCTATTAAAAACATCAATTCTTGGGGGCACCTGGGTGGCTCAGTGGGTTAAAGCCTCTGCCTTAAGCTCAGGTCATGATCTCAGGGTCCTGGGATCAAGCTCCAAATCAGGCTCTCCGCTCAGCAGGGAGACTGCTTCCTCTTCTCTTTCTCTGCCTGCCTCTCTGCCTACTTGTGATCTCTCTCTCTCTGTCAAATAAATAAATAAAACTTAAAAAAAAAAAAACCAACAAAAAAAACGTCAATTCTTGGGGTGGCTCACTGGGTTGAGCTCAGTGGTTTTGGCTCAGGTCATGGTCTCAGGGTTGGGACAGCCAGACCCCTGTTGGGCTACGTGCTCAGCATGGGGTCTGCTTCAGATTCTCTCTCTCCCTGCACCTCCACCCTGCCCTGCTCTCTCTCTAAAATAAATAAATCTTTAAAAACTTAACTTTATTTTCTCCTACCTTTATAAAGAGTATTAGAACATTTTACTGTTAAGTATAATGATTCAGGGTCATCGTTTTGAATTTCAGCTCCTTCCATGGACTACCTTGTGGGTTAAGTAACTTGTCTGAGATCACACAACTGTAAGAGACAGCTGTCAATGAAAAGCAAGTGTGCCATACCAAAACCTAGTTCTTTCTTATTACAGCACACTGCTTTTCTGACCAGCTGAGATCTAAAAAGTAGGGCACATGCCCCAATTACTAGATAGTTAATGAGAGTTTTACAATTCAAGCAGTAAACCATTCTGACAAGAAGTGATTCGTAAATCAATATTCTGTATTTTTTACTTTTCATTTTGATTCTCTATGATACCTGGAACTAAAACATCTCCATATCTTTCAATCTTGTGATTTGCATTCGGTTAATAACACTTAACCTTTCCTTTCCGTGTATGCCATAGAATGTCTCATGAAAAATGAACAACTTAATAACGTTTATTATTATTGTTATTTTGATAACCAGGTATTCTTATAGAAAAAGAATGGTTACATGGACTTGTACACTAATGATTTGTCTGATCTTTGGAACATATCCATGTCTAGATAAAGAATATAGAGAAATAAAGTTGAGAAGTCACAGTACCATTCATATCCTCTTTGGAGACATGAATGTTTTTCTATTTCAATATCTCTGATTCTTCTAAGGTTGATATTCAGTCACAGATATCAGTAAATAGTTTTTTTTTTTTAAGATTTTATTTACTTATATAATAGAGAGTGCGAGAGAGAGATCACATGTAGGTAGAGAGGCAGGCAGAGAGAGAGGGAGGCAGGCTAAATAAATAAATAAATAAATAAAATCTTTAAAGTAATATTTAACGGAAGGACATGTAATAGTATTTGTAATAGTATCAGGTTTTTACTGTATAATAGTTGTGAAAATAAAGATAACTTAAAAATTATTGCAGATTCATATTTCAAAATATAAGGAAATTTTAGGAAAATTCTGATAGCCATAAAATTTCCTCTTACAGGAAATTTCTTAAATATTAGATTCATCTTTAAATTTAAGTCTAGAAATTCTGTCATATCAAATGTTAAAGTCCCACTAGGTAATGGACAAATTGAATGCCTCTAAGTGTTTGTACATCCACTGTGATATATTCATTTTTTAAGACTTTTTGTAAAATCATTTTTAAGTATGTGAGAATATTTACATATTCTGTCACTCACTTTCCCATTTTGATCTAGTTTCGATTAAATTCCTTCCTTTAGGAACTGGTCATATCTTTTGAAGTAATTGAACGTTTTACAGTATCCTGCATTAGACTAATTTATCTTCCTTGCTATAGTGTTAGGGCAACTGGGAAAATTTAAATGGGAAAAAGTCAGAAGAGAATCCCAAGATTTCCCAGAAATGTGAAAGTTGTTGGCATTCAAGCCAGGCGTTTTGTGGGCTGATGGAATCTTTGTTAATTGTGTGAGACATTTGCCCTTTACTAGAAAATGGAGTTAACATGTAGTCAAGGATGACATCTCCCCTGTTTGAACTTTACCATCTTAAGGACCCTTCTTGGAAAACATAACAGTTTTATGCTTCTCAATGGACAGCATTTATCTCTTTAGTGCTGACAAGAAAGTGGTGATAGAAAGATGAATTGGAAAAACATCTCTGCTAAAATTTGTGTATTGTACATCATGACTATTGTTAACCTAATGGAAAGGTTTTATATCATCACTTAATCATTTGATGGAGCCCCTATGTGACCCTAAATGCACAAATAGGTTAGATGTAATGTTACTTGCTTTTGAAGTGCTTGGGAATTAACTTCAAAATTACCATATTTCTGAGGATGCCTGATGCTCGCTCCATGGGGGTGAAATAAGGCCTTTCCCCACTCCCAAAGTCTGAGAGAAAACAGAAAAATATAAATAGATGCAGATCAATTAAATTTTGCTTTAACAGAGTAGCAGAAAAAAACTTGGGGAGTCACAGATTCAAAGAAAATCACTTGTGTGAAATATGAAAGAGGCATTATGACAGTATGAGAGCCAGAAAAAATTATACATAATCATCGTCATAAGTGACTCAAATGGTCTTTGTATAATCCATATCTACCCCTTCTTTCCACCAAATAAATAAAAATAGGGGTTCCTGGGTAGTGTATTTGGGTTAAGTGTCTGCCTTCTGCTCAGGTCAGGATCCTGGTGTCCTGGGATCCAGCCCCACATTAGGCTCCCTGCTCAGCAGGAAGCCTGCTTCTCCTTCTGCCTGCTGCTCCCCCTGCTTGTGTTTTTTCTCTCTCTCTTTCTCTCTGTCAAATAAATAAAATCTTTAAAAAAACAAACAAACAAACACCAAATAAATAAAAATAAAAGGCCAGAGAGTAAGGATTTATCTGTTTTCCAATCATAAGTACATAAGCCAGGGGAATATGTGGGCAGTAGAACCATCAGTATTATTCTGGTTTATCCTTACATTAACAAAGGAGGTATTTAGGCTACCCTGTTTTAATTCCATCAGCTATTAATCTAAGTAACTCCCATACTCTTTTTCCAAACTCATCCCCAAAGAAAATAGAACAGAATAAAACTTCCTCTTGCTGTAATTGTTTTTAATGTAGATTTTTTCTAATATATTTTCTTCTTTTTTAAACATTTTATATATTTATTAGAGAGAGAGCAGAGTGGATGGAGGGGCAGAGAGAGAGAAAAGCAGACTCTCTAATGAATGGGGACCCCATTGTGGGGCTTGAACCCAGGACCCTGAGACCAGGTCCTGAGCTGCAGGCAGATGCTCAACTGATCGAGCCACTCAGGTGCCCTGGTTTTTTCTAACAATTTTTCTAATAAAACCAACCCATCACAATTATCTTGTATGATGGGTAGTTTTGTTTTTCATTAGAAGTTAACAAATTGGTCATTACTAAAATTTTTATTTTCATTATATTTTTGCACGAGAGAGAGGAGGATCAGAGAGAATCTCAAGTAAGCTCCATGCCCCGCTCAGAGACCTACACAAGGTTCAATCTCACGACCCTGAGATCATGACCTGAGCTGAAATCAGGAGTTGGATTCTTACCCAACTAAGCCACCCAGGCATCCATATTAACATTTTTATAAATTAATCAATTACCAATGTTTCTACAGCAAACTCTTCTGGCTGTGGTCTATGTCAATGAATTTCATGAGTCTCCTGATTCTGATTTCCTCTGGCAAACTTGAATGTCCGGGAACTCTCTGAAACTTGAACTAGATAGGGGACAGTGAGGATGACAGATGGTATCCCCCTCTTTGAAGGTTGGGGAGTTGTGAACTTACCAATAACACCTCTCGCTTCTCTAATTTCAACACTGCCTCTGAGGTCATGGAATTCACAGATGGAGAGAAACAGGAAAGAGAGCAGAAGCAACTGCCTGCGTCTATCTTTGCACATGAGCTATTTTCAATGGTGGAATAAATGCGGAGGCACGGATTTTAACTCATCACACACAGAGCATGCTAAATTCTTAAATAATTCATCATCAAAATCTAAAACACATAAAGACCAATGACATTCCAAGTTTTATTTGTGTGGTAGTTTACTGAACCTCACAACACTCTTCTGAGGCAGGTACCACCTGTTTACACAGTCCAGGACTTTGAGTTAGGTTAGGTAACTTGCTGAGATCAGAGCTATGGTTTTTCCCAGGTGAGCTCATGTCAGAGTCTGTACTGGCCACCAGTACACCATGCCTCTTTCATGCCACAGCCTCTATTTATCCACAGCCCACAATGAGCTGTGCATAATGCCAGATGCCAAGCATGAAGCAGCGAACAAGACGGACAAGATCTCCACTCTCGGGGGCTCAGTCTAACACTTCTGAATTCTGAAGGAATTAATTTTTGAATGCATTATAATTTTAATGTTTTGATCATGTTATGTTATAAAATCTCCACTGTCTTTTTTGAAAGTAATAGCCCTGGGCTTTTAAAATCTGACCACCTTCCAGGAATCAGTACCTCAGGCACACAGACCCAGGGTAGGGATGGTGTCCTGAGTGAGGGGGTGATGGAGGGAGGGAAGGACACTCACTGGGGATCTGCAGTAGGATGTTGCTAAGGGAGGGAATGTTTCCTGACGATGCAGTGTGTTTGTGGTAGAAGGGGTCAGGTTAAGGCAATCTACTGAAATGGAAAATTAAGAGAGGCACATGTGATCTAGCGAAGGTGCTGTCTCCTGTATTTTATAGGGTAGCTATTGATGGAGGTATGAGAAGGGAGGAGTTGATGAGGGCAATGTCCCTGCTTTGACATTGACCCCTTTGGAACCTGAGCACTATATTCTCGTTGGCTTTCTCACGACAAAAGACAGATCAATGAATCTCCTTAAGCTTCTACCCTTCACTGAGGAAGTTCAACTTGTACCATTTAACAATTAGGTGACAACTTGCTCATTATAAAGTATTTGTTTTTATGATTTGTATCCTAAGGAGCATCCAAGTGGTTTAGATGTCAAAACATGTGAGTTAGGACAGTAAAAAGATCAAAAGGCATATAAATAGAGTAGGCTGTGATGGATTAGTAAAATCAATTATAAGCAGTTTGCCTTCGCAAATTGCAATATGAGGGTACAATACAGAATCATAATCATGATAAATAATAACAATAACCATCTTTACCCACTTTTTTGCCCTGAGGTTCAGTGGAAGTTCCGCTTCTCATTTTCTCTTCTCACCTGAATCAGTGTTTCTATCAGAGATAAGCACACATTGTATTTCTGAGGGGTCTCATATTTTGATAGTGGATTAGTCAGACTGTGCAGCGTAGTCTTTGTGATTCACACTGGTATTATTTTTAGTGTTCATCTCTGAAACTTAAAAATCCTGAGCTGCAGATCTTGGAAAATTTTTTGAATTATGATTTTCTTCTTTTGACTCGTTTCTTCTTTTGACTCTACTCCTTCACATCTTTCCCATGCCAGTAAATAGCATCATTATTCAACTGTTGTCCATTTAGAAGTTATTCATGATTTCTCTCCTTCTCCTGTGCATTTTTCATGCTCGTGAATCCCAAAATGGAACCAGCATCAAAATATTTTTTGCTACTTCCTTTGCTCTACTACCATGTCTAAAACTCCATCTTTTCTCAGCTAAATTATTTTCATTGCATCTAAACTGATATCTCTATGGAATTCCATACATGACTTCCCACCATCAATTCTTTGCACTGTGGTTCGAAGTTTTTACAAAAATCTTGCCATTATATAATTAAATCACATTCAGAGTTTTTAATCACATCCTTCACTGTTCCACTTGATCTGGCTTCTTCTCCCAATTGATCTTCTACTATGTTGCTTCTCACTCATTCATTTTCACATGCACTGGCTGTCTTGCAGTGTCTTGAGAATGCCAAACTCGTTGCCATCTTAAGACTTTCTTTTACTCATCTCTTGGCTTGGAATTTTCCTTGGGTTGACATTAATATGGTTCACTTCATCACTTCACTCATCTCCTTGCTCAAAGGTCATCAGAGATGTCTTCCATGACCTTCCAGGTCTAAATAGCCCTCCCCTCTTTTTTCTTCTTTTTCTGCACATTGTCTATGTTTATTTCTAGCACCTGTCACTACCTGATGTTATGTTACATATATGTTTATTTTCTGTCTCATTCATTAAAAGGTGAGCTTCATGAAGGTAGGATCTTTACTTGTCTCTAATATATTCCCTGGGCCTCAAACAGTAACTAGTATTTAGGAGGGCACTCAGCAAATATTTTTTGAATATTTGCATACATAAATTCTTACATACACAAACTCTCTGGGTGGAGATTATATTGGCTATGAATTAGCCATGTCCTCAATGTTGACTCCCTACCATTACTCTTCCTTCTCTAGTTACTGTAATACTTAAACTGTACTTTTCAGTCATACTGATAAAATGATGGGAATGAAAAAGGAGGGGTAACCAACCTTTGGTTATTTTTGGATGGGAACCTTTGAGGAGAGACTAGAGGAAATGCAGTTGACTGTGCAAAAATGGAAATACAGTTCATGAACTGCTTCTCTAGACCCCTTTGTCTCAGGTGAAACAAAGCTGCAGGGGCACTGCCAAGACTACAGAGCATTTGTACCTTCCTTAGGCTTTCTTGGCTGCCCAGGGTGGTCTGTCTCCTGCCCACCCTCCCTGCCAGAACATGCTGATTGCTAGGAAGATACTCAGATCTTGTTAAGGCCTCTTTAGGAGAACTAACCATATGGTATACAGGCAGCAGGACCACAACAGACTTTTTTTTAAAAATCATGAAGTATTTTGTTTTCCTGCTGCACTAGGCATTAGGTTACCTGTGGTGCTCACCCTATGATTCCATTTATGACCTGGTTGAAGATAGCATGAGCCAAAACCATCTTCAAGATGCATATGGTGCCTCTTCATTTCTTTTCATGTTCTCAACATGGTTAACTGAACTACCAAGCCTTCTACCTCCTCCCACCACCCCCAGAGTCCTGCTATGATGACAACAGAATATGTAGCCCTGAGCTGGCCCCAAATATGACTAGTGGTGTCTCTCTATGATCACAGGTTGGAAGGGCCACTGGCTACAGTGCTCCATAAGCCGCCACTGTAAGTCACTTCCTAGTTATTTGTGAAGGATATTGTGCACAAAGACCCACACACAGGGAAAAGTCTCTAAACTGCTTGTGATTAATTTTTGCTGATGCTAACCTTGGCTGCCTTTGCCTCAAGAACAAAAATATGAAAAAAAATCTGGAAAGGTTATGATAAATCTTTATAAATTTTTCAATAATTGTATTGGTAGTCATAAACATCATGGAAAAATAAAAAAAGGGAAGTCTAAGATAAACCAATAGATGAACTGGAGTTAATAAGTTTAGCTTTGAGTTGCCTGGGAATTATTGGGGAAAATAATCTATTAAACATAAACAAAAAATATACTAATCACTAATATGTGGAAAACATTGCAAGTTGCAAATCATTTTCTCATACAATTTATCTTTTATCTCTTATAATCATTCTATTAAAAAGATGTTGAACTCCATTTTATGAGGAAGAAAGCAAGACTGAAAAAATTAAATGATTTTCCATTTTGGAACTAGGAATCACTGAAAGTTTTCTAGTAATTGCTTTTCAAAGATGCACAGTTTAGGTGAAGAGAGGTTGCATGCATCCTAAAAAAATTGTGATTGAGGGGCGCCTGAGTGGCTCAGTGGGTTAAGCCGCTGCCTTCGGCTCAGGTCATGATCTCAGGGTCCTGGGATCGAGTCCCGCATCGGGCTCTCTGCTCAGCGGGGAGCCTGCTTCCCCCTCTCTGCCTACTTGTGGTCTCTCTCTATCAAATAAATAAATAAAATCCTTAAAAAAAATTGTGATTGATAATTAATGAGGATACCCAATACTGCTAAGTGACATAGCAATAATTCTCATCGGCTTTCCACTTTTAGACACAAAAATATTGCATTTACAAGGTAATATTAGAATTTTGCTTTGCGGAACAAAGATAAGGAATATATCTTAAAAAGCTATTGATAATTGAAGCATTCTTTGGAAATTAAAAATTATTTTAAAAGTTATTTTCATTTTTTTCTTATTAAATTTTATTATCCACAGGGAAATACACTATGACCATACTATCTTAGTTTATTTATTTACTTACTTATTTTTTAAGGATTTTATTCATTTGAGAGAGAGAGAGAGAGATGGAGCATGGGCAGGGTGAGGAGCAGAGGGAGAGGGAGAAGCAGGCTCCCCTCTGAGCAGAGAGCCCAATGAGGGACTCGATCCCAGTACCCTGAGATCATGACCTGAGCAAAAGGCAGATGCTTAAGTTACTGAGCCACCCAGTCACCCATATCTTATAGCTTATTTAATTATACTGCTTATGTAATAAATCTTTAAGTGGGAGGCATTTTGCCAAGCATAGAAAAAAATGGTTGAACTTGCTGTTTATTATAGCCAATATATTGCTACTTTTAATATAGTTGATGTTTCATGCTAATTTATCTAATGCCAATATTAAATAAGGTATGGGTGGAGATAAATATGGAGCTAGGATTACTCTGCTACAGGATCCAAGCTCAGGGTTAGTCCACATTTATTTAACATTCATTAGACCCCATAGACCATTTGAGCCTTAAATCACATTTTATTTTACAGTTACTATTTTCCCTTGAAGTATTTATGACCTCATATATTTCCATTACCCTGAGCTTCCTCTATGTTTGCGCATATTGTTACTTATTATGTTATCATAATGCCATTGGGATCTGATCTGTGGAGTGGCTTCTTTAACTCAATTAAATATGTCTGACAAACTGTACGAAGTTCTGAATTCCAAGGGTTTATTTTATGACAAGATGACACATTATAATCGCTTTCTAGCTAACCTAGATTGGAAGATACTATCTGACAGGGAAGCCATCATTGGCTGATGCATGGGGATAACTGTAACTGAGAATGTATCATGCTGTTAGGCTCAAACAATTGGTTTGCTGCTGTTATAAATGTGGGTTACAGGTGAAAATAAGAATTCTTTTCTCAGGAGGACTCCTCTTACCTGCTCTTCCTTATACATTTTCACAGGGGCTCTAACAAGTTTTGAATTTTTGAGAAAATATAGTTGTGAAAGTGTTGGTACACAGTCTTGGATGCTTCTATGGAGGTTAATGATGTGTTTGGTTAACTTCCGTCAAGACTGGAAGGTGGCAATTTCTTAGGACTCAGAAGTTAGAAGTATCCAAAACAGAACCGTTTCATTATTGAATATTTTCCAGTTGTGCTTTCTGCAGGAGATTTGCAGTTTATTTCAATGTGCACTATATTTGTTTGCAAAGTACATTTAAGCCTCATGAAAGAAAAATACTGAACAGCTTCACTCTCAACGGAAAAATCATGCTAATTCTGGTCTCTGGTCTCCAGATTCCTGGTCTGCAACTCGCACTTTTACCATCACTTTGATGTGTAGTTCCTGTTCTTTGGGATCCCATAAAGTCCTTTCCAGGGATTCTTACCTCATCTGCTGTCCCGCATTAGTGGACCCCTATAATCTTCTCTAACAGGCGTTTGGCGTGCAATTATCTCTCGCCTTCCAGGGTTACTTACCTGCTTCGTGTCTGGATTAGGCTTCTGAAGATCATGAGTTCTTTTTATATATTTCATACACTTATGGATGGCATCCCTTAGTATAATGCTTACTACTTGCTCAGTTACTATTTGTTGAGTAAGTGAAATAACAGGATATCAAGTAATAATGGAAAAGAAAATAAGTATCTCCTACTTCCAAATAGAGTAAGTTAAGAAAACTGCCAGCCTAGCATCAGGCAGGGAGGGAATGCCCAGAGGGTAGGCATTTGACAGGAGGAGAGAGACCTGTGTGGGGCTGTTCACTGATCACCCTTTGTGGTCCAGAGCAACTTAAGCGGTGATTCATCTCTGTTCCTCTAGAAAATGAGGAGGTTGGCTCAGGTCCCTTTAAGTTCTGTCTATGAGCCTGTATTTTTAATAAAATGTCATGCCGAGTATCTCTTCTATGCCAAGGACTGTGACAGAGAGTTTCACAGATATTATCTCAAGGTCAACAAAAATCAGAAGAAAGGTAATAGAGTTGAAAAGCACATGGAATTATTCAGGCAGCCCCAGTTCTGGTCCCAGAGAAGCCAAAGTGGAACTGCCTAGAAAACAGCTAAAGAGCAATCCCCAGATGGCAGAGCAGCCCAGGGATGGGGGTGGAGGGGGTGAGCGTGGGAGGGAGTGGGGAGGTGTGCAGCAGGGCATGATGGGAAGCACCATTCAGTCGATGACTTCTGCGCAATAGGTTGGATTTAGCTTGCACACAGTTCTATTCCTGCCAAAAGCCATAAGAGCACTCAAATCCTTCCATGCATCCTTGCAGGCAGGGCTAGCGTGGGGGTGAGCTACGTACAGTCACATGGGGCCTCATGCTCAGAAGGACCCAGTACTTGCGGTCCTCTTTTTTCTTGTTTAAGATTTTATTTATTTGTTTGAGTTAGAGGGAGAGAGGGAGAGGGAGCGAACATGACTGGGATGAGTAGCAGAGGGAGAAGCAGGCTCTCTGCCAAGCGGGAAGCCCCATGTGGGGCTTGATCCCTGTGATCATGACCCAAGCCGAAAACAGACCCTTAAGGACTGAGCCACCCAGGCACTCCTGCTGTCCTTGTTTTAATACAAGGAGCATTTTGCATGGGGCCCCACAAATCAGGTAGCTGGTTCCCCCTGTAGGTCAGAGCAACACGAAATAGAGAGCAAAGGGCAGAGACAGCAGGCACAGATCCACTGGAGAAGGCCATCCAGATGAAAACAGGTGTGAGGCATTTTGCAGAGAGTATGCTGTGCACAGCTGAGCATTGGCGCAAACTCTGACAAACTCTGGTGAGGGATCACCAGAATTATGGAGACACAGTTGGAGAAGAACCTGTACTTCATGCCTCCAACTTTGAGCCATTGCCGGAGGCAGGACAGAAAGAGGTGGGCAATTAAAACGAAGTCCAAGTTTTAAGAACGTCATTGTTTTAATGTAGGATGATAGGGTATGTATACAGGACACAGAAGAATAAGTGAGAGAAAACTACAATGGTAGAAAGAAAATACCAGAACAGTAATGTTCACCATCACAATATTTTTCTCACGCGTAAAGCTTATAAGCCAATTAGGTAATTGTATAATTTATGTTAAGTCTATGTTATTTGCATGTATTTTATCATATGCTTCTTTGTTCACTCTACATATGTATATATCCATATACACACACAGAGTAAAGGTCACTCTCATTTCGCAGAGTAGATTCAGTCACCATATCCCTTTATCTCACTGACTAGTAGCCTTGTGTTGAGGAAAGTCCCCTGACCCATCCAGGCATTGGTGTCTTTATTTACATTATGAAAAAATTAAATATGTCTGGTTCTTTATATATGTAAAATTTTGTCTTTTCTTTTTTCCCCTCTGAGGAAGAAAGTAAAGAAGTTATCAAGTCCCTTTCACAATGTGGGCATTGTAAAAAATAAGAATTTCACTACAAGGGGGTGCAGAAAATTGTGGGTTTTGGGTCAACCTCTAGCTTTTGGCTGGCAGTAAGAGATTATGAACTTGGCTTCCGGGCTGATGCTCCCCAGTGTTTGTTAGCTCTCTTCTGGAGCAGAGCCAGTGGTCTGGAAAGGTGGTATGTTCGAGATCTCTTTGAGGCTTTGATTTCGTTGTGTTAGCAGCTCTCTTTAACACAACGCCCCATCTAAGCTCCATACTCACACAGTTGTTAGGTTTCCACAGTGAGGTATATTTTATGCTCCGTGAATACATTCTGTACAGTACATTTGCACTTTTATAATCTTTTTGTTCACTTTTAATAACCTCTCTGCAGTTCTATCCTGAATTATGCCCTCTAAAATATGTTACTATTGTGCTTTAAGTGTTTTTCTTGGCCTATTACAAAGGAATCTTATGCTTTAGTTTCATTTTGCTTGTGAATTTAGACCATTTTCATCTTGAATGGGATATTTTTCTCTCAAGTACAATAAGCTGTTTGTGTATTTTTCCTAGGGGGGGAAGAAATAGAATATGAATCTCATGAGTCTGTTCTCTGACAAATTGCAATACTACTCAACAGTGCAACTTCTATCTGATTTGAGTCTTTGTAAAATTTTATTTGCATCTATTTCAAAGAGTGCTATATACAACTGTGTTTATTATATAAGGGAGAGAAGTACATCCATTTCTCCTTATGTAAGAAATTAATAACAAATCTCTTTTTCTTCCTTCGTGTGTATGTATATATAATACCTACACAAACACATACATACACATATACACACAAATACATACACATAAACATATAAACACACACATTTTTACACATTTTACACATATTTACACATACTTCATATATGTAAATTCCTCTCTGTAGATAGATAGTTGAGAGAATAATGCATACCAACTTTTTTAATTTAATATAGTACCAGGCACATAGTAAGAAAAATAAATGTTTAGTGAATGAATGATGAATGATTAGCTATGATTGGTTACTTAACCTTATCTTTAAAATATTACTACATTATGGCACTTTATCAATAGTCAAACTGTCATTTTGAATTAATTTGATACCTCATAAGGTCATTTAACTTTCTTATTTAATGTCTCCCCTTAAATCTCCCACTAACATCCTCTTTGACATCAATCTTGGTATCAGAATCAATAAATATCTATGAAATGTCTACTAAGAACAAGGAAATATGCCAGGGGAGAGGAACAAAGTCCTTGTCTTAAAATTCCTTTGGTGTTATGTGAAGAAGGAAATAAAAACAATTCAGAGCAAATAATCAGATTGTTGTATGTTACATGAGCCAAGTGCATGGATCGGGAAACAAGTGTATAGATATTCGAAGACAGAGGTTTGCTGCCTTTTTTAGGCTTCATGGAGGAAGGCCAGTGCTTTCTACTGAAGGGTGGGATACTTTGAGTGAGAATGAAAAAACATGACTAAGTAAAGAGAGATCAAAACTTTGGTGTGTAGAGCTTTTAAAAACAGGGTATGGCATTTAAATCTTATCCTCTGGGCCATGGGAAGGCACTAAGGATTTTTGAACAGGGTGGTCAAAATCCACTGCAACGTTTGTCTTGGAAAGAAAGATAGACTAAAGTAGATGTGAAGATTCTTAGGGAACTGTTGCAATAGTTAAAGCACTAGCATGATGTGTGCACTTATAATGAATCTGATGAACGGGTGAGGGCCATGGAGAACCAGCTGTATGAAGATTTGAGAAACATTGCCAAGGATTCCAACCTGAAAGAATGGAGTCAATCTAGAGGAGATTATTTGGCTGGAAGTTTGGTTTCAATAGTTGCTATAGGTTGAAATGTATCTCCATAAAACTTATCTTGAAGTCCCCCCAAGTCTGTGAATTTCACTTTATTTGATTTATTTTATTTTTCAGGATCTCTGCATCCCTGAACAAGTTAAGATGCATCTGAGTGTGTCCTAATCCAATATGATCGGTGTCCTTAAAAGAAGAAGAAAGTTTGGGCACAAAGACACACAGAGGAGAGAATGCCATGTGACCAAGGAGCTGACTGGCATGTCGCCACTGCAAGCCAAGGGGATGCAAGGGACCGATGACCCCGCCATATGCTGGGAGAGGCGAGGAAGGTTCCCCTACAGGTGTCGGAGGTAGCATGGCTCTACTAACACTTTGACTACAGGCTTTAGTTTCTGGAACTGTGAAGGAATCTATTTTTTTTTTTTTTTTTTTTGGTTGCTTTAAGCCATCCTAGTTTATGACACTGTTATGGCAGCCCTAAGGAGTTAATATAGTAATGATCAACCTGAGACTATATATGGGTTGTCTCTATGGAAATATTTACCAGGACATTACAGATAATAATCATGTCAAGCCTTGTTAGTTTGAGATATGTGAGAAATCCAAGTTTAAGTGATAAATGAAACTATAAGAATGGAAGCATTTCTCAAGGCAGAGGGAAGCTTTCACAGAATCAGAGTCAGTCTTGGGGCATGATGTGCTGATAAATGTATTACACTCTCTGGAAAAAAAAAAAAAGAAAAAGAAAGAAAAAAAAAAAAGAACCCTAATTAGTAGCATTTGCTGACTTCTACAGTATAAATATACCCATCATGGTTGATTTCAAGCTAGATGTGTGATGTCAACTGGTTTGCAAAATTCATAAAAAATTAACAGTTGACTTTGAGCTGGAATGAACTGGTTCCAGCACACCCTGCTGTGCTATATTCATATTTAGGGTGTATAGGGAGAAAGCAGGACCATCAAATGAGACAAAGAATTGGCTAGACAAGTATCAGGACCAGAACGGTGAATCACCATGAAGGAAATCGTAGGAAAGATTTTTTTAACAGGATGATTTAGGCTTTTTGTCCTTTATTCCTAACTTCCATTTACTATTAACAGCACAACCATACTCCCTAAAAAACTAAAGCACTATTTGTTTCTCTCCACATACCATTACTTTTATTTTTTAACTCTATACCTTTGTTAGCATGAACAAAAGGACAATGCGTGTTTAAAAATAACCACAATTTTTAGGGTTATTACTCTGTACTAAAAGCCTCTGCAGAAATTATTTCACTTAGCTTACACAATAACCCTATTATGGAGAGATGATGATTATCCCAACTTTACAGCTGAAGATACTGGGGTACAGAGAGTTTATATAATATGCCTAGGTCCACCCTGTTGGTAATTGGCAGAACCAAGCCTCCTAAAAGTCGGTCTGACTTGAATTCCAATGCCTACAGAGGTGAGAGAGGTAAGTGCTTGAGTGGACATGGCCAGCTGCAAGTCCCCTTTGGTTCTCAGTGTTGCTGTGCAGAAATAAAAGCTCTGGGTCACAGATCTCATCAATTTCAAGGGAAGCCAGCAATCTGGATTTAAATGTGAATTCTGCATTTTCAAAATGTTGCTCAAATTTTTATTACTTACACATTATGGTGGCTGAAAAACTATGAGTGTGTGTCAGTAAATTAAATTCTATACCATATGATCATGCTATTCAGTCTTTCCAGGGTAGTAGAGAAGGCAAGAGAAAGAAAGACATAGAAAAGTTCACAGAGCATATGAAATATTTTTAGAAGTATGAAAGAGAATTTCAATGCAAGATATATTCAGCACATATTATATGTAAATATATGTTATTTTTTCATTAACAGTAAGAATTAGCAGTAATGCCCTCATATCTCCTCTCTGCCTCTTTTGGACTGATTTTTCTGTTCAGTAAATGTTTATGGAACATTACCTACTTACTCTGTGCCTTGAACTGAGTGATGTCTAACATTTGTCTGTTACTGATTTTTCTGACATTCTGCAAACTCTTTTCATTTCTTCCCACTACCTACTTTTGTCAGTCAAGTTCTGTTTGAAGGTCTCTCCTGGAAGTTTTCTTTGGAAGTAAGCTGTTTTGTCCTAGTTTATAGGATGTCTGGGTTCTGTCAGAGAGAAATGGTGGAAAACGATGATAAAGTAACCTGGGGTCAAATTATCAAGGGCCGCATTAAGAAATTTGGGTAGTGAGGAGCCATTTAAGGATTTTAAGCAAAGGAGAAGCATGGTGAGAACTACACTTAAAAAGGTAACTCTGGGTCACTTTAAAAATACAGTGAACTATAGACAAGGCTGAAGCAGAGGGCCCAATTTTGAGGCTGTGATGGTAATTTACCAGGACATAATAAAACCCAGCAGAGATAACAGCAAACAGGGTCAAGATCCTAGATCTATATATGAAATTCATATATATGGAATTGACATAGATGTTGTATAATCCCACACTACTGTTATGAAGTGAATGTTTGTGTTACCCCCTCCCCCTGAATTCATATGCTGAAGCTTGAACCCCCAAAGGGATAGCATTTTGAGCTGGAGATCTTGGCATATAATTAGGGTTAGATGAGGTCATGAGGGTGGAAACTTGGTCTGAAGGAATTAGTGCCCTTGCAGGAAGAAGCACTAGAGAACTTGCTCTCTCCATATGTGCATGTGCTGGAAAGGCCATGTGAGCACATAGTAGAAAGGCAGCAATCTGCAAGCCAGAGAAAGAGCTCTCACCAGAACCTGACCATGCTAGTACTCTGATATTGAACTTCCAGCCTCCCAGACTGTGAGAAAATAAATTTCTGTTGGGCAAGCCACCTGGTTTATGGTATTTTCTTACAGCAGCCAGAGAAGAAGAATGCAACTACTTTACTTTGTTGCACAAATTGTTCCAACTTTGGTCAGTTAGCTGGCTTCTGTGTGTGTGGTTTTGTTTTATTTTGTTCTGCTTTTTTTTCCCCCCAGGGAGCTCAATTTCTTCTTATTAGAGAAATGTATTAGAAGCCAATATCTAGGCATTAGATGTGCTCATTTCTATGGGGGTGTTATTGCTTTGGCCCCTTTCATTGGAAGAGCAAAGTAGCATATGTGTATATACTAACCTATGTTGTATGTGTATATATGTATATGTGTGCCTGTATATTTATTTATATATGTATATATGTATATATTATATATGTAACTATGCTCATACTGATGATTCCAACTCCAATCCATTACCACAGGCTCATTCTAGCGTTCTTTCCTTGCTTACCAGCAACCTTGTAATATAGCAGTGAAAAATCTGTCTCCAACCATCCATTTATGTAACTGTTTTATCCAGTATACATGTGGAGCAGTATCAGAATTACTAACCTGTGCCATTCACGGGAGACAACTTTATCAACTACTATGCAGTGTTTCTGTACAGTTTATTTTTCTTTTAGTTTTACAGGCTTATTTCCAAGTTTCAGCACCATTCCACCCATCCCCTTCAGTGAAGTTGTGTCACACATTTGTAATTCAGTTGAATTCTCTTGTCCTGACCTGCATTCCTTCCTGGGATCTCTGAACCTCTTAAATAGATATTTCAAAACTTTTCATACATTAAAATTTACTATTATGCTATCATGATCTTTGGGTTTTGACCCAAAATTCATAATTTCATGTATTCACCACTATAATATCATGAAGAATAGTGTCAGCATCCTAAAAGTTCCCTGTGCTTCACTTATTCAGTTTTACTCCTGGTGCCCTTCTGTCCTGGCAATCACTGACTTTTTTTTTTTAAACTGGCCTCAGTTTGGACTATTCCAAAATGCCATATAATTGGAATCATATAAATACACAATTTCTAACTGGATGTTCTTACTTTGTATGTACGTTTAATGTTGATCTGTGTCTTTTTGTAACTCATTGTTTTTTATTGCTGGATACTCTTCCATTGTATGGCAATACCACAGTTTGTTTATCCATTTCCTATTGAAGGACATATTGGTTGCTCTGAATTTTTGGCAATTTTAAGTCAAGCTTCTATAAACATCAGTGTGCAGATTTTTGTGTGGATATAAGTTTTCAAATAAGTTGTATAAAAACCCACTAGAATGATTCCTGGGTGATGTCACAAGACTATGTTTAGTTTTGAAAGAAACTGCCAACTGTCTTCCAAAGTAGCTGCACCAGTTTGCATTCCCACTAGCAATGAATAGGATTTCCTATTTCTTCATATCTATGCCAGCATTTGGTATTTTCTGGTTTCTAAAATTCATTTTTGGATTGTAGCTATTCTCATAGATAGGGAAAAGTTAAAAACTTATTTAAATTTTAAAATAATAGTTATAATAAATAGAAAAAGAATCACATTGTTAAGGTTGGCAAAATTTTTACATTTCAGTTAACCAGATGTTGGGTTATTTTCCAACTTGCAAGTAAATGTCAATGCATTTAATTTTTATAGCACTTTAACTTACATCCAAAGTTTGATTAAATACACTTATCTTGGGGACCAGCAGTATAAATAATCCAAAATCGGGTGATAGTTTAAAATATGAATTGTGTTTCCCTTTTGAATGTATTTTATGGGATTATTATTGTAATTACAATAACTTTAAGAGTCATAGCTATATATTGTCAAAACAACTGTGTGGGAAGAGGTTCAGTTTTTTATTATGAGTTTCTTAATCTACACTAATTAGTTTGCATGATTTAATTTACTAGTTTTTAAAAGATATTATCTAAGTATTAGAGAGAAAGAGCAAGCAAGCAAGCAGGTGGGGTGGAGAGTAGAGAGAGAAGGACAGGCAGACTCCACATTGAACACTTAGCCTGACACTGGGCCCAATCCCATGATCCTGAGATCATGACTTGAGTTGAAATCTAGAGTCAGACACTTAACCAACTGAGCCATCCAGGCATTCCTAATTTACTACTTTTATCTTTAACTTTCTGATTTGGCATTGTGTGGCTTCAAGTTTAGGCAAAATCAAAATGATTTCTTATACATTACTTCTACTTCCCAGCTAATAAGAAATGGAGTGATGGTTGCAGAAACTATCTTGGATTAAACAGCTTCTAAAAATACTACAGTATGAAAGAAGCAAGAGTTTGCTACCCTGGATTTCTTTTGGAAATACACTAATAAAAAGTTAAAAATTAAACCAAGGGCTAAGGAACTTAAATTCTTATTGTGTAAACATATTGGTGACTTCTTAAGGGCTAACTCTGTTTATGATTGAAATAATTTTACAAGATACCGTTTTAATCCTAGTTGATGATAGAAATGTTTTGACCTCAATAATTTATCATTAGTCATTACTATATTCTTAAAATTTAAGATAGTGAAAATTTAAGATTCTGTTAGACTGAATGTTTAAAAGAAAAATAAAATTATTCTTCTTTTTTTTAAGATTATTTATTTATTTATTTGACAGAGAGAGATCACAAGTAGGCAGAGAGGCAGGCAGAGAGAGGAGAAAGCAGGCTCCCTGCTGAGCAGAGAGCCCGATACAGGACTCGATCCCAGGACCCTGAGATCATGACCTGAGCCGAAGGCAGCGGCTTAACCCACTGAGCCACCCAGGCACCCAAAAATAAAATTATTCCTTTTTTTTTTTTTTAAAGATTTTATTTATTTATTTGACAGAGAGAGATCACAAGTAGGCAGAGAGGCAGGCAGAGAGAGAGGAGGAAAGCAGGCTCCCCGCTGAACAGAGAGCCCGATATGGGGCTCGTTCCCAGGACCCTGGGATCATGACCTGAGCCGAAGGCAGAGGCTTTAACCACTGAGCCACCCAGGCGCCCCTAAAATTATTCTTAATGTAATAACTTTCATAGCCATACAATGTAAACTTCGAAATAACAATTATTTTCATTATATTTAACTCCACTCATTTGGAAAAGAAAATCAGACATTAAACTTGGAAGTTCGCAGATCATCCATTAGAAACTGAAATTCACTTTAATGTATTTTGTGCTTTTATTTATGATGTGTTTTCCCCACTTCAGCTCAGTCTCTTATCTCTACCTCATTATACTGATGTTTTTTTCTGAGGGAGGTATGATCTAAATAATGGTAATTTGCTTAATGCTGTCTGCAATGCCAGCATCTATTCCCTAACTACTAAGTCTTGTTCTACAACATCTAGAAGTGATGGCAAAAAATATAAAATACTTATTTTTAAAGTAAATGCTATACATAGAGTGACAATATAAATAGAGTAGAAATCAGTAATTAGGGTGAGAAACATCTAGCAAAATGCTGACTTCTCATCCGAGGGGACCCAGACACTTAACTGGATGCTCACAAGACTCCCAGCATTATTGTCTGTCTACTTTGGTACAACTGTACTCTTCTAAATATTCCCAAGCCAAAGCCTGAAAACAGCCACAAATAGTATAACCCACACTTCTGGTGTAGAAATTCCTCAAGGTTTTTTAAAAGGAGCCAGTGGATAAACACTTTTCTGCATTAGAAACTCATGTGACTTTAAAACCACATCATAACACAGATAGTTCTGCAAATACCCCATGAGTCTATGGGACGAACTACACTTGTACTCTGCACTGGAAGTTTGTTCCCAATTGCACTCTTCCTGTGCAAGGGCTGTAGGAACAATAATGAAACACCACGAGTTATCTGGTGCTTACCATGCAGTGGGCAATTGTGCGCAGATCAATGTGCTAAGAAAACCTTTCCTAACTAATGAGTAAAAAAATGTCATCTTGAAACCTCTCAGCAGTTTTCCCGAGATACCAAACTTGCACTATAGCCTGAGAATGGATTTAAGTATTTAAATGTAAGAAATGAAACCGTACAGGTACTAGAAGAAAAACACGAGTAAATTGCTTTTTAACATAGCTATAAGGAAAGACTTTCTATGACTCAAAATTCTAGGGAAAAAAAAAGAAGATTAATACCTTTGGCTCCACAAAGTCTTTTTTTTCCCCATAGCCCAAAACACCACAAATGAAAAGTAAAGACAAGTGAAAAACTAGATGAAAATATGTTTTGAATATTTTCAAATATTTCAGGGCTGGTATTTGTGATATAAAAATTGTAAGTTTAGAGTACGCTTTTCACAGTTTTCCTGAAGGCAACATCTTGTAAAACTATAGTAAAATATTAATACCAGGATATTGATATTGATACAATTTAAAAATCTTATTCAGATTTCACCAGTTTTACTTGTCCTCATTCGTGCCACTATGTGCAACTACAGAAAAATAAAATTTTTGAGTGCTAAACTCCTTATCTATGGAATGGGAAGTAATAATGTACACTTCGCTTGGGTCTTGTAAAAACTAAATGAGCTAATCATGTAGCATTCTTCCTACAGTGGTTGGCCTATAGTGATTATTCAGAGATCTCCTGTTCCATTCCATACTCATGACCCAGTCCTCCGCTCTTTGTCGAAGTCTTAGCCCTGTGCTTAACTTCCCTCCTATTTCTCATTTCACCAAACTCTGTCTTATTGCCTATCTCCCTGCAAAAGCTTAAATCTCTACTCCCTACTCTTTGTATGTGGTCCCTAACATGTTCCAATGGTCCCTTCTTGTCTAGAACTCCCAGAAATAAACTAGAATTTAGGCAGGTCTATCTATCTATCTATCTATTTATTTAGATTATATTTATTTCATTTTTCATTTATTTATTTATTTATTTCATTTATTTATTTATTTATTTATTTTATCTCACTCAAAAGATAAAAGGAGTGTTGGAGAAGGAAGACTCTCCAACACTTTCTCCACACTCTCCAACACTTTCATTGTGTGAAAATTGTAGCAGAGAAAGATGTGTTTCTTTTACCCCTATTTTGAAGTTCTATAGAATTTTCATGAGGGATGCCTTTGATAAGTGGAAGTTACATCATAAGATACTATTCCATACATTAGAATGATCGTTCACCCACATGTCGGTTAAATAGGCTTTTAAGATATTCTGATACCCATTTATTATATTCACTCTAACAACCACAATTAACTTAATACTACATGTTCATTTCATATGGACTTTATAGATACTGTTATGTAGACACTGCCTATACCTATACAGACACTACTACTGTTCTATTGATATTGATATAGAGGCACAAAGTAAACTGAGGGATTCAAGACAGTGTCTTAGGAGAAAGACAGGTGGATGACTAGCAATAGATATAATAAAGTCAGTAAGCTGCTCTCAAGAAGCTTACATCTTAGTTTTATTTTGGATAGGTGATGTGGGGTTTAAACAACTCATTAAACTTTCAGAACACAGCCCTATTGTATCCCTTAGAATTCTCTAGCTTGGAAAGGATATTAATAGTTAGATTTGGGTAATAAAGGAAAAATAACTTAGTATATGCTATTCAGGAGAATATAAGAAAAACTAGAAGTCCTCTCTTTAAAAGAGAACTAGAAATAGAACAAGGCATAGAAATGTTCTAGGATGATGAGACCCAAGTAAGCCTCCAAATATAGCATAATGCCAAAAGCTGAAGCTGGTTTTCCAGTATCTGAATCGTGAGTTAAGAGTGGTGTATGTCGGGGCTCCTGGGTGGCTCAGTGGGTTAAGCCTCTGCCTTCGGCCCAGGTCATGGTCTCAGGGTCCTGGGATGGAGCCCCGCATCTGGCTCTCTGCTTAGCGGGGAGCCTGCTTCCCCCTCTCTGCCTGCCTCTCTGCCTACTTGTGGTCTCTCTCTCTCTCTCTGTCCAAAAAAAGTAAATGAAATCTTTAAAAAAAAAAAAAGAGTGGGGTATGTCTGGGAGTGAAGATGGGAGGACACTCCGGGACACACAAGAAAGCTACTTAACGAAATGATGCATTTGAAAAAAAAATGCAGGTACCGGCAGAGGATCTTAGTCAAAAGCTACAGAAAGAAGAAGACAGAATTCCTGACAGATTCCAGGAAACTGCAACAGAGTTGGTGAGCCAGGTGCAGAAAAGACCACCGCAAATTTATAAGACATCCCCCTACCCTAAGAAAATAAAACAGTGAGTAAAAGGGAGTAGCTCAAACTGGGACTGGGAGAATTAGGGTAGATAATCCAGAAGAACAAGGAAGCTAAGACCAAGATCTATGGAAGGGTTTATGGACCAAATGGGAATATTTAAACCCAGCAATTCTTCTTAATCTATTCATGCATTTAGAGTTTACTTCCTTATTAAATGCACAAACTGTGCTAAACACCACGGAGGGGTATGCATATTAATAAAACATATCCTTATCCTTCATTCTTATATAATTAATGAACCACTTCCTATCTTTGTAATCATGTTACAACTGTAATCTAAATAAAACCTACTCCATTTTTATTCTAGAAGATAGATGATATATAGAAAAAGAGATAAAATCTCCTATACACACACAAACACATATATTCCTTTACACTATAGTAAAAAGTAGTTGAGCACCCTATCTGTGTAAGCTATCCTACAGCGAACTGAACTAGAACAAAGGAGAGAAGCAATGAAGAAAGGAAGGAACACTGAGTAGTCAGTAGAAGGAGAAATAACTATGAATTTACACTTGGGTGGAGGTGACGTGAAATATATTCTACTAAGCATATAATAACTTGTAACATTTGTTCTTTGAATACTTCTGAGAGCAAAGTTTTCTGCACTTAATTGGCAACTGCAATTATTAAGCCACAGCAGACAAGGTGAGGTGCCGTCCCATACTTTGCTCTGGTTTAGTTCAGTGGTTGCTCTTGGTCAGAAAATACTTCAATTTCCAAAAGCCACAGAGGGGCTTAGCAATTAAAACATCCTAGAACAGCCGACTACTTAGCTGGGATAATACAAGATGGAACAAAAGGTGGCCACTCTTCCTGGCTGCCTTGCTGTTGACTCATTGGATTCCATGGTTCATCAACTCATATCTGAAGAGTATGAAACTTTATCACAAAGAGTTTTATTCTGCTTTAAACCTGCCAATGAAAAGTAATTTAGTTCATATGCTGCAGTGATGCAAATCAAAACCCATAACATTTTTTTCTCATTTTTAAAATTTTTTATTTTTTATAAACATATATTTTTATCCCCAGGGGTACAGGTCTGTGAATCACCAGGTTTACACACTTCACAGCACTCACCAAAGCACATACCCTCCCCAATGTCCATAATCCCACCCCCTTCTCCCAAACCCCCTCCCCCTAGCAACCCTCAGTTTGTTTTGTGAGATTAAGAGTCACTTATGGTTTGTCTCCCTCCCAATCCTATCTTGTTTCATTGATCCTTCTCCTACCCACTTAAGCCCCCATGTTGCATCACCACTTCCTCATATCAGGGAGATCATATGATAGTTGTCTTTCTCTGCTTGACTTATTTCGCTAAGCATGATACGCTCTAGTTCCATCCATGTTGTCGCAAATGGCAAGATTTCATTTCTTTTGATGGCTGCATAGTATTCCATTGTGTATATATACCACATCTTCTTGATCCATTCATCTGTTGATGGACATCTAGGTTCTTTCCATAGTTTGGCTATTGTGGACATTGCTGCTATAAACATTCGGGTGCACGTGCCCCTTTGGATCACTACGTTTGTATCTTTAGTGCAATTGCTGGGTCATAGGGCAGTTCTATTTTCAACATTTTGAGGAACCTCCATGCTGTTTTTCAGGGTGGCTGCACCAGCTTGCAAAACCCATAACATTTTTATTAATTGCTGAAAGCAGACAGGGTTCAGAAGCACAAAAGTATCAGCACAGAACCATAGAAACACAGTAAATATGAAGACTAGTATTAGAAAGATGCCCAGTATTTTAGAAGTAAAGGGTCTGCTTGTACATGACTTTATAAATGTAATTGTGCTGATGCAAAAATTGGTATAAGTAGTTGAAATTTAAAAAAATTTTTTTTGGCATACACTAAAGCTTCTTAATTCAAATCTTGACATCAAGCATCTTTAACTTACTCCTCACCACCAGTGAATACTGATTTTATTCCTGTTAGACCCATGTTCCTATCCATTGTCATTTTGGACACAATTTCATTTTTGGTCTCTAAGGCCTTCTCTTATAATAAACAAGGATCTTTCCAAATAGCTAAGGTCTAAGACACCATCTACTCTAGAAAATAAACAGTGCCTACCTAGCACAGTAGTCAGTGTGAAGGTCTCAAATAATCATAATAGATCTGAAATGTCAACCCTGACTTTTACTGCGCCAAAGAAGGGAAATGGATAAAAATAAAAATCTTTGCCAGTGCAGCAGCAAGTCGGGGATCATTATGTACGTCACACACACACAAATACACACACACACACACACACACACACACACACACACACAGGATAATAAAAGTGCTTATAGTTTCCTATTACTTCAGTGATGATAATAATAACATCCAGCAACACAGTCTAGAGTGTTACCATGTGGCTCAAGGACTTAGTTATATTTGTAAAAATTACACATCTAGCGGTGAAAAATGTTAGTT
Source organism: Mustela lutreola (assembly GCF_030435805.1). Lineage (NCBI taxonomy): Eukaryota > Metazoa > Chordata > Mammalia > Carnivora > Mustelidae > Mustela > Mustela lutreola. The sequence goes on from NC_081295.1 coordinate 76,253,281, forward strand.
TTTTCTATGTAATCTGTTTATACAGATAAAAAGCAAAATTTTTATAGCAAGCATTCTACTCTACACAATATTGTAGGATTGGCCTAGTGTTTTCTTTCTTACTTTGAGGCACTTTCATATCACCTCCATCCAATATAATAAGCTATATGCCAAAAATCCTCAAAACAATGGTCTGAGGAGCTTGCTCCTGCTCAATCCTCAGAGATTTGATTCAGGAATCTGAATGTTTGTAATACATTTGCGAAGCGATCCTAATGAAATGGCATTTGCGAACGATACTTTGGAAAACTGTCGAAAATATTAGTCTAACAATGATCTGGTGCTTCACATCCATTAACCCATTAGGAGGGCTGCTATCAAGAAGACAGAAAATAACCAGTGTTAATAAGGATGCGGATAAACCGGAATCCTTCTGCGCTGTTGGTAGGAATATGACATGGCGCAGCTGTTATGGCAGTTTGAAGGCTCCTTAAAAATGAAAAATAGAATTACCATGTGATCTAGCAATTCCACTTTTGGGCATATATTAAAAATAACTGGAAGCAGAGTCTTAGATATCTATACACCCATGTTCATGGCAGCATTATTCACACTAGTCAAAAGGAGGAAGAAGCCCCAGTGTCTATCAACATGAAATGGATGAACAAAATGTGGTATATACGTACAAGGGAATGTTATTCAGTTTTCAAAAGAAACTCTGACATACGCTACAACTTGGTGAACTTTGAGGACATGATGCCAAGTTAAACAAGCAAGACACACAAATCGACCATCACTAAATGATTCCACTTATGAGGTATTTGGAGAAGTCAAATTCATAGAGACAGAAAATAGAATGGCGGTTGCCAGGGGCTGCTTAGGGGGGGAAATGGGGAGTTGTTTACTGGGTATAGAGCTTCAGGTTTAAAGATGAAAGGAGTTCTGGAGATTGGCTGCACAAAGAAGCGAATGTACTTAATACTTCTGAACTGCACACTTAAAAGTCGTTATGATGGTAAATTTTATCCTATATTTTCTGTGAAGGGAAAGCAGGGATGAGCAGTAGTTTGAAGGATTCAGTGAAGAGAGAAATGTTAATAATGCAAGGGAATTAACCATACTATAATCTGTGTGAAGTATCTTTATAATTCATAAGTAGAACTTGGCACCTAATAGGTTCTCAATATCCTTAATCTTTCCATGTACACTCTGCATCAGAGAGTGAATTAGGTGAAATGTCTGAGGGACTCTAACTTTTCATATTTCCACGACGTAAGTGAAAGTGGATAAGTATCCGGGTTAAAAGTTCTTCCTGCCTCTCTGACTGGAACCATGCTAGCGTTGAAATGATCAGTTTCAGAAATGCCAAATGTAGAAGGAGGTTCACTTCATTGTTCTTGCACTGCACACTTCTATGCATAAAATGAGTTAATGATATTGATTCTATGGACAAAATGGTGGTGAGTGTTTCAAAACATAAAAATGTTGGCAACCCCACTAACTAAATTGAGGAGGATAAAGAACACATGTTCCAATACTGGGACCTAGATTTAATTATGTCTCCATAGGAGTTTAGAAACATTCTCAGATTAAAGCTTATAGGTCCTGTCATTCTTTTCTCCAAATGCAACGATCTCGCTCCCAGGTTTCTCTGGGCTTTGGGGAGCTGAGATCTCTGTTGCCGAGGTGCTTCTCTCCCTGTATAGTGCAGGACTACAACACCTACTTCACAATCGGAATGTCCAACCTTCCAGCTTTGTGGAGAAAAATCTAAAAAGGGCTCTATGCCTAGAGCACCACTGGAACACCGTGAAGGAGAAGCTATTTTAAGTTAGACACATATTCCACTAAAATTTTCAAATATGCTTGACACAGGGCTGAGGAGTATTTGAAAGGTACCAATTCAAATATCTCAAGATTCCTAAAAGCCTATTTTTGCATGCATTGAAAACATCTAAAGAATACATATATCTTTTTACTATTATAATTTGCTTCATTGAATTTGCCATAGCTTTCAATTAATTGAACTACCCTCCTATATTTAATGAAAAACAAACAAACAAAAAAGAAAACAAACTAATCTGTCAATTGTTGGTTGAGGTGAGATGTCCCCAATGAGTCCAGTCAATCATAAAGAAGACTAAAATGTCCTGACAGCTACATTGGTCTTTGCAAAAAGTCTAAACTCTGCTCCTATCTATTACTATAGAAGAATCTGACATATGGTCCTTGTGCTGCTTAATTACACATTTCTTTTCCACTCCAGTTAACATATTTCACTTATTTGTCATTTCTAATATTTTAGCTAAAATTATGCCATTTTCTTCCTTTCAGTTTGACTGATAGCATGAATCTTGATTGCTAGGGAAAAAAATGATTCAATCCTCTAAAGAAAGAATGAGGATCTAATCAACAAAAAATCCTGAAAGAACCTGACATTCTCTTTAGAGGATGATTGGCTGCCCATAAATGAGAGCATGTGTGGGAAACTTCCTTAAGTCCGTGTTATTTGATTAACTTGTAAAGGCTGAGATCAACTGACAAATTCAATTATACATTCAAATTATATTTCTAAATTGGCTTAATTTTTTAAAGTGATGAATGAATCATAGGGGAAAAATTTCATTACAATATGAACGAGCAGAAATAAGTCCCATCACTAATACTATGCTTGTGCACACAAATTTCCCTATTTCTCTTGATTAGCAGATTTATTGAACAGAAATATCCACTTTATAGGTGAACTATGGTGTTTACTTTCTAGGAAGAGAAAGCTTTAGAGTAAAAAATAAATGAATAAATAAAATAGTGGTTATGCCCTTGGAAAAGTAGTAAGAGTCCTCATTGGCTGATCTTTTCCAAGTAGGAAGACCATAAATAAAGAAAACTACTTGTTTACAGATTGTCTTTAAAGGTGTGATTTGCTAATTGCTGCCTGGTAAGAAGATTTTGTTTTGTCTTTTTCTTTTTTTTTTCAAAAAGACATTTCTGAGGTAGATTCCAATACAGTCACGAAGTGATAAGTAACATGTTGCTAAACATTTGCTCCCTCTGGAGACTTAATGTACCATAGTCAGAAAAAAAGAGAGAAATGCTCTCTATATATTCTATTAAAGTCTGAACCATTGTCAGCACTTGAATATAGTAAATCCCAGTTTTATGGAATGGGTTGAGATGAAGACTTACATAACAATTGATTTTTACACAAAATGGAAATTAGCAACTTATGCTAAGAATGCTATTGGAAAAAATAGTCCCTTTGACTAATAAGAGATGACAAAGTGTATCACCATTTCTCATTTTTCCTTCTATGTTGATAAATTAGCACACAAAAATACTCAATAAAATTACATTAAACTCTTATGTATTATTTAAATCTTCTTTACTAGTTGGTCACTTCCATTTGTCAAAAGTGATGTGTTAAGTTGAATTTTTACTTTATTAACAAATTATGGATTTTATTTTATTGTTTATTAACAAGTTATGGATTATACTTTATTAATTCTTGTTCCTCAGATTTTTACCTGGAAAGTTTAGATCATTTAAACGGACTCAGAAATACTGCATTTGCCAACCAGCCATCTTGTAAAATAGCTGTGAAGACAGACATAAGATACAATGTTTGAAAGTTTTTTTGAGTTTCCTGCATAAGCGACACTTTTGAGCATTTACATTCTGCCAAGACAGCTTGCAGAGGAAACAGAAGTTAAGAGAAGCTAAAATATATGCACAAAACCACACAGTTTAAGTGCTCAACTGTGTAGTTGCAAAGTTTGTGATCCTCTCACAGTACTTACAAGATAATGAATAAAGAGTTGTTGCACAAATGTTCATAGCTGCATCACTCATTGCAGCCAAAAAGTGAGAACATCCAAATGTCCATCCACTGATGAACTGGTAAACAAAATGTGGCATATTCATGCAATGGAAAATAGCTGGCAGAAAAAAAAAATGAGTGATGCATGCTACAACATGCTATATGAAAGGATTCAGTCACAAAAGATCACATATTACATGATGGTATTTATATGAGATGTCTAGAATAGGCAAATCTATAGAAAGTGGATTTATGGTTTCCAGGACCTGGGGGAGACAGAGACCAGGAGAGACTGCTAGTAGGCACAGGGCTTCCTTTTAAAGTGAAATATTTTTTTTTTTAAGATTTTATTTTATTAATTTGACAGAGAGAAATCACAAGTAGACGGAGAGGCAGCCAGAGAGAGAGAGAGGGAAGCAAGCTCTCTGCTGAGCAGAGAGCCCGATGCGGGACTCGATCCCAGGACTCCGAGATCATGACCTGAGCCGAAGGCAGCAGCTTAACCCACTGAGCCACCCAGGTGCCCCTAAAGTGAAATATTTTAAGTGAAGATTGTGGTGATGGCTGTTCAACTGTGATTATACTCAAAATCACTGATTGGTACCCTTTAAAAGGATGAATTTTATGGCATGTAAATTATATCTTAATAAGACATTAAAAAGGATAATTCAGTTATTACATGTCACAATGATCCCAGGCTCCCTGAGGATTATTTCTAAATCTGCCTAGAGAGTGATAGGTAGGTACGGGGGGTGGTGGGTTGCAGGGGTAAGTCTCAGGGTAACAGAAGGTGATCAGAGCTCAAGATGAGCCTCTGACTCTGGCATCCTGGGGAAGGGAAAGGAGGAGGTGTGAGGAGTGCAGGGCAGAGTGACAGTGGGCCGCGAGATGATGGAGCAGCCCTCTCCCCTTTCATTTCCCATCCTACCTCCTTCCTCCCAGAAATGGGTGAACATCCACGTTTGTCCCCCTCCCCCAAACCTTACTGTGCCTTATTCTGGGTATGGAGGGAGAGTACAGCTGATTCTCATTTTTAGCAGCTACAAATTGAGGAAAGTAGCAAATGTGATCTGGGTAGAAGAGAAAACAGAAAATGTCCTCTAGAGGGCCCTGGGGTTGGAGACACAAAGTGTAATGGAATGAAAGCCACTTTTTCACAGAACTTGCAGGAAGTGGATGGCATTAATAGGGTTAAATTGCCTAATGAATTCTGTAGCCTGGGTGCTCAGCGTTCTGAATCATTCTGTCTTCTCAGGGTTCCTGCAACGGCTGGCAATGCTCCCCTGACATGAATAAATGCTTCCTGCCACCACTGGGCTCTGGCTTTCCCAGTTTAAATGAGGAGCCTCCCATTACTCAGTCAGGCATACCTGCTTCCTGCTTCGAAGCCTCCGTTTCTTGGAAATAGCCTGTCAGGTCCCATCTGCTTCATGAAGCTGCTAGTCCCCTGAGAGTAGGACCTCCACTCTGATCTCCTGTCAGATGCTGGAAACTCAGAAGGGAATAATCTTTCCAATCTGCCAGAAATTGCTTTTGTGATATCAAGGCCTGCCTCAGGGAACCACAATATACTACACTCAGATGAAAATTAGATTTGTAAGTACACCACTTTCTTCTCTGGGCGGCTTGCAAAACTTCTTCTCACTTTTTGTTTGTAGGGAGGGCTCTAAGGGCTTTAAATTTATAGCCATTAATAAGCAGAATTTTGCCTAACACAAATATTGTTTTCCTATATCAGGCAGGTGTAGAGAAAGACCAAGAATAGACAAAAGGATTTTCACCAGTGAAAATTGAAAGTTAAACTTCCACGTCAGCTGCAAGCAGGAAGTGGATTGTAGCAGGAGTAATTAATTGCAATTACATTTATTGGAACCTTGAAAACAATTAGCAAGTGTCCTAGTTGATATGACAGATTCATTAATCATTTAATATATTCCTGCAAATTGATTTATCAATCAAAGAGCTACCTCTGGTTGAGTAACTCCCAACTGTGCTTATGGCTCTATTCAGAACTATGGTCTGTTTTTTAAAGGGAAACCAAGAGGCTTTAGCTTAATTTAGAGCTCTCAGTTTCAGTAGTTATATAGATTACATCTCAATCTCTCGAAGTTAGAATCATTATAGTAACAAAAGGGGTTCGCAAAGCAGACATTTAAAAGAGCTGGGAACGTGTCAGGGTCAGGTGCACACTCTCCTGGGAACAAAATTACATTGACAGAAAGGACATATTCAGGAGAATGTCTTGAAGACAGTGCATTTGGGCCTCAGGAACAGCTGGACTTTGTCCAAGCCAATTTTAAAGTTGCTAGATGTGCAAATGGTGAGGTTTCTCGGAGGTATGTACTACTCAAGGCCACTTACCCATCCTCCTTATGGCCTCTCTGACAAGTGACCCGACAGCCTCTTGAGTCGTTACATTAATGGAATGCTCACTTCCTTTATATTTTAGAAAGGCTTTGATTATCAGAATTATTTCTTATTCAGAGTAAAATTTTGCCTCCTACCTCTAGAACTACACAGAGTAAACCTTACCTCTCCTATGTGAATGTCTTTCTGATTTTTAAGAATAATCATCCCAATATCCTGAGTCAACTTAGCTCAAGGATATGATTCTTCATGCATAACGGCTCTAAAGTCTCTTCAGCATCACCGTTTTTAGATGCATTTCCATTTCCTAAAGTTTCACCTGACTCATGATGTCCAGAAGTGACCACGATACTTCAAATGTAGAGAGGTGAGCTGTAACTACCACCAACCACCATTGTTTGAAATTCCAAGATCTTTTAATTCAGCTCCAGCCTATTTTATCTTTATTTGAAATCTTAAGCACATTGTTGACTCATTTTGGGCTGGCTGTCAAGTAAAAGTGTCTGAGGCTTTTCCTTGTGATCTCTGTTAAACGAGACACTCCGTACCCCATATTTCATATTGAGGCTATTCTTCCAGACTTTCTTAGGAAAAACCAAACTTAATGTCAGTTTATTATCATGATTAAGAGAAAGAATTTTCTGAATTTGAAAGTTTGCTCCTGTACTTAAGAGCTATGATCAGAATGAAGGAATTTAATATACCTGAGCCCCAGTGTCCTTATCTGTGTAACAGGAATCACAGTATCATAGGATTAATATGAGTAATAAATATGCTTCAAAAGTGTTTATTTCAACAGGAAGCACTCCATAATGTACACTATTGTTATTATTTTATATGTTCACTGTGTCATGCATCACAGTTTTTTTTCTCCATTTCTTTATATAAAGCAGAGATAAATATGTTGAATATAACTAGATGAAAATAAAACCAATTCTCCCCCCAAACAAACCCAAACACCACAATTTAAGACCTAAGCCTTTTTTTTTCACTGCCTACCATGAAACCTGATTTCTCTTCCTGTATAGTTAGATGCAATGCTCTTCTCTTGGAGAAGCAGAGTTTCTTAAAATAAAACCAGGAATATATTTTAAAAAAGAAAAATCCCTTTAATAAGTTCAGTCATTTTATTAAATTAGTTGAACTTAATTTAATTTTTTCAGTTGGAGATGCATTATGCCCCAAATAAAGTGCTGGGGTCAAATGAAGATCTGGTACTACATTGTTGTCATAGTGACACCGAGTGCCTCGATACTCTGTGACTATTTATTTATATTGACGTTTTTCTACCTGCTTCCCCTAGCCCTTATTCTGCATCCAGCTCCTTGATTCTGAATTCCTTTGAACTTGTCAGTTTATTCATTTTGTTCCTTAGAATTTTCAGCTTTTCTGATACTTCTGCTTGGACTTCCTGCCATTCACTCCTTTTTCTTAGAACTTCCATGGAACAAAGTAAACTGTCTCAGCTGCCACAGAATCAGGCTTCAGTCAGGATGGAAAGTTGCTCATTGTCACATAAGAAATATAATAACAGCCGTTCAGTGCTTAAGGCTTTGAATCAGAGAGCCTTGGATTTGAATTAGAACTTCCCCACTTACTAGGGTGACCTTGGCTAGGACCTTCCTAAGCCTTATTTGTTCATCTATAATATAAGGAGTAATAATATTATCTGGACCTTGTAAGCTTGTTGTGATGAAGAAGTGAAATAAAGCATTGTAAACTGTTTAGACAATTGTATGCAGAATTATTGTTATTATTCAATTTAGTTCGAACATATCGAAGTCCCACTAGGTCGTGGGTACTGGACCACACCACCACAAAACAAAACTAGTTCCTGCCCTCAGGAGTCTATGGATCATTGACCCAATCATCATGATCATTATTGTTGTGGTAAGTATTGCCTTGTGGGGTTGTCATTGTCATCACTCTCTCTAAAGACTCAATGGCCATCAACAGTATATGAAGGGAAATCTGTGGGTCTCTTAATTTAGTGAGTTTATATTCTCTCCAAGTTTTCCTCTCCTGCTTCTGTTATTAAGGGTATTTCTTTGACTTATTTCTATTTTTTAAAAATACATAATATATACTTAATTATTTTCATGGACTCTTTCTTTTCTAGCCCTATTTCGAGTCTTAGTAATCACCATCTCCATTAGGTGTTAAAAATGCTGGGTTTAATAGTACTTGTTGTGTTTTTACTCCTACTCTAAAGAGCTTTGTCTTTTTTCCCTTCAGAAATCTTTTTATAGCTTTTGAAAATCAGTACATAATTTGCCTGTTTCCAGTCTTCCAATGCCTATATTTTTATATTCCCCAAATATGACTGATAACATCTCAGCAATCTTATTTAAAAACTTTTTCATTACTCTGGGATGCAATTTTTATTAAGCAAAACATTTGAATACATGTAGAGTTGCTAGGTACTCATATTTTTTCCACTTAAGGTTCAATTCTCTCTTACCAATGTTCTCTCTCCTCACACCAGTCCATGACAAAGAAAAGAATAAGAAAACAACTGGGAATCTATTTTTCATGTCATCTGACAGCATTTTGTCAACTATATTAATAGCAGATTCTGTCTTATTTGTATTTTGTTTTGAATATAATAAAAATCATTTTTATTATTCTACATATTTTTCAAATGCCTCAGCTTGTTCTACTTAATAATAAATGAGGGACTTCCCATCTTTTCTATGCATTCCTTTTCAGTGAGAGCTCTTAGAGATCTTTCTCCATCCAGATTCATTTAACCACTTAGTTAACTCTCCCTAATATTATTGATCAAGCTTATCTTTGTATGATCAGTATTTTGTTCTGGGGAGCATTTAGTTTCTTTCTAAGCAATATTTTTTATAGGAGTTTTGGCAGTTGGCTTATATTCATCCTTTAGCAGAGAGTTTTCAAAGATCAAAGGACACATTTGTGACTAAATCAAGTGTTTTTTCCATGACTTCTATAAACATTAAGATAATAATATCACATCCACAGAGAATTTTCTTGCTTCCATTTTACTGTTAATTGATTCTTCTTGGGTGGTCAGAATTGAGTGCAGATAATTCCCTACTGCCTTTTCTTCCCTCCTCCTTTTCATCAGGAAGGTAAATAGAGAATTTACTAGGTTCTGTCAGGATATAAATCATAGTAGCTGTCCAGATAATGAAAGTCTGTTGGAATGAAGATATTTGGTCTCATAACTGGTTTTAGGAGACCCTAATCATCTAACCAGAAGGTTTCAGAATACTTCCATCATTGGGTCATTACTCTCTTTCCCTCTCTCACTCTCACTCTTATTCTTGCACTTGTCATTTGTTCCCAATAAAATGCTGTCCATTATTCTCTCACAGTAGGATTATTGTTTTCCCTTATACTCATATATTTGTGACATATACTCTTACTTTTCTCTATTAAGGTTTTTTGGGGAATAAGCTTTCCATTGTCCTTCAATAACCATAACCCATTCTGGTCAGTCTTGGATATTTGTTTTGGATCATATTTGTAGCCCTGTATTTGAATTTCAGTTTACATTTTTTATTTAATTTCTGTGAATTAATTTAATTTCTGTGAATTAGAGCATACATATTATAGTCAGAACATTTGTGACCAAAATGCTTTATTTCTTCTTTCTACAGTCTTCTCTGATATTTTTTATTTTTAAAGATTTTTATTTATTTATTTGACAGAGATCACAAGTAGGCAGAGAGGCAGGCAGAGAGAGAGGGGGAAACAGGCTCCCAGCTGAGCAGAGAGCCTGATGTGGGGCTCAATTCCAGGACCCTGAGATCACGACCTGAGCTGAAGGCAGAGGCTTAACCCACTGAGCCACCCACAGGCGCCCCTTCTCTGGTGTTTTTTAAAAGACATTTTTCTAATAAGTTCCTAACTGCAGGGCCTTCTCCATAGAGCTCTGTCAATACACATTTGAATAAATATATTAATTTTTATGCTTCAACCTCTGACATATTTCTCATTGTTTTTTTTCTCTCAAATTGTCTTTGATGTTTAAGTGAGCCTCTTTTCACGATATTCCTTTTGTTATGAATGCCCTGTGGGCCATTGTTATGATCTATATCAGTATTTTCCAGAAACTCCCATTTTATTATATATAACTCTGGCTCAGAAAAACACTGTTCTCTAGCACCATATACATAATTAATTCTTTATTTCTCCCTTTTTATTTAGTTTTGTGGTGGTGGTGGTGGTTTTGTAGATAGATACTACTTTCAAATGGTAGAGATAAAAATTGTACATTTGTAATCCAAAGTCTATTTCCTATATGATATTAAATATACTAAGCACACATACTAATCTAGCATATTCCAGATTTACCAACAAACTAGCATAAGCAAACATTTGTTAGTGAATTTTATATTTCTTGGCAGGTTCTCAATTATGTTTCACATTTATATTCTGGCAAAATAGCTTATCTCCTACCAGACATGTCAGAGCTAATACAGGGTCACTTCTTTACTCCTCACCTCAAGGTACTAACCCTCATGACCAGAAGTGTGCTCCTGGAGCTAATAGCTATTTTCTAAACACTTGTCAGAGCTGCCAGGTTTTAGGTTGTATAATTGTCTAGTTTTTATTTCCCCCTCTTGTTTATAGTACCACAGATCAAGATACAGCTGAATGCATGAATTAATGTAGTTATTAAAGCACAAGAAAATTAAAGAAATTTTGAGTTGAATAAGGCACCAAAATAACAAAATTTTCTGCTCTGTGAAGTCATCAGAGGCAAACAAATTACAAAGTTGCCCAATTAAGAAGAGGGCAGTAAGGAGTAATCAGTGCTCATAGTTCAAAGATTATACTGATTTTTTAAGTTCTGGAAGAAATTTTCCCACACAGTAATTTTTTTTCTTCTTTCTTTTTCAGTCATCCTTACTTTGGAGAGTATGCTATATCTACCTTTGAAGATTCCCACAGTAAACCTGTCAGAGTCAGTCTTGAAGGATCATTGGTTTGTTCCAGATCATAGTTTTTGTCTTTTGGTGACAATACATTTGTGAGAGGTTTATGACTTTCTTGACAGACATAGTACTGGCTGGATCCAATTTTAAATAAACCCAGTAGAATGATGGAAACAAGTAGTAATGCCCTTTTCCTCCATGCAACATTGACTCTATTCGGCATATGAGCTCAAGATGATTGCTAAGCCCACAGAACTTATTTTTAATTCATTTTTAAATAAAAATGTTATCATATGAGTAAAGCAGTGAGCCATATTTAACTTATGAAGCCATACATTTAAGGAATATATTCGATTTGGAAAATTACCCACATAGCATTGAAATAATCTCAATACCATGTTTGCACTTTTAATGACTTAAGAGACTCTGACTGTTTTGGGGGCACAGAGATATAATGACCAATGTGAAGGCATTTGTGCTGTCATTTTAGCTTTGGAAATTTTACATTCTGCTGCCTCCAGAAAGTTAATAAGCATTGCCTATTTAATAAGAAAAGGACAGTACTAGCATCAATGCAAGCAGACCAGGAGTGTGATGAATACAGAAGTTGGGGAGAAGCATCATAAACCTATTTCTTTCTCCCCCTTTTCCACATTGTTTTGGCTACAGATTGCCTTTTCCTGACACTTTCCTTAAACCCTGTAATGTATCTAAAGAAGCCCCATTGTGAAAGAAAATGAAAATAATGTTGGCAAGAATTTGCCGGCTGTTTATGTTAGCCAGATATGAAATTCATGAAGACAATTCACAAAGCTTACTAATCATTCAAATAAACAGGAATGGTCTTTTGTTGTTTGTCCCTGTACATTTAAGTGAGAACATGTTATACTCCAGAGAGATGAACTTTTAGATTGATGACATATAAGGTGGAGATTTTCATGAAATTCAAAATCAGATATATTTATCCATACAGAAAATAAATATTCAATATTCAGAAAGGATTCTTAAGTAGTTCAGAATGCTTTGTGCAACTGATTTTGATATTTTATGCCATTTTCACCACATATATTTGGTATATAGGCAAATATATATGTTTAGCAGTACGTGTATTTATTTATATCTATCAGTTAAATGTAACCCAATTTTAAACTATTCTTTAAGGAGGAATATTTTGAACATATCAATGGTTCAAACTGTAGCTATGTCCAAGATCTCTGAATCTCCATAAGCGTTCTGGGTGGGCTCACTCTAGTTCCAGAGGTCAGCACAAATCCCTAGCCCAATCTGAGATAAAAGAACAGAGCTAATCCCATTCTCAAACATCCTAAAACTTGCAATGTCTTTATTAAGATATATTCTTTTGGGACAGGGGTGCCTAGGTGGCTCAGTCGTTAAGCTTCTGCCTTTTGCTCAGGTCAGAATCCCAGGTATAGCCCCACATGGGGCTCACTGCTTGGCGGGAAACCTGCTTCTTTCTCTCCCACTCCCCCTGCTTGTGTTCCCTCTTTTGCTGTGTCTCTCTTTGCTAAATAAGTGAATAAAATCTTAAAAAAAAAAAAAAGATATATTCTATTGGGCTATTCAATAATCCTCATAAATATAAAAACCAAATGATTGGTTCCCATAGCAGAATGGATGATGGTCAAAATTAATTTCAAACGTTTCTAGATTCTGGTTTTTTAATGTAAAAAATTCAAAAATCTAAACTTTGGTATGACAAAAAGAAGAGCAACATAGATAAATGTATGTTACTGCTGATTATAAAAATAAAATTTTATTTAAATTTATTATCCTGTTTCTTTTTCCCCTGAAAGACTATTATGTTATAGGTAATAAATCCCAGTTCACCTATTACATCTACTTACTTCTGTTCTTTCTTTAGTTAGTTGTTTTTCAGTTTATTTTTTATTATAGTATGTCACATTGTTTAATTTTTATAAAGCTATCTTTTTAAAAAAGATTTTATTTATTTCTTTGAGAGAGAGGGAGAAGCAGACTCCCCACTGAGTAGGGAGCCCAACAGAGCTGGGTCCCAGGACCCCGGGATCATAACCTGAGTCAAAGGCAGATGCTTAACCAAATGAGCCACTCAGGCATCCCTATAAAACTACCTTATATTTCTACGAGCCAAGAACAAATTATAAATAAATATATACATAACTCATGTCGGTATTTTTCAACAATACATATAAAGCTCATATGGGCAGATGTTTGAGGTGAGAGGTTCAATGAAAGTCATGGTCACTGAATTGTCCTTAAGGAAGACTGCATAAGATCACACAGTTTAATGTCTTTTCTTATAGTTTTAATATTACAAAAGAACTCATTGGACAATGGGGGGAAAAAACCCATAAAACATTAAAGAAAAGAAATAAAACTCCAAACTTGTGGCCCAGTTTTTCATACCTATGCAGCCCAGTTTGTGGATTTCTGTATTTTTATTTTTGTCAATCATGGTTTTCTTTCCTATGCTAAAAATTCTAGATAAAAGTACTCTGTGAGTAAATAAAATAATTTACAATAAGCTTAGATTTGAAGGTTTTATAGGACTTTGTCTCCACAGGTTCAAAATTCTACAGCATTATTTTAAAATGTTCTCATTTCATATTTATAACTAAGGAAAGAGATGATTTCTACAGGAAAACTTGATCTACCATATTCCTTTTTCTTGGAATCTAAGGCAATCACCCTAATATTCTGTTGTCCAAGGCTGGAAAATGAGCTTCCGTGTTAAGACACCCAGTTATTTTAAGGTGCATTTTTCTGTCTTAGTTTAGTTTCTGTCAGATGTTTTATGTCTCGCTTTTTCTACATGCCTGTGAGCCAGCCTCTAGGTATGTCACTGAGCTGACTTGTAATTGTTTTGTGGGGCACACTTCCACATCTTTGACCATTGGTGGGTTCTGTCATTTACTTTAAGCCTGGTAAAAATAAAATTATGCTATCCATCTGTAAACTGAGGCCCATGTCAATTATCTGACATTCACAAGGGGCTGAAAGGTGTTTGGGGCAATGTCCTCCACCTTGTGACTATACTTTAATTTCTCAGTTGTGATGAACTTCTTGCTTTTGGCAGAGAGTTACTAATGTAACTTAAGACCTTGAGTTTTTATTAATGAGATTCCAAGTGAACAAAAGTAATACTAATCAATTCAGAGGGAAACATATTTTTAAATGTTCTTTCCCACATCTTGGTGAGATCCTATTAAAGTATTTAATGCATGGGTTATTTTCCCTTGTGACTTCCATGATTTTGCCTGATTTTTCATCTAATTCCAGTAATGTTCATCTGTAGAACAATGATTAGAGTCACTCAGTTAAAGAGCGAAAATAGGTTATTCTGAATATTAGTAATGAGGTGTGTTGGAAGTCATCAAAATGTGAAATTAAAAATATATCAATGAATCATCTTTATAAACACATATTTCTTTTAGTATTTGCTATGAGCAAAGAATTCTGCTAGCTTCTAAAACTTAACTAGCACAGTGCAAGAAAAAGAAAACTTAATTTCCCTCTCTATATAATACCAATAAAACTGTACTTCAATGACATTGTTTATCTTTATTATTATTATTATTTTACAGCACTTTTGCTCTAAGAATAAGATTTCGCATATTAAGTTGAGTCCATTTTCCAGCACTGTGAAGTTCAAGATAAAAATGCTATGCTTTGGTCCGAGAGCTGTCTTAATTTTTTAAAATATCATCATCTTTTCATCACTTATGTAAAATTTTATACACCACTGGAATTGACCCATTATTGACTAGAGCTTCCACACACCATAAGCAGTCCTCACAGGGAAAGGTGACGGAATCTTGGTGAAAGGGCACAGAAGAAGTGTACTGGGATTCAGCATGTGGAAAGCTGCTGCTTAAAAGAAAGAAATTCCACAACTATAAATTATGAAAAATATCAACAGAGCGAATACTTACATACCTACTCAAGCCTGAAAAATCAGTAAATATTTCTTTCCACCTATCTGCAAGAGTAGGTAGAGGTTGAAAATATGGTAATTTTGAAATATTGGAAAAAAATTCACAGTCATAACAGAGAGGATAAAGAGATCAGGACATAAAGCAGCCCACTCCAGGTTCTGGAGGACAATATTAATATCCAATACTTATTGAGACCTCTAAGATAGGCCAGGTGCTGTTCTAAATATTTGCCTAGGGTGACTAACTCATATCATCCTCCTCCAAACCTTAGAGCAGATACTATATAATGATAAGTCTATAGCAGGTATTATTTTGCAAATATGATTGCAATGACCTTCCTCATCCCACAGTGCTCTTCTACAATGAGATCTTGCCACTGTCTCCAGCATGATGTGGAATCTTAATTCTTCAGCCCATGAACCTGCATCATAAAAAGTCATAAAAGCCTTAGGGCTTCTTCTTGGGTCTTTAGGAAGGCACTCTTCCAGGATCCTTGCCCCCTCCCAACTAAGCTACCATACTATGAGAAACCCAAGGCACCCTGAGAGGCTGTGAGTAGGCATTCTGATTTGTCTCCCAGGGGAGCCTCCAGTGGCCCTTAGCATCATCCGTTCCCTGTGCAGAAGAGCCATCTTGGATGCCCAGTCCAGAGACAACAGCCTCCAGCCCAACCAACACCTGGCTGAGCTCTGCAAGTCAGAACCACCTCCCTGAGCTCAGGCAACCCACAGCACCTTGAGAGATAGTTAATAAATTGCTGCTTTAAGCTACCAAGGTTAGGAATCGATCTACAACTCTAACTATATTGCATTCCCATTTTAGAGATAGAGATACTGAAGCACTAAAAGGTTAAAAAATTTGCCAGGTCATACAATGAAATAAGTAGAGTTATTAGGGCTGCAATATAGGTAAATTAACTCTTAGCCTTTATCCTTCTGAAAAGCATTCTGTGTTGTTACTGGTGATGATAGAACTGTGGCTTGCATGGATGACTTGGATGACCTTCTGTGGTAATTCTCCTGTTTCTAAATAACTTCCCTTCTTTTTCCCTATCAACATTTTTTTTTTTTCTGCTGCTGCTGAAACATTGGAGTTGGACAGGGAAATTAAAATGGCAAATCTGATACAGCTTGGAAAAATACAGTACATAAATTATGGTCACATTAAGATGATTATAGCATAGGAATGACAGTCAAAAGTAATGAGAAAAGGACCTCTTTTCTAGAGAGCAAAGCAATTATCCTGCATGATTGTGAGTTGGCTGTAAATCCAAAACACACTGCCTGCCCACTTCTTACGCAGATCTGGTGTTGCTGTGTCATTGTTATGTTACTTAATGATAGCAATTACTTAAAAATTAAGCACAGGTGACATGGTATTTATTATATACAAGTAGAGATGATTTCAACTTTCCTTCAGGGCAGCACAACCTTACCTGACTCCTTCCCATGCCTTTCATATTTTCCTTGGAGCTGTACTTTTTTCACGCTAGCACTCTAAGTAGAAATTTCCAACATAAAAAATTAAAAAGGTCAATTTTATGATGAAGTACAGTAGCTTAGATATTCTAAATGGCACCCTAGACTCAAGAAGCTAATTGCTTTTTCATAGCACAATTCTCTGAAGTGCCCACTCGGCAAACTGGCCTAGACAAAAAGCAGGACGCGTCTCTCTCTTCTGGTTCAAGGTCCTCTGGGACCCTCTGAGACTAGTGAAGCCATAAAGAAATAGAAATCACCTGGAGCCTGTGAAAATGATAATCAAGTAAAACTACAATTATGACAGTCTTAATCCAGCTGTCTCTGTGTATTTGCTCCACGTTTCATCACTGGCTTGGTCACAGGTGTACTCTTAATCAAGTCAGAAGTGACACAACCCCACCAAACTCAGGCTGGTGAGTGTAGGACACACACATATAATTTCTAGTTCATTTACATAGACCAGCTGCAGAGATGGATTACAAGTCTGTACACTGCCAAGTGTGGGCAACATAGGAATTTTAAGGGCAGGAGGACTAAACGAAGGCCTAGGTTCTTCCTAAAGGAAGTGTTTTGTGAAATAATCTTTTACTGGATTTTGATGTAATAGCAGTAGAACTATCTGTATGCTTTATAGGAAAAATAATATTTAGCAATTTGGGGTAGAAAAATTACAGGTAGGAAAAGTTAGCTTAAGTGCTATAAATAACAAGTGCCTGTTAACCTACATTCATTGTGTAGCCTTGAAATCCTGCATTAGGTTTTGCTGGAGTTCATAAGAGCATTGCTTATGCAGAGTAAGTATTAAAGTGTCATAGGGTTTCTCATTTAGGAGAGCTCTAGTGTAACAAAGACACATAAGTGTACTTATAGCTTCATAAAAAATAAATATTTCATTTGATGGAACAACCAATGAGCTAAAAAAACTCATGATCTATGTTAGGTATTATATGGTTCATGAGCCACTGTGTTAAAAATCTATTGAGCAACTCAAGGATTGAGTCAGAAACACTATCACCTAATTGATTTAATTGTATTTCTCAAAATAAAGCATATTTTCTTTATTCTTATTCTGATTCCCACACCTCATTCTGCCACTATTTTTGTCATATTTATTGCGTTTGACCAGTTATCTTTACATTCTGAACATTTAGTTGATTTGTTTTGGCCACTTGAAGGCATAGGATTCTGTAGAAGTTCAGGTTATGTGTTCTGCTAGACTTTTAGTGATTATTGTGTACTTTACTTTTAAAAAGTTTTTCAAGACTTAAGAAAACCCTGGGAGAGAATCAATTACTATTATGATTTTTCATTTAAAATGGAGGAGACAGAGGCAATGGGAAAATAACTCTCTGAGGTCATGCAGTAGGTCAACAGGAAAGATACCATTTTTTTCCCCGCCTTCTTTGCTTACTGACGCATTTACTTACTAAGTCCCGAGTGAGCTTGTTCAGAATCCACATTTATAAAAGTGGCAAACAGATAACAATGGCCTAAATAAGTCCTCATTCTGTCAGTTGTTGAACAAATTCCCTAAATTGTTTTATTTCGATCTTCTTGATAGTTATTCTGCTGCGTTCTTCTAGTTTTTTTGTACATACATATATAGTGAAGTCCATTAGACAATGCCAGTTGCTTTGTTTCTCAACAAAAGACCTAAAGTGATTGTGTTGCAGCAGTTTAAGTTGTTGGGGTGACAGAAAGTGACAGTGTTTGTTTCTGTTACTGGGGGGATTTATGTGGCTTCCAATGACGATGATACAGGAACTCCCTTTGTAGATAACCCCCATTATCTACTCCAAGATATAGCAAATCTGGGGCATATTTTCAATCCCATAGGCCTCAGGTCACTAGAGGAAACTCATAGCCAAGATACAGGGCAGGAAGAAAACTCTGAAGTGAAGTTAGTTTGAATTATCCTCCATTCCTATACCAACATATGTGTTCTTGGAACCCTCCCGCTTTAGCAGAATTTGCCTTCCAATTTCTTTTTCTTTTAATTTGATTTTTAAAATACAGTGTTTTTAATGCATTACAGTCTTCTGGAAATAAAGGTCCTCTAAAGGCATAAAGCAGGTTGCCCAGAATCCTCCAGGACTCTTGCTGGAGGATCAACATGGTTTAGGATTTGGTTATGTAGTCCACTGTTACCAAGATGGGACTAATGTACTTGGTGAAGGCACAGAACAATATATATATATATTTAAAGATTTTATTTATTTATTTATTTGACAGAGAGAGAGATCACAAGCAGGTGGAGAGGCAGTCAGAGAGGGAGGGGGAAGCAGGCTTCCTGCCGAGCAGAGAGGCCGATGTGGGACTCAATCCCAAGACCCCTGAGACCTGAGCTGAAGGCAGTGGCTTAACCCACTGAGCCACCCAGGTCCCCGGCACAGAACAATATTAAACCTTCTTAAACTTCCCAAGAATCAAATCAATGAGTGGGATCACATGGCAAATATTTTCAAGAAAGTGGTGGAATATTTACATTTATCTGAGATTCATTCTACTGTCCAGGTAAGACTTGATTTGCCTGGGAAACCTCTCAGTGGGCTTAGGAGGCTGGGATCCTGGCCGGCCCACTTCCCCGATATATATATATATATGTATGCATCTACATCTTCTGTAGAATAAAGTATTTTCAGAATCAGGGGCAGAGAGGACAGTTTATTAATTCCTAATGGACCACAAGGTATTGTCTTTATTGACAATCTGTTTTTCCTGGGAAGGCTACCGCAGCAGGAAATCCTATTAACTGAGTCAAAGTCAAATGAAGACCTTAAGAAAAACAGAGAACATTCCTTCTAAGAACCACTGAAGAAAGACTGCACCAAAAAAGAGGGAGGTAGAGGAGATTGAAAGGTATATGTCACATAGGACGAAAGTGCTGCTGGAATCAAAACAGACAAACAAAACACCCAACACTACCAAAAAAAAAAAAAAAAAGGAAAAGAAAGAAAACAAAACTTCTATTCACCTATTCCTATTCACCTATTCACACCTTTCAGGTAAAACAAAATTCGAATATTTTTATGAAATTTACCAGCACTTAGCTGACTGTGCAAATATAGTCTTCACTTTTGTCAATAAATATTCATGTTAATTTTCTGGATAAAAAATCAATTTCATGCTAGGAGGGATACTGTGGAAAGTGGCTAGATTAAACTATGGCTCCCGGCTACACGTTTCTAGCACCAAAAATAACCATATGGTATTGAATGTGTGCAGGTCACTCTGGAGATTTACTGTAATTATGTCATGATGTGCTTATTGTTATGGATTCAGCAGCCTTTCTTGCCTCTCTACCTGCTTTGTTCAAGAGCAGCTGCTGACTTCAAGCTGTTGTCTGTTTGCAGCACAGAGGCTGAATGAAGAAATGCTTTCTAAGGAAGTCATGTTCCAAAGTAGGGACAGCAACAATAAACGGATTCAATGGGGGAACATAAAGTTCACTGGGCAAAAGTCTAGTAATCAGACTGTGCTAATTTAATGCTGCCAGTTCCAATTGGTAAATAACACTGCCTTTGTAATTTATGCAGGGTTGAAAGGGATGGGGGATGCATTTAGTGGACAGAGGAATAGAGTACTACTTTGCAGAGTGCCTGATTGTGATAGTTTCATTAAAACGATTGCATGAGTGAGCCTCAACTACTATTGCTACTCACCATATGTGCCAGGACAGCAGATTTCTGGAAGTGAGCATGCAGAACACGCCATTATTTTTTTGCTAAAGATAATGCTCAGTAAAAAATATATATATACACATGTACTTGTTTAACTACATGCCATATATTAAGTGTTCATATATGCAAACAGTGCTTTTAAGCAAATGCCTGCAACACTTGATGGAATGGTGTTTATGAGATGCACATTTATGGTAATTGGCTCGGGTTACTGATTTTATGGCAATGGTGTCTGTTTTTCCCTTTGTAAAAGGTTTTAAAATTGTTTTTAAAGTGTACTTTTATTTTCGTTACAGTTTGCAAGCAAGTAGATTGGACTAGAACAGATGCAACTTGCTTGACTTGAGTTTTCACACCAGGTCTCCTTGGATTCTTCCGTTGTGTGTCCTTAGGCAGGAAGTGTATAATAAACAGGAAGTGTATAATAAACATAATAAATAAAATAAATTAACAGTATAAAAAACAGTGTATAATAAACAAACAGTATTATAAGGAATGGCATGTTCATGTGCCCACATCCAGGGTCTCCGAACCTCTTTGGTTTCTCTTGGCTTGCCTCCTGCAGTATATTCCCTATCCTCCGGTCACACAAACACCTCACCTTTCCCTTTTTCTCTTTAATACTGCTCTTTGGTAACTTCCTCTCATCCTTCAAAACTGAATCAGGGCTTTCTCACCTCTGCCCCTGCTTTCCTAATCTCCTCAGGCTGGGTTAAGTGTTCATTATCTGAGTTCCCCTATCACTTGGAATTTTTCCCTATCATCCTATTTAGCACATCACCTTGTAATATTTATCTTCAACTTGGAATATACTTCCGAGGGCAGGAAATTTGATAATGATAATGTCCTGACTTAGAAGACAACCAAATAAGTATTTTTCCTGAGAGAATGACATGAGAGAGATGTACATTTTACATCAATGTAAAGTACAGCTACATCATGATTCCCTAACACCAGCATTGTGACATGGGTGTTCACTGTAAAGAACTCAAATTATACTAATTGTTCTGAGGAATAGATTGGGTATTCAAAATCATAAAGAAATCATGGTTTCCGTATTAAATGCATAGTTTATCTCACGTTTAACACTGGAGCCTGCACCACAGAACTGACTTTTTCATTGTAATTATAATATATAATAGTGAGGTCCCAAGAGCCTCCATCATAACCATAAAAAAATATTAGTTTCTATGAGAAAAATAACCACCTTAGTTTTTAAAAATTACTTGATTTCCTGCCCACTTACCTCACTTAGCATATGTTTATTTTTAGATATGGTATAGGGAGAGACAAAAAGTACTTTCATGAGAACATCAATACTTCAGCTCAATGGCTATTATGTCATCTACAAATCTTGTAATCATTTACAGAATCTGAGCAAAATGGAAAAGATACTCGCTTATTCCTTCTACCCTACATTAATAACTCATGAAAATATGAAAAAGTAAAGCCAGCATGGAATACTACTTCTGTGATGCATTGGTGGATTAAAAATTTCTTTCTTTCTTTTTTTTTTAAGATTTTATTTATTTATTTGACAGAGAGAGATCACAAGTAGGCAGAGAGGCAGGCAGAGAGAGAAGAGGAAGAAGGCTCCCTGCTGAGCAGAGAGCCCAATTGAGGGCTTGATCCCAGGACCGCGAAACCATGACCTGAGCCGAAGGCAGAGGCTTTAACCCACTGAGCCACCCAGGTGCCCCCAAACTTTCTAGTTACAGTAGGAGTTAAACCAGTTTTTCAAAGAAAGACAAAATGTACCAGTAAATGGAGTATATTTTATAATAAAGTTAGTTTTAAGTCCCTTTGATAAAAATAGCTAAATACTTAGTTTTATCCAAATACTACATTGCAGATTTTTATCCTGTATTTAAGTATCGAAATATAACTAACTGGGATCCCTGGGTGGCTCAGTTGGTTAAGTAGTTGCCTTCATCTCAGGTCATGGTCCCAGGGTCCTAGAATGGAGTCCCGAGTCAGGCTCTTTGCTCAGTGGGGAGCCTGCTTCTCCCTTTGCCTTTTCCTCCCTCTGCTTGTGCTCTCTCTCTCTGACAAATAAATAAATAAAATCTTTAAAATGAAAACAAAATATAACTAACTGATGGAGGCAATTACAGTGTACCAGACATAGGGAAGAGGCCAGAAAGCAGAAATCTGATTGCTTCAAGATCTACATTCAAAAGAAAAGCTAGAATGTACAAGTGAATTTGCTACCATGTACTTTTCCCATTGTGTTTCCAGACTGTATTGTTCTGTGTTGTAAGAAGAGGTGGCAGAAGGGAGACCTTACCTGTTACCAATGGGGGGAATATCTTGGAGTTGAAAAATCAAATATGTCAAACTTTCTTATGGATAACTTTCTTATGGGTAAATGAAGGGGTCTGGGAGTGTGGTGATGCCAGTAGAGGTCACTACCTGGGCAGTGTGGGGTATAGAGGTGATTTCTGTAGAACTTTTGGTAGAAGTGATCCAGGATTTTTGGATAATCTGAATGTAGGATAAGAAAATATAAGGCATAGACAAGCCTAATCCCATGATTGGAATAAAAGTAATGTTTCCTCAATGCAATTTAGAAGGGGGGGATTTGAAGGGAAACAAAAAGTTATAACTTAAGGGTGGCTCAATATTTGCAAATCAATCGATGTGCTACATCAAATCAATTAAGAGAAAGGATAAACCATATGATCATTTTAATAGGCACAGAACAAGCATTTGACAAAGTACAACATCGATTCATGATAAAAGACTTCAACAAAGTAGGTTTAGAGGGAAAAATTCTGGCAAAAATTGACAAGACAAGATACAGTGTTGGAGAGGTTGTGGAGAAAGGGGAACCCTCTTACACTGTTAGTGAAAATGCAAGTTGATGCAGCTACTTTGGAAAACAGTATGGAGGTTCCTCAAAAAATTAAAAATAGAGCTTCCCTATGACCTAGCAATTGCACTACTGGGTATTTACCCCAAAGATACAGATGTAGTGAAAAGAAGGACCAATGTACCCCAATGTTCATAGCAGCAATGCCCACAATAGTCAAATTGTGGAAAGAGCCAAGATGCCCTTCGACAGACAGATGGATAAAGAAGATATAATCCATATACACAATATATATTACTCAGCCATCAGAAATGATGAGTACCCAACTTTTGCAGCAATATGGCTGGGACAGGAGGAGATTATGCTAAGTAAAATAAGTCAAACAGAGAAAGTCAATTATCATATGGTTATTTGTGGAGCCTAAGGAATAGCATGGAGGACATTAGGAAAAGGAAGAGAAAAATGAAGGGGAAGAAATCTTCGTGGGAGATGAACCATGAGAGACTATGGACTCCAGGAAACAAGCTGAGGATTTTAGAAGGGAGAGAGAAGGAGGGATGGATGAGCCCTGTGATGGGTATTAAGGAGGGTACGTATTACATGGAACACTGGGTGTTAGACACAAACAATGAATCATGGAACACTACATAAAAAACTTATGATGTACTGTAAGGTGACTAACATAACACAGTTAAAAATATATAGAGGGAATATTCCTCAACATAATAAAGGTCATATATGAGAAGTTCACAGTTAATATCATCCTTAATGAGGGAGAGCTGAGAGCTTTTCCCCTAAGGTCAGAAACAAGGCGAGGATATCCACGCTCATCACTTTTATTTAACATAATACTGGAAGTCCTAGCCACAACAATCAGACAGCAAAAAGAAATTTTAAAATACCCAAATTGGTGAGGAACAAGTAAAACTTTCACTATTCACAGATGACAAAATACTTTATGTAGATTCCACCAAAGACTCCACCAAAATACCCTGCTAGAACAGATAAACAAATTCAGTAGAGTCATAGGATACAGAATCAATGTGCAGAAATCTGTTGCATTTCTGCACATCAATGATGAAGCAGCAGAAAGAGAAATTAAGAGAACAATCCCCTTTACAATTGCACCAAAAATAAGATACCTGAGAGTAAACCTAACCAAAGAGGTGAAAGATTGTACTCTGAAAACTAAAAAATGCCAAAGAAAGAAATTGAAGATGATACAAAGAAACTTGAAGACATTCCATGCTCATAGATTGGAAGAACACATACTGTTAAAGTGTCTTACTATTCAAAGTAATCTATACATTTAATGCAATCCCTATCAAAATACCAGCAGCATTTTTTTCAAAGTACTAAAACAAGGAATCCTAAAATTTGTATGGAACCACAAAAGACTCTGAATAGCTAAAGCAATCTTGAAAAGGAAAACAAAGCAGGAGGTACCACAATTTCAGACTTCAAGTTATATTACAAAGCTGTAGTAATCAAAACAGTATGGTACTGGCACAAAAATAGATGTATAGATCAATAGAACAGAACAGAAGACCCAGAAATGAACCCACAATTATATGGTTAATTAATCCTTGATAAAACAGGAAAGAATATCCAATGGGAAAAAGCTTCTTTAACAGATGGTGTTGGGAAAACTGGACAGCAACATGCCAAAGAATGAAATGGGACTATTTTCTTATACCATTCTTATTTTTCTTACACAAAAATAAATTCAAAATGGGTTAAAGACCTAAATATGAGAGCTGAAACCATAAAAATCCTAGACGAGAACACAGGCAGTAACTTCTTTGACATTGGCCCTAACAACTTCTTTCTAGATGTGTATGGGGCAAGGGTAACAAAAGCAAAGATAAGCTATTGGGTCTACATCAAAATAAAAAGCTTTTGCACAGTACAAGAAACAATCAACAAAACTAAAGGCAACCTACTGAATGGGAGAAGATATTTGCAAATGACATATCCGGTAAAGGGTAGTATTCAAAATATACAAAGAACTTATAAAACTCAACACCCCAAAACCAAATAATCCAGTTAAAAAATGGACAGAAGACATGAATAGATGACCAAGAGACACATGAAAAGATGCTCATAATTGCTTATCATCAGGGAAATGCATATGAAAACTACAATGAGAAATCACCTTACACCAATTGGGATGGCTAAAATCCACAAAACAAGAAATAGCAAGCGTTGGCAAGGATATGGAGCAAGGACAGATCTCATGGACGGTTGCTAGGAAAGCAAAGTGGTGCAATCACTATGGAAAACAGTATGGTGGTCCCTCAAGAAGTTAAAAATAAAACTACCTTATGATCCAGCAATTGCACTACTGGGTATTTACCCAAAGGATACATGAACAGTAATTCAAAGGGATACATGTGCCTGCTATGTTTACAGTAGCATTATTTACAATAACCAAGAGATGGAAGCAGCCCAAGTGTCCCGTTATATAATGGAGTATTATTCAGCTACAAAAAGAAGAAATCTTGCCATTTGCAACAACATCGATGGAGCTACAGACTATAATACTTAAGCAAAATAAGTCAGAGAAAGATAAATACTGTATGATTTCACTTATATGTGGAATTTAAGAGACAAAACAACCAAAGGGAAAAGCAAGAGAGAGAGAGAGAGAGAGAAACAAAACAAGAGACAGACTCTTAATTATAGAGAACAAACTGATGGTTACCAGAAGGGAAGTGGGTGGGGGGGATGGATGAAATAGATGGTGGGGATTAAGGAGCACATTCGTCTTGAGCAGCACAGGATGTTGTATGTAAGTGTTGAATCACTATATCACACACCTGAAACTAATATTATACTACATGTTAACTAACTGGAATTCAAATAAAAACTTAAAAAACGTTACAGCTTAACCTGCTGCCTTTCTTGCATCCTTTTCTTTTTTCTTATTTCCTTCCTCCATATCATTTTAAACACCCTCTCCAGGCATAGTAGGAAGTTGGGAGATTGAGGTATGGAGAATGGATAAGGGGCCTGAAAGAATTTGATTCTGAAATGACAAGCAAATGTGACAGTATTAACACAGTGATTTAGGGGGAAAAGTACGACTATAATGTATGGAACAACAGAACAGGAGAGAAAGGAAGTGGAGTCAGTATATTCCAGGGAAAGAGGTTTAGAACTATTCAGGGGGATACATGCTTAGACAACCACGGTGGCAACAGGGATGCAGGCTCAACCCGAGATGCACCACAGAGGAAGAAGAAGTCGGAAAAGCCCAACCGAGATGAAAGGGACAGGGAAAAAATTCTCTTAAGGTTAAAAAGGCCCAAGGAACCAGAAAAGGGCCTGGCTCAGAAAGATACATTCAGAGTCAAAGACAGAGGAGGCGGGTATCATGTAAATAAACTCTCCTAAGGCGAAACACTAAGTGTGATAAGGAAATAACACTTGGCTGGGATTGCCTTGGGGCCTCAGTTGGTTAAGGCAAAAAATGGTCATGGATCAAGTCCCGCCCCATCCTGCTCCCTGCTCAGTGGGGAGCCTGCTTCTCCCTCTGCCTCCTGCTCCCCTTGCTTGTGCTCTTTCTTTCTGACAAATAAATAAATAAAAACTTAAAAATAAAAAAGAGAGAGAGAGAATAACTCTTGGCTATATTGTTATTTTTATTAACACCTGGAAAATAGAAGGAAAATAGTTAACAGTAATAACACTAAATTGGAAACATTAGAAATGTTTTGAATCAAGAGGATATTCACACTCAGAGGAGAATTGACCTGTGATGAATAAAGTTGGTTAGTAAATTGTTTTCCAAAAGAGTAACAGTCAGCTGACTGGTAGAAGCAAGAAAAGAAAAAGAATTGATTAGTGATAAGGAGGCAGGATTATTGAATAAATGGAAGTTCTGTAGGATACTGTAACAGACCGACTTTAGGGGAACCCCAATGATTCCTGCCTCCTGATGTTCAAGGCTTTACATACTTTTGAGTGAAGTTATGGCCTGTGACTTGCTTCTAACCCAGAGAATACACAAGGGTGATGGGAAGTATACGATCACTTGACGACATCTATAAAATTGTAAGGTCTGTCTTGTAGGTGTCTCTTGCTTGCTGATTTCAAGAAGCAAGCTGCCATGTTGTAGGTTCCCTACGTTAAGAGGCGTCTTAGTCAATCTGGGTTGCTTTAACAAAGTACTATAGGTTGTCTTATACACAGCAGAAATATGTCACCATTCTAGAGATTCAAAGTCCTAGATTAAGTTGCCAGCATGGCTGGATTTTGGTAAAAGCCCTCTTCTGGGTGGCAGACTGCTAATTTCTTATCACATTCTTATATTCTCACATCCCTGAGAGCAGAGAGCACTCCAGGAAGGTCTCATGCCTCTTCTTGTAAGGGCACTAAATCCATTCATGAGGCTCCAACTTCATGACCTAATTACCTTCCCAAAGCCCTACCACCTAATAGCATCACACTGGGGGTTAGGATTTTATTGTATGAATTCTGAGGGGACACAGAAATTAGTCCATAGCAGGAGGCCCACAAGCCAATGTATTAATTGTAGGTAACACCTAGGAGTTGAGGGAGGCTTCTGACTGACTACCAGCAAGAAACTGAAGCCCACAGTTCCTATAGCCACACAACCTCACTGAATTCTGCCAACAACCTCACTGAGCTTGGAAGTGAATCCTTCCCCAGGCAATTCTCGGATAAGACCACAGCTCTGACCAAAGGCTCGATTGTCACTTTTTTAAAATTTAAATTCAATTAATTAACATATAATGTATTATTGGTTTCAGGGGTAAAGGTCTGTGATTCATCAGTCTTATATAACACCCAGTGCACATTACATCACATGTCCTCCTTAATGTCCATTGATTGTCACCTTCGAGAAACTCTGAAGCAGATGACTCAGCTAAGCTGTGCCCAGAGTTCTTTTCCATGGGAATTATGAGGGAAATGTGGATTGTCTTCAGCTACTAAATTTCTGGGAAATTGAATCAGTGGCAATAAGATAACTGTCATAGACATCAAAGTTTAATGAAGAAGTTTCTGGCCTGCTGAGATTAGAATGGTATTATAGTAGCCCAGGTACTTCACCTTTCTGAGTCATGTTTTGTCTTGTTCATAAAATGAGGGAGGTGGAATAGAAGCTTTCTCACATTTTTCTTAGCCTTAATTTGGTCTAACTGAAGAATTCTTAGGATAAGTAGCTTTTATAATATAGTCTTTACAGGAGTTTTATTCACGGTGCATTTGATCCTATGTTAGGCACAATGATAATTACTCTTCATACATTTTCACTTTGATTTCCATAAATTCCCTATTGCTATCCCCGTTAAAATGAGAATGCTCACGTTAGAGGATATTAAATTATTAAACAAATGCAGAGTGGGGGCACCTGGGTGGCTCAGTCATAAAGTGTCTAGCTTCCGTTCAGGTCCTGATCCCAGGGTCCTGGGATCCAGGCCCACATCGAGTTCCCTGCTGGGTGGGAAGTGCGCTTCTCCCTCTCCCACTCCTGTGTCTCTCTCTCAATGTGTGTCTTCTGTCAAATAAATGAATGAAATCTTAAAAAAAAAAAAAAATGCAGAGTGATCAGTGTCAGAGCTATGATTTGCACCCAGATCTGTCCAGTTACAATGCCAATACTGCTAACCAACCCCTCCCATGAGAAGATATGACTAGAGGATGGTTTGGCCTAGAAGTAAGCTTTACATTTATGGAGTCCTAAAGAAGCCAGGGCCTTGTAGGTCATGGAACAAGATTTATGAGGTTAACATGTGATTAATATAAATATTGAAATCTTACTATCATCTTGACGTCGGGCTTATCCTCACAGCCTTTTTTTAAGCGAAGACTGCTTTTAGTTTTTTAAGGTTTTATTTATTTATTTGAGAGAGAGCAATAGAGTGTGAGCACATAAGCAGGGTGAGGGGTATAGGAAGAAGCAGGCTCTCTGCTGAGTAAGAAGCCCAATGTGGGGCTCCATCTCAGACCCTGGAATCATGACGTGAGTCAAAGGCAGCTGCTTAACTGACTGAGCCATGCAGGCATCCCAAAGACTGTCTTTCTTAAAGTCACCTCATTTCCACAGTGGATTGACCAGAAAAATCTCTAAAATCTCTTCCACGTTTGTATCACGTCTAGACTGATTCGCTTTGCAAAACTTCTTGCAAATAATCTCATATGTAATATGGTTTGCAGGTTTTAGTATTGTTTTGAATGACAAATGGATCAATCTTTGAGAAATCACTTCATGAAGCAATCATATTTCAGATTTAATACTCCTACTAATTATAACTATTTTTCCCTTTTAGTTTAAAGTAGAATCCTTTACCTTTCTCTACAGGGACTCAAATTAGAAGAACTTTTTTATGGTGCTTAGGTCTCTAGGAATCTTCCACATGTTTACTTCAAGTCACTTGTGCAACATATGAAAAATAGCCCCAGTATTCAACTATTTACTTAATTTGACAGTCTCTCATCTTCAGAAGCCCCTGACCTAATGGATTTTAAACCTGTAAATAGGAAAAAATAGGAAGAAAGGGAAGGAGGAAAGAAGGAAGAAGGAAAGAAAGAAGGAAAGGGACAGGAAGAAAGAAGGAAAGAAAGAGGAAAGAGAAAAGAAAGAAAAAAGGAAAGAAAGAAAGGGAAAGGGAAAGAGAAAGAAAGAAAGAAAGAAAGAAAGAAAGAAAGAAAGAAAGAAGGTAAAAATATTTCTGTGAAAGCCCAGAAATAACCTTACCTGAGGAAGTCTGGAAAGGCTTTACATTTGAGCTGATCTTACACAATGGTTAAGATGAAGCAGGAAGAGGGAGTGGAATAAAGTTTTAGAACAAGAAAAAACATCTTCAGGTTTCAGTATTACTGAAGAGCAGGGAGTGGGACACATGGAGCTGGGTCTTGTGTCCTTTGGGGTTATGGTCATTGGATATAATTATTTGTCTTTTTCCATTTACTTGCTTGTGTCCAAATGTAGCAGACACTTAGTAAACATTGGTTAAGTGACTGTTGACTAATGAATGAGGCTGTAGATACAGATTGGGAACATACTGTGAAGAACTTTGTATGTCAGAATAAAGAACTTGTATTTTCATCCTGTCCATGGGAAGAAACCTGTTGCAATGATTTTCATTCTGGTTTTTCTTTAATGGGATCTTTATACGTTCTGTGAGATTTCTCTCTATTCACTTTCTACAAGTTTCAAAGTAACGTATAATGGGAACTTTTATCAACATTTTGCTTTTGCTAAGGCCGTGGTCGCCAAATTTAGTGGGTACCATAATCACTTGCAGGAGCTGTTAAAACAGAGTGCAGGGTCCCATGGCACAGTTTCTGATTGAGGAGTCCAGGTGGGATCTGATAATTTGCATTTTTAGCAAGATTCTAGGTACTCTTGGTGCTCCTGCTCTGGGGATCACACTTTGAGTAATTGTTTAGATTGCTAAGCAATCCCCACTACAAGTCATTAAGCTGTTAACTGCTGTTCCATATTTTAAAAAATGTAAAATATTTCAACAGATGCATGCAAACACAAAAGCTCAAGCAGACATAGAGTCCCCCCACCCCCACCCCTTAGAGTTGTTGAAACTATCAGATTGCAGGTGTAACCGATTTTATAGAATTTGTATATTCCTGAAATTTTATTCATAATTTGAATTCCATTTTATATCACTACAAAAACAAACTTTTTGTTCAATTCTCAAGAGTTTTTTATTAAAGTATAGTTGACATACAATAGCCTATTACTTTCAGGTGTTCATCACGGTGATTCAATATTTTTACACATTATGAAATGATCCCCATGATCAGTCTTGTTACCATCTGTCACCATACAAGGTTATTACAACATCATTGACTCTATTCCCTGTGCTGTATGTTACATCCCTATGACTTTGCCTAAAGTGCCTGATGATATCAATGCTCACTCCCTAATTTGCTGGTTTGTATGTTTTTATTATTTTGAAACATAATGCTTTCTTACATGGGGATTCACCTGCGAAGGACACATTCTCCTTTAGAAATTCAGTGATTTTTAGTGAATTTCAGGGAGCCCCAACTTTCCAAAATGCTTTCAGAATCCCACGTGGATGAGCCAGAACCATGTGGGCTTCGCCATTTCCTGCCAAGTCTCAGAGCTCTTTGCATAGTGACTGTTCTCCCCACTTGCTGTGAATAAGAACAGCTGCCCCTTTTGTCTTTGCTTTTGAAGCCCATGCATATGCTCGATGCCTAAAGAGAGGCTGGTATTGGCACTTCCTGTGCTGAAGTAGGAGGGGGATCAAATCTGGTGCTGGAGGGCTGGTCAGCCACCCTTACTCCAGCCCTGCCTCGCCCCAGGCAAGGCTGATTCCAGTGTGGGATGTGCTGTGGCTCAGCCCTCATAGACTCTCTACACGGGGCTCCCATCCATCTGAACCTTTCACATGGAGTCTACTGGGCAAATAAATGCAATACCAAACTGCCTTCTTCTGGTGAACTCGATGCAAGGAGAACAGCTTCTCTGTTGAAGCTGTTGAAAGTTGATGGAGCATTGACATGTGGGTGGCACAGGAATGGCAGAAGGATTCAGAGGTGAATAAAGAGATAATTGAGGTAAACCTAGACTGTTGAAAGCACAAGAAGATAAAAAGAAATCTCACCAAAAAGTCCCCGTGAGGCTACACTGAAATACCTAGATTTACCCTGTGGCCCGCAGAAAA
Source organism: Mustela lutreola (assembly GCF_030435805.1). Lineage (NCBI taxonomy): Eukaryota > Metazoa > Chordata > Mammalia > Carnivora > Mustelidae > Mustela > Mustela lutreola. The sequence continues at coordinate 76,284,943 of NC_081295.1, forward strand.
CAGAAGTTTCTGTTCTTCCTGGCTCCCTTATTAGGAATGGGAAGATGTGATCTTTTGGGTGCTAATGGAATGAGACTGCAGCAGTGAATTAACACTTTGTGCTTATGGTTCATTCTGGTTCACTGAATGGCATAGGTGATATTTCACCTGTCAAGTATTTACTTATGTTTGTTCCAAGATGTGTTTGAGGAAGGGAGTGGGCGGGAAATCAAGCCGAATCTTTATGAGAGAACAGTGTGTATTTTCTGTATGGAGAGAGTTGAAAATTTATCATGACAGATGCTGGCTGCACAGTCAAAACTTATCACCACCCACAACTTCAGAAGTTCAACAGGATAGCTCTGTGGGAGCTGCTTCCTTAGCAGATGCAGTCTGGCCTGTCAACTGTAGGACCAGACTCAAATAGAGGTAATCCGTCTAGCAGGGCCTTCCATATGTGGGGTGATGGGGAAGGTTTCAACAGTTTCACCTGATAAAAAATTTTTAAAGCAAGTTTTATCCAGTTTATGGTTCTCTGATGGGAACTGGTCATGATTTTAAATTAAAATATGTCAAGCCTTATATCAGAGAACATTGGTTCACACTGTCCTAAAGATGTAGATCAAGAGAAAAATGTAGATTCAAGTCAGCAAATTTTGTTTGTATTTTATCAGGTACTGGGAGTATTTTTTCCTCTGGACCGAAATAACTTTAAATACTATTTTGCTTATACAATTCTTTTTGAGACAATACTGAGTTGGCATAATGGTGTCCTATGGGAGTGAGTTCTTAAAAGATATCGACCTCTACTATAAGAACGTTGTGTCACATAATCTAAAAGTTAAAACTCCAGCTAATGAAAGACTTTTCATGTTTATGCCCCTAGTCAGACATTGTGACCCTTTTAGAGATCGTAAACAGATTAATACTGTGGCCACGTTCAAGTGTATGGTGTCAGCATCTCTTTCAAATAGACTTTTTTGAAGTTTTCTGACTTACTCCCAAGACATTCTCCTTCCTGCACCAAATATTAGTTATTAAATGTGATCTTTCTCCGATCGTGCCATTCTGGATGTACCATTCTGGCTGTTTAATGATTAACCACGTCATGATAGCTCTGTCCTCTGACTCTGTTCACAATTTCTTTTAAGCGTGTCACCAATCATTTTTATTCCTAGAAGAGAAGTCTGGAAAAATACGTGTATACAAATGTTTCTGGAATTTGAAATAAATCCTAGCTTCTTCGAAGAGTGTGCACATTACATTCTTTTCTGGGCTCTGCTCCCCTTTACAAGTCTCTGACCTTTCCCCTGCTTTTCTTCGGTCATTGTTCTCCCCCTTCCATTCCACGGTTTCTCTCTCCTGCAAATTTACCTGCTTCACTGATGCTCAAGATATCAAGTCTGAATTTAAATGATCTCTCAAGCCTTTATTTCTATTTCTGGTTTCTCACCTGTTTGTAGGTGAGGGCGCTTAGAAGGATAGAATTACAAGAAACATAGAAAATTTTCTCACATGAAAAAGAAGCCAGAAAGATTCTAAATTATATCCAATTATAGATTTTCCAAGCATTCATTTTCTCTAGCCCCATATGTCTCAGTCTCCACTCTTCATTCCTAACTAGAGCAGCAGAACATACATACTATGCATAGACTTTAGCCATATGCAAAGTAACCAAATGAAACAATAATGACAATGTGACCCACTCTGAAAACAGCATCATTTGACAGCAAGCGTGAGTCGAAGGCCATTAGCACGCTTATCTGAAAAACCAGTTAAATTATTAGATTAACAGTATATCGATATGATCCATCAAAGTATTATTCTATGTCCTTAGAAGATTCGAATTATATGTAATTTATGTCATTCAGAGATGTTCTCTGAATAACATTTTTCCAAATAAGTGGAAGTCAGTTAAGTGATGTGATCTACCTCAAACAAGATGATTTCTTAGTGGGAGGTAGGAAGAACAGAAACAGAATGTTAAAACAAATTTCTACTGTTTTATAGTTGGCCTTGAAAACAAATCATATGTAAATAGAGTTCTATGTCATACTTCTTATCATATTAACAAAATAGTGTGTGAATACTAGAATCAATACAAGGATTTGGAAAGAATATAGGGGTGTGGGATAGGACTGGCTCAGTCTCAACCACGAACAAATTGATAGGCCAGAAAAATGAAGGTTTTAATTGATATGTAAGAAGGAAAAATGTACTACCGGGGTTCTTTTCTTTTCTTTTTTTAAGATTTTTTTTTTTCTTCATTTTTGACACAGAGAGAGAGAGGAGTCACAAGGAGGCAGAGAGGCAGACAGAGAGAGACGGGGAAGCAGCAGGGAGCCTGATGGGGGGCTCGATCCCAGGACCCTAGGATCATAACCTCAGCCAAAGGCAGAGGATTAACCCACTGAGCCACCAAGTGCCCCTGGGGTTCTTTTCTACAGAAACACCTCACTTATTCTTACACTGACTTTTTTTTTTTTTTTTTTTTTTTTTTTTTTTTTTTTTTTTTAAGTAAACTCTATGCCAGGCATTTCATGGGTCAATTGGTTAAGCAACTGATTCTTGGATTTCAGCTCAGGTCATGGTCTCAAGATTGTGAGCCCTTCATAAGGCTCCATGCTCAGGGGGAGTCTGATTCTCCCTTCTTTCTCCCTTTTACCCCTCTCTCCAAAACATGCTCATGCATTTTCTCTCTCTCTGACATCAATCAATCCAACAATCAATCTTTTTTAAAGCAAACTCTACCTCCAACAAGGGGCTCAAACTCACAATCCCATTATTAAGAGTTGCATTCTCTACCAACTGAACTAATTGCTTCTTAACCAAGGTCCCTAACTAGAATATGGTCACAAGTCAGGAAATGTACAAAAACAGCCCAAGTACCTAAAACATTTCACCAATCTTATGGATTTTATTCAGGTGGGAGGCCTTCTGTCTGTGACCCAAAGGTGAATCATTGCTATTTTAAAAATAGTTCTAATAATTTAAGTTTTCTTTCTATAGGAGACTGAAAATGGGAATCATACAGAAGCTGAAGAAGAGGAAAAAGGTAATTTTGGTCAAATAAGAGGCAGATTAATTCAAATGAGAAAAAGTGACTTATGGCCAACTCATTGTAAAAAAAAAAAAAACAGAAAAAATATAGATAGTATATGTAAGGACACAAAAATCTCTAACCATCTATAGCTTTGTGATTAACAAAAACATTCCAACATATTTTCAATGGGGCTTGAATGTGCTGTCATATTTCCATTAAATAACTGGCATTTTTATCAAAGGTTAACTATGTAGTATGCCAATTGCTTAATATATATTACTTTTAATTTTTAAAAATAATCTTTTAAAAAATATTTTAAATAATATTTGCATTAGTATCTAAAAATATTCTAAGGTAAATATTATAATGTTCATTTTTCAGATGGAGACACTGGGAACTGCATAGTTATTTGCTGAAGTGGCAGGAACCAAGTGTGGAACTGGATCTAATATTCTATGAAAATGGGATTTTCATTTCTTTATCCTATATTTGGCTTGCAAGCAATTTTTTTAAAAGATAGTACTATACCCATTTTTCTCTGTTTAATAAATCATGAAAATATATGACATATTTTAGAACACTTCTTACCAAAATAATTTCATTCATTTTTTAAGAGGTTCTAGTCAATATGGTAAACAGAATGTATATATGAATTCCCTCAGGTAAACTATAATTAAAATAAAAGTCAGATCTATGTTTAAAAGGAAAGAAAAGCTCTAAGTCTAATGAACAAGATGGGATTTTAAAACCAAAATGATGAATAGAGCTAAAATGGTAATCTTTGGAGGCACAGAGATGAAATATGTACCCCAGAATGAATACTTTCATTTTGCTATAGGAACTGGGAATGGAAGACTCAGGCACAATGAATAGATGAAGTGTGCTTTCTTCCAGAAAGAGAATGGAGATGGGAAGTGGCATTTTTACCATGAATGAGGCAATCCTGAACCATACGTGGAAGGAGTCAGTCACCATAAAAATTGAAGCCCTATGCTTCAGCTACACATGACAGTGGGGTCTAGGAACTATGTGCATGGCTTTAGAACATTAGGCTCAATAAATGCAAAATCCTTTGCAACTTAGGACAATGGTAGAGAAAACTCCTCAACTCCTCAAGACAACTTCTGATGAAGAGATGCTAATACCAAGTAATTATAAAGTGTATAAATTAATCCCCAGCTGCAGAATAGATAGCAGACATAACAAAGATCTCCAGTACAGGGACTGTCCGTATGAAAACAAATAAGTTACATTTTAAAACCAATAGCTTTTTTAAAATTTTTTTTTAAAGATTTTATTTATTTATTTGACAGAGATCACAAGTAGGCAGAGAGGCAGGCAGAGAGAGGAAGGGAAGCAAGCTCCCTGCCGAGCAGAGAGCTCGATGTGGAGCTCGATCCCAGAACCCTGGGATTATGAATTGAGCTGAAGGCAGTGGCTTAACCCACTGAGCCACCCAGGCGCCCCAAAACCAGTATCTTTAATGTAAAAAGAGATAAAAGAAAAAAAAGATAAAGAAAAATATTTAAGAAACAGAACAGATTTTTTAAAAGAATTGAAAAGAAATTATAAAGTGAAAAATATATTTGTTAAAGTTTAAAAAGCCCATCACAGAGAGGAAAGAAAAACAAAAAATATAAAAGTTAAGAACAATCGATTCTCTAATTTCCCTTTCTGTATTTTCATTGTTAGTGTATAAGAAAGCCACTGATTTCTGCACATTGACTTTGTATCTTGCCACGTTGCTGAATTGCTGTATGAGTTCTAGTAGTTTGGGGGTGGAGTCTTTTGGGTTTTCCATATAAAGAATCATGTCATCTGCGAAGAGAAAGAGTTTGACTTCTTCATTACCAATTTGGATACCTTTTATTTCTCTTTGTTGTCTGACTGCTGTTGCTAGGACATCTAATACTATGTTGAACAAGAGTGGTGAAAGTGGGCATCCTTGTCTTGTTCCTGATCTCAACGGGAAGGCTGCAAGCTTTTTCCCATTGAGGATGATATTTGCTGTGGTTCTTTCTCTATGGTCAGTTAATCTTCGACAAAACAGGAAAAAATATACAGTGGAAAAAAGACAGTCTCTTCAATAAATGGTGCTGGGAAAACTGGACAGCTATATGCAGAAGAATGAAACTCGACCATTCTCTTACACTGTACACAAAGATCAACTCAAAATGGATCAAAGACCTCAACGTGAGACAGGAATCCATCAGACTCCTAGAGGAGAACATAGGCAGTAATCTCTTCGATATCAGCCACAGCAACTTCTTTCAAGATATGTTTGGAAACAAAAGCGAAAATAAACTTTTGGGACTTCATCAAAACCAAAAGCTTCTGCACAGCAAAGGAAACAGTCAAAAAAACAAAGAGACAACCCATGGAATGGGAGAAGATATTTGCAAATGACAGTACAGACAAAAGGTTGATATCCAGGATCTATAATGAACTCCTCAAACTCAACACACGTGAAACAGGCAAACATATCAAAAAATGGGCAGAAGATATGAACAGACACTTCTCCAATCAAGACATACAAATGGCTATCAGACACATGAAAAAATGTTCATCATAATTAGCCCTCAGGGAGATTCAAATTAAAACTACATTGAGATATCACCTTACACCAGTTAGAATGGCCAAAATTAACAAAACAGGAAACAACATGCGTTGGAGAGGATGTGGAGAAAGGGGAACCCTCTTACACTGTTGGTGGGAATGCAAGTTGGTGCAACCTCTTTGGAGAACAGTGTGGAGATTCCTCAAGAAATTAAAAATAGAGCTTCCTTATGACCCTGCAATTGCACTCCTGGGTATTTACCCCAAGGATACAGATGTCGTGAAAAGAAGGGCCATCTGTACCCCAATGTTTATAGCAGCAATGGCTACGGTCGCCAAACTATGGAAAGAACCAAGATGCCCTTCAACAGACGAATGGATAAGGAAGATGTGGTCCATATACACTATGGAGTATTATGCCTCCATCAGAAAGGATGAATACCCAACTTTTGTAGCAACATGGATGGGACTGGAAGAGATTATGCTGAGTGAAATCAGTCAAGCAGAGAGAGTCAATTATATGGTTTCACTTATTTGTGGAGCATAACAAATTATCATATGGTTTCACTTATTTGTGGAGCATAACAAATATCATGGAGGACAAGGGGTGTTAGCAAGGAGAAGGGATTTGGGGTAAATTGAATCACAAGAGACTATGAACTCTGAAAAACAATCTGAGGGGTTTGAAGTGGCAGGGGGGTGGGAGGTTGGGGTACCAGGTGGTGGGTATTATAGAGGGCACGGACTTCATGGAGACTGGGTGTGGTAAAAAAATAATGAATACTGTTTTTCTGAAAATAAATAAATTGAAAAAGTTAAAAAAAAAGTTAAGAACAAGAAGCACCAACACCCAATTGAATTTCCAGGAGGTAAAACAGTATTTGGAAAAAAAAAATGATGGAGCATTTTCCTGAATCAAAGTAAGAACATGAAAAGGCAATCTTAGAGTGTCAAGCAAGAAAAAAAGTTTTTAAAATCCCCATCTAATTATGTTTTTCAGGATATTTCAGAATATCAAAGAAGAGGACAAGATTTTTAAAGCTTGTAAAGGAAATAGACACATTACCTATAACTTGATGATAAGCAGACTCACAGTTAACTTCTCCTTAGGTTTTAAAAACTGATGCCAGAAGAAAATAAGATAATAGCTTCAAAGTGCTTGGGAAGAATAGCTTCAACTAAGAATTCAACACTAAGTAAATTATCATTAAGAGGTGAGAATAAATATTAGTTTTGATATATGAAGACTGAATATTTCCTTAACCACAGAAGCTCGTTAAAGAGAGAAAATGTAAACAAGTAAAGAGAGAAAATGATAAGCAACAAGAAAATTTATTATGGAAGGATATTCTGAGAAACAACAGAAGGTGAAGCACCTTTTGAAACATGGCAGGGTAGGCTACCATCAAGAATTTAAAATAATAAAAATAATATAGTGAATAGGAGAGTTATAAAAATAAAGTTTAACAGGGTTCCCGGGTGGCTCCATCAGTTAAGCATTTGCCTTTGGCTCAGGTCATGATCCAAGGGTCCTATGATCAAGTCCTGCATCCTGCTCCTTAGAGCCTGCTTTTCTCTCTGTCCCCCCCTCTGTCTCTCATGAATAAATAAATAAAATCTTTAAAAAAATAAAGTTAGATATATAATAATAAATTATGCGATGTAGAAAGTTAGGGAGTTTGGGGGAGCTTAGAGCATTTTAGTGCCTTATCTTATTGCAGATGATGCTAAACACATTGATTATATACAGCTTTGTTGAAGATGGAGGGTATGATGTTGAACTAAGCACCAATAAATGCAAAATGGAAAATACAACTTTTTAAGAAGTACAGAATAAAGAATTTAAAATTCAAATATCCAAAATAAGGCAGTAAAAAAGTTTAAAAATATGGTAAATAAAAAACATGAAAAGAAATTATAAGTAGGGTAAATATTTCATTAATTCCTCAGAGGTGTTTTTAATCCTGCTGTGCACTCTTTACATAATGACAATGGTACTAAAAGTAAAATAATAGAATGAGATTTTTAAGGAAGTACTAAGAAAAAGCTGATGTAGCAGTACTAATTCTAGACCCAAAGGAATTTTATATGAAAGCATTACTAGAGGTAGGGAATCATTATATAATGATAATAGGAACAATCCACAAATAAATTATTATGTTGGATGTCCAGAATTTTTAAACAGCTCAAAAACATATAAAACAAACACTGACTGAAGTGGAAAAAGAAAATAAACAAAACACAAAACCCATTCATAAACATAGCAGGAGTTTTTAAGAAATTTGAACACCTGATACATTAAGTAAAAAAAAAGAATGTAAAATGTTTAAAGCTTTAATTATAATTCATATAATTCATAAAGTGAATCCACTTTATTTAAAAAAACAAACAAAACACATGGTACATTTACAAGAATGGCCATATAATAGAGTGCCATGTAGGTTGAACAAAAATATGTAGGCTGAACAAAAGTACTAAAGGAAAAAGTTTCTGATCAAAATGAAATAAATTTTGAAACAAAAGAAAAACTCCCTTTATCTGTGAAAGCCAAAGCACAAAAATTCAAAAGAATTAATGAATTAAGGGATAGTTCTAATATAAATTACAAATTGCTTAGAACTGAATGACAGAACATTGTTATAGAACGAGTAAAGCAGCTGCAATTATCCTTAAATTTTTTAAAATTAGAAAACAGTGAGGACAATAGGGCACAGTTACAACTCCAGGAGCTGGGAAAATAATGGCAGAAAAAGTCCAGTAAAAGTAGTAGGGGTGCCTGGGTGGCTCAGTGGGTTAAAGTCTCTGCCTTTGGCTCAGGTTGTGATCCCAGGGTTCTGGGATTGAGCCCCGCATAAAGCTCTCTGCTCAATGGGGAACCTGCTTCCCCCTCCACTCCTGCTCTTTGTCTGCCTCTTTGCCTACTTGTGATCTCTGTCTGTCAAATAAATTAAAAAATCTTAAAAAAAAAAAAGTTAAAGTAAATAAGAAGATAAAAGCAGATTTTCTGAAGTTTTAAAAAAGCAGATATAAGAAAACAAAAGGTGATTCTTTAGAAAAAATAACAAACCTCTGGAAATATTAATGAAGAAATAGAAATTGAAAGCAAAAATATACAATGTTAGTAAAAAAAAGAAGATATTATTTATGAAATGCATATTTAAAAAACAAGATAGTAGGAAGTATTTTGCCAAATATTTTCAGAATTCAAATAATTTCAATAGTTAAATAATTAATAAACTGAATATACAGGATAGTTTTATGCTATATGAGCACTTGCAGGTGTTGAGAAGGAAGAAATATAATCAAATGCTTTTGAGACCCTAGGATGGCCTTAACACCAAGAGAAGTGACAGACTGTACAATATAGAACAACATGGAAAATTTAATTTATTAAACAAATATTCAACAAAACATTTTCATATTTAACTACTTATTGATAACAAAACAACAATATGAAAATGTATGATTTATGCAAAGAATGCAAGGATAGTTCAACTTGGGATTTTTAACATGATTAACCACATTCAAGATCCAAGGAGAAATTTTATAAAATCATCAAGATAAAAAGGAAAATGTCCCGTAAGTTTCACAGATGCTCTTTAAAAAGGAGGAAGAGATGAGAACTTGACTTGATAAAGAATATGATACCCACCCCTCAAAAAGCAAAACAAATCTACTAGACATCATCCTTGATACAAAATTTTAGAGCATGTACAATATAAGGCCACAATAAGACAAACTTATCTTCTATTAGATCCTGCTATTAGATCTATAATTCATTACTGTGATGGCAAATTTGAGAAGACTATCTAAAGATGTAAGGTTAAAGGAAAGCAGAGGAAAGAGCCATATTCTCATTATTCACACATGATTTGTCCACCTACATTGAAAATACAGGAAAGTTCTATGTTTTAGAACATAACAGAGCTCATCAAAGTTGCTGGACACAAACTCAAAATGACTCCTAAATCCCAAAATTTACAATCAGAAAAAGTAATAGAATTGTTAAAAAATCAAATTCATAGTTCTAATAACGTCCCAGGTACCTAGAGATTTTTTTTTAATTACAATGAGCTATGCTAGTGTTTTATGGAGACAATTACTAATTTTTTTGAGTTATTTAAGACAAGACTTAAAAATTATAGAGAGAAAATATTCAGAGTTGGAAATAAAAATATAATGACACAATTTCTTCTACTTAATGTTGTAAGATGTTATTTATTCCATAATTAATCTGTAAAGTTAACACAAGTTCCACAGTGTTTTTCATAGAACTTGATAGACTGATTTAAAATCCATATGAAGGAATGAAAGCATATGAAGAGCTGAATGATCCTGAGAAAAAGCGAGGAGTGAGGACTTTAATAGACATCAAAGCATTTAACAAAGCTATACACATATACTTCATTTTATTGTTCTTTGCTTGACTGCAATTCTTAACACTGTGTTTTTTACAAATTGAAGATTTATAAAATCTTGCCTCAGTCAAGTTTATCTGACCCATTTTGCAGTAGCATTTGCTCGCACTGTGTCTGTGTCACCTTTTGGTAATTCTTACAATATTTCAAGCTTTTTCATTATTATGATATTTCTGAAGGTGATTTATGATCAGTGATCTTCAGTATTACCATTGTAATTGCTATAGGGCAGCATGAATCACACCCTTAAACGATGATAAACTGAACTGATAAATGTGTTTGTTCTGACCTCTCCGCCCACCAGCCATTCCCCATCTCTCTCCCTCTTCTTGGATTTCCCTAGTCCCTGAAACACAACAACAAATATTGAATAAATGAGGCCAATTAATAGCCCTACAATGCCCTCTAAGTGTTCAAGTGAAAGGAAGAGTCACACAACCTTCACTTTAAATCAAAAACTAGAAATGACTAAGCTTAGTAAGGAAAGCATGTCAGAAGCTAAGTTGGAAGCTAAGCCTCTTGCAGGAAACAGTCAAGTTATGAATGCAAAGGGAAAGGTTTTTTTGTTTTTTGTTTGTTTTTTTGTTTGTTTTTAGTGGAAATATCGTTGACATACAATGTTACATTAGTTTCAGATGTACAACATAGTGATTTGACAGGTTAATACATTATGCTGTGCTTATGAGTGTAGCTACCATCTGCCACCAAGCAACACTATTACAATATCATTGACTATATTCCCTAGGCTGCATCTTTCATCCCTGTGACCTATTCATTCCATAACTGGAAGCCTGTGCCTCTGTGCCCCCTTCACCCATTTTGCCATTCTCCACCCTTTCCCCTCTGGCAAAAGGAAACTTTTCTTTCTTTCTTTCTTTTTTATTTTTAAGAGAGGGAGAGGTGAGAAGGGCAGAGGGAGAGAGAATCTTAAATAAGCTCCATGCCTAGTATGGAGCCCAACATGGGGCTTGATCTCACAACCCTGAGGTGATGACCTGCACCAAAATCAAGTGTTCAAAGCTTAACCAGCTGAGCCATCCAGGAACTTCAAAAGGAAAGTCCTTGAGGGAAATTGGAAGTGCTACTCCAGTGAACACCCAAATGATAAGAACACAAAATAGCCCTACTGCTGATACAGAGAAAACTTTAGAGGTCTAGATGGATCAAACCAGGAGCAACATTCCCTCAAACCAAAGCCTAATCCAGAGCAGAACCCTACCTCTCTTCAAATCTGTGAAGGCTGAGAGAGGTGAGGAAGCTGCAGAAGAAATGTCTGAAGCTAGCAGAGCCTGGTTCATGAGGTTTGAGGAAAGAAATGGTCTTCGTAACATAAAAGTGCAAGGCGAAGCAGCAAGTGCTGCTGCAGGAGCTGCAGCAGGTTCTCCAGAAGGTCTAGCTAAGATCATTCATGAACGTAGTGGCTACCCTGCACAACAGATTCACCCTGCACAACAACATAGATGAAGTGGCCTTCTATTGGGAGATGATGCCATCTAGGACTTTTTGTAACTAAAGAGAAGTCAATGCCTGGCCTCTCAGTTTCGGAGGACAGGCCCCTTCTCTTGTTAAGGGCTGATGCAGCTGGTGACTTTAAATCGAAGCCAGTGCACATTTACCATTCTGAAGATCTTAGGGCCCTTAAGAATGAAGCTAAATCTAGTCAGACAACGTTCTATTAATGGAACAACAAAGCCTGGACGACAGCACATCTATATATAACATGATTTGTCCCATTGTTGAGACCTATTGCTTGGAGAAAAATATTCCTTTCAAAGTATTATTATTCATTAACAGTATACCTGGTCACCTGAGAGCTCTGATAGAGACGTATAACTAAATTTATATTATTTTCATGCCTACTAATACAACATCCATTCTGCAGCCCATGGATCAAGCAATAGTTTCAACTCTCAAGTCTTACTGTTTTAAGAAATGTATTTTTTAAGGCTATAGATGTCATAGATAGTTGTTACTCTGATGAATCTGGGCAGAGTACATTGAGAAAACCTTTTGGAAAGAATTTATCATTCTAGATGCCATTAAGATCATTCATGATTCATGGGAAGAGGTCCAAATATCAACATTAACAGGAGTTTGGAAGCAGTTGATTCCAACCCTCATGAATGACTTTGAGAGGTTCAGGACTTCAGTAGAGGAAGTAACAGCAGATATGGTAGAAATAATAAGAGAACTCCAGGAGTAGAGCCTGAAGATGGGACTAAATTACTGTAATCTCTTGATCAAATTTGAATGGATGAGGAGCTGCTTCTATGCATGAGGAAAAAAGGTGGTTTCTTGAGATGGACTCTACTCCTGTGAAGATGCTGGGCAGAGTGTTGAAATGACTGCACAGGACTTAGAATATTACATGATTGTGGCTGATGAAGCAGTGGCAGAGTTTGGGAGGGTTGACTCTAGTTTTGAAAGAAGCTCTACCATGGATAAAATGCTATAGCATGTAGGCTTGTAAACTACAGAAAACTCATTCATGAAAGGAAGAGTCAATCACTGCTGTAAATTTCACTTATTTTAAGAAATTGTCCCAGTGGTCCCAGCTTTCAGCAACCACCACCCTGATCAGTCAGCAGCCATCAGAGCGAGACCCTCCCCAAGCAAAAAGATAATGACTCATTGAACTCTCAGATAATGGTTAGCATTTTTTGGGGGGGGGCAATAACATATTTTTAAATTAAGGTATTTACATTTATTTTAGACATAATGCTTTTGTGCACGTAATAGGCTATAGTACAGTGTAAACCTAACTTTTATATGCACTGCGAAACCAAAAATTCATTTAACTCACTTTATTGTAGTATTTTCTTTACTGCAGTATTCTGTAACTGAACTCACAATGTCTCTGAGGCATGCCTGTAGTTATTAAGGACATCAGGCATAAATATAGGAATAGCCAAATAGATCAATAGAACAGAATACACAGCCTGAAAAACAAATCCACACATAGAAGTAAATGTGGTTGTGTAAGACTGGTGAATCACAGACCTGTACCCCTGAAACAAATAATACATTATATGTTAATAAAACATGAAAATAAATAAAATGAAGAAATGCTACTTAAAGAAAGAAGTAAGTGTGGTTTATTCCAGAAATAGAATTATCAATAAGTGGGGAAGTAAAGATGATTCACTAAATGGCATTAGGACACCTGTCTATTTTGGGGGGAAAATCAGTTAGATATTTTCCAGATATCACACTCATAAGGAAAAGTAAATTCGGGGTAAAGTGAAGATGTAAATATGAAAAGCAAATGTTTATACCATTTGTTTCAGAACAAATATGGAGTATATTTTTGAGGTAATCTGATTTGGTAAAATATTCCTTATATAAAGTTTATAAAGCACATACCTTCATGGAATATATTTGATCAATTCGACCATATCAAGATGAAATATTTTACCTGATGGAAGACCATATAAGGCAGCAAAGGAAACACTGGAAGAATAACCTCAAAATGAGAACTTCCTAATATGTATTTTATAAAATAACAAAAAAATAAAACAGCTGAAAAGTGGACAAAGGGAAGAACCAGAGACTTCACAGAAACCTGAATTTCTACAGAGCATATGGAAAAGATCCTTATCTTTCAGTGTAATCAAGGAAATATAGATTGAATCAAGGTAACAGTGCACACCTGTAGATTGCCAGGGAATTTGAAAGTCTAACTTTTCTGAGCTTTGAAGTTCCTTGAGAGGAGAAGAGCTACATTAGCATTTTTCCAGTTATGATCTTTGCCTAATTGACCTGGCAGCATTGAGAGGCATTAGCCAGCTGCACAGCAGGGTGGGTGGGAACAGGAAAGGATGAATGGAGGAAGAAGATTGCAGTGGTGATGCAGTGGGCATGCCAGGAACTTGGACAAGAAAAATGCTGGTGCTGGCCAGTTGATGTACACCTCCAACTGGGGCCTGACAGTAAGCTAGCATCAGATGTGTAAAGATTTCTTACCTTCCAAAGGGACCTGAAGGATGACCAAGGTTTTTCATTTTTTGTGTGTTTTTTTTTTTTTCCCCAGAGATTTATTTATGTATGAGAGAGAAAGAGAATGAATGAGGAGGAGGAGGAGCAGGGACAAGGAGAGAGAGAATCTCAAGCAGATTCTCTGCTGAGCACAGAGTGCGATGTGGGGCTTGATCTTAACCTATGAGATCATGACCTGAACTGAAATCAGAAGTCAGATGCTTAACTGACTAAGCCACCCAGATACCCCAAGAATGACCAACGTTTTTAATAAAGGTAATTAGATCTTGCTCGGCTTTTTTCAAGATCTTTATGTGATAAGTGATTAATACAGAGAACTCTAGTTGGAGATCCCTTTCTTTAATTTCCTTGGACATATGTTCCATAGCTATTTAAAGACTTGCTCCTGGGTTATAAAATTAAGCAAAATAAAAGTTCTCATGGGATTTCATCATGGCTGTCATTTGTAATCAAATTGCTTCCTGGGCCTGCAAACTTACCCTGAACCAAGGACATAAAGGTCAGTATAGGCTTCCCTTTTGCTGCTTTGAGGATTTGATCTTTCATTTGACTCTACCAGATTAAATAGCGCCATCACTAGATACAGAAGCAAATCCCTCAGCCAAGAGGAGATTCCCAACCAGCCTGAGATGCAAAATTTATGTGGCTAAAAACTAATCATTAAATGTGTCAAACTCTTCAGCCGGCCTATGTTCTTGGTGTTATGAAATGTTCATCTATTTCCAATTATGTAACTGAAGCACTGTCTAACTCAGAGAGGAGATACCTTTCCAAGATCAGCAAACTAAAAGCCAGTTAGTCGGACAATGCTTGCAGAGTTGTGTTTGTTTTTGGGCAAATCTGTCATTTCTAAATTGCTGACTCTACAGAGATAAGACTCCATCCACAGTCACGAAGGCCAAAACACACATCCTCTAAGCCAGAATTGGTAAAATAAAAGGATTTAGCCTAGACGAAAGAACCTTGGTAGAAAGGTAAAGAGGAAGGGATATAATAACACTATTGTGTTATTATACAATAATGTAGCTATTGAGCAGCTACATTTACTGGAGGCTTTCTATTAGCTAAGAACTCTTTAATGCCCTTTACTTACACTAAGTAACTGAAACTTCACAACAATCTCATAAAGTAAGTTCTATTATTATCCTCATTTTAATAAATGCAGTACTTCATGAAAAGGTATTTGGGAAGTATCTGGTACCATAAAATTTCAATCAAAGACAGTTAGGATGATGGTGAACATTATTGTTGTTGAGTAATGCTGTCCAATTAGAAGAAAAAAGATAGTCAGTCAAACTGGGAATGATTTAAAGAATGTTTTGAAAACATTCTCCCATGCCAGGAACAACATCCTTATTTCCTGCCGTGGTAGCTCAATTCTACTATCAAAATTCATTCTTCTGAGCTCTAAAGAATTTTCTAATTCTAGAATCCTGTATTGATTTGCATGTTGTTTGCCCCAATGAGGGGTAGTAAGGCTCTCTACTGGCTAGCATATGTTTTCAAATGTGATAGTTGATTGAGAGTATTCTGTATGTTAAAATGAACGTTTCTTACATACTAATCTGTTCTAAGCAGGCTGCTGGGTTTAAGGGATATAAAGATATTCTTCCCACTCTCTCATTCAAAAGGAGAACAGGAAGAAGAATGAGCATCTGTGTTCAGGAGAGGGGTGGGGTTAGTGGAACCCACTGAGTAAGGGCTAGGTGGGCTAGGTAGGGAGAGATAGAGAGGGGGCTATGTGCTCAGGCTCACAGAAATCCCAAAAAAGGTGGAGGTGTGGAGAACCCAGAGATAAGAGGACAAATCAGACCACCCTGCCTTAGGTGTGTGGGGTGGTTGTCTCTTTACGATAATCACCTATGACCAACAAAGAATAACCAACCAGGCCCTAAAAAGGAAGTAAGCCATTGGAGGTGTTATGAACACTCATTGCTCAATGGTGATATGAATAGAAATGTTAAAAGGATTTAAGTTCCCCAGTTAGCTTTCTATAAAGACCAACCCTAAAGGCCCTCAATGGTAACCCTGTGGAGACCACTCTCACTCTTGAGAGCATTTTCTGTATCTTCACTTAATAATTTTCCATCACCTCTCTCTCTCTCCTTTGTGCAAAGATTCATTCTTCAACTCCATGAGACAACAACCTTGCTCTCTTGCATCACCACTAAGGAGGGGAAAGAGACCTGAAGGAAAAATGTAAAGTTTCTAAAAACAATTTGAGTTCATCTTCCAATTTTTCTTACAGGCAACATGAATTTACACTCTCTGATTTCATAAACAGAGGCCATACAATTTTTCAAAGGATTTTTTTTCTATATGAAAGATAAGAGAAGTTATTGACTAAGAAAATGACACTTGGAATTTCAAAATAAGAACTGAGGGAGTATGCCTTGCAGCACAGGAGCCCAGGCTGTTGTCCCATCCCTGCAGCCACTCAGCTGCATGACTCAGTGTTCTGATTGACAAAACAAAGAAATAACATTCAAGGACCTCTATTATCTATTCTAAATTTTTTGATGCTTTAAAATGATGTTTACAGTGAGATTAACTGGAATTGTTTGTGTTATATTGTTATCTAGCTGCATATTTTGGCTTACTTTCTGTTTTTTTAAAGTATGAAATAACAGTTTATTTTATTTTTTTTTTTAACATTTATTTATTTCACAAAGAGAGAGAGAGCATGCACATGCAAGTAGAAAGAGGGGCGGAGGGAGAGAATCCTAAGTGGACTCCTTGTTGAGCACAGATCCCTATACTGGATCTTGGGAGCCATGAGATCATGACCTGATGAAATCAACAGTTGGACACATAACTAATTGAGCCACCCATGTACCCCAACAGTTTATTTTACATATACCTATTCATTAGTTTCCTTTCTTTCTCATCGTATTTTATTTTCTTTTTTTTTCTTTATTTTATTATTTTTTTAAGATTTTATTTATTTATTTGACAGATAGATCACAAGTAAGCAGAGAGGCAGGCAGAGAGAGGAAGGGAAGCAGGCTCCCCGCTGAGCAGAGAGCCCGATGCGGGGCTCAATCCCAGGATCCTGGGACCATGACCTGAGCCGAAAGTAGAGGCTTAACCCACTGAGCCACCCAGGTGCCCCCGTATTTTATTTTCTAAGCAAAGTTAGATGACATATCTAAGAGAGAAGACAGTCACTTTAAAGTTTGCTTATAGTTCTGTCTCAGCAAAAGTATTAATTGAAGAGCTCTAGCAGTTTGTTCTATTAAAACTTCATTTCTTCCTGTGGAAGTGTTAAGTAAAAACAAGAAAAAGAAATACTCCAAATTCTGGGCTGTCCTGTAATATGCTTGCCTACTTGCATGGATGATTTTTCATATGCATGTGTTGAGTATTTGAATTTACAAACATTTTTCAATTTGTGTGATCTTTCAAGGAAAGTCACCTTATAGCCAAGTACTACTAAGAAGTAAAATCCCAAGAATCTGGTTCCTCCTTGTTGGCACTCTGACATTCATGCCTATCTACTGTGTGGACTCTAAATCATGATTGAATAATTGACTCTGATGTAAACATTTTGCATTATGAGTGCTAACTAAATGTAACAAAACTAAATGCCATTAACTAAATGTAAATTCCATTCTCAGACATGTACTGATTCTGTCTTTGACCCTGGGTGAAGTCATCAGAAACCAGCAAAGCATCTGTTTGTCTCTCCCCTTAGAAATCAGAAGGAAACAACACTTCTTATAAGGTCTGAGATAAATTTTCTTTACAGAGAAATATTCTACAAATGATGAATGTCGTCATTGATATATCCTATTTTAATGTTCCATATTCAAAAAACCATCAAGTTTTGGTATTTACTTATGTCACTTTACAACTGGAATACTGCAGAGAAATATTTAATATAATAGAAGGAGATTTAAATATCATCTAAAAGAAAATAAAATAAGGTAGGTAAGTGAGAGAATGATAAAAATTTGGTGGCTCAGGGTAATGAATGAACAATGACTTCTCTTGCTTCCTTATCTGTTTAGAGGCTTATAGTAGTTTCCCTTATCTGTTAAATCATATCTAAGCATTTGACCTAACTTCCAGATTCCTTATTAACTGACACCCTTATATTTCCTAACTCACTTGTGAAAATCTCTAATGGTCACTACTTCCACCTTTTTTCCCCAAATAACCCTGACTGCTTCCTTGAATTCAAAACTAATAAACATAAGAAGAATAGTAATGCTAATTTTTACTGAATACTTATTCTATGAAAAAAATGGAGATTTTTAGATACATTCATCATCTTATTTTTTTCCTATACACAAAACCTAGTTAATTGGGGGGGAGTGATGTCAGCAAGATGATGGAATAGAAAGCCCCAGACTGTCCCTCTCTCTCAGAGACACCACTTCAACAATACATGGGTGATAAGAAAATAGAACTTACCACAATAGGCAAAATGGACCTGACAGACATATACAAAGAATTCTACGCAAGAGCAGCAGAATCACTCATTCATCCCAAGTGCACATGAATATTCTCTAATAGCTCAGACATTAGGTCACAAAACAAGTCTTCACAAATTTAAGATTTATACTAACCGTCATTTCCACCCACAATGGAATAAAATTAGAACTCAATAGCAGAAGGAAAACTGGAAAATTCACGAATATGTGTGAGTTAAAGAACACACTCTTGAACAACCACTGGGTCAAAGAAGAAATCAAAAGGGAAACTGGAAACTATGTTGAGACAAATGAAAACAAACACCACAACATTTTAAAACTTATGGAATGCAGCAAAAGCAATACTAGGAGGCAAGTTTATTGAAGTAAAGGCTCATATTAGAGGAGAAGAAAGATTCTCAAATAAACAGCCTAACTTTATACGTTAAAAAGTTTGGGAAAAAAAATGAAGCACAAAGTTAGCAGAAGGAAGAAAATATTAAAGATTAGAGCAGAAATAAATGAAATAGAGAATAAGAAAAAAAAATAGAAAAAAATTAACAGAACTAAGAGTTGGGTTTTTAAAAAATCAACAAAGGGATAAAACTTTAGCTAGATTAATCAAGAAAAATTAACACTTAAATAAATAAAATCAGAAATGAAAGAGGAGACTTCACAAGTGATACCATGGAAGTTAAAAGGATATGGGAGAGTACTATAAAAGATTATATGGCATCAAATTGTATAACCTAGAAGAAATGGATTAACTCATAGAAACACACTACCTACTCAGACTGAATCCTGAAGAAGTAGAAAATTTTAACAGACCTTAACAGAAAATCTTTAACTGGTGAAGCAACTGAATCAGTAATCAAAAAATTCCCAGAAAAGCAAAACTCAGGACCATATGGCTTCATTGGAGGCTTCCACCATACCTTTAAAAAAGAATGATATTATTTCTTTAATATTCCAAAAACCTGAAGAGGAGGGAACACTTCCAAACTCATTTATGAGGTCAACATTATCCTGGTAAAAAGTACCTTAAAAAAAAAAAAAAAAGATTTATTTATGTGAGAGAGTGAGAGAAAGAGAGGTCGTGTACACATGAAGGGAGGGGCAGAGGGAGAAGAAGACTCCCTACTGAGAAGGGAGCCTGATACATGGTTCCATCCCAGAATCTTGAGAAATGACCTGAGCAGAAGGCAGACTCTTAACCAACTCGACTACCTAGGTGCTCCTGATACCAAAGTATCTTAAGCATTTGGGGCTGATATAACTGAATATCATAGACTGGATGGCTTACAAGCAACAGAACTTCGTTTCTCACATTCCTGAAGACTGGAAATCCCAGGAGACTCAATGTCTGGTGAGAAATCACTTTCTGGGTGCAGACTGCTGACTTCTCCCTGTGTCCTCATATGACAAAGTGGGTGAGGGAGGTCTCTAGTGTCTTTTTTATAAGGACACTAATCTCATTAATGAGGGCTTCACCATGATCTAATCACCTCTCAATGATCTCATGATCCCCCAGTAACAACTTGCTGGGAGTTAAGATTTTAATATAAAAATTCTGGAGGACACAAACATTCAGTCCATAATATTCCACTCTGGTCCTCCCAAATTTATGTCCTTCTCATATGCAAGATACATTCATTCCATCCTAATAGCCCTAGAAGTTTTAACTAATTCCAGCATAAGCTCTAAATTCTTAAGTCCAGAGTTTTCCTAAAAATTATATAAGTCTGACATGAGTAAAACTCAAGGTACAATTCATCCTGAGGCAAATTTCTCTCCAGCTGTAAACCTGTGAAATGAAAAAGTCAAGTACTTTCAAAATAAAATAATGGGGTAGGCATAAAATAGACATTACCCTTCCAAAGGGAGAAATAGAAAAGAAGAAAGGGATAATGGTCCCAAGTAAGTCTAAAACCGATCAGGTAAATTCCTTGGGCCAGAAGGGTTGAGAATAATCCTTTTAAACACAGTGTTCTACCTTTGGACCCACTATGGTGGCAGTTCTGTCTCACTGACTCTCCTAGACAGTGGTTGTATACCCAAGGGTCTCCCAGGATGAGGCCATGGCTTCATGGCTTCAGGTGGTTCCAACTACATGGTTCTGCTGGTTACAGCTTATACTGCTGTTCTTTGCAGGTGGCCCATCCCTGAGGTAGTAGGCAGGGGCATCCTGGTGCACCTTAATCAGAAAAGCAGCCCCACACTGCTGCCCATAGACTCTCTCTATTCCCCCCTGGCCCCAGGCTCCATCAGCCCTCACAGTGTGGGCCTGTGGTAGAAGGGGCAACCCTGAGCTCTAAATTGCCTTTGAGGGAGTATTTCTTTCCTTGTCTTTAAGACTAGAATCTGGCTTCTCTTGAGATGGCTAATTAAGTTGGTATTCATATCTTTATCAAACTGTTGCTTGACCACATCCTTAGTGTTTTCTTTTGAACCCAATTTCTAATTAAAAAAAAAAAAATGGGCTGGCTGGGTTTTTCCAAATACTTAAGTTCTGGCTCCATTTTGCTTAACAATTCCATCTTTAAACCATTTCTTTCTTCTTGCATTTTACTATTAGTAGGCAAGAGGAACCAAGCTGCTCCTTCATCAATTTCCTTAGAAATCACCTCAGCTAAATAGCCAATTTCATCACTCACAAGTTCTATCTTCAGCAAAGAACTGGAACATAAACATGTCACCCAAATTTGTTACCAAATTATGATAAGGATAGCCTTTTATCCATCGTCTGATAACATTCTCCATTTCCATCGGAGACCTCATCAGGTCTTTCCCATCCATATCCATTCTTGAAAAAGAAGCTTTCTCTGTAGCTATCCTCTTTTCTTTATGAGCCTTTACTAAAATTGCCTTTAAAATTCCGTTGCTAACAATTTGGGTTTTTTCCCTAGCTTGTACCTCAAACTTGTACAGCGTCTACCCATTACTCAGTTCCCAAGCCATTTTCACATATTTAGACATTTGTTACAGTAGCAATTCCTACCTTAGTTGCTTCCTGCTGCTATAATAGAATACCATAGATGGATAGCTTATAAATGACAGAAATTTATTTCTCACAGTTCTGGAGGGTAGAAATCCAAAAATCAAGGCTCTTGTTTGATTTTAACAGTTAAAATCTAGTTTTAACAGAGTTGTTATCCGGTCAGTGTGTGCATCTTGTTTTCAGACTGCTGACTTCCCTATGTCTTCATGTATCAGAGAGGGTAAGAAAGTTCTCTGGTGTCTCTTTTATGAGGGCACTAATCCCATTCATGAGAATTTCACCCTTACAACCTAAATACTCCCCAAAGTCACCATCTCTTAATACCACATTGGGGGGCAGGATTTCAACATAACAATTTTGGGGGGAGAAAACCCATGGAATTCTTACTCATGGATGAATAAAATTCATCCATAACACAAAGTCAGACAAAGACACTATAAGAACACTGTAAGCTGATATCCCTGATGAGCATAAATGCAAAAATCTTTAATAAAATATGAGGAAATTGAATTTAACAGTTCATTAAAAGAATCATACACCATGACCAAGTGGGATACAGAGGTGGTTCAACCTACAAAACCACATGTGATATACCATATTAATAGAGCAAAGAATAACAAAGAATACAAATTTTGTAACATCTCAACAGATTCAGAAGAAAAAAATTAAAATAATTCCACACCCCTTCATGATAAAAGCACTCAACAAACTAGAAATAGAAGGAAATTCCCTCACCATAATAAAGGCCATATATGAAAAGTCCAAAGCTAACATTATATTCAATGGTGAAAAACTGAAAGCTTTACCTCAAAGATCAGGAACAAAACAAGGATGCCCACTCTCACCACTTCTACTTAACATAGTACTGGAAATTCTAGCTAGAGCTAAGAAAATAAATAAAAGGCATCCAAATCAGAAAGGCAAAAGTAAAATTATCTACCATTTGCAGATAGATGCACACGTTCTTATATATAGGAAAGGCTCAAGATTCCACAAAAAAACTGTTATAACTAATAAATGAATTCAGCAAAAGTATAGGACACAAAATAAAAAATATACAAAAATATACAAAAATTATTGGTATTTATGTACACTAACAACAAATTATCTGAGAAGAAAATTAAGAAAATAATTCCAAGTCTGGGAAAAATAGGGGCCACTGAGTAATGCAATCTCTATCCAATTCCCTATAGTGTTTTCGGCAGAAATAGAAAAAAAGCAGTTTTAAGAGTTTATGGAGCCACAAAAAAACCCTAAATAGTGAGAGATATCTTGGGAAAGAAGAACAAAGTTGGAGAGCTCACACTTTCTGACTCCAAAACATATTACACAGTTACAGTCTTCAAAACAGTATGGTACTGGCATAAACCACCAGACATAGACCAATGGAACAGAACAGAGAACCCAGAAATAAACCCATGCATATATAGTCAACTGATCTTCAATTAGATTGTCAAGAATATACAATGGGAAAAGACACTTTCTTCAACAAATAGACTTTGGGAAAACCTGGATGTCCAAAAGAATAAAACTTGACCCTTAGACCACACAAAAATCAACCCAAAATAGGTTAAAATTTTGAAAATTAAAAATGTAATTTTGAAACCACAGAACTCTCAGAAGAAAACACAGGGAAAATATAACAATGGTCTTAGAAATGGTACTGAAAGCACAGGCAACAAAGACAAAAATATACACGTGGGACTATATAAAATAAAAGGCTCTGCACAGCAAGGGAATAATCAACAGAGTAAAAGGACATCTTATAGAATGGGAGATAATATTTGCAAACCATGTATCTGACAAGCTTCTACTATCTGGAATATATAAGGAACACTTAAACTCAGTGGTAAACAAAACAAAACAAAACAACAACAACAAAAATAACCTAAATTTTAAAAACAGGTAAAAGGTTTGAGCAGATATATTTTTTTGAAGATTTTATTCATTTATTTGACACAGAGAGAGAGGTCACAAGTAGGCAGAGAGGCAGGCAGAGAGAGAGAGAGAGGGAAGCAAGCTCCCCACTGAGCAGAGAGCCCAATGTGGGGCTTGATCCCAGGACCCCAGGACCATGACTTGAGCCGAAGGCAGAGGCCTTAACACACTGAGCAACCCAGGCACACCTGAGCAGATATATTTTTAAGAAGACATACAAAGTCTAAAAGATATATTTTTTAAAAATATGATCAATGTCACTCTCATTAGGGAAATGTAAATCAACTCAAATGAGATATTACCTCACAACTGCCAAAATGGCTATTATAAAAAAAGACATGAGTTGGCAAGGATGCAGATACATAGAATAGAAATGCTTGCGTGCAGTTATTGAAATGCAACATGTGCAGCCATAGAAAAGCAGAATGAAAGTTCCTCCAGAAATTAAAAATACAACTACCATATGATCCAGAAATCCCCATTCTGGGTACTTATCCGAAATAATTTAAAATAGAATCTCAAAGAAATATTTGGAGTTGTATATTCATGACAGCTAAGAGCTAGAAATCACCTAAATGTCTGTTGGCTAAAGTACAGATAAAGAAAATATGGTATAGGGGCACCTGGGTAGCTCAGTGGGTTAAAGCCTCTGCCTTTGGCTCAGGTCATGATCTCAGGTTCCTGGGATCAGGCCCCACATCGGGCTCTCTGTGCGGCAGGGAGCTTGCTTCCTCCTCACTCTCTGCCTGCCTCTTTGCCTACTTGTGATCTCTATCTGTCAAATAAATAAAATCTTAAAAAAAAAAAGAAAAGAAAAGAAAATATGGCATATAATACAGTGGAAGATTATTCAACCTTAAAAAAGAAGACAATCCTGTCATATGTGACAACATGGATAAGCTTTAAGGACATTATGCCAAGTGAATTAAGCACAGCCACAGAAAAACATATACTACAGGATTTCAGATATATGAGGTATCTAAAATAGTCAAACTTGAGGAAGCAGAAAGTAGAATCATGTTGCCAGGCACTGAAGGAAGGTGGATACTGGGAGTTGCTACCGAGTAGGTACAGAGTTTCAGAGAAGCCAGGTAAAAAGTTCTAGAGATCTGCTATACAGCCATGTACACATAGTTAACAATATTGTACAATTAAGAATATGTTAATAGGGCAGATTTCAGGTTATGTGGGTTTTTTTTTTTTTACCACCTAAACCAATGATTATCATAATCATAATTATAAACCCAATGAGTTATACCTATTGTAGATGAGGAAATAAGCTTAGGGAAGATGCCTAATGTTTGTCTCTGTACCCTTTGTACACAGTTTCAGTGTCTGAAATGGTGATTCCTCCGTTTTGCAACCCAAATTTTAGCCTTATTTTTTTTAGCCTTATTCAATACCTAATTACAACTACCTCACTCTGTTCTCTCCCTCATTCCACACTCACTAAAGCTGGTCAAAGACTTTTTCTCTCTTTTATTACCTCTCTCTCTCTCTTAATATTCCCCGGAGAACTCTGAGGAATTTTTGGTCTCCTATAATTACTATACTACAGAAAATACTATAGTATAAACTATACTATAATTAAAGCTCAATCAAACCAACTCTTCCTTTTGCAGAGCATAAAGATATTCCAACTATAGGTGCTCTTTTGTTCTTTGGAACTACAGATACCTCCCTTCGCTCTTCCAGTTTCCTCAACATGCAGTGAAAAGCACTGCTCCATAAGTCATAAAGTAGAAACTTGATTGATCGACGAGGATTCAGAAGCAGACATAATTTAGCAAAACCCGGTCTGGGCTTTTTTCCAGAAAACGTCCTTTAATATGTTAGGTGAAAAAGAGGGAAGCAGTTCTCACATTCAACACTGTTGGATACCACTTTGGCAGGAATTTATTTTGTGCCCAATATTTTAAAAAATCATCATCTTAATGATGCAGGTGAAAATAATAGAGGAAACTTAGTTTCGTGGCTCACAGGGTGTGATTTCCTCTATTAGCTAGAGGCATGCATCACCGCAGATTTGAAATTCCTTCATCTCACCTCTCTGAATCTCAGAGCAATATCTATAAGCCCCACCAAAGAGTGTTAATGAGCCACAAAAAGATGGTCAATAGACTTTTCTCCTTCAGACTAAGAATCCAGTTAGTGATAGAGAAGTTAAGGATGACATTCGAGTTCACCTCTTAGATATTCAGACCAGTTTCTCTTTTTAAAATGTGTCCATTGTCAAGAAAAAGCTAAACAGTATATGGTCTTTGGTGGTCAATCCAATATCAAAGGTAACTGTCCCTCTCTGTACTTAAAATGACCTCAATTTGTAACTACCTGGATTGCTTCCAGAGTCATCCATAATTTAATTATATTTATCCCAGCTCACCTAGAAGAACTCAAAATGAAATGGTGACTTTGGTTTGTGAGGTCAGGATCAATAGCCATTAAGAGAATGAGGAGATTTTTAAATCTAGGGAAAAAGCAAGTACTTAAAATACCCCTTGCATCAGCCTCAAAATTCTGGGTTCTCAGACAATGCAGATATGGTGGCATTTTATCACGATGCGTTATGCAGCTTTAATGCCCGGAGAGGTAGGAGTTAATGCAAGAGTTGATTGTCGGTTAGAAAAAGAGCTAAAAGTTCAGCTTTCAGAGTATTTTGGACTTGCATGGCACATTTAGAGAGGCAGACAGATCCTGAAGGAGGACTGAAATAGATGAAAGCTATAAGATAAGAAGAAAATTCAATGTAAGCCAAGTGTATGAGCTTCTCTAATCATGTCATTGGCATCATGTAAATGCCAGACACCATTTATATACAGCTTAGATATAGCAGATGTTGGCATTTAAGTATAGGTTGGTTGAGAGAAAATTGCCCTTGAATGGAAGAGGAAGTTTACTGGCAGAGAAAAATGATTTTCTCAGTTAACAGTTATAACCCCAATAATAGAATTGTTTTCAACCAGAGGTTGCGGGGTGGGAAAGGAGGAGAGATATAATGATACTTCAATTCCAATCTAAAAAAGAAAAAAAATCAGCTTCAGTTGAAATTGCAGGATGTGTGGGTTGTATACATAGAACCTTCTCCTCCCTCTCTTCTAAACCTCAAGGCTTCATGTTAAATGGAACAAATCACATCCTTCGTGGTTCTGCTCTGTTTGGTACAGCTGCTTGCTGCAGGTGGTGCCCTAAAAATATATTGTTTGTTTATTTTGCAATATAGCAGTCTGCAGAGTGGTACCTAATAGGGCACCAGCTCCCTTCTCTTTCTGTCAGTGAACCAAATGATGAAAGACGGAGACCGCCGCCAATCCTAGCATGAAAAGGCCCCAAAAAGAGGCACAGGTTGTGCTAGAGGCTCAGCTTCTGATAAGTTCCATTTTCTTTGGATTCATGAAGCAAAGCTGACAAGCAGACTATCTGTCATCAGAGCCTCTGACTGGGTCTCAGCGAAGCCAAGCCGAGCAGCAAACCGCCTTTGTTGGGAGAATCAGAGTCCTTCTCTAGAGATTAAAAACTGTCAGCATATGGGGCTTAAAGGGATGAAGATTCCGTAAGGGATCCCAGAAAGAAAAGAAACGTGAAGATTCCTCTCAAGTAAATGTTCACGCAGATACATTGAAATAGAGCTCTCAGTAATTTTTTAGTTTGTCAGTTCAATGTTCAGATAATTTTTCCAGCCACACTGGCGGGGTGCTCACCAGTTAACCCTGATTACCTCACAGAGTTCTTGACACAACACGGTAACTAACACGTGAAATTGTTTTATACGCTATAGGGACAATGACGAAGCACAAAATTACATTTTCATTGATATGATTCTGAGGTTCCTCTCACTCAGTCCCAGATTAAGTACCACAGCATCTCTTGAAGCTTTGAAGACCGGAAGTTTGAACCAAAAAAATAAAAAAGTGCACCACGTGGTTAAGGCATTCTAATGCAGACCTCAGACTCACAATGAAAGGACAACAGAGGAGTGGCTAAGCACAATTTCTCATTACGTTTTGGCCACTCCTTTACCATCTTTTTAGTATTCAGCCTCCTTTGACAACTTGTTTCGAGCCTAATTTGTAAGCAACACAGACGTTCCCAAATTTGTGAACTAAGCACATTGCTGGAACTGAATACCAGAACAACTGTTGAGTCACTGACATGGAAATTTTTTTTGTACCTCACAGTATAATTTTACTTAAAATTGATTTTCATTGTAATTGATACAGTAGATTAGGACTAAATCAACCTAAACATGATATGTAACTAAGAGAATGGTATAAAATTACAACAAATATCATTTGTAAAATTTAGAAATTAGAAAAAAGAGAGAGAATCTGCCCTTAATTCTGGAGTGAAGAAAGAAATCAATACAGTTATGGAAAATGGGTAGGAAAAATGAAGATAAATCACTGGAAGACACTGCATAGTTGGGGTAAAAGAAACAATTTGTATTTATAAAGTTGCTGATAAGAAACTGATTAAACTTAAGAGACGGAGAGACTGAGAATCAACAAGGAGAGGAGAGCAAGGTGGACATTTCGGAATAAAAGAAGAGATAAAGAAAATCAAAATATCCTTGGAGTCATGACACTTTCTAATTTAGTCCTTGGCATTGCAGCCATATTTGTAATTAGCATTAACCAAAATCATCATGTGACAGGTAGCTACCTTTTTAGGTAAAATAACATACAATATTATGAGTGAAGTTAAGAGGAAATTAAAAATGATAGGCATATGTGTAAAAAGTCATGGTCTAACCCTAACCTTTCCCTTTTTTTATGGTGATCTAATTGCATTGGTTAAAAGCAGCTAATCAGTTCTTTAGAATATTCTCTATAACCAAGTCTAACTTTATTTAGACAATACAGATGGACAAGCTTGATTGAAGCAAAATGGGAACACTAAACAAACATCACAGCCTTCACTAATAACATTGTGACTTTGCCATCAAGTATAGAATCCTTCCTTCAAGAAAGAGCCATTTTGTATGGCTCGTCTGGAAACTTCTGTAAATCTTATGTTTTTGTAAAATATTTTTTTGTTATTCTGAAAAAAAAAAAGTTGTGGTCTTGACTCAGGGAATTTACCAATGGATTGAGAATCACAACAAAGGTCAGAGAGGAACAAATGACAGAGCCTGGACAAAAGCAACCATGATGCCATGAGGACAGGAAGAGGCAAGAGGAGAGTGAAGACCAGAAATCATATTTCCTGTTGTTTAGCAGAATGTGTGGGTTGAGAATAGTAGAGTTTAAACTCCTATTTACAGGATTGGTAAACACAAAAGGTGCAGGAGGAACATTACAGATGGCTCTTTTTCTACTATGTAAACACTATTTAGCTTAAGTGTGTCTGCCCATAGTTTTATTCTTTTTCACTCAAGTATAACATGCTAAACCATAAATCATACCTCATATTATAGCTGTCATTATCAATCATCTTTACATCCTTCCTTTGAGAATGCCTTGCTATTATTTGAAAACACGTACACGTTCCATTATTATTATTTCACCACTGTGTTTAAAAGTTCCAGTGAAAAGGAAATAGCCATCAAAGACTTATTTCTTAAAAACTTTTTATCATAATAAATGATCATGACTGGAAAGACATCCTAGAAGATAATGATATTATATATTACAAAGGCAGAGGGTAACCCTTTGTTCAAGGCCAATAGCTTGTCATGTTTTAAAAATGTCTCTATTTTAGTATATTTACATATACTTATTTTTCTGAAATAACTTCTGATTTAATATACCTTGTGATTTTTTCTGAGCTAAGTTTATAATTGTAAGATTAAATATAAGAAATGGGATTGTACATGATTCACTGCACAATTTCAGACAATTAAACTTAAATCTTATATTATTAAAGAAAACCTAATTCTTGATAACTTGTTGCAGTTTATAATCCTCACTACCATCTTAAATAAACTGGTATTTTTATTCCATGGTGTGTCTAAGCATTCTCATAGATCAAGTGATATTATGCTTCAGGGGTAAGAAAGTGCTTCAAACATTACATAGAAAAGCAGTTATTGCGCACTGATGATAATGGTTGATATGGGATAAAGCTTGCCCCTGCGTAGGTTAGTGTGTTGGTACACTAAATAGTATCACACTGACTTTAAGAATCACAGTTGTATCTGGGGAGTGAGTAAACTTAGAAATATTTAGTTCATTTTTGCCCATCACTATGACTTTGTCTGAAAAAATAATATTCTCAATAAGCAGTGGAAGATACTGTGCTAAGGAGAGGATAAATAACACAATCTTCATTGTTTTCAGGCAATTTCTTAAGAATTATCTCATTTAGTTCATAATTACAAAATAGTTTATTATACAGCTGGGTATAAGAGTTAAGGATTGTTATTCCCACACTGAATATTTTACTTTATATTTCTTACTGTGCATGTAGGGAATATCAAAGAATATTAAAAGCAAAAAAGTCTTAGACTTAATCTGACTTTAGAGGCTATTCAAGTTCTTACACTCTGCTTGTTCACTGACTCACAGAACTATTCTCCAGTTTATGACAGCACCTTTCAGAAATAAAGCAAGATACAAAAGACCATGATAACTGATTACTCAGGGTTTATTTTTTTACCAAAATTGATTGAAAGTTGTGGATAAGACATGTGGGTGCTATACTCTGAGTGACAGTGTTGTAATGGCTTTATTACTGTCTAGAGGAATTGAGAGTAGATTAGAAAGTTAAACAGGTACCCTTTATCATCACCCTGTATCAGTACATTTTGATACTTTTTACTATTTAGGAATAAACCCAGTTTGGGTTCTAAAATTAATTTGTGAAATACTGTTTACATGTTTTGTAGCCCTCAATTGTGTCATGAATTGTCCTTTCCTGATCTATTTACTGCTTCCATTCTCCTATTTCAGTAACTTTGTCATCGGAAAAATCCCTTGTTCACAACTATGATTTGGTTCTTCTTCCCATATTTTTGTGGGTATTTGTATAAAATATTCTGATGTTACAGTAGGAAAAATCATATTTATTTCATTTCATGGGTTACCACCTTTTGACAAGTAGGTCTATGTCTCTGAATATCCAGGAGAACTAAAGTTGGAGCAGTGTGTGTAACATTCGAAGCCAAGCAGCAAAGCTGTTGACCATCTTGGGAGCTAGGAAAGAAACAAAGTGCTTGTTATTCTGTCCATTTCTATATTCTGTCCATATTCTGTCCTGGCAGGAAGTAATTCTATCTTAAGAAGAAAACTGTTGTAGAGTCATGGATGTTAGACGAGGAGTCAGAAGACTCAGTTTTCAGTTTGGCAGACACAGTGTAGGTTCACAGATTCAGTACTTGATCACAGGTTAGACCCTGCAGGACTTGGAAGGGAAATGCCTTTCAAGTCACTTCCTGGAGCTGATGGAGCAACTGGAGCTGTGGTACCATTTTGGTATTATAGAATCGTGTTTGTTTGTTTACCAAATGTTATGTGTTTCTGAGCAATTCAGGATAGTAGAGAGATTAGTAGTGAAAAGAAAGCAAAGCCACTGATATTTCTGGTGAAAATTTTCAACATGACATCCATCTAGGTCCTACCTCAAGTCTTAAGGATACAGAATTTCCAGAAGTAGGTCATGTTCATGGTAATCCTTTAAACAAGTGAATAAGTAATTTCTATTCTCAGCCAGCATTAAAAACCACTGTTTTAGAGTAATTTAATGCTTAAATGTCTTTAAGCTTTTCCACTCCCATACACCCTGGAAGAATTTAAAGAATCCATTTGAAAGCTGTGTACATTTTAAATTGATGCTTGATTTTTTCATTGTTAGTTTAAAAAAATTTTTTTAAATGCATTTTATTTTTTAAAAGTAATTTCTATACCCAACATGGGGCTCGAACTCATGACCCTGAGATCGAGAGTCCCATGCTCTACTGACTGAGCCAGTCAGACACCTTCTCATTATTACTTTAAATAGTTGCTATTTAAATATGGCTATTTATTTTAGCATATTATAAATATTATCTTTTACTATTTTTTAAAGAGACATATTAGTCTTTGAAATCCAAACAATGAAATTTGAGTACCACTGTGATTTGAAATTCACCTTCTTTCATTTAAAAACATATATCCCTAAATGTGAGACAAGAATACATCAAAATCCTAGAGGAGAACATAGGCAATAACCTCTTTGACATTGGCCACAATGACTTCTTTCAACTCATGACTATAAAGGCAAGGTAAACAAAAGCAAAAATGAACTTTTGGGACTTCATCAAGATCAAAACCTTCTGCACAGCAAAGGAAACAGTCAAGAAAACTAAGAGGCAAGACAAGGAATGGGAGAAGATATTTGCAAATGACATTACAGATAACGTGCTGGTATCCAAGTTGATCTATAAAGAACTTGTCAGACTTAACACCCAAAAAACAAATAATTCTGTCAAGAAATGGGCAGAAGACATGAACAGACACTTCTCCAAAGAAGACATATAAATGGTTAATAGACACATGGAAAACTGTTCATCACTAGCCGTCAGGGAAATACAAATCAAAGTCACAGTGAGATACCACCTTACATCACTTAGAATGGCAAAAATCAACAAGGCAGAAAACAAGTAGTGGTGAGGATGTGGAGAAAGGGGAACCCTTTTACAGTGTTGGTGGGAATGCAAGCTGGTACAACTACTCTGGAGAACAGTATGGAGGTTCCTCAAAATGTTAAAAATAGAGCTACCCTACAACTCAGCAATTGCACTACTAGGTATTTACCACAAAGATACAGACATAGCGAAAAGAAGGGACATATGCACCCTCATGTTCATAGCAGCAATGTCCACAATAACCAAATTGTGGAAGAAGCCAAGATGCCCTTCAACAGACCGAATGGATAAAGAAGATGTGGTCCATATATACAATGGAACATTAGCCATCAGAAAGGATGAATACCTACCATTGACATGGATATGGATGGACCTGGAGGGGATTATGCTAAGTCAAGCAGAGAAAGAACCTTATCATATAGTTTCACTCATATGTGGAACATAAGGAATAGTGTGGAGGATCACAGGAGAAGGGAGGGAAAACTGAATGGGAAGTAATCAGAGAGGGAGACGAACTGAGAAAGTCTGGACTCTGGGAATCAAACTGAGGGTTACAGAAGGGAGGGGGATGGGTGGATGGTATCACAGGGTGATGGGTATTAAGGACAGCATACGTGGTGTTGAGCACTGGGTGTTATATGCAACTAATGAATCACTGAACACTACATCAGAAAATAACTATACTGGCTAATTGAACATAGTAATAAAAAATAAAATAAAATAAATATGTTGCAAAAACAAGTAAACAAACATGCATCCCTTCAAAACGATGCAAGTTCACAACTCAGGTTTACTGTTTACCACTTTAATAGCAATATCGTAAGCTGTATTAAAATCAGGAACCAAATCTTTGTTTTCCAATATGTCCTTCCAGATTAAAGAAGGCATCAAAGTGCAGTGTGAGCAATAAGGCAACTCATTTTCATCTGGGCACCATGCGTGTCAGCAACACCCAAAGAAGTATTCCTGCCATTCTCAGCACAATCCCAAATTAACTTGGGTAAAGGCTTTCCAAGTCTTGAAAATTCTCACCAATGGCATTCCTAGATAAGTCTTAACAAGTCAAACTGAAAATATGTATCATTAATTGGGAACAATTGGAAACATCTGTAGCTCCATCCATGTGAAGGCACATGTTTTATCTTTGAAACTTTTTTTTACCACAATCTGTCAAACAATGATTTCTATTACTTTATGCACTCTAAAAAAAACCCAAAGTTTTCCGAATAGGAAATAAATAATGACTGAAGGATGAACTTGACAGTGATCCTGTTTTTAGCAATGATCAGTGCACCAGGTATTAGACTTTTTCTAGTCATTTATGATGTTCCTGCTAATTTGCCTATGGTTTCTAAACCAATTTTAATAGTTGCGGAAGATAGTAAGTTTATTAACATTTTTACTAGTACCTTCTGCTGGTATCCTAAAAATACCAATCGTCAATCTGCCGTGAACCTAGAAGTGTGTTGGAAGTGAAGGAAATAAAGGAAAGCAAAACCCAGTAATTTGGGTTGCAGCAGTTTAGCTTAAATTTAGAGTTATTGGTCCTCTGGAGGTAACCAGAAAAAAGAAGAATTAAGCATTTGCTTCTGGTTTTTTTTTTTTTCTCCCACCCCCACCCCCAATATATTATTTGAAACTGTAACATATATTTTAAAATATAAAGTTACTTCAATACTGCTATAAATGTTTTTCCTTAAAGCTTCATTTATTTACATTTGCTTGTAAAACATCTTCCATGTTCATCATGTTGGTCACAGGAAGTGAGGTATAATGTGTGCCTAACAATCAGGAGGCACATTCACCTCCATTCCCCTCACCCATGGCAGACATGGCTAATCAACCATGGCATTCTTTGCCACTGAAGAACTCTGAATTTGGGGGTCTCGGGAATCCATTTCCAACCAGCAGCTGCTGGCATACAGGCTGCCGACTACTTCCTGTCCTTGGTACCAGAGGAAAACTTCGGTCACCGTGACCACCCTCCCTATTTGCTAGCTAAAACATCTTGGGAAAGGCGTGTAACCTGTTTTGTAGCCCTCACAGGATTGTTACACAAATCAAAAGATTTAATTCCTGTGAACACATTTTGTAAACCAGGCAGTTGCAATCACAGGTTGTTTGAAGAAATCGGCTTAATTCTTTCGGAATGCGAACACCACCATCTCTGTAGTTGATCTGCACCTTGGCTCTTCCCATACGTATTTATTGGATCTATTTTGTAAGTGTTTTTTTGTTTCTTTCTTTCTTTTTTTTTCTTTTGGTTTTATTAAAGCTATGCACACTTGTACTCCTTATGAATGTGATATCTGATACTAACTAGAAGAAAATGCTGCTGAAGGAGAAGGCTAGAAGTCTCACACCTGGCTCATCAGCACTGTGTTCTGGCAGTCCTCACTGCTCGGCTGGAGGCTGTGTGATTAATAGCCCCTCTTCCCAATTATGGGGATATTATATTCATCTTCCTTTGGCTGTAGATGGAAGATATCTTATGTATGTGCGATGCAAATGTGGGCTTTGTGAATACTAATTTCCAAATCAGCTAGGAGTTGATTGGCAGAAAGCTGAACAACAGGGCAACAGGATTGCCAGGGGTCAGGAATCTGTGAAAGAAAGGCTGAATGAAGTTGGAGGAAATGAGCTAGAGAAATTTGGAAGAGCAGTAGCTAGGAGAGCAGCAGTTTGGGAAAGCAGATCTAAGCCAGACATCCTGGAAGAGAGGGCAGCTTCAAAGATTGGTGGGAGCAAGGAGAAGCAGGGGGTTAGCTGACTTTCCAGAACACGGGGTGGAGTTAAGAAGACTACGGTATGCCACAAACTGCACAAACTATATTCTCTGTCTACCACATCCCCAAAATGCACATATTTGCAACTGGTTTGAATCCTAATGAACCTCATCCCATTTTTGATTGTGACATTGTCAAGGTCAGGGATCCTGTCATTTGTTTTTCAGGATGCCAGCAGGGAACAAGCACTCAGGAAGTATTCACTGAACCCAGCTGAATGGAATGTTGGATTGTCTGGGGGGGTGGTTATTTGGGTAACATGAAAAGGGAAGGAGCAGAAATTCAAGACACCATTTCATCTCTTAATCATGACAGCAGAAGCGATCAGAATGCCTATAGGAAGATCTAGTTGGAAGGCTTCTAATTAGTAGGCAGAGCAAATTGTTCATGGTAAGTCCCATTTTGGTTTCCCTTCTAAAACCTTAGTTAAGATATACTAGGTTTTCTGTACAGCAGATGCTTTCAGCCTGAGGCTGGCTAGACAACAGCAAGCCTAAAGACAGAAAGGGATTTGAAAATTCTCCAGGTAACTGGCTGGGTACACTGTTGCTAACTGATTCTCAGATGATCCACAGCTGGCAACGCCAAAGAAAAATGCTGGGTGGAAGAACAGGTGGAAAGGGGAGATGTAAAGATACCACATCCTGTGATGGTTTGTTCAAGCTATTTCTTACTCATATAGGGGCAATGTAGACAGCAGTGAGAGCCAGTCACTTTAATTATCGGTCACATCTGCTTTTAGGGACATTCCTTCCATCTTCTTTTCACTCCAGCCACTTTTACAGATGATTTTACTTTGGGCAGTATGTCAGCCTCAGGTCCATTGTGTTTTTTTTGTTTTGTTTTGTTTTGT
The DNA here is from genome assembly GCF_030435805.1 of Mustela lutreola. Lineage (NCBI taxonomy): Eukaryota > Metazoa > Chordata > Mammalia > Carnivora > Mustelidae > Mustela > Mustela lutreola. Next base: position 76,320,485 of record NC_081295.1, read on the forward strand.
TTAGCAAATACCTGTGTGCTAAAATTTTATGTAGGTATAATAAATCTATGAATATAGTTTATATATACACAGATTAATTCAACTCTTTAAATCAGTGACACATAACTATCCATGCACATAAGCTATATCCTTACAGCATCCTTGAGGCATGAACGGAAATCTTCCAAAATGTGTGGGTCCAGTAATAAAGGCACTTCCAGAGACGATGTTTTATCTAAAACCCCTCTCTAACACATGATCTCTTCCCCAATACCAGAAACATTTTATTTTTCCTTTATGAGAATGAATACTTCATCTAAATGGATTTTAAATAATGAAATGACTTTCCCCATCCCATCAAATCTAACTTATTTTTATTTCAAGATAATTAAAATGAACAGTTTTAGAGTTTCAGAGTATTGTAGAAGGATGTATTTATTAAGAAGTGTCTCAGGTTGCACATATTCAAGGGAGATCACTCAATGCTTTAGCCAAAACATAATTCAAATATTCTGGAAATAATTTACGATGATTTCCCAAAATTCATATTCTCCCTTCTCCTTGGCCATTTTGCAGTTGGGTAGGACTGTGTGACCAGTTCTAGACAATAAACTGCGAACAATGAGCTTCTCTTCCCAAAGAGAAACATTTCTGTGCCAGTGTAGATACTCCAGATCTATCTATGCTCTCTGGCATGGCAACCCATGATGACTGAGATGGTGGCTTCTCCACCAACCTTGTTTTTTTAGTGGCGGTGATTGGCAGAACCTTCCCTTCTACTGATCAGTAAGAATTAACATTTATGGTTTTAGTCACAATGATTTGGTAATGTTTACTAGCACAGAATACTCAGCCTACTATAGTTTAAGTGTGTGTATGTGTATGCATGTGTGTGTATCTATATATTTATTTTAAAAATCTAATCAATATATATTTGATATATATATATATATGTATATATATATATATAATCTAATACATATACATTCATATGGTTTTATTAATTCCAGAAGAATTTTATGTGAACTAATTTGAGGCTCTTCTATCCAGAACATATTATGTCTTGTTATTTAAAAATTGTTGAGTTAACATCATTCTCAAAATAACTAACTGAAGAAAGACTCAAAAAGCAGATTCTAGAGGTGCCTGGGTAGCTCAGTCATTAAGTGTCTGCATTTGGTTCAGGTTGTGATCTCAGGGTCCTGGGATTGAGCCCTGCATCTGTCTTCTTGCTCTGTTGAAAGCCTGCTTCTCCTTCTCCCACTCCCCTTGCTTGTGTTCCCTCTCTTGCTGTCTCTGCCAAATAAATAAAGTCTTAAAAAAAAAAAGCAGATTCTATTTGCATTATTTGTCATCAACAATTTTAAGGCTATGTACAGCAGTTCTAGATCTACATGAAGTCTAAGAAAGATCTGTACATACAGGCTATGTAAGAAATAATTGGAAACATGTATAATAAAAAAATTGCCTTTATAAGCCCTGTAAAATTATGCATTTAGGCTTAGTAAAAGTCTTTCTTAAGAAAAGGTTATATTTGTTTCACATTGTCATAGTGATACAACATAAAATAATATGTTTTTTTTTTGAGTATTTATTTATTAGAGAGGGAGAGAGAGCTCATGAATCAGGGGAGAGGCAGAGAAAGAGGGAGAGAGAGAATACCCAGCAGATTCCTTGCTTAGCAGGGAGCCTTATGTGGTGCTTGATCCCATGACCCCAAGATCATGACCTGAGTTGAAATCAAGAGTGGGATGCTTAACTGACTGAGCCACACAGTCACCCCCAAAATAATATGTTTTATATAATAGACATGTATTATACAATTATGCTCTAGAAATACTGTATACAAATATGGAGGAATCCTTTATAACTCTTACTGCCCCCTGCTGGGGGGTTTCTTTTTCAGTTTAATACAATATAAATGGAGGCATGACAGTCCTAGAAGCAGAATTTATGAAAAACTGAATTGTTTTGAAAAAGCGGGGAAATGATAGAAGGTGATGAGTTGTACTTCAGAAAATTCTAGGAAGAAGAATATTAGCAAACAGAGAGGAGAATTCCCAGGGTTAGCAACACAGACAGAAAGAAGCACTAGGGGAAAAAATATCTATTGAAATCATATAAATTTTACATCATGTTAGTTGTGAAGACTCTCTGATCTTTCTGCAGGAATCTTTGGAAAAATCTTATTTACCAAAAGCCAAATGATCAAACCCTGACTGATTGAATTTCTTACATAAAATGCTGAAGATGCCATAGCCTATTTACTAATTTACCAATTGATGACTTTTTACTATGCCCTGGTTTAACCTGATAAATGTCTATAGAAAGGGGCATTAATTAGAAAAAATCAAATAGCCACACTTTATCCACAGATTCCATTTGTGTGCACTAAATCTGCATGGCGATAAAACAATTCTAAAAGCACTAGAAGAAGTGGTTGATGGTCAACACTTACTGCGAGAACAATCTGGAGGGAACTATGAGCCACTTCTATGTACTGGTACTCCAGAAAACACCCTGAGACCGTGATGTAGCGATGGTCTTCTGGGGCCCAGTCTGGTGCAGGTGTCACTGATGTTACCGTACATCCTGGTCCATTCTCCATCCACCAAGATCGGTGCATTGAAATATTAAAAGTCAGGATAAGGTCTGTTTCCTGCAAGAAGGCAATTTATAAGGATGAGAATTACTTTACAAAGGTTAGTCAGCTTATTTTAAGGGACTGACTTGGTGTTTTCCAATTGGAAATGTGTTTTTCCCCCCTCCCCTTACCCTATTTTATGGACAGAAAGGAAACATCCCAAGTGAAAGTTATGTGTCTATAGATTCCATTTATGAGGCTTGCTTGACTACAACATAAATAAAAATATTTACTGGTAAAATTATCAATGACTGACATTAATTGTAACATTGAAGAGTTCTTACTCTTGGGGACTTACAAATATTACAAAAGGAGTGATTTAAACTATTTTAAAATGTGAAGTTCATCATATTTTAAATCAGCTACTTTTTCAACCTCAGAATATTTACCTTTTATACATTTAAATACTAAAGTTGTACTTCAATTTGGCAAAATTTAATATAATGTGGCTAAAACTAAAATTTGTATGAACTTTACCTAATAAAACATATCATTATTTGGTCAAAATGTTTCTTAGGAAATATTAGCAAATTCTTACAGAGTAGAGATAATAAGTCAACAACCCTTTCATTGAAGTTCAGCATGTTAGGTAATGTGTAGCCATAATGGAATGGGAGGTAAATTTCTGTACTTAGAGAGTTTATAATTACATACACAAACAGGCAGACACATGTTGTCTTCCAGGAAGAGAATGACTGAAAGGAAAATGGCAAACACATTCTGTTACACAGTAAGTCAAGGGAAGATGAGTCCTAACAGAGAGGGTCAGTGGTAGAAAATATAATTATTTCACTCTCAGTGATAGTGCTACAAGGTAATAAATACCAACTATTCTTACTCCAAAATGAGATCCTAAGAAGGATCTGCATAAGAAGATCCTGCATAGAAAATAATCTTAAATCAGGTTTTGTGACCTCACTCACTCGCTCACACAGAATGTGAACACTCACTTGAACACTCACTCACACAGAATGCCTGGAAAAGTTCAGCTGAAGTGGTCAGGGGATTTGTAGATTGGAAGGATGATTCCTCTGGAGCGAACTATGGTATGAGTCACATGATCTCCAGGGACGGAGCAAGTTAATCCTCTTTCTTTCCAGCCTATTGACAAAGGCTTCAAAGCACCTCTTGCAACCTGGGAGGTAGAGCAGACTAGTTTCTGACTCAGGCCGGATACATCTTAAAGAAAGCCTGTGGGTAGAGCTACCTGCAAATGGCCAAACAAAAAGTTTCTACACTTTTTGATTACATTTATTGGTTTTTGAATGTTGAACCAAGCATGCATATCTGACACAAACCCCTCTTGGTGTGGTGTGTACTTCTTTTCGCACATCGTTGGATTCAGCTTGCTAGTATATTTTTGAGGATATTTCCATCTGTATTGTAAGAGGTATTGATCTGTAGTTTTCATTTCCTGTAATGTTTGTGTCTGATTTTGATATTAGGTTAATACTTGCTTCTTTGGAATGAGTAAGAAAGTCTTCATCTGCTTCTATCTTCTGAAAGAGATTGTAGAAAATTGGTATGATTTCTTAAATGTTTGGTAGATTTACCAGTGAACCCATTGGGCCTGATATTTTCTGTTTTGGAACGTTGTTTATTACTGATTCAATTTCTTTAATAGATATAGGCTTATTAAAATTGTCTATTACTTCTTGTGTGAGTTTTGGTAGATTGTACCTTTGAAGGAATTTGCCTAGGTTATCTAGGTTATTAAATTTGTGGTCCTAGAGTTGTTAATAACATTCCTTTATTATCCATCCAATGTTCATGAAACCTGTAGTGATGACTCCTCTTCCATTGCTGATGATATTAGTAATTTGTTTCTTCTCTGATTTTTTTCTTATTGTGGCTAACGGCTTATCAATTTTATTGATCTTAAAGAATCTGCTTTTGACTTAATAGATTTTCTCCATTGTTTTCTTGTTTTGAATTTTATTTCTGCTCTGATTTTTATTATTTCTTTTCTTTCTGTTTACTTTGGATTTAATTTGCCTTGCTTTCCTGAAGATAGAAGCTTAGTTACTGATTTTAGATCTTTCTTCTTTTCCGATATAAGCATTTAATTCTATAAATTTCCTTCTAAACGCTGCTTTCATTGCACTGCAGAGTTTGATATGTTGTGTTTTCATTTAATTTATTTGAAATAAGTTTTAGCTTCTCTTGAGATTTTTTTTATGATCCAAGTGTTATTTAGAAATATACCTTTAATGACCAAGTGCATGGGGATTTTCCAGTTTTCAGTTGTTGATTTCTTTACACTTTTGTGGGATATTTTTCACTATCTTTCTGTACTGTTTCTATCACTAATTCTTTTTTAAACTGACCAACAGAACTGCAAAAACGCATTCAATATTAATGTCTACGTGATCTAACACTTTAAACCAATCAATTCCTTGTCTTTTTTTTTTCCTGGGGATCTCTGAACTGGAGTCTCAGTCTTCTTCTCTCATCAGTCTCTATGCAACTGATGCATAGATTTGGACATGGGACTTCACTTAATATCATTAGTTCTCTCTTTCGTTGGATCCCCAGTTTCCTCTATTTGACTAAGATGACCTTAACATTCCCCTCAGTTTGACTAAACAGGTTTCTTCCTGAGTATAGACCTTGACCACTCTTTCCTTAGAGCATTTCCTTTAGAAAACTTGCAATTATAAATTCTTCCTTTGTTCCTTCAAGATGTAAATTTTATAAAACTCAGGAATGTCTTTCTCAAGTCCCTGGTAGCCATTTCTTCGAAATGTCATTGTCAAGAAAGATAACATCAATATCTCTCAGTCTCTGTGGATAGGTAGAAGTCTAACATTGAGGGGCGCCTGGGTGGCTCAGTGGTTTGGCCTGCTGCCTTCGGCTCGGGTCATGATCTCAGGGTCCTGGGATCGAGCCCCACATCGGGCTCTCTGCTCCGCAGGAAGCCTGCTTCCCTCTCTCTCTCTCTCTCTCTCTCTCTGCCTGCCTCTCTGCCTACTTGTGATCTCTGTCTGTCAAATAAATAAATAAAATCTTAAAAAAAAAAAAAAAGAAGTCTAACATTGAGAAGCAAAAATTAACAGACACAGATGACCTAATCACATTGACTAACCTCTCCAACAACGTCCTCAAGTACTTTTCCATTAGCTCAGCCCAGCATTTACAAATCTTCCTAACTTTTGTTTCAGTGGAATTGAGTTTAAGTTCTCTCCTCTGTAACAGTCATAAATAAAATTTCTTGCCTGTTTAACTTGGAGTTGAGCTCAGTACTACACTCACCTCTCTCTTCCTTATTATAGTAGTTAGAAAAACCTGTCTTTCCATTTTTAACAATTGTTCAGTGCAATTTTTCTTAACAGCTCTCATGTCTCTTTCTAGGTTTTTTCCCTTGCTTTGCAGAGTGCAAAATTCATTAGTTTCCTAAGAATAGGTGAGTGATGTCAAACCTTATGTGTTTTCAGTCAGCTTTTATATTAATCGGTATTTTTGGTGGATATATGCTTCTTTGTTGAAGAAGATTTCCTCTCAGAGTGGGTGAATATTTCTCCATTATCTTCTGGTTTCTTTTATAACAGTTAAGAAACCTGATTCCATTTTGTTTCCTGCATTTTTTTTATGTAACTGTTTTCTTTTTTCTGATCTCTTACATTATTTTGTTTTCAATAGTGAATATTTCAAAAATATTGAAAAATGCAGAGGGTCTTACAGCAATACCTTTATACCCATCACTCAATCTCCTTAAATCTTATGTTATATTTGTTTGTTGTCTTTCTTTTAATAAGATTTTATACATAAAAATAATGCTGCCTCTGTGCTCCTCTTATATATTATTTCCTTCTTTCCTTCTTCATAGATAATTACTATCATGATTTTGGATTAATACTCTCATGAAAGTTCTTTATAGTTTTACTAAATGTTTACATATTCATTAATAATATAAAATATTGTTTTAAGTCTTAAAATGTGCATATTCACTCAGGTGGAACCTAAAAAACCAAAACAAATGAATAAAAAAACAAACAAAAATTAGAATCACACTTGTACATACAGAGGACTGATGGTTGCCAGAGGGGGGGTGGATGGGTAGGGTAGGCAAAATGGGCAAAGGCGAGTGGGAGATACAGGCTTCCAGTCATGAAGTGAATAAGTCATAGGAGTAAAAGGAAAATACAGGTTATATAATCAGTGGTATTGTAATAGTGTACGGTGACAGATTAGCTGCCCTTGTGAACATAGCATAATGTGTAGACATGTTGAATCACTACATCGTACCCCTGAAACTAATTTAACATTGTGTGTCAACTATACTCAAAAAATAAATTTAAAATGAAAAAAATAAAATGTGTAAAATGTGTATACCCTCTAATTTATTTTGCTTCCATATATTTTTCAAGTTTATATAAGTAGAAAATCTTCGTTTCATATAAGTTCTATAAGCAGAACTTTGATGGCTTTTTCTTCTTTTGATTTAATTTATAGAGCATTTGGAAGGCATTTCCATCATGAGGCTGTTCCTTCCATTCCAGAAAACATTCTTGTATTTTATCTAAAATTGTTCCCTCCTCTCCACTTTTTCTGTTACTGTAGAAATTTCTGTTAGTCAGACATTTGACTTCCAGGATTAACCTCTTACATTCTTATCTTTTCTTCCCCATTGTTCATATCTTTACCAACTCCATACAGTGTTATACTGAATTATATATTTTATTTTATTTATTTTTTTTTAAGATATTATTTATTTATTTGACAGAGAGAAATCACAGGTAAGCAGAGAGGCAGGCAGAGAGAGGAGGAAGCAGGCTTCTCGCGGAGCAGAGCCTGATGTGGGGGCTCGATCCCAGGACCCTGGGATCATGACCTGAGCCGAAAGCAGAGGCTTTAACCCACTGAGCCACCCAGGCGCCCCTGAATTATATATTTTATTTTTAATATTTTGAATTTTAGGAGTTAATTATTGTCTTTGTATACTTAATATTTTTAAATTGTTTCTGATTTTTCTTAGTTTTCCGATTTTTAAAAAATTGTGATTTTCACATCAGTTTTGTTTTATCTGAGTTAATTATTTTTACTAAATAATTAAGTTGATAAATTAGTAAATATTAATAAAATAATTATCAAGCATTTACTATGTGCTATATGCAACAATCCTGCTTTTATAAGTGTTTATCATGTAGTAGGGAAAATGGACAACAAATACATAAATATATAAAAATATCAGCGTCAATGAAAAAGTGCTCCATATCACTCGGCATCAGGGAAATACAAATCAAAACCACAATGAGATATCACCTCACACCAGTCAGAATGGCTAAAATCAACAAGTCAGGAAATGACAGATGCTGGCGAGGATGCGGAGAAAGGGGAACCCTCCTACACTGTTGGTGGGAATGCAAGCTGGTGCAGCCACTCTGGAAAACAGCATGGAGGTTCCTCAAAATGTTGAAAATAGAACTGCCCTATGACCCAGCAATTGCACTATTGGGTATTTACCCTAAAGATACAAATGTAGTGATCCAAAGGGGCACGTGCACCCGAATGTTTATAGCAGCAATGTCCACAATAGCCAAACTATGGAAAGAACCTAGATGTCCATCAACAGATGAATGGATCAAGAAGATGTGGTATATATACACAATGGAATACTATGCAGCCATCAAAAGAAATGAAATCTTGCCATTTGCGACAACATGGATGGAACTAGAGCGTATCATGCTTAGCGAAATAAGTTAAGCAGAGAAAGACAACTATCATATAATCTCCCTGATATGAGGAAGTGATGATGCAACATGGAGGCTTAAGTGGGTAGAAGAAGAATAAATGAAACAAGATGGGATTGGGAGGGAGACAAACCATAAGTGACTCTTAATCCCACAAAACAAACTGAGGGTTGCCGGGGGGAGGGGGTTTGGGAGAAGGGGGTGGGATTATGGACATTGGGGAGGGTATGTGATTTGATGAGTGCTGTGAAGTGTGTAAACCTGGTGATTCACAGACCTGTACCCCTGGGGATAAAAATATATGTTTATAAAAAATAAAAAATTAAAAAAAAATATCAGCATCACAATGTAGTGATCTGAAGGGGCACATGCTCCTCAATGTTTATAGCAGCAATGTCCACGATAGCCAAACTATGGAAAGAGCCTAGCTGTCCACCAACAGATGAATAAAAAAAAAAGTTATGGGGACGCCTGGGTGGCTCATTGGTTGGGCAGCTGCCTTCGGCTCAGGTCATGATCCCAGCACCCTGGGATCGAGTCCCACATCGGGCTCCTTGCTCAGCAGGGAGCCTGCTACTCCCTCTGCCTCTGCCTGCCTCTCTGTCTGCTTGTGCTCACTCGCTCTCTCTCCCTCTATCTCTGACAAGTAAATAAATAAAATCTTTTAAAAAAAAAAGTTATGGTACATATATATGTATATGATAGAATATTATGCAGCCATCAAAAAAATGAAATCTTGCCATTTGAAAGGATGTGGATGGAACTAGAGGGTATTACTGTAAGCAAAACAAGTCAATCAGAGAGGGACAATTATCATATAATCTCCCTGATTCCTCAAATCAGAAGATTTGAGGGGAAGATCATAGGGGAAGGGAGGGAAAAATGAAATAAGACGAAACCAGGGAGGGAGACAAATCTTAAGAGACTCTTGGTCTCAGGAAACAAACTGAGGGTTGTTGGAGTGGAGGAGAGCGGGAGGAATGGGGTGGCTGGGGGATGGACATTGGGGAGGGTATGTGCTATGGTGAGTGGTGTGAATTGTGTAAGACTGATGAATCACAGACCTGTACCCCTGAAACAAATAATACAATATATGTTAATAAAACAAAAACAACAACAAAAAACATTTAACGTGATCATCTAAAACTGAAAAAAAAAAATGTCAGTGTAGCAATTAACATATGGAGTAAAATAAATTCAGTAGAGAAACAGGATAACTGACGGTTGAGTCATGGGGAAGTGTAATGCTATTTAATTATAATGGTAAAAAAAAACCTGTCCTATTATTTTGTGTTAAGGGAGTCCTGAATGGGGTGTCTGGTTGGCTCAGTGAGTTAAGTGTCGACCTTGGCTTACGTCATAATCCCAGGGTCCTGGGATGGAGTACAGCATTGACATCAGTCTCGCTGCTTAGTGGGGAGTCTTCTTTGCCCTTTGCCCCTTGCCCACCCACCTCCCCCCTGCTTGTCCTCTCTCTCTCTCAAATAAACAAATATAATCTTTAAAAAAGAGAGAGACCTGAAAGAAGTGTAGGAGTGAATAGAGCAAAGATGGGGAAGGGCATTGCCAGCAGAGGGAAGAGCTGGTAGGAATGCCATGAAGATTTTTTGTTACATTTAATTTTGTCTCTGACTTTCTGCTGGGAGTCTTTCCTTAAAAGTCTGGGTATCCCTGGTTGTTCTTTCAAATCCAAGAGGAGAAAGTTTAAAGCTTGAGTGGCAGTTATTTTGTACTAATGGGTTAGTCAGCTAGTGTTCTCATAGATGACTGGGCAGTGCCTTCCAAATTCTAGATCTATATGGAGCTGTAGGACTTTGTTCTGGGTCTCCTGGTCTACTAATGGAGTATGGTGGGCACCATCCCACAGAATGCTTGGGCTGAACTGGAAGGAGTTGCTGGTTTTGATACATTGTATGCACTTTTTTTTTTTTCCAGTATGCAGTCTCTAAATTAATATGTGTTCAGAAATTTAGCCCATGCTTACCTTTGTCTCAAGAGTCTCACTTGTCCAGAAGGGAAGCCTAACTGTATAAATTAAAGAAACTGGGACAGTCTAATTTCTCCTTTGAATAGGTTATTCAGTCCATTCCCATTCTCAGTCTTGTGCCTCACACATTGCTTACTTCTAAATCCTGTCTTTTGAAGGGCTTTATAGGTCAAATCTGTACATTGGAGCCTTTTTCCACATTTTTATAAACTTTAGGTTTTTCCATTCTGCTAAGTCACTTGCCAATCCTCCATCTATTTTTCTATGTTATGAAAAATGTTGATAATTTCTGTCCTTTTCCCCCTCTCCTATTCTCTTTTACTGTTTATAATTTTTTATTCTTTAATATCACTATAGAGGAATTTAGGGATAAAATGTAAGTAAATGGATATCTTCAACCAGCAATCATTAACTGGAAGATTCCTGGCATTATCTTATATTCTCATTTATCTTCCTGTAGACATTTAAACAAAAAACTTTGCTTTTGATATGCATTTGTACATTATTTTAACCACAAAATATAAATTCCTTGCTGTAAAACAGACAATAGAAAGGTCTTGAAATTCTTTTAATGCAACAGAACTTTCTGTGTGATCTGCTCCATGCATAATCAATAGGTTATTTAATTCCCATATATTTTGTTAAGTTTGAGCTCAAAATTATAAGAACTTTTGAGACAATGAACAAGTCTTGATAGCACAAAATAAGAGAGAAAACTGTAAACCAAATCTTGTGAATTCTACATGGATTCATATTGAAAAACATGCAAAATGGTCTCATAATTGTAAGAATTTAAAAGTTTTAAATCTAAAGAAAAATTTCATAATTATATGTTCAGATCAGTATAATAACAAAAGCACCCTTTGTATCAATAGATTTATTCATTTCTCTTAGTAAGTCTCCAAAAAGTTCAGATTGAAGGACCCCATTATCGCTCATGCCAATTTTCAAAATAACAGGGTCTGATGTGTTATAGGAAAGCTGTTATTAGCACTAAAAATTTGTTTCTGACAGGGGCTATATGCATTCAGGTCAACACAAGAACCCTAACTGCTCAACAAATAATAAGCATTTGATTAAAAAAAAAAAAAAAAAGGTTGACAAGCAAATGAGAAAAAGATACTAGTAACATCTCAAAATTTCAATAAAAGGCTAAAATTTACTTTCACAGTTATATGGCATTTGAAGAAGAGCATACATGCATGTATCTGTTCCAAGAGTAAGCAATGGAGAATCTATCACAGAGATTCAAATGTGGATAGTGGGAGAGAAATTTTGAGTTGAAGTTTAAAAAATCTAAAATGTTTTCTCAGATTCTTGGAGTTTTCTATGACTAAGTTCTTTTGGAATAATAATACTGAAAATGGATACTTTCTCATTTCTAGACTGCTTAGTCACTATCAGAAAGGCTAGAACCTGTACTTTATAATAAGTCAATTAGGTTACAGTAAGTGGCATAGTTGGTAACACACATTAAATTACTCATATACTATAGGCAAAGCCATAAAGATGTGAAGTGATAGATGTGATCCCTAACATTATGGAACTTATTGTCTACTTTCAAGGATGAGGTGTAAAGATAAAATGTAGCAATATAGGGAAGCATTTGGTAAGTACCTGAACAGAGATGTGGGCAGTCTATGCAGGGGACTTTGGAGGGTGTACTGCCTACAGGTAGCAGTGGACCAGTACTCTGGTGGGATAGCCTCCAAGAGATGAAAACTCCATCTGGGGCCAGAAAAAAGGCCAGACTTAGAGAGGCTCATGGACTGGGGAGAGGGGGAAGACTGTTTTACGTAGGGGGCCTAAATAGTCAAAATTGCAGAGTTAAGTATTTGTCTATTTAAGAACTTGATTCTTTAAGTGGCCTTAATTTTATGAGGTGAGCATTTGTGAGAAGGAGCAGTATAAAATGGCTTCGAGAAGATCTTGATTTGGGGCTGGATTGAGCAGGGACTTAAATGCCAGAATAACATCCTGGCTTATTGAAAGATTTTTGGTCAATGGCAGGGTGTGGGCACGGTCAAACCTGAACCAAGAGGAGTTGCAGTAAATGATAGTCTGCTGTGGGATTGGGGTGGGGCAGTGCAGGAAGCACGACGGAGACCAGTAAGGGTGCTGTTTGAAGCAATAGTCATTATGAAGACAATGAATGACTCATGCTATAAAATTCAAATGCTTGAACTTATTCACCCCAGACTACTGTCCTGAGTTCTTCAGGGGTCCAGGGAGGCAGGATCTAAACCGCTGTTTTCAGCAGTCAGAGGAAGATTGGGAACAAGTCAGCATCCTCCTCTCCTTATTTTAAAACATGCTTCTGGTGACGATATTAGAGGAATGCCAGCAAGCATATTTAATGGAAAGAAGTAAATTTTAACAACAAAAATGTTCTGGGAGATCAAAATAAATTAATGAAAGCATGTGCGTTTAGGGGCATCTGGGTGGGTCAGTTGGTTAGGCGTCCTACTTTTGATTTCAGCTTAGGTCATGATCTCAGGTTCTGAGATTGAGCCCTGAGAGAGTTTCCTGCTTGAGATTCTCTCTATGCTTCCCTCTGCTCTTTCTCACTTTCTCAAAACAGACAAACAAACAAACAACAAAAAAAACCCCATACATATTTAGTTGTAAGGACTCAGAGAAGTAGTTAGGAAACCTTGGGATTGAATGATATTCTGTATTAGCCTATGATGCAGGAGCTGGAATAGTGGGGAAGGCTGTATTTGACACCAAGAGTCATTTCTTTTCAATGATCTCTTATTTATTTACAGGCAATATATATTGGATTACAGTTTAAAATAACACCAGAAAGCATCATTCTATATCTTATTGCCAATATCTACATATGGATACCAATTCATAAGAAACATTGAAAAATTCTTAAAAATTATCATCAACCAGGGTTTGTTTCCTCCTGGTAAACTTAATATTCTAGCCCTAAATATAGCTCTGTTTTTTTGTTAGGATATGCATAGATCTATGCAAATCTACATATAAAAACCCCAATGCTAAATTTATCTTGGTAACATATGAAAATCAGTGACAGCAAATTATATTGTTCAAGATGCCAAGGAGAAGAAGCTGAGCAAATATAGATTTGAGAAGATGAGAAAAATTACAAATGCGTTTTATTTAACAGGTTGAATGAATGTTGCATATGTAGGAATGCAGCCCAGAACATAAGGAAGTTCCTATCTAACAACTCCAAAATCCAAAAATGTGATTCATCCTGCTATAAGATGAACTTAAGGGAAGTAGATGGGGCATCAAATATACATCTGTGCCCTTACTTTCTTTTAGAATCTTCAACTATGGACAACTTTGGGATTTAGGATTGCAGATCATAATTCAATATAACACCATAGCTGGTGTTGACTCCAGTTCCTAGTTCTTATCATTAATTATTCAAGGAAAGATTTTTACAAGTATTTCTCTGAGTGTGGAAAACATTATACCATTGCTCTAAAAACAGATGAGGGAAGTCTGATGGAATTCGGGTTGTTAAAATTCAGATTTTAAACACAAAATGTGTTTCTTCTCACTACATGGAAAGATTCACTAAAGATTTAATATAAAATGTTTAAATTTCATTTGCTATTACATATTCTTGACTGAAACATGTTTCTCATGTCTGTGGTCCAACAAAGGCCATTATTTCACTTTTCCAAATCTTATCCTGACTGCCTTCTTAGTCCAGATAAATGTTTTATGTTACCTCACAATGGGTCTGCACTTTCTGCATTTTGAGCATTGCTGCAAAAATCACATTTTAATAAAACCCTCCTCAATACCTTCTTTAACATCCTGTATATCTCTCTGCATTTAAATTAATACTCTGAGCTACTCCTTCTAAGAAGCTTTTCCTGATTAACTTCATTCTCTTTTCAGCACCACAACGTTATACCTAGTACTTCTTTGTATAGGTACATGAATAGCAATACTATCTTGGTTAATTGCTTTCTTCTTACGGGTAAAGGAGGACATGAAGCCCCAAGTACAATCACTGTTCCTTCTCAAAAAAAAATAAAAAAATAAAAAAATCCACATTAACTCTCAGATGAAGAAGAAAGTTTGCATCTGAACCATAGAGAATTTTGTTTTAAGGTGATCTTTGTAATGTTCTGAAAGAGAAGCGGGGTCGGGGAGGAGAATGAAAGGGAAGGAAAAGATGGACAGGAAAAATAATACAATAAGGAAGCCTGTGTTAATGTTAAAGTTAATTGAACCTCCAGGCTCGAAAGTCCTAATTTTTTTTTTTTTTTAAACTTTCTAAAGTTAGGACTCATCAGCTATGAGTATGATCCAAGTTTGGCAAAATGAGTCTTCTCTCTCTCACACCCTTACTAGCAGATGCTAGAGGCTGACTTTTCTCAGCTGGTTACAGTAATGAAAGATCAACTTCTCACTGACTTCATAGTTTTCCATGTACTGAAACCTCTTCAGGCAGCTTTTCCTGCTGTTTTCTCACTTCCTGTTTGTTCCTTCCCTGCAGGTATCTTTCCCCATCTTGTGAGTGTTCCTTTCCTGTCTATGAGCTTTGAACAGCGATCTGCATCCACTCTAGGGGCTTAGGGAGGCAAAGAACAGGTTAGCTATTTAAAAAGAGGATGCTACTGCCATTTCAGCACTTGTCTGAAGGCCGCCATTCCAGGTGTTTATAAAGCACATGTTTGTGGATTTTTAACTGGCGTGGAGGCACACAGGTGCTGATGATATTGAAGGCTTGGAAACATTTAAGGGACACTGAAATGTCCTTTAATAGTTCCCCACCAATACCGCCAGGCGTTATCGCAACTACATGTGCAGTCCGCCCTCAGTACTGACACGGTCATTTTCCCAAGGTCGTGAATTCTGACTTGGAGAGCATCTGTGCTTGTCTCCACGGATTTTAGCTAGTCAAGGATTGAACTGGGAGTCTGATCTCACTTGGATCCATAGTTCAAAATGTCTCCATTAAATTTGATGCCAAGGATGCTAATCAAGTATCAAGTCCTTTTCTTTGTTAACTAACTTGGAAGAGAATAGTTCATGAGAAAATGACCAAAAAATGGTAGCAAGATAGAGAATGAGCCAAGTGTTAATGTTATTGATGATGGACTTCATAGCAATTTTTCAATTACTAAGAATGAGCATAATGGGAGATGAAATGAAATACTAATCAACAAAAATTTTCTCTATAAATCTTTTTATTTTGAAGATGTGTGCCTCCTTGTCCATTATGAATTCTGCAGCTAATTGTTAAATTTGAGGCCATATATACTGTAAAGAAGAAAGGAAGTAACGTTTATGTATTCATTATCTAGTATATGCTACAACAATATTTAAGAGTTAGGGATTACTGTGCTTATTTAACAGAAGGAAAAAAATGAGACTGTGTGCATTTATAACTCTATCAAGTTATTTTTTTATTAAGGAACAACTAGACTTCAAAACTGACTTCTTGCCTTTTCACTGGACCTCGTTACCTCTTAAGAATATTTTTTTGATCACCCAATAGATCATTGCCAAAACACTATACTTGGTATTCTTCAGGAGAATGTACTAGAATAAAAAAATGGCAGACACATAATTCATACAACTTATTTCAAAAATTTCTAGATGCTGTTCAGAAACCTATTCAGCATAATACAAGACCTTGTTGTGTCCTTTTAGGTGGTTTGTCAACTCTGATCCAAAATTCACTGTACCCTGCATTTATAGTAGAGTTCTATTTGCCATGCATTTGGATGAAGAGGCTTTTAAAGATATTTTAGTTGTACTTTATCCTCATGAGAGAATTTTTTTTTAAGTGGTAAGATTTGTTTCATGTCTTGTTTTATCCTGGCAAGTACATAGATCAATACTGCTTAGAATTTGTGGAGACAAATATAAATAAACCTCTAAGTCTAAATAAAACACCTTTAAGTATGTGTACCTATTTCATTTGGTTTGCTTCCAAAGTGCTCTTTGCAGCTTTTGTAACACACAAGGCCAAGAGGCTATTGGTGGAAAGGTCGCTGTCTAGAAGAAAAACATTAAAAAACAGAGAAAAATACTTGTCATCACGTTATAGAGAGAGAGAACACTTAGTTTCTTAGTCTCCCTTAGGAAGAGAGGATATTCTCTCCAGAAGTGTAAGGGAAGACAGAATTAGAAGTTGGAGTCACAAATATGGGGAAAGAAAGAAACAGTTCAATCATTTTTGTGGCAGTGCTGGAGAGATGAGAGTGGAGTGGTAGTTCATTAGACACTAGCTCCTTCTAGAAATAGTGCCGATATTGCTGCAGCATCTCCCACAACCTAGTTCTTTTCAAAGGACGTGCTTCCTTCCAACTTATTTATTGATGATTCTCTTCTTAAGCGGATCAAAAAATGACTTGAGAAGTCCTGTGAAAAGGAATACCTTAATAATTCTCCCTCCCAAAGTGGTTGTTCAGAGCCATAAGCCAAAGAGCCATTTAATTTATATACGTTAGCAAGTCCAACATGAAATTGGAAATCGCAGAGAAAAACACTGTGGTATCATTTTAAGTTGCAGATAGATTTTGTTAAGTGACTTCAATAAAGGAGTAGTAAAATGACCAGCTATCTTCCTGCAGTGAAGATAAGGAACTGTTGACATCTAGCATTCTCGTACACTTACAGGATCTTTATAGCTTTATGATCAGCCTCTTTGTTTTGGGCTTTATGTCTGAAAACAGACACTGATAAAACTGCCTCCTGACACTGTGTCCAGGGTGGTTGTGGGAACTAAAAATCAAGTCATGAGGAAACTTGAGAGGAATTTGGGTTGAATTATCTGGAAAAGAATGAGAAGGGCCCTCATAATTGTCTTCAAATGGTTAAAGAAATATCAAATCAGAGTGATAAGACTCATCCTTCATAGCTAACTCCAGGGTGGCAGGCCAAGTTTCAAGCTAACGAATTTATCTGGAAGATAAGGCTGATGTGCCTCAACGGATTAGAAGTGCATCTAAATAGAATGGGTAGTGTTCTGTGTAATGAAGTTCTGTAGCTAGTGGTTTGCAAGCAATGGATGGATGGCCCTTTAAGAGTGAGGGGCTGTACTCAAAACTTGTACAGTCTCTTTCCTCAGAATAAGTCTGTGATTATATGAATAGAGAAAGACTAAAGATCACACATGAGATGATTTTCTGTTGCCTTGGTTTATTCGGGGCCACGGGGCCACGGGGAAGGTGAACTTCTGAAGTTCATGTGAAATAACTTAGAAAAATACACTATAATTTTAAGCCTACAAACGACTAGTTTATGCTCCACTGCTAAAATTCTGCCTCCACTGACAACTACTCATTTTAGCTCTTAAATACTACACTATGCCATATTTGACAATGGTTATATATAAATTCTCAGCATCAGGGCACTTGGAGAATCTCTTTAACAGTATCAAAATCACTTAAACACTCTTGTGAAAAGGAGCAATTTTAATAAACTTTCACCAGTGGTTGCTCAGCTAGAATCAAAAGAATGACTTGAATTTACACAACGTATCTGAAAGGATTCCTACAAAAATCCAAGCAACCTAAGAACTAAATCTAATTAGACTACTAAAAAAATCACTTACTGTTACAGAAAATAGCCACATGATTTTGAGTAACTTCAAACTTCAAAAAATTCAGTCACGGAAGAACTGAAATTTACTGCGAATCCTAAGGCTAACCTCAAACCTGATGTGTCTGACTCCTTTCACTCTAAAATCTAGTAATTAATTTTCCCTGGTGCTACATTGTCACTTAGCATGGATTGAAGCTTTAGTTTTTATTAACTATATAATTTGATTTCTCCCTAGTTGAGTTCGTGTTAATCCTTCTCCATAAAGAGAGATGTATGTGCCTGTCAGAGGTCACTAAGAATAAAGGAAAGGAAAAAGTAAAAATGTTTCATGTTCAGGAAAATTTTGAAAGAGCTCATGTAATTCATAGGAATCACTTTACCCCCCCACCTCCACCCTTTTTCTGGTCTAAATTATCCAGGTAATTATGTAATTTCTCTGCTCTGTTTGCCAATAGAAACAGGGAGTCGAGAGAGTGGGAAAAGTAAAAGACTGTGAATAAGAAGATATGAGCTCCTGATCATAGGCATCATTCTCTATATTGCTTTTTCATTCAGTAATACAGAGGAGATAATGACCATCCCTTTCCAGGTAATTGAGTACTAGAGAAGTAAAATGGGAACTGTTTCCTTTAATAAGGATGAATTTGCTCTTAGGGGTAAAGCTCTGTAAGGTACTGAAATAATGAGATTTCTGAAGATCTGTAATAATTAACCACTTTCATCTGAAGAATCCTCCCTTTGACTGGCGATTAGCACCCAGTTCAGAATCCTTTCCCATCATCTTAAGATACTTCCCACTATGGCATAGGACAGACTTGACTTACTTTCACATTATTATTTGCCCAGATCATGGACTCTGGCTTCTCCACTTTGTCACTTGGTCTGTATTCCTCCCCTGGACCCCTCTCCTCACCTGTGTTCAAGTGTAAGGAGACTACATTTGCCTGTGTATATCTTCAAACATAATATTGGCTTATTTACCTTGCTCTAGACCTTCTTTCTGCTCGAACCCAACACCTCAACCTCCATACATGGAGCCACAGTACCTACGGGACATTTCTTCTGTGCTGCTTGTGCTCCTGCCTGTGTTTCCTGACATCACAATTGGCTTTGGATCCTGGGCCTCACAGTCCTTCTCTGCCAACTGCTTTTCTAGACCCAGTGTGCATCAGCATAAATCCTGGATCTAAATATATTCCATAACTAATTACTGGCATAAGTATCTCTTGACTATGACAAGCATCTAATAGAGCTTCTGAACTGAATTATTGAGTCAATAGATTTCATGTACATGTAATGAATGTATTGTGGTCATGTGCACTCTCTATAACTTGGTTTAACATTTCTTTTTGACTGAAATGGATTTCTGGAAAATGTAACAGTTTTTGCGATATCTTAATGCCGGAAAATTTTTGATGTGTATCAGATTCAAACGGTAAACAAAGAGAGGCTAGAAGAATTGAATAAGAAACTTGAGTTCAATTAGATTAATGAATACAAGTAAGTATATCTTTACTTCTCTTAAGCTCCAGGATACTTATTTTCCTCTTTGGTGGAAAGAGAAAACAATATTTCTCCTGTGAACATGGGTAAATTATTCCTTCCCATGGGCCAAAATAAGTAAGAAAAAAAAAAATCTTGATACACTAGTTTTGGGGGACTTGACTTGAAATGGGAAATAGTACTGAGTATAAATTTTGGGGCTAGTAAAGTCTGATAGAAATCATTTCAGAGTGTTCTGGAAGCAAATGATAAACTGCTTATCAGTGTCTGAGGAAAAACCTAAAATTGCAAAAGTTAGTTTTGGGGGCAAAAGTCCCTTGAAAGTGGAAAGACTGTTCTGGTTCTGTCCTGGGCTTTGACCCCCTCTCTTCTGTAAGATTGTTATACCCCTGAGGCTTACTTCTTAGACGAACGAATTAAGAGGAAAATTAAAGGTACTTATTTCCCACTCTTTGGGTTTTCAGAGATGAGAAAGAATTTCTACTTCATCCCTCCTCAGGAAAAAAAGGATGGAAGAAATAAACCTCCTACATCTTTCCTTCCTCTTAGCCTCATCACTTCCACAAAGAATGACTTATTTGATGGATAAGTTTGGAAAAGATGTTGAGTATGCTTAGCTCAGTCATTTCTTCTCTTAGTTGGAGCCAGCTTATCTGAAGAATGCACAGGCTCTTTACAACCCCACAGGATGAAATTGGAGGCACAGTCTATATTTTCTTTATATCAATATATATGTGGATTTTTTTAAAGACACATTCCTATTTTATATTGTTATCTTTCATAAAAATATACAACTCCACCGAATTTCTACTTGGAAGCTGAATGATACCAGACTGGAGATTGGGGCGTGGAAACAGGAGGCCCAAGGCAAATATTGGAGAGAAGTCTATACTATTCAAAGGGCCCATCACACCCACAGCCTGCTTTTGAGGAATGCTGAGTTGAGACTCCCAAATCCTTGTCCATCGCTAATTGGATAATGAATATAAACCTTATACTAGGAAAGGATCAACAGAACCAGTTAGATCCTGTCTCTTGCCCAGGTTGAACATAATACATTTAGATAAATTGAACTGTATGTCACTAAAATATCCATCTCCAAGCCATTTGTGGTATTCTAAATATGCCTTGGTTTCTGGAAACTGGAAAGTGCCTAACTATTTCATGAAAATTAACTAAGATTATAGTTCTTCAAAATAATGAAGGCCATCAATGTAAAGGATAGAATGATAAGTAAGACATGATTATAGACTTCAAAGACTGTATAATCCGATACCCGGTCAATACAAGTAATTACATCATAACCTAAAATGTGTCTATAACCTTAGCAAAGATAAAACAAAAAAAAACCCACCACTTTTGAAGTTAAGGTCACATCCTATTGTGTTATGATGAAAGGCTTAATAGGGGAGTTGGTATTTTAACCAGACCTTATATGACAGAGAAGATTTAAGTAGGAAGAGATATAAGAGGGAATTGTGGGTGAAGGTACAAAGTGAACAAAAGAATTTAAAAAGGAAATATTTAAGAAAGGATGAGTAGGTCTATGGAGCCACAGTGGATTGCTTTTGTATGTGTTTGTATGTGTATGTATGTGTATAAGCTAAATACGTGTGATTATGTGAAAGTGTGCAGGCAAGAATGTGTGTGCAATTATGTGTGTATGTGTGTGTGTGTGTGTGTGTGTGTGTGTGAGCATGTGCCCCCTGGGACAATCACTGTGGGGTGATTAGGCAGTAGAGTTGGGGGGTGGCTAGAGGGAACGTGAGAGTCATGGGGCACGAAAGCAGAAACAGCTGAGATGATGGAGTAACCTTGGAACATACGGGACATCCTTTTGACTCCACTACCCACAGGTGCCCAGAATTTTTGCACAAGCTACGGAGCTAGTGTGGGTGATTGAAGGTTTAGATTTGCATTGCACAAGGAAAGGTGAAGGATGGAGACACACAGGTGCTGACAGCTTTATAGACATTATCTCATTTTATTCTCATTACAATCCTTTGGAGTGAACCTTCTTACATAGGGGGAGAGAGAACTGCCACTGAGCAATGAAGTGACTTGCTAAAGGATAAGCAGGACCTGGATGGAGTTCCTACTTGTCTTACTCCAAAGCTATTGGTTTCTCCCCAGTTTCAGAGACTTCCAAATTTTAATGGTTTGCATACTTTCTTCTTTGGTTTGTCTTATCATCACCCGTATTAGTCTCTTCTTATTTTTCTTGCTATTAACTTACACTTTAAATTTAAGTTGTAATTATTTATTTTGAAAACAAAATTCATATCCTTATTTGATATGTTGGTCATACTTTTTTAAAATACAAATTTAGAATCCTTTTCTAACACAGAATCCTTTAGCTACCAAATAAAGCTAAGAAAAACTCAGTCTCCCACTCCTCCCAACGATTCTGGCCTGGCTTAGCTCTGAATGAAGACACAGGATTCGGTGGGCCAAACTGAGACTGTATTTTTAGTCTCTACTTCAGAAAAGTGCCTTGGAGCAAGGTACAACCTACACAGCTTTATGTAGTGGCCCTGATTATACCCATTAAAAACAAAACAAAACACCCTACTTGACTGTGTACCTTCACAAACAATCCAGCACTCTTTTGGAAATACTGCATTTCACAGAGTAACAGGCGGCCCATCAGTTGTCGGAATATCTATGAATTTGCCTTTTCGACTCCTACTTATGTATGGGAACATTTAATGAGGCATGAGTAATTTCACAGAATGGATTTCCTGGATGTTTAACGCATCTTTAAATGCATGTTAGATGGACAGATTTACACACCTGGATATGTAAATGCTGCTTCTTTGGTCCATGAATCTCCACTGTATAACGCTGATGATAACAGCACAGATATCCCAGGACCTCGATATGATTAGGTCATGAGTCTATGATTCATTTACTGCATATTTTATCATAAGTTTCAGTATTTCATCATTCCCACAAACTCAGGAGGGAGGTTTTTGGATGGGACTTTTGGAATCTGGCCCTTCACCTCTGCTTTTACCCTACTTATTCTGACTTAGTTCAGAACCTGGCAGTTACTTTCTCCTTAGATATTCATGCAAAAAGCATGTTTTTGGATGGTAACAAAAATAAAGTTAATCTGATTATGATCATTACTTTTTTTAATGATTTCTTTAATAAATTTTTTAAAATTTTTTATAAACATATAATGTATTATTAGCCCCAGGGGTACAGGTCTGTGAATTGCCAGGTTTACACACTTCACAGTACTCACCATAGGACATACCCTCCCCGATGTCCATAACCTCACCACCCTCTCCCTACACCCCTCCCCCTGGTCCCCCTCAGTTTGTTTTGTGACATTAAGAGTCTCTCTTGGTTTGTCTCCATTCTGATCCCATCTTGTTTCATTTATTCTTTTCCTACCCACCCTGACCTAACCCCCCCTTCCACCCCATTGCATATGAGCATTACATTTTTAAAAGAAGACAAAGTGTTACAATAGAGAGAAGAGACTTGGGGATAAAAGACACACTTTGAATTTGGCAATTGATGGAAGTTTCTAACTGAGTAATCTTAGTGAGGTTAATTAACCGTTCTGTCTTCCTTTTTAAAATGTGGATAATACTTTTCAGGTTTTCCATGGGGCCAAAAGTCATAAAGCATCTATGGCACAAAGTGGGTGCTCGATGAAAAGAATTTCTTTTCTCTTTTCATAATAACTTTAAATTTGTTAAAAATGAAGTGAGATAAGCTATTCAAGAGTTTTGAAAAATACTGTTGATGGGCCACTGGATCCTATCCAGCTATTTGGTATCTGATTACCAAACTCACTGGCTACTTCCTGCTTGCTGTCATTTCAAGCAACGGCTCCTGCCCAGATAAAAAATAAAACAAAGGACTATGATTTCACATTCTTGAATCATAAGATCTAGTATTTTTCTTCCCTGGTCGCTAGGGTCACAGCCTTGTGCTGTGTTGCATCAGCTGTGGCGGTGAGAACAACTTTGTTTAAGAACCTGACATGTAATCAAGTCTCCAAAACAACTCCTGCCCGAACAGGTTAAGAAGATTTCTAAGAGAGGATATGTCCCAGGGAAAGAAAGAAATTACACTCAACTATGGCTTTGCGATTTATGTTTTAGGCTCTTTGATGATTGTGTTTAGTTCCTAAGTGGAATGAAGGAAGCTCTCGTGTCAGGAAGACAGAGGAGGCAAACGCAAATCAATACTGCAGAGGATGCTCAAGGAAATGACTTTTCTTCCTTCGTGGTATTTTTGATCTGTGAATGATGCATCTTAGCAATTTAACTCTCTTCCTTTAGAACAAAATAAACATCCAAAAACTGGATTTGAGAGAGCTAGAAGCGAAGATGGAAAATTTTAAGAAATTAAGCACTACAAATGAGCCAGCAGTTGTCTATCGAAATGACCCGGTGAGAACACACCATGGTGAATTTTATTTTTGATTAAATAACTTGTAACCATTTGCTCAAGTGATATTTTCAGAATCAAACCTCTAATTTTAACAGGTACCTACTCTGATTCAAGAACAACAAACCCACACCACAAATAGACTCGAACTTTTTGAGAACAACATATTGCCAGAATTAAGAGTCCTACTGTAAAAAGTGTAATTCTGTTCGCTGCTTTTGAGAAGGTGCAGAATAAATAATGTTCTGGTATCATTTGTAAAACTTTCCTCACAGTTGGGAATTAAAAAAAAAAAAAGAAGTGAAGGTGTTCCAATGAGATCAAAAGGTTGAGTCAGCTTCTGCTATATGTTCGCTGAACATTCTTTCACTCCAAACCATTCCCCCATCTCATGATAGGATAAGAAAATCGGCATTTAAGCATTGGAATTGAGCTCACTTTCTTCTCCCCTTTGTGTATCCTTAGAGTCGTAAAGCTACAAAAGACCTCAGAAATTATGTTATTTGCTGGTAAGTAGCAGAGCTAGATGAGTGTCCCAAATGTCCTAAATCTTATTGTATCTTTTATAACATTTTTATTCTTCTAGAATGGATAAACCGCACACTCCTGTCTTATTGATCTTATGGAGATCGTCATGTAAGAAAAATGCTCTCGTTTTTTCTTCCTTTCTTCAACATCTGGAGAAGGCTATGATTACTTTTATTGATCCCTTAGACTGATATATGCATCTCACATAAGAGTCCAGGGAAGTTTTCTCTTTTAAAGATGTTATAACGGGGTGTCTGTTATTATTACCTGACTGACATCCCTTTCTCTTTTCTGATAATAGGAATCACCTTGCCCTGTGATGTTAAGTTGACTAATCACAGTATTTCACCCTCCTAAACACAGTGATTTAGAAAAGGGAAAGGCCCTGTTTCAAGTAGGGACAATCAGCGTCCATTTTGGAGGACTGAAGCAAACCTCAGTGACAGAATATGTCTCCTTCTGAGATTAAATATATTGACAACTGAGTAAGTCTGCAGAGGCCTGCTGGCCTCTCTCCTACCATAGCAGGGGGCATGCCTGGGAGCAAAGCAGTAACACAGAAGAAAATGAGTCAGAAAAACAGTAGAAAAAAAAATACAAATTCTTGATGGATTCACCTCATTTGTGTCCTTAGATTCTGCTGATCCTGAAATGAGCACATCCTTAGATTTTCTAGTTCATGAACCAATACTTTCTTTTTTTTCTCCCTATGCCAGCTTGAGTTGGGTTCTTGTCACTTGAGTTTAAAAGAGTTTTGATACTATTCTTTATTCACATCCTCAAATTTTCCATAGCTAACTCTACTTGTTATTAGGCACAGTCATCATTCTCTATAACTTTAAGATCTAAGAGACCCTGCCTCTTCTTTTCTACTTATGAAGTTCAGTAGTGAGTGTTGTGCCCTGAGGAATTACTTTTGGTCTTCTGCCGATAAGTCATACAGAGCTTCCTGTTCTCACAGCTGAATGTTCCCTTTCTCCACAGATGAGAAGTCCGTCCCACTCCTTCCCTTGCAGCCCACTCATGCATGTGACTAGCTGAAGAACGCTTCTGAAGTGAAAGCCCAGGATAAAATGACGAGAAGCTGAGGAAAAATGAGCATTGTTGTGGGTGAAATGATGCCCCCTACAAATATATCCACGTCAACCCCTAGAACGTGTGAGTGTGACCTTATTTAGGAAAAGGGTCTTTGTAGATGTAATTCAGTTAAGGATCTTGAGGTAAGATCATGCTGGTTATACAGGTATGCTCTAAATCCAAGGACAAATGTCCTTATAAAAGCCAGAAAAGAAGACACAGATACACAGAAGACTCTGTAGACTCTGTCTACAGGACTGTGTCCAAGGAATGCATAGAGCCACCAGAGCTGGAAGGGGCAAAGATGGACTCTTTCCCACGGCCCCCAGAGAGGGAGCATGGCTCTTCCCATACCTTGATTTCAGACTACTATCTCCAAAACTGTGAGAGAACAACCTTCTGTTTATGGTAATTTTTATGGTAGCCACAGGAAAAGAATACAAGCGTCTAAAACATAAATGTGAAAATCAGTTATTTCAGAATCAATGAATGGATAGGTTGTTATTTTTGTCCCTGAGGTTCCCAGCCTGGGACACAGCCCTGATCCACCCTTGACAGAATTAATTCTGGAACAGGAAGAGGGAGGATAAACGGATGCAAAGCCGAGATGAAGGGGAATGCCTCCAGCCAGAGTGGAGGAGAGATTTTGAAATACAAGCCAAGTCTTATTTGGGGATCTCTTCTTTCTCAAATTCGTCATTAGGAAAGAAATATATTCTCTTCCAATCAAACTGGTAATATTTTCTTGAGGCAGTGATAGATAGTAAAAGTGCATGAGCTCTGTAATCAGGCAGGCCTGGGTGCAAATTATAGCTTCAGCCTCAGCTCTGGGATCTTGAACTGTCTCTGATCCAGTCAGAGCAAATGAGACTTCTGATCA
Organism: Mustela lutreola; assembly: GCF_030435805.1. Lineage (NCBI taxonomy): Eukaryota > Metazoa > Chordata > Mammalia > Carnivora > Mustelidae > Mustela > Mustela lutreola. Next base: position 76,346,731 of record NC_081295.1, read on the forward strand.
GTCTGAGAAAGAAACCCTTGCTCTCCTCTTACAGATTCAAATGTGAGAGGAATGTAGTGTTAAAGAGTCACTGATATATCTGCTGACTCTGAAGGGACATCTGGTTTTAGAATAAGGCCAACCAGAAAAATTGAAACCGAGATTGGGAGAGAAGTAAGACACTGGTTACATGATTTAAGATTTCCAATTCTGCTCTGCTGTGTCCTCCAGACTTTTTAGTTACAAGACCCAGTAAATTACATTTTGTCCAAGATACTTCACCCAAAGACTGTTGATACACAATGTAAAGCCACTTAATGTAATTCTTGAAATGTGTATATGCATTATAAATATTAGTATCTTATTAGCCTGGGATCCCATCAGTGAATTTCCAAAGAGTGGTTTTTCAGCCTTGGTTGCACATTCGAATCACCTGAACAGTTTTTAAAAACTCCTGCTGCCCAGTAGCATTCTATACTGATTAAATCAGTCTCTAGGAGCGAGACTCAGGCTTTGCTATGTTCTTAAAGCTCCCCAAGTGATTCGAATGTGCAGCCAAAGCTGAGAACCATTGTTTTATGGCTCACAAACAGGATTTGCGGGGAAAAGTGGGGAGAAAAGGAAGGCTTTTACTTTAAATAGCAGCCCTAAGTATTGCCTATTTATTGTGTCAAGATTTTGAAGTTCACTACCTCTGTGGAGACAGCTTCTAATCTTGTTTTTGTTCCCTCTGGCAAATTGTTGCTAGTTGTTTTTTTTTTTTTTTTTTTAGCAGAAGTTAAGAGAATATCTTTTCAGCCTTGGTAGGCTATGCTCATTTATTTTTATTCTGTGGAAAACCCTCTAAGCTTTTGAGCTTGTTATTTTATTAGGGACTAATAAATTTAACTTGACCATACATAACTTCTAAAAAGTTTAGTGTTCCACATGAACCAGGCCAACAGACTGTGCTATCTTTAAGCATTCAGCTTAGCTTATGAGAGGTATTAGTGTTATATTAATACCCAATGTTAAATTGCGTCAATTATGGATTTTTCTTTTAGGTCCCAGACTCTGTGACCATATAATACTGAAGATCACTTACCATAAATGCTGAAAACTTCTAGAGCAGTGGGAATTTGAAGCTAGCATGTAGCAAAAGAAAGGATTCTGGGTGTAAGTTCATAAAACAAGTTTTTTTGTTTGTTTTGTTGTTTGTTTTACCACTAAGTAGCTTTGTTTGCTAACGTGAACTTCAGATGTTCTCATTTATGAAATTAAATGAGTAATATTTCATCTATAAATCTTATAGGATAAGTAAGCCATAGTGATTTGCATGGATAAGTTTTTTTTTTTTATAAACATATATTTTTATCCCCAGGGGTACAGGTCTGTGAATCACCAGGTTTACACACTTCACAGCATGCTTAGTGAAATAAGTCAAGCAGAGAAAGACAACTATCATATGATCTCCCTGATATGAGGAAGTGGTGATGCAACATGGGGGCTTAAGTGGGTACGAGAAGAATAAATGAAACAAGATGGGATTGGGAGGGAGACAAACCATAAGTGCATGGATAAGTTTTATAAACCAACAACAAAGATAAAATACAAGTCAGAATTTTTGGAAAGAATACGATTACTATACATATGAGTTTTGCCTGCATGATTCTAATAATAAAGATAGTTAATAAAGTAAGGCTTATCCAAAAAGTTGTGATTTCTGGATCAAAGAAGAATTAAACCTAAAAAGCATCCAGGTAGGTCTATGGTACTGTGTCTTCTTTTCTGTTTAGTATCAGTGTGCCAAAGGGAAAGGACTTTAATATCTGTAGTCATCTGTAGGCCAGAGAGGTTTAAAAACACCAGTTTTTAGTTTAACATTATTTATTTGAGTACCTGACTCTACCAGGCACTTCTCATTTAAACCTCATACAAGGAGATAAGGAACCCAAGACCTGCTCAGGGATATTAAGAAATTTAAGGCTATATTGCAAATCAATGGCAAAACTAGAACTTAAAATCAGGTGTAACTCTCTAGCTATTTGTCTGCAATGATGTTACACTGAGCCCCAGTTCTAACACAAAACAGGTTATCATCTAAATAGTGTGACGATTGTCACACTATTCTCCCCCTGCCCCCTCCCCCCCCCAATACTGTTTTCTTGTTTAGAAGGTACAATTCAAGGCAGGAACTGTGCTGGTGCAGATTTCTTGTTCACCCTAGCCACACCCTTAGTCAGATTTTAGTTTGTCATCATAGCATCTCCCTGATGTCCTCAATACCATAGTAGAGGTGCTTCTTTTAGAGACACTGGCCACTGTCTAAGGACCTGATTTAATAAAATGTCTACCTTCTTGTTCCTAAGTACCAATACTTCTTCTAAGAGTTTTGGACTTTTTTTCCCCCTCAAGCAGAGTGGAATTACCAGGTTGAAGAACTGAATGCTTTTAACTCTTAAATTTGCTTCAGAGACCACACTGTGAACATGGAATGTTTCATTCTCCCAGTTTCCCCACAAAGATAGGAGGCTTAATTTTCAGATAATGGAAGAAACTTATATTTCAGAATTAGTTAAAACTATTTCTTTTACCCACAATCTCCAAATGGTCCTATCGGCTTCCAAGAAGTGTAGAAAAAGTTTTACCTGGAGGAAAACCTCCTCCATTTTAATGGGAGTGGAATCATAATGTTAACGTGGCACAGTCTGAGAATCTTTGCAAACCTACGGAAATGTGGCCCCTCCCAAACCCAGCTCAGATACTTTTGTCTCTTTGATCCTCAGGAAGTAATAAATCAAAATTGAAAATAATCTGGTCTTCATGTTCTAATTATGCAGTTTAATTCTTTTCCTTAAATGTGATGATTAATGTGGAAACCTTTCCAGGAACTTTTGGGAGGAGAGGAAGTTTTTTTCTATTTTTTATTCAAAAAAAGATTTGTAGAAAGCAATGCAGTCTTATTTTAGACTCATCTGAAGGAAACCAGTGCTTTATTTAAAAACCTCATGTACACAGAAACACCTGGCCCAGATGATGATTACCATATCAACAATGTCACAGCAAACTATTCAGAAGAAATGCGTTGTGAATATAGAAACGATGCTTCTGCCTTTTTCACATTTAATGGGCCGAGAATTTTAACATGTGTCTCAAAACCATCTATTGATTGAACTACTTCCTCTCTGCCAATTAAGGCATTCACATAATCTATGAATTTGCTCCTGATAGCCACCAATTTCCCCTACATCTAAGTATCTTTATTTTTGGAATTGTAGGATATACTGTTCCTTTTGGAATTTAGATTTATCACTAAAGTGGTTTCAGACTTATTGCCTCCTATTTGGAGAACAAATTAACTAATTAATTAATTAATTAATTAATTTTAACTAGACTCCATGCCCAGCATGGAGCTCAACACAGGTCTTGAACACAGGGAGAATTTGTTCTTCATTGAAATAATCCAAATATCCAAAATATGATATTAATGACCCTACTACTAGAGTCATCCTATGAAAATTACTGAAGAATTAGTGAATTTCAAACAGGTGTTATTGCTGATAGAAACTTGTGCAGAAATGCTGTTCCTTTACTCATTATATTCCTTATTTTGAATAAAATATTTGCTTTTGCATTCATTTGTCCAACTACAGGAAAAAATGCCCCATTCTCTGCCTTCTCTGCTCTAAATTCATCTTTAAGCAGACTGTTTCTTAAGCCCCAGTATCCCTTAGAATTCCCCCATTTTAATGTAGGGGTTCAGATGGGTATTTGAATTATCTGCAGATAGTCATGAATATAAAGACAATTTAATCTTCTATTAGGCTTATATTTATTAATATCTCTCCTCAATAGGATCCTCATACAAGGTAGTTACATCATAAAAGGTTATCAGAGTTACTATTTGTGACACCCCACTAAGGTTTTAGAGTTTATAATCCCATTCACAGTTTTTATAAGCTGTGTATATCCTATTTGTTCATTTATCTAGCAATCACTTTCTACATGAGTGAGTCCTTGCACTAAAGGAAGTAATAATTCAGCACATAAGGCAGCTAACATATACTTATGAAGTACTATAATACAAGATAGAACCTGATAGTTACATAAAAATATAAAGTTATGCTGAAGAGATTTACATGAGAAGAAGAAGGGAGAAGGATTCAGTGTGGATATGGTATTTAAGCTGCTCTTTGAGGGATATTTAGGAATTCATTAAGGAGAAAAGAGAAAAAGAATGGTTTGAACAATGCTTCTGGGCAAATGTGAGATATTTCTAGGTTATAGAAAACAGTATGATTTGAATTGTATAAATGAGTAAGAAAAGTGTGAGAATAGATAGGAAATTACCTTGGAACCAGCTTGCACCTAGGACGAAGAGTTTTTGTTTTATGTGTCTTATTTTCAAATACCTCTCTATTACTGAGCACTGACTATGTACCAGGTTCTAAGGGAGCTACCTTATTTGTAACATGTATATCAATTCTCATAATGATCCTTTGAGATAGGTATTATTCTACTTAATAAGTGACAAAACCAATATTCAGATAAACATTTTATCTATTTATTTATTTTTAAAAAGATTTTATTTATTTATTTGGGAGAGAGAATGAGAGAGACAGAGAGAACATGAGAAGAAGGAGGGTCAGAGAGAAAAGCAGACTCCCAGCCAAGTAGGGACCCTGATGCGGGACTCTGTTCCCGGACGCCAGGATCATGACCTGAGCCGAAGCAGTCGCTTAACCAAATGAGCCACCTAGGCACCCTCAGGTCCTAATCTAACCTAAGTTAGTTATAACCTGAGTTAGTTATAAAGCCGTTTGGTGATAGATCTTGAACTTAAGCCCAGATTTACTTGTCTCAGATGGCTGTCCTTTCCATTACACCGTACTCTTGGATATTGTTCTTCAGGAAATGGAAAGTTGTTGCATACTTCTGCAGGATGGCATATCATGACCATAGCCATTCTTGTACATGACCTCAGCTATGCACCAAGGAGGGTCTTCTGTCAGTGGTGCGGAAGATGAGGAGTTACGGGTTTTAAATAAATGTAGTCCTGAGACTAGAAAAGTTTTACCCAGAAAGTTGACAGTAGAGAATAAGTCATAGAGGTAATAAGAAAGCACGAAAAATATAACTCATACTTTGAATACTTTAAAGAGGAATCGATTTTTTTTTTTAAAGATTTTATTTATTTATTTGTCAGAGAGAGAGCGAGCTAGAGCACAGGTAGACAGAGTGGAAGGCAGAGTCAGAGGGAGAAGCAGGCTCCCCGTGGAGCAAGGAGCCCGATGTGGGACTCGATCCCAGGACGCTGGGATCATGACCTGAGCCAAAGGCAGCTGCTTAACCAACTGAGCCACCCAGGCGTCCCATAAATAGGAATCGATTTTGGATTCTGATATGGTCTAGTAAGCTACTGCTAGACCAACACTCCTGCAAATAACAACTACAAAGTTTAGGCAAAATATAAAAAGTGCCTAATCCTTCTATATCTCCAGTGTAGGCCCTGGAAAGTGAAGAAAGGCAGGTCAAAGTAGAGAGGATTTAACCCTTGGAAGAAGAGAAGGGCACACTCACTGCATGTGGCAAATAAAATTAGAATAAAAACCCACAGAATTTCTGATCAGAAGAATATGAGAACAGGGTTGAAGGCAATCATAGGTGTTGGGAAGAAAAGGGAGACCACAAAAAGCAGATAGCCAGAGGGGAATATCCCCAAATTCTGTGTATAAATCTTCCTAAATTTCTAGCTGTGTCCTGAACCATAAGTGCTGACTCCAAGTAGTAGAATGCAGGGTCAAAGAACGAAATTGAGGTTTGAGCCACTGTTCAAGGGACAGAATTTGACTCACAGTCTGAATCCAATGAAGTTAACTGCTGTCTAAAGCTAATAAATAAATGAGAGTGAAATCTTCAGAATAGATTCTGTTATCTTCAGAGCGTAATAATCCTGTCTCCACAATATAGAAATGGCAATATTCGGGGTACAGTCCAGATAAGAAGATCCAAGAAAAATTACTCATTTGGAAGAGAAAAACAATCAACTGAAGACAACCTGGCAGTAACTCAGATTTTAGAGCTAGCAGACAGGTTTTAAAACAGCTGATGTTACACTGAATGATGGGAATAAAAATATCCTCACAGCAAATTAAAAGATAGGAAATATCAGCAGAGAAGTAAAGCTATTTTTTTAAAAAAGAAGCAAATGAGAATTCTGGAACTAAAATACAAGTATCTGGGGGCACCTGGATGGCTCAGTGGGTTAAGCCTCTGCCTTCAGCTCAGGTCACGATCTCAGGGTTCTGGGATCGAGCCCCACATCAGGCTCTCTGCTCAGCAGGGACCTGCTTCCCTCTCTCTCTTTGCCTGCCTCTCTGCCTACTTATGATCTCTGTCAAATAAATAAAAATAAAAATCTTTAGAAAGATAAAAATAATAAAATACAAGTATTTGAAAAACAGTGCCCATTGGACAGACTTAATAGCAGGCGAAGATGGCAGAAAAATGAATAAAAATGAAGAGAGAGCAATAAAAAGTATGTAATCTGAAGAATAGGAGGACTAAAAATAGAAAAAAAAATGATCAGAACCTTAGGAATTTGTGTTATTATATCAAAAGTTTTAATAGCCAAAAGAAGATGTGTGAGATCTATGTGATGGAATATTACACAGCCATAAAAAGGATGGAACATTGCCATTTGTGACAACATGGATGGACCTAGAGGACATCATACTAACTAAAATAGATCAGACTGAGAAAAACAAATACCATATGATTTCACTCATATGTGAAATCTAAAGAACAAAACAAATAAATAAAGAAACAAACAAAAAAGCAGAATCAGGCCCATAAATTCAGAGTACAAACTAATGGTTGCTAGAGGGAAGGGTAGTGGCAGGATGAGCAACATGGGTTCAGGGGAGTGGAAGACACAAGCTAGCAGTTATGGAGTGGATAAGTCAAAGGACTAAAAGGCACAGCATCAGGAATTTAGTCATCATATTATAATAGCATTGTATGGTGACATATGGTGGCTACATTTGTAGTCACATAGAATAATATACAGCGGATGTTGAATCACTATGTTATATACTTGAAATGAATGTAACATTATGCGTGAACTATACTCAAGTACATTTTTTGTAAGTTCTAATACCCATGCAATTTCAATCCCAAAAGGAGAGGAAAACAAAAATGGGTCACAAAAAATATTTGAAGAGATTATGGCTAAAAATTCCCCAATTCTGGGGAAAGATCTACAAATTCAAGCAGGTTAGAAATGAAGAAAACCTTATGTAGGCACTTCATAGACAAGCTGCTAAAAAGCAAAGGTAAATAAATTTTGATGAGAGACTGCATCAGAAACAATGTAATTGAGATTACTCACTTAAAATCAGCACAGCAGTGAAGTTGAAAAATTGAAGTGGCAGCAAATGTGAACAAGTTTCATTTAATTATTCCCCATGTACTTCTCAGTGTCTCCATGTTTCAGGTGCTGTACTAAGTACTGGGCAAAGAGTGATGAATAAAATGAAGTTTTTGTCTTTCCTCACAAGAATCATACATTCTTGTGGGGAATTAAAAAAAGAAAGAAAATATTTACTTTTTCGTAATTCTGCTTGAAGTCCATACATATATTGATTCAGCAGAGCTTGAAGGATACTCAAGGTGCTATTATATTTAGGCCTTCTCTTACTCCAAAGGTAACTGGGCATTGACGTATATAAAATGATTATTTAGATTCTCTTGGTAAGTTTTTTACATTTAGAAATAGGTTGATGAATCGAGTGTTATACGAAGAAAAGCCAGCTGGATCTGGGTAAAAACTCACTGGGTAATGACCCCATTAATGGCCTCATCCAAAAACCTGGCCCTCCGTTGAATGACTAGACATTTCTTGGTATCCATGGCTTTCGAGCTCCGAGTTTTGATTTTTGTTAACGAAATGTTAAGCAAAATTGGGGTTCTTATTTATTAATTTACAATGGGAAATAATACTTATATAGACTAGAATAGTCACATTGGTAGGATATCCTCCCTGTGGTAAAGCACATAGGGAGCCAAATCATAATCAGAAACCCATTTTAATTTTACACAAGAAATCACTGTGATAGGGATAGGCAATATTCAAAGTGTAGATCCTCAGTGCCCTTTCTTCCAGGAGGCAGACATGCATAAAATATAATCAGAAGGTAGCTTGGTGGGCAGAAAGTCAGAACAAGGGAGTTAGATGAATGGAAGTTCTAATAGCATCAGGATAAGATAACCTGATGTATTCATCTCACCATCTCACAATGGTCTTGTTATTGACATGGAAATACTTAAAGTGCTCAGCCTCACTTCCCACTGGACTGTGCTTGTGTGAGCCCTGCCACCACCTGTGCACTCAAGCTCTCTTTTCTATTCTTCCAATTATTTCAACTTCTGCACATGCATGCTTTGGAGATATTGAAATGTTCAAAAAGTTACACTCCAGTCCTGCTGGCATGAGAGCTACCTGCTCTCTTTTAGATGACTTTGTATTTCTTGGCTCTTGAACATGTCAATGTGATAGTATAATTCCCCAAAGATTATCTTATTTCCCTTGTTTTTCAGTTGGTTCTTCCCAAATTCAGATGTTCCTTTAGACTACCCCATGCAAATAATGCATAATAACCATATCAGTAATCATCATCAGAGATACATAGTGAGAAATGATTTGAAGTTATACTTAAAGATGTCTAATTACTTTTGGGTATTGTGATTATATCTTTCCTGGACTTTTCCCCCCTTTTAATCCACATATTCATAAAGCTTAAAAGTGACCTTAGAGATCCTCTGACTCAATATCTTCTTTTATAGGAGAGGAGGATTCTGCCCCAGAGATTTTTAAGCCATACAATATGTAAGTTATACATAGTGGAAACTAAAGTCAGGGTCCACTGACTTCAGCCTCCCCTATTCTCTGCTGCCTTTGGGGCATAAGACTTTAAGAATTAAATTTCCACTGAGATTTACCCTATATGCTACAGGCTGGTAACTGCATCTTTTGGATATTTTACCATAGGGTAAGCACATGAAAAGAAGTAAGTTCAAGCTAGTCAATATTGCTATTAAGTTATGTGAATTTAACTTATCTAAAATAAATTGCTGCTGTACCACAAATACTAAGGAACGAAGAATTTCTCCTTTAATTAATGCAAAGCAACCTGTACTACTTGATTTTGGATTTTTTTCCCCTAGCTGTTTTCACATAAAAACTGTGTTCCCGTAAATAAGACCTTTACTATTCCAAAGAGATGGAGTGATTCAAATAAAATCTCAGCACAAATTATATAATCAAACCTCAAGACGTATAAATTATGGGAAGAAGGTGGATATTTATTTGATATATCAATGGCAATCTTTATATGAACTTTAAGAATGAATGGTAGTTCTAAGAAATGAAAACAAAACAGTAGAAATACCCACTATTTGTTTTTCTAGCTTTAAGACTGAAATTCAGTTGGTACTCACACATACTGTAGAATTTAAAGTTAATAAAAGAAATATTTTTTTTCCTAAATTGTACTGGCAGTAAAACACCCAAAATTCCAGCCCTCCCCCATCTTGAGTCTTTGTCACATTCTGGGTACCTCAGGATAGAATGGCTCTTCTGGGTTTGCCCATTTGTGTGTCTCAAAGGAGTCATACTTAAGCAGTGGTAGACAAGTTCATTATATTATAAATAGCCAACAAAAGGGAGACCAAATTTCTTTTAGTATATATGTCTATATATCTCTTTGGTTACACACACACACACACACACACACACACGTGACTATCTCATTCTGTTCTACCTATTCGGTCTATAAAGTGGATGTTCACCTACTAGTTTTTAATACTATTTACTTTCTTATCTCTTTCTTCTTCAAGGTAAATGATTCCCATTTCTTTAACTAATGAGTTAGGGTAGATTTCCAGCTCCTTCATTCTGATACCCTAAAGAAGACAACCAAACTAATAATAATAATAACTTAATGAAAAATGAAATGAAAAGGAGAATTTGAAATAATATTGAAATGAGCTAGTTCTAGTTTAAAAAATAGAGTTAAGGACACTTGATCAAACCTCTAGCATAAAATAGTGTTTTCTAAATTTTTCTAAGTGGTCTTTGATTTAATGCAATTAAGTGTTTTGGAGATTGAAGTCAGGAGTTCAATAATGATAAGAAAATTCTATCCTCTATATATGTACTTACTAAAATAAGATAAAAATGATGCATAAGGTTACAACAGAATTTGTTCTGTGTCACCTTTTCTGATTTATAAATATTCTATTGATAGCTGAGTAACTTCCCATGAAAAAAAAAACCTCATAAAATATACTACATCAGGAGAAGTGTCACTTAGAATTTTTTTTCATTTTTTATTTCACTTTGGTGTGGTCAAATGTACTGAAATCACGGAAGCAAAGTAAGTAAAGTTGCTGTCTGCTTCCTTTTCAATGTGAATCTAGAGAGAGCAAGGTTGTGTTTTGGAGATAGGCCCCAATGACACTTTTGTAGTGCAGAAAACTTGTGTCAAAGACAGCAATATTATGAGCATATAGCCAAGTGTGTCATAACATTGCATTTAAAATTGTGAAGAGTCAGAGTTTACTAATGGAAGTGAGTGAAATGGCAACATAGCCAACATTTTACTGAGTACAGATAATTTCACTCTAGAAAGATACTAAAGCACCTTGTGCTATGACAAATATTAAGTCAAAACCACAAAAACACAGTATTCATTCCAATGCATATTTAATCCAAATGCAAGGCATGAAATGGTGTGAGAATCAAACTTCATGCTCATACTTTCTCATTCATCCATCAAAGGGACATATTTTGAGTGTCTGCAAAGTGTCAGACATTGTAGTAAGTTCTGGATAATACAACAAAAGATTATAAACTCTGTGCCCTGAGTAAGTCCACAGTTTAGAAAGATGAGTATGTAGATATTATAATACACTGTCCTAAGCATTTTTTTAAAGATTTATTTACGTCAGAGAGAGAGAGAGAGTGTGTCTGTGCACAAGTGGGGGAAGGGACAGAGGAAGAAAGAATTCCAAGCAGATCCCCTACTGACTCTGAGGCCAAGACCTGGAGATCCTGATGGTGAGATCATGAGCTGAGCTGAAACCAAGAGTTGCATGCTCAACCGGCTGAGTCACCCAGGTGCCCTGTCCTAAGCATTTGTGAGTGAAAAGTCAAATACAGCAATTTTTCTTAGAGAGCAAGTACTTGACAGTGCTCTGAACCTCCTATGGCCCAGGGAAAGGAAAGGACAACTAGCTAGGCAAAGACAGCTTCACAGGAGAGCGGATGTGGGGGGCCGGGGGGAGGGGGATGTGAGAGGGGGATGTGAGCTAAATCCATTTAAACTTAGCACTACCCTGGGTTTGCTACATGGCTAGAAATCCTTCATGCACTTTTACTTACGAAGTAATTTTTAAGATTTTATTTATTTATTTGAGAGAGAAAGAATGAGAGAGCCTGAGGTAGGGAGGGTCCGAAGGAGAAGCGGACTTCCTGCTGAGGTAGGGAGGGTCGGAAGGAGAAGCGGACTTCCTGTGAGGTAGGGAGGGTCGGAAGGAGAAGCGGACTTCCTGCTGAGGTAGGGAGGGTCGGAAGGAGAAGCGGACTTCCTGTGAGGTAGGGAGGGTCGGAAGGAGAAGCGGACTTCCTGCTGAGGTAGGGAGGGTCGGAAGGAGAAGCGGACTTCCTGTGAGGTAGGGAGGGTCCGAAGGAGGAGCGGACTTCCTGTGAGGTAGGGAGGGTCCGAAGGAGGAGCGGACTTCCTGTGAGGTAGGGAGGGTCCGAAGGAGGAGCGGACTTCCTGTGAGGTAGGGAGGGTCCAAAGGAGAAGCGGACTTCCTGCTGAGCAGGGAGTCAGATGCCAGACTCCGTCCTGGGACTACAGGATCATGACCTGAGCCAAAGCCAGTCCCTTAACCAACTGAGCCACTCAGGCACCCATATCTACCAATTAACTTAAACTTCAAACTTGCCTGTACAGTAGGTAATACTATTATCTTTATTATAAAGCTAGGAAGCTGAGGTACAAGGTCACGAGTAGTAAGGGATAGAGATAGAGGGAAAAAAAAAAACAAAACAAAACCAGGAATTCTCTGGCCCCAGAGTTCAAGCGTCTAACAATACTCCATTCTCTTTTCTTCCCCCTCTCTTTTTTCAGGTAAACAGTCTCAGACACATGAATATGAAGTCTTTGAGTTCCAAAAGGGTAGAGCACGTCCATGAAGAAGTGACAAGTGTATTGATAGGCTATGGGAGGCCAGGTTCACTTTGGTGAAGGCATAGGAGAGGAGGTGAGGGACAGGTAGGGACAGACGGGGGACCCATCATCATTCTCACTCATCATCCTGTCCTCCCACGCCAAATGTTCCAGATGCCCTTTTAAATTTCTCATATAGCACAACTTCTAGGGGGCCAACAATTAAATGGATTTTATAAATATTTGACTAAACAATTCTTAACATTTGGAGATTCTATGATTTCTCTTCATCTCAGAATCTTTCAAAACATCCTATAAAACCATTCTATGACCAATGATGAAAAATAAAATAAAACTGATGTTAGCCTCAAGCTTAGTAATGATTATTGTGGCTGTCTTTCTTTTCTTCCTTTAAAATTTTTTTTTTTTTTTTTTTTTTTTTTTTTTTTTTTTACTTTCCAAATAAGATCATAAGATTTTTCTGTCTCTTGCAGCTATAAGGAAGAGTATTTATTTTCCTTCATCAGATCATTTCAACTGAGGGGAAATATCGGTCAGGTAACCAGGAGCATTGTTTGTATTCCAGACAACAACTGAAATTAAAGGTGGCTTTTTGGTTTCCTGCCTCACCCGTATATCTTCTCCCTGAACAATTCCTATGTTCACTTATATTGAGGTTTCCAAGCTCGTAAGCCACAAATACTCCCAAACCCAGAGTTTCGCCAAACAAACCACAACAACATAATAAGAGACAGCTGATTTTCAGCCATTAAGAGAATACACCACAGACTGACAAATCTTTACGGGCATATGTATTTCCTCACTCAAATGTCATTAACACCACCACGCTGCAGCCAGGTGACAGTGGGGTGAAGAATTAGAGTGTGTAGGCGCCTGCCTGTGGCCAGAGATGTTGTTTAATGAGCATCTTGACCCTCTGGGTCAGCTTTTCCATTTCCCTAAGTCATGGCAAAACTGTCAGCCCCAGGGCTGGATGTGAGCCACAGAAATATTTTGTTTGTCAGGCACAGGGTTTTTTGTGTTTTGTTTTTAAATCTCAAATTGTTTGCCTACATTTAAAACTCGGATGTTTCCATAAAATATTGGAATGCCTAGCTTCTTTGGAGACATTGAAGGATTTGACAACATAGGGTTCGTTAGGAACTCAGTTGGAACAGAGTGGCCACAGATTCCCCTTAGGGAAGGCACATTCTCTTCAAGCTCAGCAGCATCCTGGGACTTCACCCCCAGACTTAGCTCCAGAAAATATTTGAATTCTCTTCCATTGCTTGCACTGCTTCAGATTGGTTAGACCTCCCTCCGCTCCAAATATATTGCTATTTATTACCTCCATCTCCTTGAAGGGTAAAATAAAGAAGACAACGCAGTTTGTTTTCCAAAACATTTACTGAGTGCCTGGTTTGTGCCAGTAATCTGTTAAGTGCTAAAGGTAGGGGGGCATTCACATGAGTAAATGTCATCTCTGCGTTTAAAGAGCCTGCAAACTGATCGTAGAAGAAAACGATGACAAGAGATCACGGTAAAGCCAAAAAGTGTGATTCATGTAGTAATGAAAACACGGGTTTTATCACAAGCAGTTCCTTTTTTAGCTAATGCTTATAAGAAAGACATATCAAACTATATGTATGTATACATATATGGATATATACACACACATATCCATATACACTTACTCATATATGGACACACATATGTATATATATATGTGTATAACAAAGAATAAGATTACTATACCAGTGTGACAGTAGTAACTTGAAGATCATAGTTATATAATAAAGTCATACTTTATCATAATCATTTAAAATGAACATAATCATTTAAAATGATCATTTAAAATGAATGGGACGCCTGGGTGGCTCAGTGGGTTAAGCCTCTGCCTTTGGCTCAGGTCATAATCTCAGGGTCCTGGGATCAAGCCCCACATCAGGCTCTCTGCTTAGCGGGGAGCCTGCTTCCCCCTCTCTCTCTGCCTGCCTCTCTGCCTACTTGGGATCTCTCTATCAAATAAATAAATAAAATCTTTAAAAAAAAAAAAAAAAGAAGAAGCCCTCCTTTAGAAAAAAAAAAAAAAAGAACATTAGGGACTAATGTCTTTACAGAATCCATTTGAATCATTCCAAAGCTCATATAAATTATGAGTGACAACAGGTTTTCACAGCATTCCAAGTTCATTCCTCTCTCTTGATCCCATTTCTTTGTGCCTTCCAGAAACAACTCTAAGTCCAACACACTCCAAAACTTCCCCTCCGTAATTTCACTTTTCCCCATTGCTGACAGTTCATCCTTACGTTGATGAATGACCTGACAGTGCCATAGGCTTAGTGGCATAGGAAAGTACTGTTAATTCCCCATTTGTGTGAACCAACTGCTATTCTATTTAATTGTTAACCAATGTAATTGGGGTTCTTTCTTGAAATATAGTTCAAAATTATAAATATGGATTCTAAACCCCCTCTTTGGAAGAAGAAAGAGTGAGGCTGGTGATATGAACACACATTGATTCACTATTGCTATTTACTGTTAAAATTACTGATTTACTATGACTATTACTGATTTACTATGACTATTATTGACTGACTTCATGGAGATAAAACTATCAAAGTTCTCTTTCCTTTTACTTTTCCCCTTTTCTTGATTTCATGTATCTTGCTACTAGTTATTTTTTGAGAAGGATTTATTACTATTTCCATTATAGGTATACACTTAGCATTAATATAAAATGCTAGAAATTATGAAATTTTAATTTTCTTCCTCGATGTAAAATTCCATTTTGATATCTCCAATGGATGTATAATTGAAGAAGATGTCGGTAAATTTTACTAAGCTGTTTAATACTTCAATGCAAAACTCCTTTGATAGCTGAGTTTTAAAAAAACTGCAGTGTTGAAGACTATAGTACTGAGATATTACTAAATGCAAACAGCAAGTAGAGGTGTGATTGTGAACTTATTCAACCATTCACTTCTGCTCCCTCACCCTGGGAAAAAAAAATCACTCTTCTTTGGACAGGAAATAAAGTTGGCATGAAATTAAAAAAAGAAAATGCAGAAGTCTTCTGGGAAGAGCAAACCTCAGGATGCTATCTACTTTTCTTTGCTCTGAGATCAAGGTGGTTCCAAGAAATAGAATATTTATGAGTACAGAGTTGTAGGAGGTGAGTAGAGGTACTATCACTTTGGGAGGGTTTAAAATAGAGGTCAAATGGAAATTTTAAATATGTATAAAACTTAAATGATGAAAACCAGCACCAACCTAACTTGAGGTCTTTACTTTAAAAAAAATTTTTCCCTAAAGTCCAAATCCTTAGGTTTCAAAAGCTTTTGTATTCCCAAAGAGTTCATCCTAGGAAAAGATGTGGGGAAATACCCCCATGAAATACCTCATAGTACAATCTGGTACTGTCTATTCCATCTTCAATTAATTTTGGCACGTTTCTGTACATGGGGAACTGACATCTCTTTCCCCCCTCTCCGACTTGTAGTTTGGAATTATTAATGGGAAATGTGCTTAATTATATTCAATCAAGCACTTTGTTGTATGTAGTCTTGTCTTATTTTCTAATTGTACTCTAAATCTTGTTTTCCATCAAGACTGCATGCTAGAGAGGAAGAAAATATGTCATGTACTTTATTTCTTTTAACTCAGCCACGCCATTTTTAAATAGTACCATGGAAGCAGTAAGGACTCAATAAATGCTTATTCATCAGGACCCCCAAAGCACCCTAACTATACCACTAATTTTCTTACAGACTCAGGGAATAAAAGTAACAACCAGTTCATAAGTCGCCTTAATATTTCAAAATTATTTGTTTGTATAAAACAAATAATAATAATAATAATTTTATTTATTTATTTAATAAAAAATGTATTTGTATAAAACAAATAATAATAAAAATTTTATTTATTTATTTAATAAAAAAAATATTTGTTTGTATAAAACATTCTTCTTTTACTTTCTCTTTACATTTCCTAACAATAACAAAGATTGAACCCAGTTGTTAAAATATTGTTACAAAGCTACATGGAACAGGGGTTATTACTCTCATGTATACTGTGAAAGTGTCTCTTTATGTGTTTGATTTACTTATGAACCCAGTGCAACAAGAGCAAGGCCAGGTGTTTCTATTCCTCTGTTCATTCATTTGACAAATATTAATGGGAATCTTCCCTGCACAAGACATTCTGCTAGGAGCTGTTCAGGATACAAGGATGAATTGGTAGAGATCTTGCCCTCAAGTCTTATGATACTTTGTTGTAAGGAATACAGTCAAAGGCAGGTGGCAAGGCCACTGAGTCTAGAGCCCTGAAATCTGCAACCGACAGATTCCTACAGCATGACATGCAAATGAATAAAGTAACTGGGAGGGTAGATTCCATTTCTCAAATAGATTAAGTACTTAGAGAAGTACCTTTTAATTGAGGAAAAATGATGTCACTTCTCAGATTTTATATTTTTACTTTTATTTGTTAAGTATTAATATTAAAACATATTTAGTATTTTTTGATGATGATAAGAGGCAAAACTACCAGAAGTGTTGAACAAAATCCAGGGATGATTCATCTATTAGTCATGAGAAGAGGAGGAAGGCAGAGAAAGAAAAGAACAGAAAAGAGGGGAGGGACAGAGACTATAGGAAGGAAAGAACTTTAGAAGCCTGAAAATGTTTTAATTCAACCCAAATTTATGAATAATATGCAGATTGTGGAGGGTTCTGACACTTGTTAAGATAGCAAATGAGCCAAACGAAGGTCTAAGAAGGAAGGTAGTAGCAGTTAGGGATTACATAACATTATCTTAGTATTTGTACTTAATTAACTATTTTAAAAGATTTATTTGTTTTGAGAGAGAGGGAGAGAGAGTGCCTGAGTGGGGAATGGGCAGAGGAAGAGGGAGAGAATCTCAAACAGAGACGAGATTCCCAGCCTGGCAAGGGGCGTGGTCCATCCCTTAGCCCTGAGATCATGGCCTAAGTCAAAACCAAGAGTCAGATGCTCAACCAACTGAGCCACCCAGGTGCCTGGGTGTATTTAATTTAAATCAGTGCTTCTCAATATGTAATGCGAATATGAATCACTTAAGGATCTAGTTAAGAGTTCATGTTTTTGGGCCTTGGAGTTTCCAGTTCAGTAGGTCTGGGGTAGGGTCTGTCAATCACCCAGTGGTTTTTAGCTATGAGAACTATAAGAAATGCTGCTTGCTACTCTGCTCTGATCTAGCCCTTGCAGAGAAAACTATCATCTTGATCCTCAAAGAAAAAGTGTGTCCTGTAGACTCTTTATATCTCAGACCTACAATTGTGGTATGACCACCCTCTGACTGCAGCAAACCTCAAATGGCTGAAACTTAGTTACCATCTTGAGATGGTAACTAAGGCCCTGTGAAGTTAGTTTTGTGATACCTCATCTACTGAAACCAACACTGCTGAAATCTATCTTGGGTTGATTCTTTGAGTTTAGGTAAGGGGAAATGGTCACATTCATTTGGTCACTCTAGAGGTGACCACACATCTGTTTTCCCAGGACAGTCCGCTTAGACCCATTGCCCCATTTTCTTGTTTCTTTTCACTCTTCAAGTGTACCAGTTTGGGCAATTAATTATATGGTCATCCTATGTAAATATAATAGAAAGGAAGAAAGAACTGATACTGTACAAATCCTAATTTGTAGAGCAACTCAATGAGGAATGGTAAGTTTTGATGCAGTTTAATCAAATATTCTATTTTGTAACTTCAATAATTTTAAGGTGACTTAACACCCAGAATGAGTTAAACTGAAGTAATATCTTAATTCTACCTCCATGAGACAGTTGAAATGAATAATTCTTGATTTATTTCTCTGAGAAGAATGAAATAATGTTAACCAAAATGTATGTAATGGAAGTGAAGATGCAGAAAATTAAGGAAAATTAATATCAAAATTGACTGTCAACAAAACCATTTCAAATTACAGTAGTAATATGAATACATACTTCGAGAAGAGTACAATTTTTCTTTGAAGGAAGACATGACACATAACTGTGCAGAATCATTTTCAGTAGCAGAGAAGGGGGAAATATCAAGATACATAAAGTTATTAGATCTTTTGGAATAATAGTGTGTGGCTTTTGTGGGTTTGGATTCATTTAATCTTTACGGCTGCTCTTTGCTTCTTTTGTAAACTGAGGATCACATCTCCTAACAGGGCTGTTGTGATGATTAAGTTATAAAGGTGAAATAAAGTAGTATATTATAAATGATTTATAAGTTCTGGTTGCAAAGCATGAGCCTGTCTAATCTCTATACTCTATTATGCCCACTGCTCAGTGTTTGTATAAGTAGATGACCAGATGTCATTAGATGAGATCTTTTAGTGAGGTCGGCCATAGTTGATTCTTTTTAGGTGTATTAATGTTGGGTCAAATACCATTAGCAGCAATTATTATATATAAGGACATTGTGGAAATAGACGGGACACAAAGGGACTTGGTCCTTTGAGGCTTGTAAATAGTGCAGGTTCTACATACCAGAATGGGGGTGATTTAGGAGATTTTCATATCCAAATACAGATTTTAGAAAAAGAAATGAGGATTGACAATGTTTGAGTTTCCAAAGTAGGGATTTAAAAGAAAAACAAAGAACAAGAGTAATTTTGCAGAAAATAAAAACAAAAAATAAAAACAATCCTTCACCATCATAGGTTTAAGCCTTGTTCTTAGCTTTTTTCTTTTTCATATTCTATTTTCCTTTCTCCTTTTCTTATGCTGAGCACTTTCTGCCTTATGTCAATCCTCAAAATTCATCTAAAAATGGCTTATGACATGCTATCAAAATAAATTATTTGTAAGAGAATTTTGGTATTAGCTATTAAGTAATCACCATTTATACTTGTTACAAATAGGAAATTGCATAAATGAACCAGAATGAAATGATGTTTAATATAAAATACAAACATAATTTTTATGTAAAGAAATGTTCAAGACTATTTAGCCTTCACACTATCAAAAGTAAATCTTTTTTCTCAAATGCAGTTAGTATGAAACACATACTCATTAAAGCTCAGTTTTAGAATTACCAACACCTGAGACCACATGCAACCATAGAATCAGTCTACTCCTGTCATTTGTTTATTCCTCATCTATCCAATGAGTATTCAGATTTATGGAGTCCCAGTCAAGCACTAGGAACAAAGGTAGAGGACCCCAAATGGCAGTCTGTGGGCAGATTTAGCATCAAGCTATATTCTATGATGTCCATACAATGTTGATAATACCTAAAAGTTTGGAGATTCACATTAAAACCCAAATGTATACTTAAAAAAAATTAGAAGATGAGAGAACATGAGAGCACCAATTCTAAACTCCTACTTTGGGAGCAAATGTCTGGACTCGATTTGCTGTTGTCCTCACTGGTTGGGCTCTCCAGTTTGCTCTACGGCCTGTCGATTCGCATTATCTGACCATCAATGATACTTTTTCAACCATTTGCTTTGCCTGGCTCATGTCAATTGTAAGCATCACTGGAATTCCTTCATTTTCCTCACATCTTTATCGCCCACACCCCAGTCCAAACTGCCATTGTCAGTAGCCCGGATATCTTCAGCAGCCTTCCAGTGGGCACCAGTGCTTTCTGTCTTGACCTGTTACCCACATTTCCTAATCAAATAACTACTCCTCAGGCACATCACACTTTCTACAATAAAAATCTGATCATGTCACAATGGCTCCCCTATTCCCGGGCTGGGCCTTCCCTTTACTTCTGCAAAGCCCATGATTGGTACTTCTGAACTGTATACTCTAACTATGGGAAATAAGCTTGAAATGTGGCGTTTCTAAGAGTATTAAGATAAAAATATTTGTCTCAGATAGACAAGCTGATTAATTTGAAAAAGAAGCTTACTCACTAATCCAGCACTTCAGGAGCACAGAATCTTGTAAGAACTATGCAGGGTAGTTGTCAATGGACACAGGCATCAGAGCTTGAGTTCAAAAGATCAAAATCAATAGTATTAGAGGGCATTCTTTCCAAAGCATGGTAATGGTATAACTCCCATTGGCTTTAATGGAAGTCATGAAGCTAACATGCCATGTAACCTTTTAAAAATGGAAGGATTAGCATTCAACAAGAGCTGCCTCGTGGCGTGTCTATTGACAGAACATTATGCGTAGAGCTTGAATTGATCAGAGCGACTTAAATTTCTTCCCTCTTCTCTGATGTAAACTGAGTACCATATTATCCTCCCTGCCTATATGGTAATGACTTGGACATTCAAAATGGAACTCAATGGGGATTCAAAAAGTACCATCTGAAGCAGGATCTTTGGGAGATGTTATTTAGTCTGATGATTCTTCTTTTTCTGTTATTTAGTCTGATGATTCTTCTAAGAAAAATATAGAGAAGGCTTATTAAGTGCAGGGCACTGTTATTTATTGACAAACATATTTCTGATCAAAACGGGGAGACTACTTCCTTTTCTTCCACCAATGAAAATATTTGTTTTCCAAAAAGGTGAAACTGAATTATTATCTACAGGGGGCTTACATGAATTTTTTCTGTGACATATTAAAATAAAGGGAATTAATTAAACTATTTTGCAGTCGTAAAAATTCAAATACTAAATTTATGCTAGACACATTTAACCCTTTGGATTTTATTTGCTGCAACCCATGTATTCCTCAAATACTGAAATAATTTTAAAGTAAATTATTTACTTTTAAAGAGCTCAACATCTAAACATAAAAGTGAGAATAAAAAAATGAATTATAAACGTGAGTTCCTGAAAATAAATATTTTTAGTAGGGTTCTGGGGCCGCTCCCTGTCACATAAAATGTTTAATATGACATAAATCATGATTTGAAAATACATTTCCTTTTTAAAAATTAAATTTAGGTTCAATAAGGTTGACTGCTTTTATATTATGTATAAAAGCACATAAATATGTCATTGGTTTCAGATTTTTTTATAGGTTAGCCTGAAAAATAGTTGTTTCCAATTGAAAAAGCTACATATATAGATGTTATTTAGAATTCAGCTGGATACTAATCTCTAAATGTTCACTGTGTCTGTGAGTGCCCCAAAGCAGTCACTTATAAACAATCCCTGAACTGCAGTGATGGAATCCAGTCACATCACACCTGCTTGCTTTGCTGAAGTGACCATTAGCAGTCTCTTGGACTCACTGTGAAATGGTTCTCACTCCGTGGACCAATCCTTCTGCTTTCACATATATTCCCCAACATAATGAAATCCATTGGGAGCCCTGGAAATCTTAACCAGCATGGATTAGAGAAGTCATGCTGCCAGACCTCTTAACAGGCTATTTGATGCTCTGACCAGTTTTGATTTTGACAGCCTCTGACACAAGCAGAGCATACCTTGTATATTCCAGAGCATTTTGTTCTATTTCAACATACCCCAAGGATGTCACTTATCATCACCCTTCATCACACAGAGCTGAAAGAACAGGAGAGGTAGATATTCTCTACCATTCACAGCTGGGCTCCCTTTTGGCTGTGAAAGACTTATTGTGGACCATTTCTTAGCCATTCAATGATATTCAAAGAAGAACAAAGAGCACCTTTCATAAATACATTTTAACTAATTTACTTTTTCTTATTTCTAGCCCTCACCCAAGAAGTAGCCATCATCCTAATAGATGATCAGTTTTGAAGGGTGGGTACTCAGGGTAGAAGGTCCATAACTATGTCTCCATCTTCACACATAGATTAAAAATAATTTCTATTTTGAGCTGCAATACCATAAGTTTTCTTTCAGGAGGGAATTTCTATAGGATCTATTGCAGGGACAAAAGACTAAATGGAATCATGATGTCTTGCTCCAGTTAAATATGTTTTACTAAAATCCATACTCTTTTCAGTCTGTAAACATGATTTTTTCCTACAAAGAGTCTCCATGTCTCAAAATTAGTTCTTATCTTTCCATCCATCAGTTTATTTTACCTAAATTACCCTTGGTCTTTCTTACTCCTCATCACCTTTTCACTCAAGTTATTAGTTTTCAGTATTACTTATATTAAGATTTAAAATGTAGGAGAAAACTTCTATTTTCTAATAGGAGTTCAGCAGAAACCAAAGACAGTTAATTATTGCATTTTTTAAGAGGAGACCAAGGCTTGAGAAGAGGCTTTTTGCATGCTCTGTGATGGAATTTTAGGTTCTTGGGGCATCTGAGTGGCTTAGCTGGTTATGTGTCTGCCTTCAGCTCAGTTCGTGATCCTAGAGTCCCAGGACTGAGCCCCACACCAGACTACCTGCTCAGTGGGGAGGCCGCTTCTCCCTCTTCTGCTACTCTTCCCTCTCCTCATGTTCTCTCACTTACTCTCTCTCTCTTAAATAGGTAAATAAATACATAATAAATACATAAACAAGCAAACAAATAAATAAAATCTTTAAAGAAAAAGGAAATTAAAGGTTCTTGAAAGAACTACAGTGGAATATTAGGTTGAAAGACAGAAAATAGATTTGTATAACTCATTTTCTCTATGAATTTGAATATTAGTCCCCTTAAAGAGAATCTAGAAATATTTGATTTATTTTCTTCCTGAACACAGAGATAAGGGGAAGCGGGCTCCCTAAATAAAACTTTAGGAGCATGTGTACCTAGATCCTTAAGAGGAGCCAAGTAGAAACAAGTAGAAAATCTATGAATTAGGAAGTTATGTTCCAATCATGACTCTGTTAATAAACAACTTGTGAACTTGGTCACGTGGTTTAGTCCCTTATCTCTTTTGGATTTTAGTTTCCTATGTTAAATAGTATGATTTTTTTTTTAATTCAAAATATTCGCTGAACTTTTCTCTTGGATTCATTCCTATGGGGTCCACCTTGGTGCTCCTGTGAAAGGATTGTACTTCCAACCCCATTCACATCCGGTTTGGCTGTGGACTTGATTTGCACAGTGGAATGTGAGTGGAAGTGATACATGTCACATCCAAGCAGAAACATCAAGATCATATATCTCAGTAAGGGGATATATGAAAAATTACCTAGATAGAGTAACTTCTTCCTTAAAAAGTACTTCTGAGATACTACAATTTTCTGTATCAAAACTTTTTTTGATTTTTTTTTTCTGCATCAAGACCATATTTCTCAGTAAGGGGATACTAACTATGAAGAAAAATGCCAACAGAGCATATTTTTTTAATGAGTTTTAAGCCTACTGATAGTTTAGATATTTATTAACTCATGATGTGAGGTAGCGTTGACAGTTTTCAAGGATTATGATAAAACCAAAAAAGTTTTATGCTTTTGAGAGAAAGTAGATTATTATAATTTTAAACATTCAATTAATTGGGGAGATATAACTGATAAACACGAGGCATTCCAGTCAACGAGATCCACAACTACTTTTTCCTGGAAAGGCAATAATTAAAATGGTTTCAACTGTAGTTTCTCAGAAGTACTTTTTAAGGAAGAAATTATTCTATCTAGGTAATTTTTCATAAAATGAACTTAAGCTTTGAATTTTCTCAGAAAAGGTTAGACAGCTTCAAAGTTAGATGTTTTAAGAGGGAAGAACTAATGACTGTTTGACAGGTTTAAAAAGTCGTATTTGACAGCATGGTTATAGCTGTTTGATAGTAAGACTTAGATGTTCTGCTTTATTGGATGTCAGGCAGCAGAGCTGAAAGATCATCCGAATAACTTCTCTTCTTTAAAACCAGCAATTTTTCATCTAAAAGCACAAGAATAGTTTTAATCAAATGATGATCCCTAATATCCATTACAGCTCTAAAACTCTATGGCTTTATGAGCTCAGACCATTTGTTCAAGGTTAGAGGAATTTTGATTCTGTTATTTCACTCTGAACTAGAAGTCTGGATATCCAAATTCTCTAAGAATTCTGGCAGTGGCTCTGAGGTGGGTAGTTAAATAATCTTATAACTGCCTTTTCAAATATTAACACATTAAGAACATGCATTATTGCTTGCTATTCCCAATGCATTTTCACTGCAATATATAATATGACTACAATTTATTTTTCATGTAAATGGTGTTAAATGAATGAAATGAGCATTTCCATCTAATTTCATAACTCCAATTATTACTCTTTCTAGTACAGAGGATGATAGTAGGGTTGCCAGATAAAATAGAGGTGCTCACTTAACTTTAAATTGCAGATAAATAATAAATAACGTTTTAATGTATGTCCCAAATATTGCATGGCTCTTTTAACATCATCTGATTAAGTAGGTTTTCAGTCATTCATCAACTATCAAAAGAGTTTTAATCTGATCATGAAGAAAGATCTTGTTCATTTTTCTTTTTTCTTTTCTTTTCTTTTAATTGTGTTCATTTTTAAACTTCTGGAATTTCGATGGCATGATGATTAATCTTATGTGTCAACTTGACTGGGCCACAGGCTGCCCAGGTATTTGGTTAAATATTATTTCTGGATGTGTCTGTGAGGAGGTCTCTGTATGAGATTAACACTTGAATCAGTACACTAAGTAAAGCAGAATCCTCCTTAATGTGGGTGGGCACCATCTAATCTATTGAAGGCCTGACAGGAACCAAAAGGCTGTACTTGAGCTAGAACATCAATCTTCTCCTGCCTTTGGATTTGCACTTGAACTAAAACTTACACCACCAACTCTCTTGCTTCTCAGGCCTTCGGACTCAGATTGAAACTGTACCATGTGTGGCTTTTGTGGGTCTGGACTTCTCAGCCTCTATATTTAGGTAACCCAGTCACTTCTAATGAATCTGTTTATATATACAAATCCTTTTGGTTCTATTTCTCTGGAGAACCTGACTAATACCTGACGGAGAAAGAAGAAATACCCACTTTTTATATAATCGACCATGACAAATTTGGTGTGCCCTCTGTTGGTCTGCTCTGTTGATATCACTTATTGTGTATAGAATTGTTGGAGGTGGGAGACCTCAATATGCTCTGCTACTAAGGGGGACTCAGTCTCAAGCATTAGTCCTAAGCATAGGTTGTCCCTTCTGACCCTCAGCCATAACTAGCAGCCATCACCTGGAGTTCTCACATGGCGTTCCTTTCTCGCCATCCTGCAAGTCTTCAACAAGCAATCTCATCCATACTCTTGGACCCAGTTCTCACCAAGTATGACAATATTCACCTCACATACATCTAGGGCACCGGGAACTCTAGGGTATAATCTTTGATGCCTTCTCCCTAACTTACCAGTGTTCCTTCCCATATCCAGATAGTACCTAAACAAGTCAGCAAGACCTAGATCATGCAGACATCAAGTGGAGACTAAGGCATCAATCTTTCCCTCTTATAGACAACTAAACGTGATCAGTAATTTTGTTTGGGTTCTCATTCATTTTTTTTTTTTTTTAACTTAAGGAGAACCAGCAATGCTAGCATATCTGGGAAGGAGAAGGCAGAATCTGTGGCCACTAGGAGGCCATATGAGAGTTAGAGAAGGAAACTGAAGGGGACCGCATGAAAAAAACTGCCTTTTCTCATTTTCCTTCTTCTATTCTGGCTAGGACCTGTATGCTGGCCCTACACATGGATTATAGTACAAATGATGCATGTCCTCCTTATAAAGGTCAAGGAGCTAATGGTTTCTTTGGGGCTTTCCAACACAATAGATAACATCTAAGGAGTGACCAGGAGGGGTTAGAGTAAACATTTCTAAGACCACTGACTCCAGACACATTGAAGCAAGACCCATGGTTCCAGGGCATAAGTGACTTATGGAAGACATCTGAATATTCAGCCTTGTTTTGACCAGTTCATGGGTGCCTGAGAGGACACGTTCACCAGATCACCACCCTCAACAAAAACCGCAGACCCTAAGCAACGATGAGACTCTTTCTTCCCTTTCTGAGTCTCTTAGATGTCCTGTCTGTATCCACACTCTCCCTATGTCTTCAATAAACTCTGCTCCCGGGGCACCTGGGTGGTTTGTGGGTTAAGCCTCTGCCTCCGGCTTAGGTCATGATCCCAGGGTCCTGGGGTCAAGCCCCGCATCGGGCTCTCTGCTCATCAGGGAGCCTGCTTCCTCCTCTCTCTCTGCCTGCCTCTCTGCCTACTTGTGATCTCTCTCTGTCAAATAAATAAATAAAATCTTAAAAAAAAAACAAAAAACAAAAAAAAACCTCTGTTCTCACTTCCTCTCAGATCACATTTGATTTCTGTCTTGCATGAAGCCGAGGATCCTCTTGGCTGATCCAGTGGGACCAGTATGCATGAACAGAAGAGCCACTTTCCATGGATATTGCACTCTGTCAAATGGAGAAATCCTCACATCACCTCCCTCCCCTTCCTATCCTCCACCTCGTCATTCCACCTACCACATTCCCACTTTAAATTTGTGATGGTCAAGACTGCCAAATAAGTCTGGTCTCTAGTTGCCAGGAACCTTGGCAGTTGTACATTAAGAAATATGTCTTGTGTGAAATTGGCTCTGGGGAACTCAGTAACATCATCATTCTCAAAGCTCTGCTATAATCTCTGCACTACTCACAGTTTACCTGGGTGAGAAAGATGTCAATAAGTAACACATGACATCACATTAACAAAAAGAGGCTTAATTTTAATAGAAGTTAAATTACCTACAAATGTTTAATTTTTGTTTTTATTTCCTTTCCTTTACCCCAAAGTGTATGTGTTAAAATAAATTTAACATTATCTTAAGGGGGGGAAAAACAAACAAACAAACAAACAAAACCCCAAAAAACAAAACAAAAAAACATACCTCCAAGAAATTACCCGAGATATCTGGAGGCACACTGGGGTTTCACCAAAGCAGGGTTGGTGATCCCTTGCTCACAAAAGGATTGTTCTCTCAGATACTCAATAGGGGATGGATGGGGGGGCCTGACCACCTAACAAAGAGATTTTTCTGCAATTATCAGACCATCAGGTGGCTCAGAAGTCAAGTCCTGCAATGTTAGCAAAACCAGGAGGGGGAAGACAGGGTCTGTGGACATGGCCAGATAAAGGATATTGTGCTTCATTTGAAGTAGTGCTAAAGAGGAGATCAGGCTGTGAGGCTGGGACCAAAGGTAAGAGGTCAAGATAGAGTAGAAAAACACAGAGATCAGAACCTAGGTAAGGAGTCTGAGGAATAATCATGGACATTAGTAATAAGAAGAAAGATTGATACCGAATAACAATCAGCCTTGTGAAAAGAAACTGCTACAAATTGATGATTTCTAATCTCAGTTGAGTCCTTAGGATGGCCCCAAAATCTTATGTAAGAAGAACCCCAGAGGGTTCTTCTTTGATTTTTCTTTTATTTCCAACCTTTTGATTCCGCTTAAAACTTCTGACACAGCTACTTTTCACTTTTCTCTCAGTAGACAATGCTGACTCTCATTTCACTGAGCTCATCAGTAGAAAACATCTCAATTTTCTTCCTTAGCAACCATATTTATACACTGACTGTGCTTATCTTTTCATCTGCCCTCCTGTGACAGTTGAGGAGGTGCTTTTCTTCTGGTCTAATACAATCCCTGCCCTTTTCTCTCAATCTCTAGCCTCTCCCACTCTCCTTTCTCTAGATCGGGCACAAATAAATATACTAGGGTCTATTTAAAAACAAACAAAAACAAAAAAACAAGACAAAACAAAACAACACAACTCACATTTCCCTCTACCTATAGTCATAGTCATCTCTCCTTCCCCTTCCAACCAGAATTTGCTCATCTTATTTTCTTCTATCCTCTATTTTGCAGACCTTAAGATGACAGTATCAAATTTTAAGTCTTACTACCCCATGGATATATCTCTAGGTACATCAACCTCCTCTTTCCAACACTTTAGTCCTTATTCTAAAGAAACTTTCTGCAGCATGTTACAAGTCTGACATCCCCTACCCCCAACACACACCTCTTTTTGGGGGGGGGGGAAATTCTTTAGTCTTTTAATTTTTTTTTTTTTTTTAAGTTATACCAGTTTTTCTTTCAAGGTTCCAAGATTCATTGTTTATGCACCACACCCAGTGCTCCATGGAATAAGTGCCCTCCTTAATACCCAGCCTCTAGGCTCACCTAACCCCCCACTCCCCTCCCCTCCAAAATCCTCAGTTTGCTTCTCATAGTCCATGGTCTCTCATGGTTTGTCTCCCCTAATACCTTGATTGTCTGAATTCCTGTCTAGTATGTTTCATCTTTCTTAGGCTCGTCTCGCTGGCCTCCTCCTAATTGTTGATTTGCTCAGGGCTTTGTTCTTGGTTTAATCATCATTTCACTCTATTTGCTCTATTTACGTTTAAATTGATTTAATAATTTAAATTCATGACTTTCACTGAACTGAAGACTCTTCAAGCCATAGCTCCAGGCAGGTGTGTTTTGTCATGTTGAGTTCTGTATATCTGACTGGATGTCCTGCAGGAGGCCCACAAAATGACTCAGCAAGACCAAAACACAATTTATCTTCTGTGCTCACCTTCCCTCTCCACCTTCATGCTGACCTTAACCTCCTCCGTAAAGTCTGTATCTCTGCAAATAAAAGATTTCACGCCAAGAATAGTATAAGGCACTTTAAATGCACTAACTCATTTAATCCACATAATGCATTAGAAACTCTAATTATGACAAAATATAATAGCATCAGTAAATGCCTACTTACTCAAAACATGAACCTGGAGGTTACTTCAGGCTCTTCTTCCACTAATACCCTAAATATTTCCCAAGTCCCAGTTAATCTGCTTCCACAATATCTCTCAATTTTCCCTTTATCTCTAGTCTAAGTACAGCCTTAAGTCATGTGTAACAATAGCTTCTGGAACACCCTCCACGATATAGTCACAGTGACTGAAAATTCAAATCTTACTTTCTCTCAACTTCCAAAATACTTGAGTAGCTCCTTGTAGCTTTTAGAATGAATTTCAAACTTCTTAGCTTATAAGACTCTTCATGAACTCTCTCTTTATTTTTCTGCCAATTTTCTCACTTTGGAAGGAGGTACCTCTCCCTCCTTCTGCTTCCTTAGAGGTCTACACACTGTGAACTTCCACCTTTTGAGAACTGAGGTAAAGGCATCTTCTAACTCTGCCTGCACTGTTCCCTCCCTCAATTTCTTCTTCTCAGACTAACTGGTAAGAAGTCCGAGAAGAAGAAATTGGGGAAAAGATCAGTAGAACTTAAAATGGAGATACATACAGAGTGGTACAGCCAGATGACATCAATCTTTTGGAAAACAACGTTGTTAGGCAAGAGGGTAAAAGAGTAAGGTCATGAAGAATAAGAAGCATGCTGAAAATCCTGTAACTCTGTTTCCACCTTTGGCCTTTTAATAGGTGAGGAACCAAAAAACTCATCATTTCCTTTGGATGGCTGAACAAGAAGATATTGCCATTAGAGTAAAGACAAATTTCATTTAAGACGTTGAGGTCAAAGAATTCTTCTTGGAGGAGACTAAGGATTTAGAAGAGCTTGTTTAAACTGGAAGTGAAGTTCCAGAGGACACAAGGATGTGGAGAATGGGCAGTAGTGGGAGAGTGTCAGCAGACAGAAGGATAAGTTGGTCTGCTGACAGAATATAAGAAGAGATCTTCGGAAGGACTTCCATTTGGACTTTGGTAGAAAAATAGCTAGTCTCAAGTTCAAAGCAGTTATGCCACCTAGCACTTCTGAATTCTTACCACATGCCCAGCACTTGTCCAAATACTCTACATGGAATATTCTGCTCTCATTTTACTGTGGGCAGAAAACAAAACAGAGGAACACCTTCCTAGGTAGGTATAAACTTACACAGCTACAAAGTGGCAACTCCAGGTGCAAATTTAAGCACTCCAAGATGGGTGAACAGGATTGTGAAGTGAGCATATTGCTAGCATGGCTTGGACCCAACTATCGGTGAATAAATATTTTCATTGCCTCTGTAATTCAGTTCTGGGTAAAAGAGAACGTGATTTAGATCTCTTTAAAATTTTCTGAAGTAGAGGTTTCCAAAGCTTTATAGTTCAGGCAAACTTTAGCTTTTCTCATAGTCAGTCTATGCCCTTTCCACAGTTAAGTGTTAGGAATCAAAATAATTATGCAAAAGATTATGCAAAACGACTCATTATATTTTAAAGAGTGACTTGCATATTCCCAGGGTTGAGAGGTCCCTCAGTTCCTGCATTTCACCAATGACACTAGCCATGTATTAATGTAAATCTCCGCTGATACATTTTCTTGCATGTAACAGATACTAGTGGAGAAAACATTATTTATATGAGTACATAATCATATAAAAACAATTATCTAAAATTTTGAAAACTGGCCAAAACCTTATGTACCTTTTTGTTGTTTGTTTTGTTTTGTTTTACCCTCAAGGCTAATGAATATAATCTCTGTCAGACTCCAAATTTAGCTCAAACTCTACAGTCAAGGACATTTTCATTAGAGTGGACTTTCTTCATCCTCATTAAGTTGAGTAAGCATCAAGTCTTGACTCTTTTGGGTCTATTCTCTGAAGAAGAAAGTTTGGTATAGGGAAAAGTGTATGGATTTTGTATTCATCAAGACCTAATCTTAGCTTTATTTTTTATTACTTATGTGACCTTGGAAGGTTACTAAAATTCTAAGCTGTGATTCTTTAAGTGGTTAGGTCTTTACCTGAGACCACATCCCTGTTGAGTTCTTCACCCTTCCCTTTCCCACTTCACTCCCTCAGCAAGAGGTTTTTCTTGAAGTGTACTCCTCCAGGAAATCCTACACATGGAATCCTTATCCCAAAGGACTTCAAGGGAACTTGACCTATGACATTTGCACACTCTCTCTTGTTTCATTGTTGGTATTGGAGGTGGGGGGGGGGGCTGTTTCTATTTACTTGTTTTGATTTGGTTTTAAGCTATGAATTTCCTTTTTTCTAAACACCTGTGCAGACCAGTGTTCTTTCTTCTAGATTTTTGATGCAGCTGGAATATAGTTAATATTGTAACAGCTACACATTTTCATTGTGATCCTGTCCATGTCTCATCCCTGGACTATAGACTCCAAGAGGACACTTTTTTTAACCTCAGAGCCTGGCAGACGTCTCTTTTTTTTTTTTTTTTTAAAGATTTTATTTATTTATTTGACAGACGGAGATCACAAGTAGGAAGAGAGGCAGGCAGAGAGACAGAGAGAGGGAATCAGCCTCCCTGCTGAGCAGAGAGCCCGATGCAGGTCTCAATGCGGAGTTCAATGTTGGGCTCGTCCCAGGACCCTGGGATCATGACCTGAGCCAAAGGCAGAGGCTTTAACCCACTGAGTCACCCAGGCACCCCTAGCAGACTTACTTATTCACAGAATATGTGAAATAACCAACCGTGGAACATAAAATGATGGAGGAAGGGTTCTGGTTCTCTATTATTTTTATTAATATTCTTAATATTAATATTAATATTAATTCTTAATATTAATATTCTTAATATTCTCAGCAATAGCAATATCAAAAGCAAGAACAATGAGACCCTTTCAAATTGCTTTTGTAATGGACAAGAGACAAAAAATTGTATGTGTAATGGGCAGTGACAAGTACTGATCAGAGAAGGGAGGGTATAAACCAGCCTTAGAAGGAGAAAAGGGAGAGGCTAAGTGCAAATGACTCAAGGCTCTGAAAACATCCCCAAAAGAACATCCTGACATGGAGGCTTGCCTCTCACAGTTCTTCACTCCTTTACCTCCCTGACTTTTCCACATTCAATTTCATACCCTCTCTAGAGTTTTCTTCTCTACCACTCAAACCTACTCTGATTAGCTTTTTTCTTTCTTTCTGTCACATGAACCTTTCTGATCTCCTTCCTTCAAGGTTTTCTTGCCCTAGACCAGCAGAATCTAGAATTGTAAACAAGCGACTTATAAATGACCTTTGGCTGAATCCATGTTTTTTTTTTGTTGTTGTTGTTGTTGTTTTTAACCAATTCACCAATGATGGTATATTCTAATTTGTGACACTACAGACTTTGGAAACAATCATGTGCTATCATTTCTTGACTTCTCTAGAGTTTCCCAGTTTTTCAAAAGGGAACTGGGCACCAGTGTCCATGATCTTCAGGCTCACACTCACCAGATCCCTAACAAAAAGCAAAGTCCTGTACCATTTTGGTGCAGGCTGGGATGATTTCTATGTTCCTAAATCATTTGTGGTGACTGGGATTTCTCTTTGTTGCTAACATACCTAGTGCCTCTCTCATAGAAGCAAGAAATCCAAACACAATATATACCCTTTGAGTAATTGTCTTCTCTACTCTTACATTATTGATCCAGTTAGGATCCTTTCAGTTTTTCTTCAGGCACCCCAATTACCAACTTCTAGTACATAATCATATAAATAAATAAACTCCTAGCTACCCTGGAGGAACCCCAACATGCTTCTCTGGATCTTGAAGGTTTTGGCCAGTTTGTTATCTACTTCCTGTGTACTGATAGAAGCTGTTCCTTCTTTTCTTAAACCTCCTGTGAAGCCACTGACTGAAGTCCTCTTAAGAAGAACCCATGCGACTGTGATTTTGAAAGTCACCTAAGGCTTGAATTTCCCCTCTGACTTCATTTCTTGCTTTGTCCCACCCCCTGGGAATACCACCCTAATGCTTGCCACAGATAGGAAGCATGTGCCAGGAGCCACAAAGCCACCAGCCCCCATTGCAAGGCGAAAACGGCATCCCTCCCATTCCCAGTTTCTTGTTTCCCACATGTTTTGTCCCTGAGATCTAAGTATATCTCCTGACAGAATTGGTTCTGAAATGAAGATATATAGTGTCAACATTTCATATATTTCTTTCAAGCAATGAGAGCATAGGACTGTGCAGACTTCAGTCATCTATATAAAATGGATTTCAAAATTCCTACTGCAGCTAACATGCCATTCATCCACAGTACAGGTTCCTTGCAATTCTAGTTCATTGGGTCATAGTCCTGACACTGGATATGACCCCAAACCTCTGAGCACAGAAGCAATTGTCACAAAATGTCAGCAATGAAGTATAGCCTCAGGGTCTCAGGGAAGAAACTGACTGCTACAATTTAGCACATAATTATTGATTTGTTTGCCATCTGGGTGTCCCAACACAGCCAACACCTCAAATCAGGGCAGCAGCAAAATAGAGGGGAATGGACATAAGTTTACATAGGCGTTAACACAGGTGAGAAGTAATGACTGAGCATCTGGCAAGTAGTGGGGAGAGGAAAAAGAGGAGGGACATTTTGCTGCATTTTGGGGTACACTTTAAGAATTAATACACAGTTCTGGCATTTGAAGATGTAACCCTCCCCCACGTTTTCATGTTTTGAAATTACCATGTATATATCTTGTCAGTGAGTCTACTTAATATTGCTTTATTTTTCCTGGAAGACTTCTTTTTGAAGCAATGGAATTTCCTAATATGTAGTCTCACAATGAAGGAAATGTGGTATTAATAGTGACCCCAAATAATTAAGAAGAGCTGAAAGTGTATTTGAAGTTTTTTTTTTTTTGACTTAGGAAGTTCTTACAATATTTAATAAATGTTAGAATATCCTTTTTGGGGAAAACAGGTTAAATAAGTAGTTTTGAAGATTATTGAAATTATAGCTCAGTTATCTGGAAAATCCACTTATTGAATTCTCCAGCAACAGCAGAAAAATGAAGCTTTATGCTGAAAAGTCCCTACTTCTTCAGTGTTTGTTTTCCTTTAACAAGCAAAAAGAAGACACTTTGCTGAACAACCTATATTCTGTTAAAGCATTTTTGCACAGACAATTTCTGTTCCTTTCATAATGATTTATAAAAGCATGCTATATTTAACTACATAAATATATATATCTCTGATTCATAATTTTATCTTCTGCTTTTTGCTTTTAAATGATTATATACTAGGGAGATGTATCTATTCTATATACAGAAGAATAAGGAACATAACATCATTATAAGGAAGCATTAAAGAAGTGTAATATATTATTTACCATAATGAGAAAATACCCAAAATAGGTCACTGAAGTAGATTCTCCCAATTGCGAACAATACTTTTTTTATTATAAGTCAAGATGGGAAATATTTTCCAGAGGCTGCACAAACAGACTAAACCACAGAAATAACATTATTTCAGATAAATGATCAATCTCTCTATGGTCCCCGAGGCTTATTTTAAAGGAGCTTTCAGCTGGGGGTACACTAGAAAGTCTGTGATGCATGTAATAGAATGAAGAGCTCTATTACAAACCCAAATTGGTAGTACCTCTGAGTATCTCTGGGCTCACTTTCTTGAGAAGGATATATGGGCCCAAAGTCCCAAATAACTTACCATAGCTCACCCAATTATTAGTATACATAATTGAAAGTGAATTTCATTTATTGAACTGACCTGTGCTCCACGTTCACTTCTGAACCTGATATATCATTTTATATGGTGGCAAAAATTCAAAAACAGTAAATCCAAAGAAAACATAAATATGCTCAGTAAATAATGCATAGTTATTACTATAACAATTATTCATACAAGCCTCAGGTTTTTAAATTCTTATGGTCAATTTTTTTTCAGGTTCTAATTGTCCATGAATATTTTTTAAATAAATGACACTCTTCTTTTTTTTTTAATTATTTATTTATTTGACAGAGAGAGATCACAAGCAGGCAGAGAAGCAGGCCCAGAGAGAGGAGGAAGCAGGCTCCCCGCTGAGCAGAGAGCCCGATGTGGGGCTCGATCCCAGGACCCTGGGGATCATGACCTGAGTCGAAGACAGAGGCTTTAACCCACTGAGCCACCCAGGCGCCCCATAAATGACACTCTTACATTATGATAATCTTAGTAAAGATTTTTAGCAATTCTTGGATGCAGAGAGATGGAAAGGGTGTGGAAAAGTAAATTAAAGGAAATTCATACTTACAGCTATAGTATACACCGTCATTTTGATAGAAGTAATTTTTTCTTTTGCTTTTTCTTTCTTCTTCTTTTTTTTAAGTAGGTTCCATGCTCAACCTGATGTTTGCACTCATGGCCCTGAGATCAAAAGTTGACTGCTCTACCGACTGAGCCAGCCAGGCACCTTGATAGAAGTAATTTTTAATGAATTATCTTCCATGATGCTGTGTTAAGCACCATTCATTGATAAATAGACATGATCCCTTGCTGCTATAAAATTTTTACCTAGGAGAAATCACTGAGACCTGAGTAATATGTAGCCATATCGATATTGAAATGGAACCTACATGATTTACTTGGGCCATGTGCAAGCAGTGGAGCATACTCATCTAGTGATTTCTTTCAGGAAAAGAGGTTTTCCGGAAATAGCGCTATTAGGAGGATTGGACACTTGCTGCAAAAATGCTCTTTTTATAAGCCCAGCTAGTTATACTTGGTTAGGTTCCTACATGTTTAAATTTTTCATTAAAAAAAAGAGTTGATCATAATATGAGCAGAGATGTTTCCTTTCCCAATGTTTTCTACCAGGAGAGATTTTTCCTAAAGCAATCCAGTCTCGTTCCCTATCCCCCCCCTCTTCTGGTAGAGGTGGACTGAGCTGCCTCATTGGAGGTTTGGAAGAGGCCCAAGACACCTGTGCCTCAGTTTCAGCACAAGCCTTCTCTTCAGGTCTATCTGTAGAGAGCATGTGTTCTGACTTGTCTCAGCCAGTCAAATGAGCTGAGCTCCAGTGCCCTGACTTTGGGCAGGTCAATTTTTGTGGGTCACAGCCTGTTACTTCAGTAGTTCGACCACAGATGAATACTACATCCTCTGGTATCAGCTTTCACAGTAATAAGTTTTATAATCTTACATCCTACAGTTAGGTCTCCAATTCATTTTGGCTTAATTTTTGTATATGGTTTGAGAAATGGATCTTATTAACTCAGTACTAGACTAAGTAAGTATTAGTTTCTTAAAGATTATTGGTAATGTGCAAATGTTTGCCATCTATCAGTGAACTTTTCATTGTTTGTTATGGTAAAATGTATTGTTCTATCTTGGATTTTACATGGATCTTTTACCTGTACATGACTTTATGAAATCATATATCACTCATTTGGAAAATGCTGGTTCACTGAACCATTTTGGTTTTCCAAAATCTTGACATATTTATTTACAAAATGTCAAAAAAATCATATATTTTAATATTATCAAGAATCTCATTAAAAATCTTTTTATATATTTGCAAGTTGTCAAGCTTAATGTTAAACTTGTTGATACAAGTTTCAAAAAATTTCTAGTTTTTTGCTTGAAAGTTCAAATGTTGTCATTGGCCTCAAATTTAAGTTTTTGCCTTGAAATGACATGTGCTTTTGTTCATTCTCCCAAAAATGCCAAATCTAAGTTTGTATAACCATATTTTATCTGTCAGTCGTTCTTCAAAGTAAATATCATGTTCTATAAAAAAAAGGGGCTAGTTCAGTTTGCAACTCAATCACACAAATGTTTTTCCTTCCAGACAGCATCATACTTCATTCAATATGCAATAGAAGTATTTCATGCATACTGCCTAGGTTGTCACACAGAACATCGAAAAAGATGTGTCATTGAAGGTTGAAATTTAATAAACTAATAATTTTTACTGCTTGATCAAGGATATCACTAAGTGAAACTGGCTTTCTTATTCTTTTCTGTGAGTTGGGGTTTAGCCTCTCCAATCAGTGAGGTCTCTGGGTCATGGAGACCAACACAGTCAATACTGTCAACCCTGTGAAGATTTAGGAGTCTGGTGTATTACAACGAGCTCACGAGAAAGAGGTTGTTTGCCTTCATTCGTTTCGGAAGAACTTTGGCATTTAACTCTAGATGGCATTCATGCCTTCTATCTCTATCTCTGATAGAGATCCATGGCAGATTTTTATACACTGAGAGTGAAGTACTCCGATGTGGGATGTTCACAGAAGAATCTCTGATCCTTCTGCCTGTTAGAGACATTCCGAATGAATCTGTCACTCAGCGTAGCTTGCGACGGTGACAGGTAGACAAGTTGAAAAACTAGCATTAATCTACCTTTCACTATGTACTAGGCATTCTGTGTACTTAAAATATTAGTAACTCCAATGACCCCGGGAGATGTGTTGAATTTTATAGATGAGGTAATTCGACTTAGGTTAAGTAGCCCAAGATGGCACTGCTAATGTAATGTAAGTGGAATTAAACTCAGATCTGTCAGATGCTAAAGCCCATAGATTTTCCATTTTCACCAGCATTTTTCCAAGTCTCATTTTTGTGTTTCAGCAGAAAGTTTTTAAATAAAACTTTAAGCAGAACACTAAAATGTTAAAGCTGCTCAGATTGCATCAGCATCCATAAAATTCTCATCAAATATTTGAAGAATCTCAGAAGCATTTCCAAAAGGCTCTGCAGATAGGACACAGTTGCCCTGTCTGTCTACACTACACAGTTGCCCTGTGACTGTCTACACTACTGGCTGTCTTTGTTGATATCTGCTGCTTGCCTTTTGGTCCTCTCCCTCTTTCCTTTTTTAAATTTCCCCCAGTGCCCAAGATTGTTCATGGCAATGCATGGGGTTTTCCATTTTCTATTCAGGCTGAATGAACTATTTCAGGTTGTATCTCTCTTTCATAGCTTGAACTGCATACGAGTGGAAAAGCCTCTGTTAACAGAGCAAATAAACCTCTACTCTTGTTATCTTGTTATCACAAGTGGCTTTTCTACCCAGCCTGACTCTGAATAAAATTAGTCAATTAGTCGTACTGTCACAA
Source organism: Mustela lutreola (assembly GCF_030435805.1). Taxonomy (NCBI): domain Eukaryota; kingdom Metazoa; phylum Chordata; class Mammalia; order Carnivora; family Mustelidae; genus Mustela; species Mustela lutreola. The sequence goes on from NC_081295.1 coordinate 76,384,506, forward strand.
GGATTTGGGTGGAGCATTTTACCTAAAAGGAGAACTGAACATTAGCACAACACCTTCTATATATTACATACTGTGGTATATATCACCCATGAATTTAATATACATTGTACTCTGCTCAGTGCTCTTTGTTTTATGCCAGGCCTCAGCTTCAGGTCTGAGAGGGGGGTTGTGCTGGATTGTTCTGCCTTAAAATTAATCTCACTTTTTTTTTTTTTTTTTGGTGTGAAACTATAAAAAGATTAAAAACAGGAAGAAAAACAGGAGCAAGTTTGCATTTCAGAAGTATAATTTGTCAAGAATTTAAAGTAATTAGATGGAGATAATGCTAGAAGCAAAAAGCCCATTTCAAGAGCCTAAAAAAAGGGATGAGATATGAGGAGTCAGTTTAAACACTTCAACAGGAAGGCAGAAGAGGTAAGTAAAGAGTGAGAAGGTCAGGAGAGAGGGAATCAATAGGTCTCAACTCATGGAATATGGAAGAAATAATTAAGACTTCCAAGTCATTTATGTATTAGTTCCACCAACTCCAATAGGAAATACTGAAGGAAAGGCATATGCTGGGGCCAGAACATAGCAAACAAGATTGCATAACACATTGCATAACACATACGTGCATAAGACAGCACGTAAGGTAATTGTTCCACAACTTTATGTCTATGGTGTGCCACTGACTCTGGTTAAACAGATAACATCTTTTCATTTTATTTTATTATTTTATTTATTTACTTATTTATGTATTTATTTATTTTTAACAGATAATCTTTCTATTCATCGTTCAAGAAGAGCTTTTGGCATAAATGGGTATTAAATCTTATCAAATACTTCTCTAAAATTAATTGATAAGATTCTCTAATTGAAGTTCATATTATAAAATATCCTGATAGTGATCTAACCTTACATTCCTGGAGTACACCTAATACAGTCATGATAAATTATGAAGTCTTTCAATATAATTAGATTATATTTGGTAGGGCTTTAAAACATTTTTAGTGCAACTATTCGTAAGTGAGGCAATTTCTCTTTGTGTGTGCCATTTTTTTGGTCATTTTGGGTATTCAATATTTGTCTTTGTAAAAGAGATTGGGATTAGCTTCTTTTTGAAAATAAATGATTTACCAGTAACATTAACTGGGACCTGACATTTTCTGAGAAGTGTTTCTTAAATTATTTTCTAGATTTTTTTTAAATTTTTTATTTTTTATAAACATATATTTTTATCCCCAGGGGTACAGGTCTGTGAAACACCAGGTTTACACACTTCACAGCACTCACCAAAGCACATACCCTCCCCAATATCCATAATCCCACCCCCTTCTCCCAAACCCCCTCCCCCAAGCAACACTGTTTGTTTTGTGAGATTAAGAGTCACTTATGGTTTGTCTCCCTTCTAGATTTTTAATTAAAGTATTATCTATTCTACTTCATCTTGTATTAATTTGGTAAATGTATACATCATAAAATTTTATCTTTTTGAAATTTATTATTTTTTTTTAGAGAGAGAGAGTGTGTGTGCATAAGCCAGGAAGGTTAGTGGAAGACAGAGGCAGAGAGAGAATCTTAAGCAGGTTCCATGCCCAGCATGGCCATGGGACTTGATCTCACAAACCTGAGATGATGACCTGAGCCAAAGAGTCAGATGTTTCACTGACTCAGCCACTCAGGTGCCTGCAAATTTTATCTTTTCAATTTAAAATTGCCCAATTCTTCCTTAAATCTTAAATTCTTTGATATGACCATTGCTCTCCCTTATCTTTTTGTCCATGTTACCTGAAATATAATTACCAAGGTTGTTTATAGCATTTTAATTATTTTTTATTAAATTTATATGATTTATTAAATTTTTTTAACTATTTTTCCTCTTGTTAAAAACAAACAAACAAACAACAAGACAGACTGAATCAAAACCAAAAGACGCCTTACTCTTTGATAAGAAAGTTTAAATTGCTTGTATTTACTGTCAAAATATGAACTAAACTTGAACTGACTTCTCCATCTCTGTTTCATACTCATCTTTGTTTCACATTTAAATAATGTTTTAGTTCTATTTTTCCTATCTTGTCTTCTTTTTAAAAAAGAGAGTTTATTTCTTATCTGTTTTGCAATGATTTGGAAATTAGATAGTCTTTTACAAATTACTAGTCATTAACTTATTGTGTTAATAAATCTTATTAAATTGATATTTATTTAATTCCAAAATTTGAAAACAAAAAAAAAATTGAAAAAACAATAACTTGAGCATTCCATTTATGGAAGGTGATGAGTTTATTTTTCCTTTCCTATTCAATTTCCCTTATTCTGGTCTCTACACTTGGGGATCAGGAACCTCATTAAAAAATGAAATTTTTATTTTCTAGATTTCTTTGACTACCTTGGTTTTCACAAGCAGAACAATCATTTAGTCTTCGTGGGATCAAGAGTTACCTCTCTCCTGTCTGGAATCATATAGCACTTGGATTTCAACATTTCTTATCCTGATGGGCAGGATGGAAGATACCCAGTCAATGCAGTTCTAGACTGACACAAGTCATGATTCTCATGAAGCTGCAGGGGTCTCCCGGGTCAGTGGCCCGATAGCCGGCTAGCAAGGCAGTCCAAGAACGGGTAGCTGAGTGAGCTGCCACAATAAGGGGGCCTAAATGCATGTCCTGAGGGCTAGAAAGTTCAGGAAAGAAGAGTAAATAAGGAGGAGACATTTACTAGGTAAAAACATCAGCTGGAAATGTCTCTTTCTGCCGTATACTTGGGAAAGAACTGATGGACTTTCAAGACTCTGGAATAGTAGAGAGAAATACCATTATATTTAGAATCCATTTCTTCTATACAGCCACATTATTAACTTTGACTCAGTTCTTGATCTTCTCCTTGGAAACTTTCCCTGGACATTTTGCACCTTAAAGTCTCCTTCTTACCCTTTCTCCACTTATCCCTATAGACTCCAGAGAAGTAGTTGCTTCTCTGTATTTTCTTCAAAATTTGTGGGTTATATAGTCCTTCACTGCAACTAACAAGTGAAATTTAGTAACTATTTACTGTTCTGTTAGTCCTGCCAGACTACAAATCTTCCAGGTTTGGTGTAATACTCATTTGGGTAATACTCAGTTCATCATTGTATAGAGTAGCAAGCACACAGTAAGTCCTTAGCAAATGATGCTGTATTGAAAATCACTATGAATTACTGAGAAAAGTGTACAGAGAGAACAGAGGAGAAAATACTTTCATGTCAAGGGAAGAAGATAAGCCATTAGACATAGAGCAGAGTCCTAAAAGGTAACAGAGGAACCAGCACAATGCAGGGTCACAGGTATCAAGAAAGGAAAAAAAACTCGAGCTGGGAACACACAGAGTAAAATAATGAATTGTAGGAGAATCAGGACTAGGGAAGTGCCACCGGAATTGGTAATGGAGTGATTTCTGATCACTTTCAAAGCAGCATGGGGATAGAAGCCAAATTGCAAAGTCAGAGTGTGTGGGAGAAGAGGAGATGATTAAGGACTAGCGAACCTGTCTTTGAAAGGTGCATTGGTTTGAAGAAATAGATTCTGAGTCAGTAGCATGGAAAGTATGAGGTTGAGAATTATTTTGCTCTAGATTAAGAATCCATATACATGTTGATAGGCAAAGAAAAGGAGCCATGGAATGTAAGAAAAATGGATAGTTGTAAGGGAAGAAGAAAAGTTTTTAACAAATCAAAATAAAGATAAATCCGAAAGTAGAAACTTTCTTCTGGTTTTTAGGTAGAAAGAAATCTGTGAGAGTTGACATCCATTGGTATGTATCTCAATAAATTAGGAGTGAAGCTACTCCCTGCTCCTAGGGTGAAATTGCTGTGGTAGAAATAGGGGCAGAGGAAACAGAGTTTAGAAGAGGAGGGAGAGAGTGTTACAAAGAATCAAGGAGAAGAGAAGCGTAAGATGAAAAGCAGCAATGAAGGCCAATTTAAGAGTAGTTAGTTTGAATTCTACTTGTGGTCTCAGCTATGGTTTATTGAAATTCTCTAACAGTTTTTGTCATCCTGGGTGGTATTCACACCATTCAAGTGAATGAGCATGGATGAAAACATGAGTGTGGAATTCTAGACTGTTAGTGGGGCCACTGTTGACAGGATTGAGTTTGATTTCAGACCACAGATGAGAATGAGGCCAAAATGGGAAACTGTGTAAATGTTAGGAAATGGAAGAGAGAACAGAGTAAGAGCTTGTGGTCACCAATAATGAGTGCCGGGTGCTTATTCATCCTTTTAAGGTGCTTAAATATTTATGGATTTATTTTAATAAAGACCTTCCAGGCAGTTCCCCCTTTTTTTGGGCACATTTCTGGCAATAATATTGGAAAACAAAAGCTGAACAAATATCTCACCCCCACTCCAACCTTACGCTGACTTTTTCCTTAGTGAATAGCCTACATAAATCCCTCTTTCGCCACTAGATGACCACCCTGCCTTTGCAATAGGTTATACAGATTGATTTCATGATGGTAACCAGGAGTGATGGAACTGATGTGTATTGATAATGATAAATTCAGTGTATCAGGGGTTAGAATAACTGAACCCAGATTTTGTAAAGTGACAGAAATCTAACATAATATTAATTGACTCCAGGAAAGTTAACTTAACCTTATGAGAATCGGTTTTCTCAGTAGTATATGGAAATAATATCAGATATCCCAATAGTTTTATAAAAATTGGAAAAGATAATCTATATAAAATGTTTAACATGGTTCCTAGAACTGAGTACATGTTCTGCATCTTGTCCATGGTTAATTTTATAGTTCTTGCAAAATTCATTCCTTCATTAGTTAAATGCTTATTAAGGGCCCATGAGGTGTCAGTCATGATTTTAAACAAATATACAATGAGGTGGGAGATTGAATTATTGGTCCTAATTCTTTACCATTCCCTGTATCCTTAGCCTTTGCTACGTGTTTTTCTGTCCTCCTATTAAAAGGAACGTGAGCCTTCCCACACTGAGACTTTGGATTGGGCCAGATGATTTGCCTTCGCTCACAGAACATAGGCTAAGGTTTCAGTGAGCCAGTTCTGTGCCTTGGCCTTAAGAGCCAATATGGGTTTTTACTTGCTTTATTCTGTTTTTAACATTGCATTGAGAAGAGTATACCTGGGTCTCAGAAGGAACCTGTGACGCAGACTGAGCCCTACCAACAGCACTCAGCTCAACTAGACTCATAGCTTGAAGCAGAGGTACCCAGTTAAACACAGTCTATATCAGGAGATGGCAAACTATGGCCTGGGGTTGAATTCAGCCTGTGGCTTGTTTTTGTATGGTTTACAGAACAAGAATGGTGTTGGCATTTTTGAAGAGTTCTAAAACAAAGCCAGCAGCAACACAAAGGAGAGGAAGCAACAAAGGAATGAAAGAAGGAATGAAGGAAAGAAGGAGACAGAGATCATTCGCGGTTTTTAAACTTTGTGATCTCTGAAAGAAAAAAAAAAAACACAAAACTTTACTGACCTTAGGTCTTGATCTCCAGCAGCAGAAAGCCAGAGAGTATAAGTGAATCCCACTGAAGTCAACAAAGCCACCCCTGACAACTTGCAGTCATGAGAGAAGTAAATGCTTGTAATTGTTTTGTAGCATTTCAACAAAAGCTAAGTGAAAATGGACCCTACCCTCATGGGGTTCACATTTTGGTTAAGGAGACAGAGAACTAGTAAACAATAATGAGAACAAATATACAAATGCAAAATTATTTTTTTTAATTTTTTAAAAGATTTTATTTATTTATTTGACAGAAAGCGAGATCACAAGTAGGCAGAGAGGCTGGCCGAGAGTGAGAGAGAAGGAAGCAGGCTCCCTGCTGAGCAGAGAGCCTGATGTGGGGCTTGATCCCAGAACCCTGGGATCATGACTTGAGCTGAAGGCAGAGGCTTTAACCCACTGAGCCACCCAGGCGCCCCACAAATGCAAATTTTGCTAAATGTTATGGATAGAAATACAGAAGATTGGAGGTTTGAAACAAAGTGGGTGTTTGAAATAGTCACGGAAGCAAAAGGAGAGTGAAATGGTTGGACTTCCCATAGGATCATTTCTGGATAGTGTTGAAGTCCCAGCTAATTGGTGGTCATGACTTAAAGTGACGTCCCTCTGTCCTGTGTCCCACTGTTCAGCTGTTTTGGGGGTTGGGTAGATGATCTAAAGCTCATTATTCCATCTAGAATTAGGTTTGATAATCAGGGTGTGATAACAGAGCCAGAAGGCCCAGGAATTTATTTTATTGTTCATAGTTGTTAAAATGATAATGGAATCTAAGCCCCAAGAAGATGGCTGGTGACTTTGGAAAATGCTAAGAGGTTAGTGGCTTAAAGGTGCTACCGAATTTAAAGAACAAGCTGCCTAAGCATGGTTCCCCATGAAGAGTTTATGGTCAAAACACATTTGCATGGCTGGGTACAGAATACAGGTTTTACAAACTTAATCATAGAAACTCCTTTCTTCCGCCTTTCTTTCTCTTTCTCTTTCTTTCTTTCTGAACTTTGTAAGACAATATTTCTTGGAAGACATTTTTGTGTATATGAAATAACAAATTATGATTTTCTTTACATTCAACTATGCCTCCCTAAGAATACCCTCCAGCTTAAGTCTTGACGTACTAAAATACATATTAGCATACTAAATTTTAAGTCTAAAAGAGTCTTATAAAGCTCTATCTAACTCAACATTTCATAGACATTTTGATTACCAAAATCTTTTATTGCTTAGTCTATTAATGCCCTGTGGAGGAAAACATTTTAGTAAACAATAGTGTCACCTAATCAATTGTATTAATGTATCTAAGGAAATAGTGTGTCAAGAGGAGGAAAAAGGGATTCACGGAGACAAAAAGAGCAGGCCAAGAGCAATTCATTCACTGATTCATGTATTTGACATTTTCTGAGCCTTTGCTGCATGCTATTCACCATGGAACACAAAGTGTAATAAAATATTGCCTCTACCTACAATCTAATTAGAGAGACAGAGACCCAAACTAACAAGAGGAAGTATTGCCACACAGAAAGGTGCGTACTAATAAAAGTCCATGCTGAGTTCTCTCCCAGGGAGGGACCTACAAGTCTTGGTGGTTGGGACAGAGTGGTCCTGAATGAAGGAGAAGAAAAGGATTTTAGGAGGCCTTAAAACTTGAATTGTGTTGCCCTATCTGTAATTTATTTTAAAGCACTCGACCACAGACAGGGTAGTATTAATTGCTAGTTTAAGTTTCAATTCTGGGGTCGAATGGGATCTATGAGAATCCTCACTCTAGCAGTGGTTAGTGTTTTATCTGGAGTTCCAGACGTGGCTACTAAAGGTCTTCCATTATCTAGAACTTTGTCAAGACTGTAGGCCCTACTGCTTAGCATAGCAAATATATTTTTCTTATGGAATTGGTTGGTTTTTATTTATCAGGAGGAATGTGAGAAGGAGACTTCCATTGTTCAAATTAACAGTATTCAAGATCAGCTAAAACATGTTATAGACATTTGTGATCCTTTTTGTGAGTGGGATGTGAAGGATTTATCCTTTGGAATCAAACTTCCTACTTCTTCTCAGAGAAATCCTGTATTCAGCCTTTGTTAAGAAAGATTTTCTGTCTCACTCACCTCAAGTTTCATTATCCAATACCCAAACCCACAAAACAAAACAAAAAACACACAAAACAAAATGAAAAAAAAAACTAAGCAAGGCCAAATCATGTGGGGTCAGTCAGTGTCTAATAAATTCTGTAAAGATGCAGAGGCATAAAACATCATTATATACACAATGGAATACTATGCAGCCATCAAAAGAAATGAAATCTTGCCATTTGCAACAACATGGATGGAACTAGAGCGTATCATGCTTAGCGAAATAAGTCAAGCAGAGAAAGACAACTATCATATGATCTCCCTGATATGAGGAAGTGGTGATGCAACATGGAGGCTTAAGTGGGTAGAAGAATAAATGAAACAAGATGGGATTGGGAGGGAGACAAACCATAAGTGACTCTTAATCTCACAAAACAAACTGAGGGTTGCCGGGGGGAGGGGGTTTGGGAGAAGGGGGTGGGATTATGGACATTGGGGAGGGTATGTGATTTGGTGAGTGCTGTGAAGTGTGTAAACCTGGTGATTCACAGACCTGTACCCCTGGGGATAAAAATATATGTTTATAAAAAATAAAAAATTAAAAACAAAACAAAACAAAACAAAACAAAAAAAAAACATCATTATAAATACAAGGAACTCTAAATGCTTTTACATAGAACGAAGGGGGAAGTGACCCTAAAGAGGGAGAGATTATGTCTCAAGTACTATTCCCAGAAAATTCGGTCTTAATCACATATTGAAATATAATATCTTTTTAGAATGACGATAGACACATCAAGTTACAGTAGCCTGATAAAAAAGCCATTCAGATGATCTCACTGATTTCCTTTGCTTTGATAATATGTTGGCTTCTCATAGAGATTGTATTAAGGTGAGCTAATGTACTAACCAGTTAATGCAATTATTGAAGTCTCTTTGGAAGTCATATTACTCAGTAAAATGTGATGCACTGGCATTCTGGTTTATGTTCCATGTTTTTGGGAAGGTTAATATGGAACATTTCAAAGAGTTGGGTCAATTCTACATGCACTCAAAGAATTAAGTTTCTGCACTTGCAAAGCAGAGGGTCAGAACCTAGGCTATGGTCACTCCATTGCCCTAAGAGATTCTCTCTGTGTTCGGTGACATCCTTACACTCCCCAATCGCAGGCAAACCTCTTCCTTTTATGGTCACAGTTGGAAACGTGGACTATGGGGGAGCTGTTACAGACACTGGTGAGATTTGGGAGGTGAAATATGAGAAGCTTGTATAACGTGCTAAATAGCAAAAGTCCACCTGGGAAAATTGGGAGAGAAACAGTAATTGGAGTAAAAAATATTTAGGTCCTATTTATTTTACACATATTTAATGCAAAGGCTCAGTCTCTAGGAAGATTCATGTCTTTCCCTTGTGCAACTGTTTTGTTAATTACAAACATACTAAACTTGCTTTCATTCTGAAAAGGCTGAAAGGAGGATATGAACCAGACAGAATGCATTCCGGGAGGAGGTTCAGAGAAGTGAAGTACAATGATGGAAATGTGAGTGCGAAATTATCTTTAAAATAGAAAGATTGCCTCAAAATAAGATATTTCAAGGGACTTGATTAGTGTTACTTTTTTTTTTTTTAGGTCTTCATTTATAACTAATCAAAAAGAATACTAATGTTCAGAAATTACCCAAAGAGTCTCATCTTTTTTGGAAATCTCTAGAGAGCCTAGTGCAGAGGTATCAAAGTGTGCTTCAGGAACTTTTTTTCACAAAATTATTTTTGTAGTAATGTTTATATTTCATCTGTTTCTTTTTTTGTTCTCTTCTGATAGTACAGTAGAGTCTTCTAGAAACCACATGATAGGGCAACATAGAGAATGCAGAAGCATATATGAAAATCAATAATCTTCTATGACAGCAGGCAGTAAAGAGATTTGTAAAAGATGAAACAATGCCACTCAAAATTTTCATGAATATTTTTGTTTTGGAAAATAATTGTTTTTCATGAAAATATGTTGCTTGCAGTAAACTATAATGGCTTATTTTTTACTTTCTTAAATGAATTTATAGATAAAATTTTAAACCATTTTTAGTTTTAATGGTTAATATGGTCATCAATACCCATATAAACAAAAGCTCTTTCAGGTCCTCAATAATTAAGAGAGTAGAGGGGTCTTGAGACCAGAAAAATTTAAGAACTTTCAATATAGTCAAATAAAACTTTCAATATTTGACGTTATCCATTTATTTTCTTCTATCTGAACTAAACTAAAACATGGGAAATAATCAGTTTCATGTGTGTGCCTTAGCTATTGTGGACTAAGACTGTTGATCTAAGAGGGTCTGAAGGTAGGTACTGGTGAATTTGTGCTTCATTTTTTTATTTCAATGAAATGGTGTCTCAATGGCACTAGCATGGAGGAAAAAACATTTTTAGTGTTGCTACAATGGTAAATTTCTCTTTTTGATGACTTAGCATATCCAGCATCCATTCCACAGTATTATGTGAATTTCCAGGTGCTGAAATTTAAAGGAATTTATGTTGATTGTTAGACTCTCAGAAGTAACTTGAAAAGTCACTACACATTTACATGACTATGAACCTAGCTTTCAGAAAACTCCCAAAGGAACCAGATCCCATAGATTTAAATCTTAATGGTAAATTTCTCCACAGTGACAGATACTAAAACAGTGCAGAGATAAAATATGAGATCTGCCCAGTTTGAAGTCAGTTCACTTGAATGTAAGGCACTGTGTGCAATGCTTTGACTTATTATGTGAAGAATTCACGGCCATGCGTTTGTTGACTGCTATCCAGAGACCTGACAGCTGCAGATGGATCTTCTTGTTAATAATCCAAAGTGCAAAGGAGCCACCCAGTATATTTTAAAAACATGGGCATTTTCAGCAGAAAACAGTATAAGACTTGTCTCCTTTTAGGATATATTTGGCATTGAAATAATACAGTAGAGGGTATTATGCTAAGCGAAATAAGTCAATCAGAAAAAGACAATTATCATATGATATCTCTTGTATGTGGTATTTAAGAGGCAGAGCAGGGGTTTGTGGGGGGAATTCAGGGGAAAATGAAACAAGATTGGGACTAGGGAGGGAGACAAACCATAAGAGACTCTTAATCTCAGGAAACAAACAGAGGGCTGCTGGGGGCCAGGAGGAAGGAAGGGATATGGTGTCTGGGTGATGGACATTGGGGAGGGTATGTGCTACGGTGAGTGCTGTGAATTGTGAGAGACTGATGAGTCACAGACCTGTGCCCCTGGGGTGAAAAATACATTATATGTTAATAAAAAAATTTAAAAAAATAAAATAATGCAGTAGAATTACAAAACACCCCCCCCCCCACACACACACACAACTGTCTCCCATCTTCCCCAGCTTGTCGGGTAAATCTGTTACTCCTCTTTTCCCAGTTACAGAGTAAGAAAAATGCAAAGCAGTACATCTTAACCACTGTGATCTTTCTCTCTTGTTCTATAGAAGATGGTGCTGAGATAAAGGGAAAGAAAGGTTGGAGGGGGGAGTCCGCTAAGTAACAAAAACTAATTTAATGTTTTTAAAGTATTTTTTCCACAGACCAGATTGCAATTTACAACCTAGCCATTCCGTCAAATGCTACAACACTTCACAAAGCTGCCGAAATGCAAAATTGGCCAGGTTTAACATAATAGCTAGTTGCGTGAAACATGAGATTGCAAATGTCACAGGAAAGAGATGATAAATGGCTGAGGGATATTTATATACATTATATAGATATGTTGGCTAAACTGCTTGAAAGAAATCTGTTAAAAGCAATTATTTCAGTTTTGGACCAAAAATGCCTTTTTGTGTTACAGGCATCTGAGATCATTAGGTCTTCTGTGGTAGCTTAGTTTCTCTTGCTCAGATTGATCTACAGTAATCACTCTGTTTGCATCAATGTTGCTCTGTGGCCCGAAGCAAGACAGTGATGCACATCAAGGCTGATGAGGGCACTGCTGAGGGCTTAGCCTCTGCATCTAGGTGACCTGCGCAGAAATTCTTACTTTACTGGCACCTCTGGGTCTGGAAGGTTGCTGGGCCTGGGTAGAATGCCTGATGCCTTAATCATTCGCCTACTTCTGGAACATCTTCCAAGAAGCAGAGTCACATTCAGGATGTGAAAGTATTCAAATGGTCTTGGCATGAAATGAGGCTCCCTCTTTGTCATTTTTCTGTTCTTGATTTAAACAAAGTACTGTATTCAGAGTGGATTATTTCATTTTTACTCTGAGATTTAATGTCATAAGCAACAAATATAATTACATTTTTACACCTCTTAGTTTGAAGGTGGAATTTTTCCATAGAGACTTTACTGTTACGATGAATATAGATGATCCTTACATTGTGGTTAGAGTGTGCTAGGCACGGTTCTCATTTAATCTTCATAACATACACACAGGGTAGCCTCATTGTTATATTCATTTTTAACACAAGAAAACTGAAATGCAGAGGATAAAAAACTTTACCAAGGTCACCACAGATAATAAATGTGAGGCTCTGGATTCAAACTCAGGCCAGCACAGAGTTCATGCTTTTAGTTATGATGCTATATTACCTTGCCAATAAATAATACAATACTCAAAAACAAACACCACATTTGTAAAAGCATATAAAGTCATTAGTCTTACCTTCTGACCTAACATTCTTTTGAATGGATACTGATGTTGTTCTAGAGGACTTGATGTAGCACAAACTGAAATATGGGCTGATGTATCAGTCAGAACAGTCTAGGCTATGCTATGGTAACACACAGCCTTATTATCTCAATGGTGTAAGGCAAGAGAGATTTTATTTTTCACTCATCTTCCATGTCAATTATAGGCTCCCTGGGGCCTTTGTACTACATTGTCATTGTGCTAGTACCAGAGCCCTGGATGGCCTAGAACTCACTCCTCTGTAGTATGGTTGGGGAAAGAAAGAACGTGGCAAAACATTTGTTAACTATTAAAACTTTCCCTGGAGATGACGTATGCCATTTTCCCTTATATTCTATTAGCATAAGAGAATCACATTATCCCACTTAACTCTGAGGGGGAAGTATAGTCATCTCACATGCCCAGGAGAGAAAACTGGGATATATGAAAACAGTCCTAAGGACTATGTTGGCCGAGTCACCATGTCAAGGAGGGATTAGTCGAGACAGCAAGGGACAGTCTTTTAAAGAGCTAAGAACACTGTTCCATGACACCTGAGCGTCATCTGGTTTCAGCTTACTTCTCTGAGACAACTTTAATGGCTATTCAAAATGAAGCTAAAAGTCCCGTTATACACTCTCACAACACCTGCTTCCTTTCATGTCGTTCATGGTCTTTGTCATTAGTTATTCTCTTCTGCATAAGATTTTACATAGAATTCATGAAGTCAGAATGATTTTGTGTTAGTCAATTGCTTTATTCAATATTCTTCTATTCCATTCTAATACTTCAAGATTAAATGAGCCCAATAAATATTTTTTAAATTAGTAAATACATACTAAGCTAGGAAGAGTAAATATGGAACATCCTTTTGAGCCAGTTTCACCTGATTGAACAGATATCTCCTCCCAGTCAGTCAGCACAACTTTTTGTGGCAATGAGAAGGTTCTCTCCTTTCTGCCCACCACCCCTTGGGGCGTCTTGAATAGGACACTAGGTTTTTCACTCCACAAATAAACCTTAAAGGAGTACAGATGCAAATATCTGGGAGAGGGATCCCATAAATGAGCTGCAGGAATGACACCAACAAGAATTAAAGTAATTCTTTTCCTGATTTGATAGGGATGGAGATCGAAGGCTACATAAGCCCAGAAGGCTACTCCCTTTTAAAAGCAAGGGTAGGGAAATGAAAGAAAAACAAAACAAAACACAAAATTGAAGTAGAAAGAAGAGTCCACAGGTGAGATTACTAATTTGGACTTTTAAATATTGCCAAAAGCTTTAGCTTATATTCACCTATTCAATCAAAGATCTTCTGTTATGTCTTGATTATGTATTTCACATCCATAGTTATCTGAATAGCTCCTAAGAAGCTGTTGGGCACTACATGTAAATCATGAACAAGACTGAAATCTGATGCAAGATAATGATAGCAATATGTCTGGCCTTCTTTAAACAACATCATCACCTGTTTCTTTTTCCCCATCCAGCCCTCATCACCATCATAAACTGCATAAAGAAAGGTTCAGATTAGGCTGTGTTCTCCTGGGAGAGAGAGTTAATGGATTTTGAAGCACAAAACATGCCACACTGTCTTTTTTGTTTGATCTAAAAAGCAATGCATTCTGTGTCATGTAATACATAGGTTACTAGGTCATGTGCAAATTTGGGGTAATTACTAATATTTAAACTCACATTTCTATGATAATTTAAAATCACAGTACCTTTACTTTTCATCAGAATGAGTCACTTTAGAAATCCAATAGTATTAAGTAAAAGTGATATGCTGTTAATAAGAGAGGGAAAAGCCTTTCTAATAAGAAAGCTTTTTCTTTAAACCAATCATACGTAAAAGAAGAATGTAGGAAGCTTCTAGTTTTCTTAAGGTAGTCAGGCATCATAAATTATGCTTTATGTCTGACCTCAAATAGAGCTGGATTATCCCAGAGAAAAAGCAAAATAAATGTAAAAAAATGCAGATTACACAGAGTCCTCCAGAAAGGCACAAGGTAGAGAAAAGTCACTGATAGTGCTACCTAATTTTTCTTTCTTTTCCTATTAGAGTTCATATTATTTATAGGGATAGTACTAAGCTGTTAAAATTTTAGTTATAGTAGTTTGGGCTTTTGTTTTGTTCTGTTATGTTTTTCTTAATCAGTAGTTGCTTGAGCCAAAAGGGAACCTTTGTCCACATACAATTTGGAAAAGTAGAATTACCTTCAACAAGGAAAATCATGCTTTTTTAGTGTGGGCTACAAAGTGAAATATAACCCAGAGAATCTTTTTTCCCCTAGGGAAAGGCAAGCTGTCTTTAGAAAAATATCTACTTCTTTTATCTTGAATATTAAATTCTCAAATGTTAAGATCACATTTCTACTACATAGGAGTACAGGCGTTTCTCCGTAAGACCATTTATTGAAGTTGATCTATAATAGCATAAGAAAAGTCATCAATATTTACCTATGTTAATGTTATGTATGACTCTCCTGCATCTTAATCGTGCAATGATTTGCATGTGTTATCAGTGTCTGAAATATTAGTGGCCAGATCTTTGTTCTGGTGTTTATGAAAGCTAAACATTAACTCATTCATTGGCTGAGACTTCCTTACCTCATGCAAGATACTTGGTAATAAAGAAAAAGAAAAAAAAAGAATAAGACTTTTTGAACATATAGAAGCATTAAAAATCATCTCACAATCATAGATTTAACTTTAAATTAGAAATTGAACAGCTAAGTTTTGGTTAATTAAGTGGGGATTTTTCTTTGTTTTAAAATGGAAACAATCTTCATAGAGTTGAATAAGCACGTGATAGACAGACTGAAAGCTGGATTCTTAACTCCAGCCTTACCAATTACCAGCTACAGGATCTTAGCAAACTATGAAACTTTATAAACTTCCATTTCTCTCTCTATAAAACACATAACACCTAACTCAGGGAGTTTCATGGAGGTTAGTTCTACATTAATTATACCCTACCTATACCTCCAGAGTTGGCAGCAACTAAAAAGGACATACATGGAATAATATTAATGTTTCTTCCTATGAAAGAAAGATGGAAATGATTGAGCATCACATCGGTCTTTGTGTTTCCTGCAAGTCAGGATAAAAGTGGAAATAGGAAGAGATACACAGGCTAATGAAGAGAATGAGGAGGAAGTGCGCTAAAAGTAGGCTAATTTCTCAAAAGATACAGATGTTTTCCTATTATTAGATTCTACATTTTCACATAGAAAACTCAATAATATAACAGACAAAATAATTGAAGCAAAATTGGAAGAAGTTTTTATATGACTTTCCTATTGATAAAAGCCAAGGGCCCCATTTAAACACCTCACTAAAGGTCAAACTGAATTTGATTCAACTGGCAGGCGATTTAACTTTATATGTAGATAAGAGATTAGAAGCACGGTGACACTAACCTTCACTCAACTTTGATAAAGAGTTCCTTTTTCAGTCTGCTTTTGGCAGGAGCTAAACAGAAGATGATTTTTGGTCCTTTAGTTCCTTTTGTTATGTCAGGCAGAGCAGATTGCCCCATATAATTTGTTTAATTTGGAAACCGGGTTAGGTAGGATTGTCTGGATTATCAAGTGTTAATATTTCTGTGAACACCTTAACACACACACACACACACACACACACATATATATATATATATTTTGTCTTTTGATTTCTGTGCCTTATATTAAACCAGGATCATCCAATTGCTTATGGGAAGTTTAGGGTACTTGAAGCAGAAATGCAGAGAAAAACAGAAGGGTTTGAGAATTCATGAGTCATAGGAATACATAGTCTTGAAATACATGTTTTAGGGAAAGAGAAGTGATTTCTATTTTTTATTTATTTAAAAAAATATTTTATTTATTTATTTGACAGAGAGAGAGATCACAAGTAGGCAGAGAGGCAGAGCAGAGAGAGAGGGGAAGCACGCTCCCTGCTGAGCAGAGAGACTGATGCGGGACTCGATCCCAGGACCCTGGGATCATGACCTGAGCCGAAGGCAGAGGCTTAACCCACTGAACCACCCAGGCGCCCCAATTTCTGTTTTTTAAATCATCTCTTTCTATATTAAGAGCCAGTTCTGGGCAAATATATCATAGAATTTTACTGCCTGACAGAAGTAGAAAGAACTTTGGTAAGGTTTGTCATACAGTAGAGGAAGATAAACTCCACTTCTTTGACTCTGGAGACTGAGAGACAGAAGCAGAAGAGCCAAGAGATCAGTCATGTCTATAGTCCCAGAGGCGACTGGTGTTTGGTAGTTTTACAAGAAGGGTAGAAGCAGAGGGGACTTTGGCCATGTTTTCTGTTTGTTATCCAGGGACCAGCTGCCATCCCACCCAGGGTAGCCAACAGCCAACAGCCTGTGAACAGTGTGTAAGTGATCTAGTGGTTTCTCTGTAGCCTCTGTAGGGCCTAGGAAGAAGCTGGGATTCTAGGTGGGAATATGGCAGGGGCTACAAAAAAGAAGTCATCCTGGATCTGAAGGTTTCACTGCAGGCTGCTCCAGGAACCTACTAAGAATCAGATCTAGGAAGTGTGATAACAAAAGTCCCTAAGGCAGGGTCTAAGCTCGGAGTTACAACAGTCTGAGGAACTCAGCAGTAGATTCCAGTACAGAAAGACCACACATGAGAAGAGCACACAAGCCAGTGCAAACAAAACCAGAGAGTCCCCATTTGCCCACCCGTATGGATGAGAGAGAACCTTGCACTCTCCCTCCCACAAAGCTTAGAAATCATCTTGGGAAGGAAGAAGAAAGGGGAAACAGCACTGGTACTGACAAAAAATGTATGAAATCTAAACTATTTTTAACAGAAAAGATTAAATTACCATTAGCTGGTAATTTAAATTGAGTGTCTTTGCTATCCATTGCGGTGGGGCTTAGGAGGAAAAACTAGCATCATTCACAGAAAATAATAAATTTACATTTTCTTATAATGTCTGGGTTGTGTGAATAAAATACACCCAGAGAACTCAAGAAGCCGGAACATAGCTTCTCAATTCTGGTGTTCCTCTGCAAGAGTGCATAGCCAGGCTACTCGAAGACAGCCTGTGGTCCTTCTCTAGAAGAAAGTTTAGATCGGTTTGGGCTCTCAGATAAATATTTGACTGAAATTCTACACTCACACCAGAGAATGCAGCAGAAATGGTTTTGGCTTAACACTGCTTCATGGTGGGAGGATAGTCCCCCACACTGGCAGCAGAGAAGCTGCAGCAGGGCTGCTCAGAAACATCTGATTTAGAGCAGCATTGATTCTCAGTATGCCTGCCAGGAGAAGTGAGCTGTACAGTAGACCCCCAGGAAAGAGAACAAGTTTACTCGCCTGATGGAGTTATCTGGAACGGACCAATTGGATGGTGAAGAAAGTTCAGCAAAGACAGTAATTTTAGTTTTTGATATAATTAAAGATGAGCTATCATTTCTGCCTGTAGCTATAGAGCAAGATCATCTGCCTTTGGGGGATGCTCCTGGTTTACGATAGTAGAAGTCCATCGTTGACATAAAGGAAATACTTATCATCTTCCCATTTTCCTATTGTAAAAGTGCATATGCCGGTCTCATAAAACAAACAAAAAGCTAGTTTATTTATTAAGTGTGTGATAAAGAGAAGATGGGCTTCTGGTGATTCAATAGAAAAATGTTTAAGAAGTGCCTGTCAAGCCACCTGGGTGGCTCAGTGGATTAAGCCTCTGCCTTTGGCTCGGGTCATGATCCAAGGGTCCTGAGATCAAGCCCCACATCGGGCTCTCTGCAGAGCAGAGAGCCCGCTTCCTCCTCTCTCTCTCTCTCTCTGCTTGCCTCTCTGCCTACTTGTGAGCTCTGTCTGTCAAATAAATAAATAAAATCTTAAAAAAAAAAAAAAGTGCCTGTCAAGTTATACCTCCTCTTCCATCTCCCTTAGGGAAACAATGCTGGCTAATTCTAAATACTTTTTACCAGATGCAGGCTAAACCTTTAGAGTTGGACAGGCTAGAGATTAAATTAAATCCTGCTGTAGAATATTGGTCAAATTACTTCTTTGATGTAAATGCAGCTGGGAAACAAGGCTAGTGTTCCAAAACTAATACTTCATTGGGTTTCTGTGAAGATCAAGTGAAGTAAGTATCTAAAATCCCTGTCTCTGGCACACAGTAGATGTTCAATAAATGTTAGCTCATTCCTTGTTATGGTAATGTAGGCTTCATACAATAATCCTGGCCAAAATTCTGACAACAAATCTGAAACTGCTTGAGATTCTGCCTCATGTGGACCCATTGCCAGATTTTAAAACCTTTTACCAAAGGTACTCTGATTTTGAAATTTCTCCTCTGCTTGTCATTAAACATTTCTGAACACACAGAAAGGACTGGGGATTATATAGACACTTCTATTTCCTTAAAACATTCCAGACGGAAGTTTTTGTTTTTCCATCAAGAAAAGGAAAATAATTAAACTTAAAAAAAAAAAAAAAATCCTTCTACTTGCCTTCTAAAGTGCAGGCTTTAATTCAGCAGTTTGAAGTAAATGACAATAAAATATAAAATTGTTCAAATAATAGCATCAGGGCAGCATTAGTTTTAAATTGTTATGAATTTCTAGTTGCATAAATATATTTGGTCACCGAGTATTGTGTCTAAATTTAAGCCACTGAGATATTTAGGCTCTGATCTATAGATTTAAAAGTGTGTCATTAACTTTTTTTTTTTTTTTTTTTAAACAAATGAATAACTTGACCTTTAGACTTTGGTTCTGAGACCCTCTTTTCTTCTGTTGGCCAAGCTAACAGAACTAAATATTTAGTTCAGTGGCTTCACTGGCTTGGCTACATGAGCTATGTAATACTGGTAGTTTCAGTTAACTCTTTTGGATTATTTTTCATTTCTTTACATAAAAGACTATACCATATTAGATGGCCTTCAATGTTTCTTCCACATTTAAAATACTGTGAATCTACACTGACCTAATTTGTGCATAGAAAGAAGTGGTATGTGTTGGCAAATGACCTGATAAAAAAGAACACAAGCTAAAGATTGCTCCAATTGCTCTTACTTTGAATATCAGAGAAGTGCTTGCTTTACTCATTGATTCCTGCACTTAGTTGCACAGGATTCCCCTATGACTCTGGAAGTCTAAGGCAAAATGTCTGCACCTTCATGTGCTTTGAAAGTTTAGTTGAAAGAGGAAGATATAAAACTAGTGCATAACCGAAAGTATGTATATGATTTACTCAGGGCACGGAGCAAGTGTGAGAACACTAGTAGTAGTATCACTAGTAGACATCTAAAATTGGACTTTCTGAATCTCATGGAATGTTTCTTTTAGAAAATGTTCTCTTTTCAGGGCTATTAATAGTGTTTTCAGGTCAGAACCAAGGCCAGTGAGCAGAGGGGGGCAAATCTGAGACTTCTGCTCAGTATGCTGTTGTGCAACGGGTCACACTCAGTTTCTAACGATCATCAACTGGAAACCAACTTCATTAACCACTGAGTAATTACTAACACTCTCATGAATAATGGTCAAGGTAATTTTAGAAACAGCCATTTAGCTGACACATCAAAGGTGACCAAACATGTCTCACAAAGTAATGACTCTGACCAGTGAAAAATTAAACCACATCCTCTCATCAATTTGTTTTCAGATCAGTTAATGGAGTCTCCTACAGAATAGGCTTTATTTTTACTTTTCTGCCTTTATTATATGACCTTGATTGGGATAAAGGAAACGTTTTTGGATAGAAGATTGGCAGTGATACTGTCAGTGATTCTCAAACTTTTATGCTAGTGACCTTGCAGAAGCTCACTGTGATTCCCCAAGTTTATATCACCTTTTCCCTGACAAAGACTTGGGTGAGTTGTCTGAGACTTTAAAAGCAATTTTTTTTTTTTTTTAAGTTGCTTCCATTGCGTAGGAAATGATTGCGTTCTCACTAGAGAAATGGTCTTGAAATGTTGAGATATGGTAGAAGAAAAGGGTGATGAGAGAAAAGGAGTGTCAGAGACTAAGGCATATACAAGAGAGGTCACCTGGCAAGGTCAAGGGATAAAAGCTTAGAGGAATGGTAGCTCTGCTAGTGTGGATCTCTTTGAAGGGAAGGGAAAGAACCGGATACAAATTCTCTACTTTTCTCAATTTCAGTTACACAGCATTCAACTAAATTATGTACATAAATTCATAGCTATAAACAAAATCACATTTTTTCTATGAAAACCGACTGATAATACTTACACATTTTTCCCTTTTATGTCCTTATCCAATTGAATCCCTTCTTTTACCCACTTCAGCCAGAGTCACCTAGAAAAACCTCAATGATAGGTTTATCAAATTTATCTGCCTACTCCATATCTGCATCTGAAAATGATGTTGTAGCATTTTATCTTCATGACCACGAATCCCCAAAATGGCAATCCCTGAGGCAAGTCTACCTTAATTCCTTAATATATTAGGTTTCATGCTCTCCAATACCTTCTCTCTATTCAAACTTCACCACTTTCCTCTTGGCTAATGATCTTGCCTAATACTTCATTAGCAACACCAGAAAAATAAATACGAGTTCCCTCATTTTCTCCCAAAATCAAAATCTATTTGAATCTGAACTCATGTTCTCTCTTTCATCCTCTTACAACGAACAATATCCCAGCTTCCATCAAAGGCCAAGCCCTTCACTTGTGCTCTGGAGCTGATCACCATCTCCTTCTCAAAGACTTTGCCCCTAAAAAGAGTTACTACTCCTACATAATCAATTTTTTTTGGATCATCACCACTTACATATAAAAACCTTTAAGATTTTTTTTTTTTTTTTTTTTTTTTTTGGACAGAGAGAGAGAAGACAGTAAGAGAGGGAACACAAGCAGAGGGAGTGGGAGACGAAAAAGAAGGCTTCTAGCCAAGCAGGGAGCCTGATGTGGGGCTCAATTCCAGGACCCAGGGTTAGGGTCTGGGTCTGGATGCCAAGACCCTGGGATCATGATCTGAGCCAAAGGCAGATGCTTAACGACTGAACCATCCAGACGCCCCTAGAAAAACTCTAATCTTTCATCTTTAAAGTCACTTTTGAGGTTAGAAGCAATGATACCACAGTAACAATGAGCACATGTAGGATCAGATGGCAGTTTTCTAAATACCATTCTCTAATAAAAGAAACCCAGGCTTCTTGGAGAACTAAATGATTCCATGGAAAATATGTGATGAATGTATTATGGTACCAGAAAGTGAGGAAATATATACAGAGAGAGAGAGAGAGAGAGAGAGAGAGAGAAAAGAAGGAAGGAAGGAAGGAAGGAAGGAAGGAAGGAAAAGAGAAGAGAAGTTAAAAAAAAAAAACCCACAAAATTAAGAGGATTAGGGCATATAAAAAAGTCATGGGCGGCAACTGGAAAGTGTCTCTGATGGCCCAAGTTAAAACAACCTGAGCAACAGAACCAATGATGACAGTATTAGATTATAAGCAAAAGAATATAATTAACACCCAAAAGGATCCCAGACATTAGTGGAAACACTGAATAAGTTCTACACTTGGTTCTATAATATTGTACCAAGAGTTCTTTTTTAGTTTTGATAAATATTCTAGAATTATATCAGATATTAACATAACAGGAAGATGGGTGAAGGGTATAGAGGAATGCTGAACTAATTTTGTAAGTTAAAAAAAAAAAAAATCCACCTTTGACCTAAAATTTCCTTCAAGGTACCATACAACAAAACTCATTGAAAGAGTAGTTTGGCTCTTGACTATCTCCTCACCTTCCATTTTCCTCACAGCTTCATCCAGGCTTTGGTGGGACCCACTGTCTAGAACTATCACCCATCAGTTCCGCCTTGGCAAAACTGATAGTTCCTTCTTTACCCTAACCTACCTCCAGCCATAGCTGTTCATAAAGTTGGTAACACACGCCTCCTAGAAACATCTTCTCTCTCAGCTTTCATGTCACCACCTGGTTCTGGTTTCTTATGTGACTTACTGTGTGCTCCTTCTCCACCTCCTCTGATTCATTCTCCTCCATGAATGCAGTAGTTTCCAAAATTTAGTCCTTGTCTGTCTGTTCTTCTCTGCACTCCCTCCCTCCATTACTTATCTACTGTCGTGATTTGAAAAGCTATATACATACTTAGAACTGCTGCCCTGACATTTCCTTTCCCTATCTGAAGGTGACAATCTTTGATTGACTGAAGGATCTTGGCTCTCTTTATTAGCAATGAGAGCTGGTTGAAGACGGGGGATACAGTTTGTGGCTGTATCTCTGCAATGTTCTCCAAGCTTCATTATCAGAGAAGTGGAAGGGGGAGACATGATCCTGTCAGTATTTTCTAGGGTAGATATCATATGCCAATGGAAAAACTTCATTCTACTCTCTGCCTAATCCAATTAGGACTTGAACCTATGAAATCCCATTATTGCTTTCTCTTACTTCATTTGTAAGTCAAAGAAACATTTTCCTTCCTCTGTATTTAGGAGGCCACACATACCAAAAGCACAGTTAGTAGTATTCCTATACAAATGAGTTTCTATTTCAGAGATGAGATTATTTGCATTTTTACCCTCCAACTGATGATTTACAGATGTAGTATAGATTGGACTGAATCAATTCCTTGCCATGTTGTGCTTAGAAAATGTGGCAATATGTTAACGACCACTGCTGCCACGAGAAAAGAGGAAATGGTTCAGGTCATGATCATGGTTCAGGTCATGGTTCACATGATGGTATGTTTTGAGATTTTATTGTAATCTTCATATAATAGTAATGCTGAATCCAAGAAATGTCAGTAGATGATCTGGAATATTATCAAAAAAAGCCATGTAATTTTGCACAGACTTCAGTGGTTATCAGTTTGCATGTATTGATGTGTGTGTAGAGAATGGGGGTCGGTGGGGGAGGGAAATGGGAAGTGGTTAAGCTACCGTGTTTTAGTTCAGGTAATAGTGTTTTCCTTAGGCTGATGGCACTGTAAATGAAAAGCAAGGGACAGATGCTACAGATTCATTAGACTTTACTCTTGCCACCTGAAATCAAGTACCCAAACTGACCTCTGCCCCTTCCTTGATTATTAAAGAAACTCTCTGAACCACATTTTTAAGAAACAAAAACACGTAACAGGATAGTTGACAAAGAAATGTAAAAAGACTGGCGTTTAAGTACAATTTTAAAAACTCCTGCTTCTGTTCATTACAAATGTCAGTTTTAGGCTCCAGCTGTTTCAAATAGGTTTGTTCTGAAGGTACTAGCTGAACAAAGGTAAAGGATGATTGTTTTATAATGTCCTAGACGTTAAAGTCATTTCTGTATGTATTTATAACTGAATGGTCAAGTCTTGTAAATGTTGTTACATATCTAAAATGTTAGAGTAAAACATTATTTAGAGACTCTGAATATATCATCCAATTAGTTTGTACATATTAGTTAGTTCTGTCAAAAAGCAATAGAATATTCTTCTTTACTTGAACTACTAACAAATCAAGGAGTTTAGCAAGGGCAAAAAGATGGTCCTATTTTAACAGTTTATGGTATCCTTGTCTAAATGCATTTTAGGCATTTAGTTTTCTCTAATACCATTGGCAAATAACAATTTCTTAATTTTTTATTTAAAATATTTTTAAAATCACTTTTTATTTACATAATTAACTCTAAAAAGAACCATATAGTCTGTGTCCAAAAGAAAATGTGAAACAAAATCTTGATGTTCATATACAATAGTTCTATGACTTGCCAGATCCAATTACCTTCAGATATTCTATTTGCTGAGTTTACCTGACATGTCCATTAGGAAAGGAAAGGCTGCTGGGCACTTTATATTCAGTAACTTCAGTGTCCACTTATCAAAACTATAATGCTGAGAACAGGTCTTTTGATGTATTTGGAATGAGTCATCCACTTTCTCTTTGCTCCTTTCTCTACCTGGTATGTTCTTTTCCTCTTCATTGTTGTCTCCTTGTCTCTATTCCCACCTTCCCAACCAAAAGAATTACTTCTTCTTTAAAGCCCAGTCTAAATATATCCTGCTAAGTGGTGACTTGAGTTTTCAACCACAGTGATCTTCTCTCATCTTTCCTAAACTTGATTCAATTAGGTGTTTTTTTGTTTTGTTTTGTTTTGTTTTTTGATTCAATTAGGTTTTAAATGTGTTGGGCGCCTGGGTGATTCAGACGGTTGAGCGTCTGCCTTCAGCTCAGGTCATGATCCCAGGGTCCCGGGATCGAGACCCACATCAGGCTCCCTGCTCAGCGGGGAGTCTGCTTCTCACTCCCCCTCGACTCCCTCTGCTTGTGCTCTCTCATTCTCTCTGTCAAATAAATAAATAAAAATAAAATTTTTTAAAAAAATTTAATGTCATTTTATTTTTCAGTGTTTCAAAATTCATTGTTTATGCACCACCCCCAGTGCTCTATGCAATATGTGCCTTCCATAATACTCACCACCTGGCTCACCCCCCCAAACCCCTAAAACCTCAGTTTGTTTCTCAGAATCCACAGTCTCTCATGGTTTGTGTACCCCTCCACTTTCCCCCAACTCACTTCTCTTCTCCATCTCCCAATGTCTTCCATGTTATTCCTTATGTTCTATAAATAAGTGAAGCCATATGATAATTGACTTTCTGCTTGACTTATTTCACTCAGCATAATCTCCTCTAGTCCCATCCATGTTGATACAAAAGTTGGGTATTCGTCCTTTCTGATGGAGGCATGATACTCCATTGTATATATGGACCATATCTTCTTTATCCATTTGGCCATTGAAGGGTATCTTGGTTCTTTCCACAGTTTGGTGATTGTGGCCATTGCTGATATGAACATTAGGGTACAGGTGGCTCTTCATTTCATTACATCTGTATCTTTGCGGTAAATACCCAGTAGTGCAATTGCAGGGTCATAGGGTAACTCTATTTTTAATTTCTTAAGGAATCTCCACACTGTTTTCCAAAGTGGCTGCGCCAAGTTGGATACTCACCAACAGTGTAAGAGGATTCCCCTTTCTCCACATCCTCTCCAACTCTTGTTGTTTACTGTCTTATTAATTTTGGCCATTCTAACTGGTGTAAGGCGGTATCTCAATGTGGTTTTGATTTAAGTCTCCCTGATGATTAACGATGATGAACATTTTTTCATGTGCCTGTTAGCCATTTGTATGTCTTCTTTGGAAAGTATCTGTTCATGTCTTCTGCCCATTTTTTGAAGTGATTATCTGTTTTGTGTGTGTTGAGTTTGAGGAGTTCTTTATAGATCTTGGATATCAGCCCTTTGTCTGTACTGTCATTTGCAAATGTCTTCTCCCATTCCGTGGGTTGCCTCTTTGTTTTGTTGACTGTTTCCTTTGCTGTGCAGAAGCTTTTGATCTTAATGAAGTCCCAAAAGTTCATTTCACTTTTGTTTCCTTTGCCTTTGGAGACATATCTTGAAAGAAGTTGCTGTGGCTGATGTCGAAGAGGTTACTGCCTATGTTCTTCTCTAGGATTTTGATAGATTCCTGCCTCATGTTGAGGTCTTTTATTCATTTCAAGTTTATCTTTGCGTATGGTCTAAGAGAATGGTTGAGTTTCATTCTTCTACACACAGCTGTCCAATTTTCCCAGCACCATTTATTGAAGAGACTGTCTTTTCTTCACTGTATATTTAATAATAAAATCTTTTAAAAAAATGTCTTGAGGATGCCCTACAGACTGAATGTTTGTGTGTCACCCCCGCCCCCATTTCTATGTTGAATTCTAATCCTTAATGATACTTGGAAGTGAGGCCCTTGGGAACTGATTAGATCAAGAGGGTTGAGCCCTCATAAATTAGTGTCTTTTATAAGAGATTTTAGAGAGCTTGCTTCCACTGTCTCTGCTCTATGATATGTAGGATACAAGGAGAAAATTGACATTGCAAACCAGGAAGCAAGTAAGTTCTCACCAGACACTGGATCTGCCAACACCTTGATCATGAACTTCTCAGCTTCCATACAAATAAATATTTGTGAGCTATAAGTGTTTATTGTTTAAACCACACAGTCTATGGTATATTTGTTATATCAGCCTCAAATGAGACAGGGTGAAATTATCTGTGCTTCTGTTACAATATTATAGTCTCCCAACAGGTTCAATAAATAAAGACATACTAGAAAGAAGAAAGAAAGAGAGAAAAAGAAAGGCTCAGATTATATTAGATGAGATAGATGGAGATATATATATATATATATATGCACTCAGATTTTATTAGTTTTTATTATATTTATTATATATTTATTAGGATTTTATTATATTATTATATATCTATGTATGTTTAGGTTTTATTAGGTTTTTATTATATACTATAATATACCATGATATTAAGATTATATATATATATATATATGCTAGAAAACTTGAGATTCTTTTTCAGAGACACTTGAGAACTGACTTTATCTTAGGATATGACTTTGCTGGTGATATATAAAAAAACAGTTATTCAACAAGTACTCAGCAGTTTTCTTAATTCTATGTGGACAGTATCTGCATGGGGAGTATCACCAGTAAATGGTTTTCCTGTTTGGGAACTAAGGAACCATCTTGGAGGCACTAAGGGACCAAACCCAGGGAACAAGATCCATAACAAAATGTTTCTTTATTCCTACTCTATTAATACTGCTTCTACTGAGTTCTGTATCCTTGGCTAAACAAATCAGGAATTTGATATGTGTGTGAGAGATTAACAATATCACTTGCACCTTGATCCATATGTTATTCTTTTTCCATACTATTCTTTCATATATAGCTCTCAAATATATATAGTTCTTATACATAGCTCTCATATATAGTTCATATATATCCTATATGAATTTTGATCAGAAACAGGATTTAAGAAGAAATCAGGAAGCAACAGATTGATGTTTTTCCGCACTATTTTTCCCCTTCTGGGAAATCTTGTTAAAAATAGAACATTAAAAATAGTTGAAGAAGAGAAAACAGTCTTTGAATGTTGCTATTTACTTCTAATGTGTCATTAGAGTATACAGTATCTGTCACTAACACAGAATCAAATAATCAAATTTCATGGCAGAATTCCTGAGACTAATGTTTGTGTCATTTCATTTTGTAGTTGCTTTGCGGGTAAGTGAAAGCCAATTTTACCAATTATATTACCATCATTTAGTACATTGCACATAAACAACTTATCAGTGTCATCAAGTAGAGTAGTTAGCATTTGATGAGTGCACACAAAGGTAAGGAATCAACTATAATGATAAAAATAATGATACGTGTGTGTGTGTGTGTGTGTGTGTGTGTGTGTGTGTGTTTATGCACAGTGATATACTGTTTCCAGATTATTTACTATAAACTTGGAAATGGGAAAAATGTAAGTTAAGTAAATTGATTTAAAGCTATGTTTGCCAAACAATAAACATTTAGGAAGGACAAAATAACCTGTGCTGTAAACTGACTCAGTCATCTAAAGAAACTCACAGTAAGATTTATCTGATATAAACCAGCTGTGTTGCCAAAATGTATTTGATGCTACCCCACCAATGATCATATCTCTTGCATGGACTTAATCCATTGCTTGTCTTTATGGAAACGGGTTTTAATTTTAGCAGGAAGAAGAAAATGCCATTCTCAAATTATTTTTCATTGCTTCTAATGAAGAAAACTAGCTTTTCTTCCTAAGCGAGATTATTTTCAAGTCAAATAGCTTTCAGCTTCCATTTAAAGAGCAAGTGACTCAAAGTTATGCTATTTTCGGGACAGACACTGGTGCAGTTCTGTGTATGCAAGTTTGCCTTAGTAAATAAAATTCAGTCCCATACCTCTGGAGGCAATTCAGTGGATGTAAAATCCAAATACTTTCCCTCTCCTTTCTAAATGAAGTGAGAAGGATTTACAGTATCCTAATAGAAGAGTTTTAAGTCACAGCCCAGAGAAGGGGAATTATTGATTCTTCCATGTTTTGCTTGAATTGTCATTTACAAATTCAAAGGGTTCTACCCACGCAACTCTTTATCATCAAGTCATATTTACCTTCATCTAGAGGTAAAGAAAAGAATTTTGTTTCTTTTGGTGAGTACCAGGATTTAAACACTTAAAAATGTTGGCTCTATCACCTCTTAGTCCTTAATTTAAAAGCTAGGGATCTTGAGCTTTAGGAAGTTTGAAATTATCAGTAACTGATTTCTTATTTAAATATAATAACTGTAATTGGTATGTCAAACAGGCAGGACTCATTGAATTTATTCAGACACCATCTTGTTCTTTTCTTCCTACTGTCACTTCAAATTGGTTGTGATAAGGAAACCATTCCCTGCCCCTGGACTAGAAGAACACAGGCTATTCTGTGACATTTCTGCTCTCTGTTAGTTACTAAAAAGTTCACTCTAAAATACAAATTAAATACTGTAATTAGAATGTCCAGGTCTACACATCTTTCTCTCTTTCTCTTTCTTTCTTTCTTTCTTTCTTCATTTCTCTTTATTTTTTATTTCTCAGTTAAAATAGGGTGGGTAAACATTACACAAATTCTGCCATTGCAAAACATCTATTTTGAGACTAATAGTGACTCTATGAAGATCCAGTGTTATCTTTCAGAATTTCATTTATATTCTGCGTATTCACACTTTTCTATTTTTTCCCATTTTACTTTCTTTTTAAAAAAAAAAAAAAAGACATTAGTAAATCAAGAGAGCCATCTTGCCTTGTCTGTATCTTTCAAAAGCTTCATGTTTATCCAAGATTGCTGTTGCATATCCATTCCACAGCTGTATGTGCTGAAGGAGAGAATGTGGTGCCAGGAAGATAAAGGCACTGGTGCTGGTCATTCTTTATTTTACAGCCCTTTAACAGAGATTTCTGACCCTTCTGATGGTTGGATTAGTTAGGCGGTGAGTAGTGGGAGGAGAAGTAGGGAGGCTGAAAAGTTCTTCTTTGCTTGGAGTGTCACTGGCTGGTTTCCTCCCCTCTGGGCCTGACAGATACTGGAGCAGACTGAAAGTTGGGTAGCTCTTCAAGGACCCCAGTCCATGGTGGGCCTCTCACAACAAACTTTACTTGACCAGTGGAAAGTCACTCTATTCCATCCCAGGATTCTACTGGCCTCCTTGCAGTTCCTTCTCTACTAAGAACTGTTAACATCTAGAAGGCCTTGGTTGATAGAATTTAATGTGGAACTTGACTGGCTCTCCCTCTTAGGAGTGGCCTCCATCTGGTCCTTGGAAAACAAATACATGTTTCTACTCAAAAAATGCTGGAAACGAGCTGACCCCAATGCAGTAGAACTCTTCTCACTCTTTGGCCAGCATATCCTTGCTTGTCTTTACCTTAGAGATTCCTAGGCAGGGATCAAGTACCAGTCCAATGTGCCCAGTCACAGCGGAGCTCAGAGCTCATGTTTTTCAGGTGGTCCAGTGAAGGCCCTTCTTGTCTTGAGGAATAATATACCTCTTCCCTTGAAGAAGTGGGACTTTCCTCCTACCTGCATCTCCCCCAATAAAATCCCCATCACTATTTCCTCTCAACTCTCACAGCCTCATCCCCTTATCCACTTAACATGGACTAGAGATTTTGTACTACTTTTGTTAAGTTCTACATCTAGTCTTTACCGATTCAGAATTGAGCATTTTTTGTGTGTTTTGGCACATCAGTTAACATTTCTAATGTAACACTCTATTATACAATATTTATGTAAATCATCTAATACTAGTTAATGGCAAGACTTTCTCCCTTAAGAATTTTTATTAAATATCAATTTGGGTCATAGGTTGGTAAAGTGTGTTTTGTTCTGAAGTTATATCTAATAAAAACAAACATCAGCCTTCTTATTACAATGAAGAGCTAATTAAGTCTTTAGACAATTAGTATTGAAAATAAGTACATAATGAGTTATTTACTAATCTATATTTTATGATGTGCTTGTAAAGGTATTAATTATTTGGTTAGGTAGCGCAAAGGATAGTTGTATAGCAGCACGTAAAATTTCCCAAGGAAAATGAAAGCAAATTTTGATTAAGTGACAAAACAGGGGCACCTGGGTGGCTCAGTGGGTTGGGCCGCTGCCTTCGGCTCAGGTCATGATCTCAGGGTCCTGGGATCGAGTGCCACGTTGGGTTCTCTGCTCAGCAGGAGCCTGCTTCCTCCTCTCTCTCTCTCTGCCTGCCTCTCTGCCTACTCGTGATCTCTCTTTGTCAAATAAATAAATAAAATCTTTAAAAAAAAAAAAAGATGACAAAACAGTCCCACTTCTTACTTTTTAGAACAGTTGGTATACATAGCATATACCATTTAAATTCTATTAAGGTTGTAAACATAGGGGAAAATATCTAGTAAAAAGAAATATTTGACTTCACAGTGGTGTTTTGATAATTTTTATTATTATTTAATAATCACCTAGCAGCCATGCTGAGCAAAGCTCTAATTTAATGCTTATCAAGTGCTGTGAAGTAGTCAGATAAGAGACCAATCTAGTATTATTGTATTTAGAAACTCAAGCTATCTGTTCATCAAAATGTTTGTGGAACACATACTTTTCTTTTATTTTTGTTTGTTCTTTCTTCCTTCTTTTAAAAATTCAAACATTATGAGTATTGTTTTTATAGCCTGTTTTTCCTTTAGTTTATTGATTATTCAAGATAATTTTAGTAACCTTTGCACTTTACTGATGACCATCAACTTAATTATACATGCAGCTGAAGCTCAGTGGCTACTATATTTGATCTTGGGTCTTTTTTTTTTTTAAGATTTTATTTATTTATTTGACAGATAGAGATCACAGGTAGGCAGAGAGGCAGGCATTACGTACTTATTTTCAATACTAATTGTCTAAAGACTTAATTAGGAAGCAGGCTCCCCGCCGAGCAGAGAGCCCGATGCAGGGCTCGATCCCAGGGATCGTGATCCCATGATCCCATGACCTGAGCTGAAGGCAGAGGCTTTAACCCACTGAGCCACCCAGGCACCCCATTGATCTTGGGTCTTTAAGAGACTTTGAGTTCATCTTATCTCTTCTCCCACCCTTAGCATTGTTTTAAGCAATATTGCTTTTGCAATGAGGATTTTTAAGACTGAGAAGTGTCTTTGTCTAATATAAATTCCTCGTTTGTATCTTGTTTTTCAGTTTTTGTTAGGTGGTTATGAAGGTCTTCAAGTATCACTTGAAATCAGTAGACCCGAGTTTGTGTTTCTGCTCTATCTTTTGCCAGCTGGCCAAGACATTTTCCCTGAGTCTCTGTTTCTTCATTTAAGTGTGGCTAAACATACCAAACTTTCAAAGATATGAAATAATTTTATGAGAACTATAAAATTATATATCAATGTTAAGTACTTTTATTCTCCCCACTCCCCTACCACCACACTTTCTCTTCCTTGAACCTAAGAGATAAGAAAAGATTCCAGAGTATTTTGACTCTTCTTAATATAAAAATCTATCTTTAAATCAAAGGATGCAATAAATAAAGCCTACATAAAACAGATTTTCCCATCACAGTCTGTTGCTTTATAAAATAAAATTTTGAAAGCACATTCCTTCACCCATTACCGAGCTCTTAAAATAAAAAGAAATTAAATTTGTAAGAAAATCTAGTAGATCAGACACTGTTGTGAGGACTTTTATATTGGTGGGGTTATGCTTCAAAACATTCCATGCCATCCACTTCCACCCATGCTACCTTAGAGTATTTTGACTTTTAAACCCCAGTTTTATTTCATTCCTAAATGAATGGTATAGCTATAACATGCTATATATTTAAGTTATGAAAATAAGGCTGCCCTTTAGAGATAGATAATAAATCCCTTTGAAAGCATCCCATTTTCCTTTTACCTTAAATTTACATCACAGTGTTTATCTATTTTTGTAATTCATTGCAACTTTTTAGTTCTAAAGTTTAATTCTTAAATAAATTTCTTATACTCAGAAGACACATTGTAAATATATATTTGCCCCCTTTGTAGTCAACATGCTCAATCCTTATGTTTATATCATTAAAAATGGGCATATATCTCATGAAGCATTTATTTATTATAAACAAGCTTAAAGATAGAATGAAAAGCAAATGTTACACTGTCTGCCAGTGAAATGTAGTAATAGGCTGATCACATATTGGTCCTATCCAGATGCAACTTGAAAGATGTTAACACAAGTCTCTGATGGATGTCTCCAAGGAGACGGATGCCAGCGTTAGGAAAATGACTTAAACAACTGCTAACTGGGGTCTCTCTAATTTGTGTCACAGATGGGGTTGGCAGCAAATATTGGTGGGTGTTTTAAAAACATGACCTAATCTTTCCCTAATTGAGGAGGCTTCTAATTTTGTAATAATTGGTTTTCACAGTTGAATGTCACAGTATTAAAGACATTTGCCAATGTATTCACTCTAACACCAAGCAAAGCACATACTTTTCTTTAAATGCATCTTTCTATAGACATTTTCCAAAGTACATTTTCTAGTAATGGTCATAATTATGGAAGGTTATGTTAACTGAGCACTTAATATGTTTCATGCACTGAACTAGCCCTTTATATTCATTAAGCCACTTGGCAACTTACATAGTCCCATTATCTTTCTCATTGTAAGAATGAGGAATTTGGGGCCTTGAGAAGTTAAGTTAGTTGCTTATGCTGCCCTATGTATCACCCTCACGTATCTGACTGAAATATTCAAGATACCAACCTCTATAATATACTGTCTGCTATGCTTAAATATTTCATAATTATCTTCTGGAGAGGTCTTTAAGAAGTCAGTAAGATAAAGTATTTTAAATAATCATTAGTAATAGTAAGCCAATTTTAGAAATAAAGGTTAATACAAGGTCTCTCTCTATGTGTGTATAAAAGTAGTAGCTCTAGAAAGAGTTAAGTGATGTTTATTGGGCCTAAATACAACACATTACCTTATTTTATCTTCATAAAAATGCTATGGAGTATATATTCTTGTCCCAATTTCACAGATATGCAAACTGAGGCTTAGAAGAACGGTATAACTTATATGCCACTGCCTAGGTAGTACATGGCTAAGTTAGGATTGAATCCTCGGTCAGCTTGACTCAATACTTTTGTTCCCAACCATTCTAGTGAGTGATATTTCCTTGAAAGAAAAGGAATGTGGAACATTACAGATGTGCAAAAAATTATCATAGATAACAGGGAGAAAGACAGCTTTATAAGTGCTGTCATATTTAATTGAAAGAAACTATTTTCAAAGAAAAAAATAAATTACAAAATCAGCTGATTTAGACCCATGAGGCTTAATTTCTTAATTTGAATTTTTTAATTGCCTATCTGTACATCAAAATGACTGGAGCTGTGCTCTGTGAGGAAGTTGCCTTGTCATAGGAAATTTGTCTGAAATTTAATTCATAAAACTTTTAAGTATTTGCACAAATTACTTAAATTGGTTTCTTTATAGCCCACTATATCCTGCTATGCTTTCTGGCTACATCATTAATTTGCTTAGAAATCAAATGTAAAATCCACATCCTCTCTGCTACAGAAGACACTGAGCATATTTAATGCATAAATATTTTAAGACCTTGGTGTTTAAATAAGAAATTTAAGGGTGACTGGAATATTGCTTGAAAATCCATAATGGATCTTGCCTTCTTCTTTCTTTAATCATTACCAAATATATTTATTAAAACAATTGAAAAATTAATTAAAATATAGTTAAAATTGTTCTTGATGAATTTTAATAAGATATTTATTTTAAAGTAATAAACACATCATCTAGCTTCAAGTTATGAAATAGAATCCTATATGAAGAATTTATTGCAGATAATTAGATTATTTTGTATACACATATTGCAATGTATGAATGAAAGCTACCATGTATGAAAAAAATGAATGATTGAATGAAAAAGTAGTATTTTACAGCAGAATAGAATAAAGGCAGTGGAAGTGACAATAGTTTGACTCATGACTCTGACCCTGACTCTGTTTAACTGAGAGAAGGGATAAAATTGTTCTGAGTTTCAGCTCCCTCATAAATAAACAAGAGTAGTACTGAACTAAATACTCTCTAGATGAACATTTAATATCTCTGATTATACAAAAAAGAACACTGGTATAGTTATTTATTAAATATTTTTTTGAATCTCTGCTAAGTATCTAACATGTTCTATGCATTAGGAATGTAGAGCTATGAGATATAACCTTTGCTTTACCAGTCATTTTAAATGAAATTAATTCATTGAAAAAATATGACAGATTATGTAAAAGTATGTTTAAAAAGCTAGATGTGATAAATAGAAATACCTCCATTAAAAAAGAGCAGTATTATAAAACAAAAACTAGGAGAAATACATCAAGAACAATTGACTATGAAATATGCAATTAAATATTTTGAAAGTGAAAAATGCAGTCATTGAATAAAAAGGAAAGAGAGAAGTCTAGTTTAACTGAGCGAATAAGAAAATAAATAGAATACGGCGCTGCAGAAATCAGACAGAATGCAGCACGAGAAGATACAATCAATAACCTGTAAAAAGGGGGAAAAAAGAGACAAAATGAGCAGTTTTAGAGTTTTTTTTCAAAGATTAAAATGAGTCCCAACTAAGAGAATGGAGGCAATGGCAGAAGAACAACAACTGAGAATCTTCCAGATGAGTATGTTCTCAAACTGAAAAGTGTTTTTCGAGCATTAGTGGATGCTACAGCTAAATATACCATAATGACCTTCAATATAAAAAAGAAAAAGAAAGAAAAAAATAAAGCTGTAAGCTGGGAAAAAAAAAAAGATTATTTGCAGAAACAACAATCAGTCCAAGAATAGACTTTCACATGCAACAACTGATGCTAGAAGACAGTAATGTCCTCATACTGCTAAGCAACCGTAGCCGGTTTTACCCAGCTAAACTATCATTGGAATGAGGTAAAACCAAGACGGTCTCAAAAATAATGAAGGTAGTTATGCCTGCACACACATACACATATAAATGTTAAAAGATGAACTTATTAAGAAGAGAAGTAAACATAATAGAGAAGACTGACTGCAAGAACCAAGAACACATACAAAATTCAACTTCTATATTTTGTTAAATTTAACTACAGTCTGTAAAATCATGGGGAGAAGGTAGCATTAAATAAACTATTTGAAATAAGTGAAAATATAGTTACAATGACAAAAAATATAAGAAGATATGGCTCAGGTTTAAAGCAGAAATTATAAAAGTGAATATATAAATAAGATATGATTCTGTTCTTATGGCTAGTAGATGTACATATAAAAATTACATAAAATGATAAAAAATAACTTTAAAAGATTTACAAGCTTAATACTAGTAACAAGAAAACAGCCACCATGGTTTAGTCAATATAGAATTTAAGTAAAAAGTATCAATGGAGGGGAGCCTTGGTGAAGCACTAGGTTACGGGTCTGCCTTCAGCTCAGGTCATAATCCCGTGATCCTAGGGTTTAGCCCCACATCGAGCTCCCAGCTTGGCCAGAAGCCTGCTTCACCCTATCCCTCTGACTGTCTCTCTCCCTGCTTGTGCTCTCTCTCTCTCTCTCTCTCTGTCAAATAAATAAAATCTCTCTAAAAAAAGAAAAAAGCATCAATAGGGATAAAAAGACACACTACCTATGAATAAAAGGGAATTTTACAAGGCAGATATAATAGTCATGAACTTGTGTCTTACACATAACCTAATATGGACAAATATGAGAGAGAAGGCTAGGAAAGAAGAATCCAGCAGAATCTGACCAAGCAAATCCACAACATAGTGTCAGCAACTGAAAGTTAAGCACACACAAAGGAAAATGGGCATATGGATTTGAACAAGAAACCTGTTTTGACACCATGAATATATGTGTGTGTATGTATTTGTGTGTATATAATTTTATACATATATAATTTTATATATATATATATACACACACACATCTTTCAGCTATATATATATAAAATCATATATATATATATATACACACACACACACACACTCATGTGTGTATAAAATTATTGGACCCAATAAAGTGAAATGTGTAATTTTTTAAAGGTATAAGTTTAATTATAAATGTCTTAACATTTGCTGAAGCAAGCAACACGGGTCACAGAAAAAAGAAACGGGCTGTAACTGGGAACGCTAATACCGGATCTGACTGAAGTGAAGACAATAATGAGTCTGTGGATGTTTATTTTCTAAATCAATTTATCACATGTAGAACAAGCTAAATCAGGGTCAGCAGATTAACACTCCAGTTACTTGCTCTGATTTGAGGAACTTTAATTTCCTTTTCTGACAGTTCTAATTCTCACTTTGGGAGAATTTTCCCGTGTTCCTTCTGAGGCATGGTCTGTTAACAGGAACGAAGCAGCGGTGAGCTCCTGGAGTCCATGCATGCGGGGAGAGCACTGCACACTGTGTAGACAAAGTGCACCCGTGTGGGCTTTTTGCCCCCATTTTCTAGGAACGGCTTCTCCCCTTCCACATGGTCACAGAGGTGACAGCGTGTTTCCAGTAGATGGGGCCAGGGCAGCCATTATGATGGAAGCTTGTCCAGACAGCGGCCTTTTCTTACAAAGCACAAGTTTCAAATAAGTGAATCTCACCCCTGCTTTCCAACCATATAATGTCACTTTGCTCTGAGTCATGCGTATTTGCTTTTGTTTCTCATTTGTTTTGTCTTTTTGTTTGTTTGTTATTTGTTTACAGATCCTGTAAAGGAAAATATTTCGTGGAAAGACAGAAAAAAAAAGAAATGAAACCAGTATCCTGTGGGAAACAGCCGAGGAGCCTGAGAGAGAGCCCGGTAATCTCTAATTCCACTCTTTGAAGCCCAGCAGCTTCCCTGCCCTTGAAGTACATGAAACACCCCTGCATCCTTATGATAAATTCTTCTTTTGGGTTAGCTAGCTCATGCATTTTTCTGTTAGTGGCCATGAGAAGAATCCTAACCCATGCAAGGAAAGGTTCAGAAAAGGGAGTTGGAGGGTGTGTGCGCTGATAGGCTTGGAAGGGTCAGGAGGCGGGAAAAGTTCAGGGCCTGAGATACCCGCCACGCCTAAGGAACATCACATGCGTGACTTGGGCAATCAGTGGGGTACACGAGGTCACGGAGGCGCTTCAGATGAGCCCAGAAGGAGGAGCTGGTGGACCGAGGAGGGGAGGATTTCTACTCCAGGAATTTGGCCCAGGGCTGGCCTGCTAAGGTGTCAACAAACAAATAAATCATACACGATAAACGCTCAGTTGCAAAGAGCTCCAGGGCAGAAAATATTTAAGACGTCTCGCTAAAGAGAAGCCATTTCATGTCTATAAGTTGACAATTCTTTCTCATTTCCCTCATTTCTTATGTGTTTCTTCCGTTCAATAGTCATTACTTGGATGTTTGAATTTTGTATCGAGCGATTTCTAGTTCAGTGGTTCTCTTCCACTTGGAGAGCCCAGCGTCGCCCTCTGCTGCGTCGCTCCGTGGAAGGGCAGTGTCCCCAGGCCTCCTCTCTGACCTGCCATGACCGGCTTGTCCGTCAGTGGGCTGTGCGTCAGCATCCTCTGCCTTATCACGAAAGGAAAATAATGATTCATTTCTTCCTCAAGCCAGAATGCTGCTTCATGCCTGGGGGAAGCAGCAAAGAGGAAAGAACCGTCTCCCTGAACTGCTCCTGCTCCTTCTTTCCCCGGGCTGAAAAAACAAAAACTTGCTGGCCGCTGTCACCTTGGCAGTTGGAGCTCCAGGCATCTTTCAGCAAAAATTGAACTTTCGTCAGAAGCAAACTTACATGGCAATTATTTGAGGTCACTGGTGTTATCGTTGTATTCTTCAAGTGTAAACAGGCGCATGGAAGTGACAGTTCGTCTAATGAAGTATTGGTTTTAGAGCATTTGAACGGCAAAAATCCAGTATTTCTTAAGGGCAACCTAGTGATTCGTGCACTGTTAATTTCAAAGGACTTCTAATTAAAGGAAGTCGTTGGCTTTATTTACTTTTTCACTTGGGTAACGATTCAGAGATCTCACCACAACTGACTGTTCTGTACCAACGGTCATGCTGGAAAGGCCAGCGGTCTGGCATTGCAAAATAGAATCGAGGACTCAACGACAAATACACTAGCAAACTGAACTACAAATTTAAAAATTCAACCTGATTTAATTAGTAAGCCAGTCAACCGGTCTTCCCTGAGTCTCTTGTGAACTCGAACTGTGCTAACTAGTGTCCCAGGTAAATAATGCAATGGATATAGGATCCTGGCCCTGAGGCAGCTTAAAATCTAGCTGGAGAGATACAATTAGTACAGGCAAAGCCTCAGAGAAAAAAGATAAAAGCCAAATGTTGTGGTAAGATTTTCAAATGCACTACTAGTGGAGAGCTGATAATGTGGGTTGGGGAAGAGAGAGAGCTTCATGAAGGAGGTAGCCCCTAAAAGATCCCTAAAATCTGACAAGTGAAGGAGAGACGTAAGGGACACTGGGCAGAATAACGTGAATATGAAATCCAAGCATCTTTCTTACATGTCCCAACGTTTGCTGCCTTGGACAAAACACAAAGGTATCCTGAAATCAAAAACAACTACCTCTAAGTCTCAAAAATAGCTGCCGACTTGTGGGATCACGGTCATTTGGTAAACAGCTACTCATCTCCAGGAAGCATTGGGCTAATTTCAACTTAATGAGTTGGAAAAACAAAAAACACACATGTACCACAGAAGCACTGACAGCCATTATTTCAGGGCAATCATAGTATCCCGTCAGTGCAGGACCCTGCATCTCTTCGAGGCACATGGGGCTGAGTCCTCAGGGACGTGATTTACACTTCACACTCCAGACTAGGTGCTCTGCTTAGATCAGCTGACAGATAAACAACGTGAGGTACTGATGAGTGTCATACAGACACTGAGTGGTGTGAGAAAATATAAATTCTAGCCACTGACCCCCTAAGTGATATCCACGAATCAACAAGAACTTTTAAATTGCCCTTATCTATATTTATCTGTGCATTATCTGTACAACCTGGGTGCTCTAGCGGATACAAATACATGGTACCTTCCTGGGCATCAAGCCACTTAAAATTTAACTGAGTTAAAAGAATATACCACCAAGAAAGCTGGTGGTAAAAATGCATGTTTGTAATGGGGCCAGGCAAGAGATTTTGAACAGACTCTGAGAGAAACAATGTAGGTTCCAGTAGGTGAGAAAAAAGTTATCTTTTTAGGATATGCATAATTTGGAATTAGGCAGTTAAGTGGGAAAAAAAAACAATAAAGGCAGAAGAGGATATGAGCATATAATGTTCATATGACATTTTATTAGAAGAATTATTATTACTGGTAGACTACAAGGAACCCAGACTGATCTAAATGGAGGGATTTCTTCACTTGGGACATGTTTTAAGAGCAGCATCACATCTTAAGTGCCAGCAACTGGCTAAGCTAGGACAAGGTATGAAAAAGGTGAGCAGAAAGACAAGAGCTAGAGGCACACCAGTTGCCAAGTGTCCAGAGTCAGGGACATGGTGAAGCATAGCAGGGAATCTGCATTAGATTTTTACCCACGGGAGGGAGATCTTTTTACCCACCCAGGGAGAAGGTATACTAGGTACCTCTTATCTCTTCCTCCTATCCAGTTCTGGCTACAGCAGACAATTCCAATAAGGCTTCATTGTATGCTTACATCATCTTATCTCAAATATTCATTGCTGGTTTTTGCTTTTTGGCTTGGGGTCTTCTGGGTGTGCAGGAACGTCTGTGCCCCAGAAGAAAATTTTTTTAATTTTTTTTTTTTATTTTTAGAGATAGAGAGACCACAAGTAGGCAGAGCAGCAGGCAGAGGAAGAGGGAGAAGCAGGCTCTCCGCTGAGCAAGGAGCCCAATGCGGAACTCGATCCCAGGACTCTGGGATCATGACCTGAGCCGAAGGCAGCTGCTTTAACCAACTGAGTCACCCAGGTGCCCCCCAGAAGAAAATCTTTTATAATGGTGGGGAGACCCATAGGGACTTGCTTTTCTCTGCCACCTGAAGGCTTCTATAGATTCCTCAGGAGGTCCTGCTGAAATCTAATCCTGGTTGCCCTGTGAACTCAGTAATTCATGTTTGTTTTTGCTTTCTTCTTTCTTTATTTCATTTTCAATATTCCTCCCTCTTGTTCCTTGGGATCACTTCCCAAATAAACTACTTGTATATAAAGTTTTCATTTTCTGTAGCCAAGGAGTGGGAGAGGGAAGCACCAAGCAAGAAGAGACCACAGAAAGGAAGGCCAAAGGATGGATAAGGGATACTCACCCCCAGGCAGAAACCTAATATGATTCCAACCTATTCCTTATTTCCTTATAGGAGCAAGCCTATTTTCTCTCTAGGAATCCTGGGGCATCAGAGCTGGAGGAGAGCATGGCAATCCCAGCTTTTTCACTGTGGGCATGGTGTTGAACCCAAGGACTATCATTCTGGCCTCTGGAATTTGCATCAGTGTACTGGTCATTATCTCATTATGCCTTTATATCTCTCATGCTGTCTCTAATAATGTTTAAATGTGGCTACCCAAGGATCTGGAGATCACATGTTAGGACAAAATAGAAATGCCTATTTTGATTAGGACAAGAAGAACACTTCCTAATAATGAATACGTTTTGGTTAGAAAAAAGAAAAAAAAGAACTAAGTCTAGCAGCAGCAACAACAACAAGAGCCTATTTTGAGGCACAGTTTGATAACAGTTGGCGCAGAGATGAGGAGAAACTGCAATATGAGTGTTAAAGATAAGAAGAAAGAAAATCACAAATTGCAGTGTAACGGAAATCTGATATTTTCCCTTGACCATGATCTACTGTCCCTTCTTTTACTCTAAGACCACCATTGTTTCCCTTGGGGAGCCTCCCCCACCCCCTTTCTGTCACTCTCAGGGCAGGTAGTTCTAGTCTGCTTCCCAGGAGTATGCACAGGACCAAGGCCTGGCTAATCAGAGCTTTCCTTTCCTTAGACACAGCAACATTCTGCAAGGTGGACCCAGTACAAGGCTAAAGGGAAACTAAACCTGACTCTACTGGTCCCAGGTTGCCCAACAAGACCCAAACTCTGAATGTTTTCTGTCACTATGGGGTTAGAGAAGCTGGTTTTTATTTGCTGAGTTACTGAGCTAATTGAAGGGAAAACCTGCCTGAGAGGGAAGCCATTACAGAGAGATAAAGACTAGAGAAGTGAAGTCTTGGTAACATTATTTGAGCCCCTAGATCTAGTTGGCCCCTGGACTTTGTGATAACATGAGCATCTACCCTTCTGACCCTAATTTTATTTGGTCGCTCATCCTAGTTTGAGTTGAGTTTCTGTTAAATGTACATAAACAGCACATGTGAGGGTAGAAGCTGATATGAGGCAGTAAGATTAATACCAAGGTATAAGAGATGACTTCTTTACCCAAAAGGAACATATATTGGCTACCGCCATGATAATCAATCATTAATATTGAGTCAAACATGAATGTAATTTTACAATAAGATATGCCCCAAACCACATTTCTTGAGCGCAGAGGGCATATGTTTTTTTTGAGATGTCTAGATCTGTGAATGCAAAGAGACCTTAGCTTTATTCCTAAATAAGTATTTCTATCTGAAAACTTGATTTCAGTAGTCCCTTCTAACTCTTAAATTCTATGAATCTGTAATTTTAGCTTGTTTTGTATGGCATCTTTTAAAGACTCTTTGTTGTTTGTTGATTTTCATTGCTAGGTTCTACATAGAAGAGTAGCTTACCTTTTTATTCGATCAAGCAGTAGGTGCAGTTGAATTTTTTTTTTTTTTTCTAATTCACTATTTCCCTTTGAGGATTTCTACATACTTAGTTTCTTTAAAGGATAGAGAAAGTTATTAATTCTCCAAAAATTGGATAGTTTCATATTCCCCTTGGCACTGATTTTGGAGAAAATTACTGCACCAAGGACTTGATAATATTTCTCTATATGTGGTAATCTCAGTTATTGAAACTATTACAGGCTAGTAGGTTTTTTTGGTCTTTCTTTTGAACAATGGGCTAAAATGATCCAATCACAGTCAATTATATTTAAGGAACTGCCTTGGGTGAACAAACACATAACACATTTGTGCAAGGTGTCAACCCACTTGTGAATATTTACTTAAAAAGACAAGATACTATGGTACGGTATTTCACTCACTTTCATGAAAACAGAAAATAGTTCACCCACATATATAAAAGAACCTCACGTAAACAGAGGGCAAAACAAAGTGCTGAGGTAAAATGAAGAAATTAATGCTTTCCAAGGCAGAAATATCTAGATTCCCTTTGATTCTCATTTCTCTGCAGCTGTTGAACATATCGTTGTCTCCATCTGTTGGTGCTATCTTTGTTCAAGCTATCAGCACCTCTCTGTAGGATGCAACGCCAACCTGCTACTCCAGCCTCCAAATGAATTCTCTCCAAGTGAATCTCCCATTGCCACTGATCTTCCCAGTGTGAAGCCAATCACATTGCTCTCCTCTTTGCCAAGTGCCCTTCGGGTGGAGCTTCCGCTTACTGCTATGGGATGCAAGAGAGTTAATAAAGTGGTAGCTACTGAACTCTCCAACTTCACTGTTTGTTTGTCAAGTCTTCCCATTTCCCTTCCCTCGTGCAGCCTCTCATGCTGTGTGACCCACCTGAGGCGGGTGTTGGGCCTTTTCTGGCATATTCCTACCTACCTGCTACCCTCAGACGGGGCGACTCGCATCACATTTGCGTCCTGATAGCTGTCAATTGATCCACATCATAACATTTACGGTGCCCCCTCATGTTTACCTTCCCTCATGACTCCACTGACTGGGTCATGTATGACGTGTTGTTGTATGTGCTTGGCAACCATTAGCCGTACAGGGCGTTCACAGAACAGATGGATGGAGAACCCCTCATGTTAACCCCCATCATAAGAAAGCACGTAGTGTGGAACAAAAGTCAGGAACGAGTTCTGGCATTAATGATATGCCTTCAGAAATGCTTGCTATTTAGAGATGTTCAGGAGACGCAGGCAACGTTACGGGAAGTAGAACTGGTGACACTTTAGGCGCTTCAGTTATTTCACAGCAGTTGTTTTGAGCAGGTCTTAGAATAAGAACACAATAGCAAGGGGAAAAATCGTCTTTTTTCTGACATTCTTAAATGTCATGTGATATTTTTGCCACAGGAAGCACAAAAGAACCGTAATTCAAATCCTACAAAGACTCTGACTAAAAAGTCATCGCGGCTTGTCCTTGTTCCACATGGAACATATTGACTATGTATCCAGCGACTCTATAAATACAAGACCTTGTATTGATTTGCCTATTTGCTCTAATTACATTAAAGTGTAGGTTATACAATAGATAGCTCTGGGTAGGGTACTTATTCCCCGTGTTTTTAAGAAAGGAACGCTCTAGTATTAGTTTCTAGGTAGCATGGTAGTTAAGCGCTGTGGTACTTAGTCCAAGACACAAAGCCCACAAAACCTATTCCTCTAAAAGCTGAAGTTAGTAAAAAGGAAAATGGAAGAGTGGACGACTGGTCCTGGAGATACAGCTTTTTGGCTATTGTGTTGACAGTTTGGTGTTACCCATTAATAAACATATAAACTCATCACACATACCACCCCTCCCAGACCACCCCAATTCAACAATTCAAGAAAATGTTACTAGCCTCTACCTTCCTTTGACTCATGCCTAATGATTAGAACTGTGCCTGCTACTGGTCATTTTCA
Organism: Mustela lutreola; assembly: GCF_030435805.1. Lineage (NCBI taxonomy): Eukaryota > Metazoa > Chordata > Mammalia > Carnivora > Mustelidae > Mustela > Mustela lutreola. The sequence goes on from NC_081295.1 coordinate 76,428,289, forward strand.
ATTGTGGTTTCCTGCTACTTCCCTGGACTCAAAAATAATGGATTTATTTTTTAATTGCTCTCTTTTCTCTGACTTCATCAGAGATTACTTATTATTAGGTTCTATTCTCATTTTTCTGAGACTGTCTGAGATATATCTCTTTTTAATTTCTTTTGAGCCCTCTTATACTCCAGCAGCAACTGTCATGTAAAAGGCCTAGAAGAATTCATCACTTCCATTGGGCAGAAAGAAATAACCTTATGCAGTCCTCAGTTTACCCACTATCTCTTTTTATTTAACCTGTAAGATATACTATATTTAACCCAAGCCATAGTTATGTTCAAGGCTTTTCAAGGGCTCCCTCTGCCTACCCTATTAACTCTAACTGACTCACTTAACTTCCTATGTTGTTTGCTATTTTCCTCATCTCCTGTCCTGCTAAATGCACTTGCCCTGTGCATTTAATCTCTTTCTCAGAACCACTCCTTCATCCCATCTTCTCTTGATGATCTCACTCATGTTGCTTACTATGTTCTGCTTTCGTAACTTTATACATATTATCACTCCTATCTGGAATGCACCCCTTACACATTCTAATGCATATGCATCACCTACCTCAATATTTGAATTGAAATTTACTTCTCTGGTAATCCTGATCCATTTAATCGTCAATCTTTCCTTTTCTTTCTTTCTTTCTTTTTTTTTTTTTTTAAAGTGCTGTGTCTCCCCATGTTCTGATGTTCTGAGTGCCTGGACCACATTTCCTGCTGTGTTGACTTGCACTTGGCATGGAACGTCGTGATTTTTTTTAAAGCCATTACCTGTTCTTTTATTTTGAATTTTATTTTCCTAATATAAATTTTTTCAAAGATCCTTGGCTTTGGAGCCACAGAATCCAGGTTCTTAGCATCATTTACACTTAGAACACCTTCAGTAGTGCAGTGTTTTCTGAAGTCCTCCCCATTAACCCTGGTTTTTTTTTTTTTTTTTTTTTTTTTGCAGGTATAACTGAATATTTTAAAACAAAACAGTAATAAAACCTCTGAGTTACATTCATTTTAGAACTCTATATTATGGTAGGGAAATTAAAATTAACCTCTAGATATACATTATCATGACAGGGGTAACACACCCATCCACGTATAAAAAAAAAATAAAACCTGTATACTGGAAACGAAAATGTACTGGGCCAGGTGAGTCTCCTTCTATTACTCCTTCTGCCTCCTACCAAATTATTATGACTAATACGAGGTTGCTAGAATTCACTAAAGTAAAAGTTGTACAAGGAGCTAATTTCACTTTCCGGATGGATTCTAGTTTTGTTTACTACATTAAATGACAAAAGCAACTCATAAACCTTTTCTGCCATGAATGGTAGGTAGAAATTTTATCAGAAAATGCCTCCTTTGGGATTTTTTAACATCATATAAGAAAAAATGTTAAATTTCCACCTCCTATGTGAGATAAACAGTTCCAGCTAATGGAAAAAATCAATTCTGAGTCCAGAGGGAGACACACATAGAGTATATGAAGTCCTGTTCGTGACCTTTCAGATATTCCCTTCTCATTCTCCCTCCTGTCTCTCTGGAAGCTGTGTCTTATTTTCTGTCAGTGGTTCACTGGGCTACAAAAGATACCCGCAGAGCTTGAAAAGCTCAGCCTTTTTCTTCAGAAACCAGTTGTGTCACTTAACGGCAGTTCTCATTTTCCAAGACTAGAAAGCTTGCAAATTCTACTCTGAGGAATGTTTGCAGTTGTGCTAGTGTTCACTGGGATGGCCCCTCTTCTGTGGAGATTTTACTGGCATCCATGTGTAGAACATGTGTATATTGCGACAACCGTAATACCTTTGAGTCCACTTCTGTCACCAAAGACTCTGTCAGTTTGAGATATTCCCTTGAGTTTTTATCACCCAAGTGGACTCATTAAACAAAGGGGCTAACAACACATGCTCCACTTTTTCTTGTTTTTTTTTTCTGGGGAATTAGTCAACAATACATGTCAATTATTGAAAAACTGATAATTGTACAGACATGTATGTACAGTGAGCTTTACATTAAAATGTAACAGTAATACATTACTGTTTTCATTATTTTTGTGAAAATGACAGAACAAACTTTAATATGTTAAGTAGTGTTAAGTTATAGTAAATTAATTATATAAAATTGTCTGAAATAGAGGAGTAAAATTTCTCCAAATATATAATTCCAGCATTTGATAAATAAAGGTTACAACACTAGAAAAGGCTTATTTGTATTTTCAAATGAACAATAAATGCACTAGAACATATAAACAAATTTGAGCATTTCTTGCAAAATTTGTGCTTATTTGCCAAGAGGGTAATTTCAAATTTATTTTTCTAATAACCTATGCACCAAGTAACTCTAATACTTATTGATCTTGTTTCATCCAGATCAATACCACATTGTCAAGAGAGACTTTCAGTTTTTCCACACACAACATCTGAAAATGTAGTAATGGCTAAATGGAAATATTATTAAGCTCTTTTAAATAAGTAGTAATTTATGTAACATTGTAAGCGAAGTATGCCATTCCTAGACTTCCAATACATATGGTTCCATTCATGCCATTTATTCTGGACTAGTTTATTATGGGGCTGAGAAAGCAATCCACTAATAACCAGACTGTTGCCTGTGATGGCTTATGATATTTCAGGTATACTACATTCATTTTTTAAAGATAAGTAATGAATCAAGATTTGTGCCTTTTTGGAGACCTTCTGATCAGGATAATACATTCATAATCTGTGCTTAAAACCTTAAGAACACTGTTTTCCCCTTTTCCTGTCTCATCCTCTTCTGGTTACAGTTTTGTAGAGTTGGCCAGGGTTTATGTAGAGAGGACGAAAGCAGAGTTTCTCTTCTCTACAGATGTCCCTGTGTTAATCTCTCTTTTATACAGAAAAATGGCGAAAGTTTACTAAAGTGTTTTTAATTCTGTCAAGTTCCAAATCAAATAACTTGCATTGATAAAATGATTAGATATGGTCAAATGCCCACCTTATTTATTTACTTATTAATTTATTATCTCATTTCTACACTAGCTTTCCCTTATGACTCTCATTGTTTCTCATTATCAGTGAATCTTTGGGGAAAAGTGTGAAAATGGTATCCTTCACAGAAAAATTAGTTTTTTAAAAGAATTTATTTATTTATTTGAAGAAAGACAGAGAGAGAGCACAAGCAGGGGGAGTAGCAGTGAGGAGGAAGAAGAAGACTCCTCGTTGAGCAGAGAACCTGATGTGGGGCTGGATCCCAGGACTCTGGGATCATGCCTGGAGCTAAAAGCAGACACTTAACGACTGAGCCACCCAGGTACCCCTACAGAAAAATTCTTAATAAATATAGCCATACACCATGATACAACTCCTCCTAATGACAACATTGCCAAAAAAAAAAAAAAATGAAAATCATAGTTTAACAAACAAAAGGGAGAAGTGTGATGTTAATCATCTTCATGTACCAGAAAATGTGAAGAACCCATGCCATTCATTTTGGTGAGGCAAGTAGAACTATGAACATAGTCTTGAACTTGTTTTGTGATATAGAAGCTGACAATTCTTAATGAAAAAGAGGGATTATGGAAAGGATAATGAGATCATAAAAACAATGTTTGCTTAAAATAATTTTTTGTTAATCTACCAAAAAATCATAAAATTTATATGGCCTTCCTCCCCAGAAACAGTAATAGGAAAAGAATTTTATCAATATAGATTTTACATCTTGATTCAAATGAAAGTATTTGTTTTAAACTAATGGATTAAAAGAAAACTGCACATGGATCAACCGTAGAGTTCCTGTAGAATTTATATACAAGATTAAATCTGTAGACAGTTTGTGTCTTTCTAGGTTTCTATTTGTAGTAGAAAATAAAAGGAAACCACAGGTTTTCTGTCACTTAAGCAGGTGACACTATAAGCTGACAAGAAAATCATAGTACCCAGCTGGAGAATAAACTCAATGGCAATACTTCATTCACTGAAGTATTTTATATTTATTCCCATACACAACCTCATGGAAAATCATATTATTAATATGTCTATTCCTGAAAGAATGCCCACCATTTCAGGATATGTATTTCATCAAATTTTCCTATGAGAAGCCCTTACAACTACACTTAATGTCATACTGTGTATAATGAAGAGCATATATGTGATTGAGTAGTAACATCTTACATTCTGCATTATATGATAGCAGTTTTGCATTACTTTAGTACTACTCTTACTAGGGAATATAGCATAACTTTTTAAACACTCCATTATATATGGCACTGACTTTATGTCCTGAACTCTGGGCCAGAAAAGTATCATTTAATAGTTTATAGCAATTCTACAAAAATAATCCCTTATTTCTAATAAAAGCCATCATAAGCAAGTGAGTCAGATGGGATAGAGATATCGAGCAGAAAGCCAAAAAGTAGTTAAAATATCCACTGGGTTGTTATTGAGAAAGAATCACCAAGCAAGGTATATCTTTATTTTCTATTAATGATTAGGAAACTAAACTTAATATAGCTCACTGAAAGAACTGAAAGTGATTTCAAGGATAAAAAATGTATACATACACATTGAGACACACACATACACACATACCCCTAAACAATTCATTTGCTAAAAAAAATTATATCTCTATGCTTCTGCAGTTTTTAATATGGACACATTCACTCTGTCTACAATTCACCTATTATACCTGAACATTTTAAGGAAAGAATTGGGCTAGTATCTGAGATATTTTACCTCATCTTCATTTTAAGGTGATAGGAGAAAATCATACCATCAATCATTCATGAGCATAGTAAATTATAATTAATGTTTGTATATTTGTAACCTAAAATGTATTGCAGAAACAAAAATTATACCTATAAAGAAGGTAAGGAAAGCATATAACCTAGAGAATTCTAGCACAATGACAAGCATTCATGTATTAGTCACTTTATAAGTATTTATTAACTGCATACCATATTCCACGTGCTATGTTAAATACCAGGAAGATGGGACATCTGGGTGGCTCAGTGGGTTAAAACAACTGCCTTAGGCTCAGGTCATGATCTCAGGATCCTGGGATCAAACCCCGCATTGGGCTCTCTGCTCAGTGGGTAGCCTGCTTCCCCCCTCTCTCTGCCTGCCTCTGCCTACTTGTGATCTCTCTCTCTGTCAAATCAATAAATAAAATCTTTAAAAATAAATAAATAAATACCAGGAAGATGACAAAGGAGCATATAGGGAGATGAATGCAAATGAATAATTAAAATACAATGTGATGACTAAAAATAAAAAAATATATAATCACTTCAATAAATGCAGAAAAAAAACACGTGACAAAATTTACATGCTTTTATAAAAATAATTCACTGCAAACTAGGAATAGCAAGAAACTTTCTTAACCTAATAAAAACTATATAGAGGAAGCCTAGAGCCAAGATCACACATAATGATAAAACACTGAATGCTTTTAAGATGAAAAGCAAGGCACAGATGGAATCGGAAACAAGGCAAGGATGTCTGCTTTCACTATCCCTATTTAACGTTGTACTAGTGATCCTAACCAATACAATAAGGCAAGAAAAAGAAATAAAAGTCATAGAGACTGAAAAATTTGTTATTATTAGGGAGTCTGCAGACTCCCTAATTTGTATACATTAAAAATCCCAAAGAATAAAAAAGGTTATTAGAAATAATCAATTCATTTAGCAAGGACCTAGAATACACGTTCAATATAAAAATCGTTTTTCTAGGGGTGCCTGGGTGGCTCAGTGAATTAAAGCCTCTGCCTCAGCTCAGGTCATGATCTCAGGGTCCTGGGATCGAGCCCCACATTGGGCTCTCCTCTCAGCAGGGAGCCAGCTTCCTCCTTTCTCTCTGCCTGCCTCTCTGTCTACTTGTGATCTCTCTCTGTCAAATAAACAAATAAAATCTTTTAAAAAAATGTTTTTCTATATGCTAGTAATGAGCAGTTGGAAACTGAATATTTAAGACTCTAGGTTTAAAGAAAGCTTTTATCCTTTCCTGTGAATTTGAAGTGATTTCATTCAAGTCAAATCAATACAGGGTGTGTCTTCATTGATTAGAATATTTAATTTCTAGTTTCTTCTTTGTGGAACTATGATGGTCAAGTCACAGACATTAAAGCTGTTGGGGATTTTTATGTATGTAAATAACAAACAAGAATTCAGAGAGGTAAATGACTTAGCAAACCACAAAACTAGTGCCAGAGTCCAGATAACTATTTTCTTTTTTGAGAAAAAAATTTCTTTTTTCATTTGGGAGGTTCCCGCTTCTTATGGCCCCTATTAATGTTGGCAAATATGTCAACGCACTAGTCAAATGCCAATACATTTTAAGTCTTCTCCACTATCATCTTTAAAAAATAATTGTGAAAGTGGTTGTACTGATAAAAGCATTGCAGTTTAAAAATACATCTTTGAGGTTATAAATGTTAAACAATTTCATAATCTCTAGAACTTACTGTCTACTCATAATTCTTACTAAGAAAATTCTCAGTTTAGTAGATTTGGGGACCCCCTGAGAAAAGTCAGTGGGAGGAAATTCACCTTTCATCGAACACAAACATTAAAAGAAACATCTTTTTTTCTTTTTTTAAAAAAATTAACATATAATATATTATTTGCTTCAGGAGTACAGGTCTGTGAGTCATCAGTCTTACACAATTCACAGCACTCACCATAGCCCATACCCTCCCCAATGTCCATCACCATCTCTACCCACCCTCATCCCCTCCAGCAACCCTCTATTTGTTTCCTGTGATTAACAGTCTCTTATGGCTTGTCTCCCTCCCTGGTTCCATCTAAGGGAGGGAAAAAATGAAAGAAGAAACACCTTAATCAAGTATGACATAAAAAGATCACAGGCATCACTGACGAAAAACAAACAATTAAAAATAAGAATGCCCCACGCTGCCTTTTAACCTGTTTTCCATTCTTTCCTAGAAACTAAATCGCACCCGTTAAGAATACAAAGGAAAGGCTTCGTTGGTTCCTGGCCTGTTTTTCTGTCTGATTAGACAGTAAAGAAGTAAAGCCTGCACCTTAGAGCCAGCCAGGCAGGCCTGTATCTATGTCCTGACACTAGCCCTGTGACCTTGCTTAAATCCTCTTGCCTCAATTTTTTCTCTCTAACATGTGTATCAGTAGTTATCCCAAAGAAGTGTGTACAGATTAAATGAGGTCATTTGTGTAAAGAGCCTGGAATGGTACTGGGTACATAATAAAACCTCATGCATTTCATATGCTATTTCTCTTCTCTTGATGATCTACAGATAAATTCTAAGATATGCAAGTATTAAGATATAAATGTTCTTATATGTCTTTTGTAAATTGGACTTGCTGACTTTCAAATCTGCTACTTGTTACTTTAAAATTCTTAAACACTCTCTTTGTAGTCATGGGATTCATTATTTGTACATACAGGTATTTATTAATTCTTCAACATTGTAACCATTCTTAATTTAATTCAGACTCTGGAAACTTGCGTTAACCTTTCAAAATCTGCAGAGATGATTATGCTTACTTGGAATTTTTTGTTGCTTAGCTAGAGTAATCTTGTTCTAAGTGCGCTGAAGAAAGTAAGTTATGATTTCTGCATCTCAAATTTGAGGTTTTGACACAGTTTTTATACCCACAAGTCTCATAAATTCCTCTAACAGTGTAATTCTTGTGTGCTGTTTTCATTATTCTGGAATCCTAATTCCAATTGTTAAACCCACGTGTTTCCATCAATTTGTGGTCAGTTCCCATTCATTGTTTCCAGTCAGGAACCACACCCTACTAAGAGACATTCTAGCCAAGTCTTCTTCCTTGTTCCCCCATGCTGCCATTTTATGATAACAACTGTACTTATTTCGATTCTTTGTCATATCTATCCTGGTCCATTTCTGCTTCTCATATATTTCTGTTTTGTTCGCTGCTGTGTTCTATTTATGTATTTATTGATTTAGCCCCATCTCTAGCTCATTTTGGTCAAGATACTGAATTCATTTCTTTTGTTTCACAGATCTCACAAACTGTAGCCTTAACTTCGCTCACTGTCTGATCTCTGTCTCCCAGTTTGCTTTCCAGAAAATTGTCGGTTCACATCTGTCTTGATGATTTCTTGCCCTCATCAGCTAACTACACCCCGATTCTTCTACTTCTTCTGGATCCAAGAAGAATTTACTACTTACATTCCTAAATATTTGTTGAGTGAATGGTGTTCTATAAAGATGTTCTCAAATATCTAAGGTCACATTATATTAGTTAAATCAAGTGATAATCTCACAATATTTCCTTAGTCTTCTTCTCTTCCTTCCAGTGAATCAATATTGTCAAGAGGACCAGTGGCAGAAAGAAGCATATACGCATAAGGCTATGAGGGATAACATTTGCATTAGAATTTGAGCCTCTTTTTTTCTTCTTCTTCTTCTTTTTTTTTCCCCTAGAGTCTGCACTGATTATTATAGTAATGATCCAGGCTTTATTAATCCTTATATTGCCAATTATACAAATATGGTCACCTCAATAAAATGTGCAGAAGAAGTTTTGCCTGTTTCCACAGAGAATGTAATTAATGTAATATCATAATAAAAATAATTTGCTCTTTAAAAAAAAAACAAACTTCTCTTTCATGATGATAAAAATTCTGTAAAGAAATAAAAATCTAAACTATGTTTTTTAGATTTCATCCAATGAAAATCTGAAATAAATTTTAATTATATTTATCTCTATCCTTTCTTAAAATTAATAATATAAAAATATAGCCAATTTAACATGAAGGTTTTAGTTATTTTTAATTGGGTGTTACTTGCATCTCCTAAAAAGCTTTATGTAAAAAAAAAGAAGTTTTTAAATAGAAGATAGTACATATCAGAATTATCTTTCTTGTAAATACAACAGAAAATAATAAAGCAGAGTTAATTTAACACTTTTTGTATTTAAAATCCTGAATCAAATATAATAAGATTATTTTTCTTCTGAATATTTGTTTTACAGAAAGTTACAATTACATAACCTGTTTGGATGAAAACTGCAAAATAAGTTGGGGCTGTCAGGTGGCAAAGGATTAAGATGGCTGAAGGGGGATGGAGCAGAGCCCAAGCCTTGCTCTTTCTGTCTGCTACTACACCAGTGAGTTTCTCTCGGAACCTAAATAAAATAAAACCAATGAGCAGAATTGATGAAGGACATTATTACAGAAGTTGCTGTTTGTAGTATATTGAGAATAAATCTGGGAAACAAAAAATAAGTCAGTTCTAGGAATAAAGATCAGATTTGTGTGTGTGTGTGTGTGTATGCGTGTGTGCGTGCGTGCACAAGAGATTTAGAGCTCATAAATAACTGTATAAAACAAAAAAGAACTATAAATTAAACAGCTCTTCTGCCCTAAAGATGGTTTTATATTATTGCTCCCTTTTTAGTTTTAGAGTGACTCCCTAAAGGACCACTTCTAATTACTGAAGATATAACAAGATTTATTTCGAATGTTATATATACACTCATGACCAATAATTTAGTTGCATCACCTGTGACTTCTGTGAATTTCACTTGAACTTAAGGGCTTTAAGATATAATTACCAGAAAAATCTAATGTGAAAATCTAATCACAATAAGCCTCCCAAGATACATCTAAAACTGGGGGTGGGAGCTGTTCTTTAGAGAACATGGAAAGTAGCTCTAACTCAGATAGTATCCTGTGTGTTGGCAAAAATCTAGCAAAAGGTCCCTTGCAGAGTACATTCATTACATGTCTGTGGGATTAATTAATTGATTAAAGTTTACATTTGAAGATATTTTTATGTACCCAACATTTACAAAAATTGCTTATGCCAATGAGTAAAGCACCATGCAACTCTGAGATTTTAGTCAAAATCTTTGTTGACTTAATGTGAGGTGATTTGAGCTCTTTAATGAGCAAAGGAAAACAAAATCTGGGGGCACAGTGCAATTCTACTGGAGGTGTCTAACTGGTTGTGATACAGGTCTCGTTAAGATACGAAGCAGTATGTGTAAGTAAAACACACATAGACACGTGACATGCAACTTTGGGATGCTGAAAGATAGAAATGTGTGTGGTGAAAAGCATATACATACCTGCCAAGACACTGCCAATGATGACACAAGTGTAACCATGTGAACTTTGTGACCTCCTAATGCTTTATGGAAAATGAACAAAAGTGAACATCCTAAGACAAGGATTAATCTAGTAACATGGAACAGGTTGAAAGGCGGCAGCAGAGCAGACCAGAATGATTAGGGAAGCACTGCCTTTTTCTTTACTATAGGAAACGAAAGAAAATCATTTTTTAAAAAATTTTGTTACCCAGTATTTCATGAAATGTATCATCTTTTATGTTCTCTCAAATAATTACATTTACTTCAAATCTTGACTCAGATTTTCCCTTTTTAATGAGACCTTCCTTAATCACCCTTGTCAAAATTCTCATTCCCCATCTCTGTGCCATCAATTTCTCTTACTATATTTTACTTTCTCTATTTTTTTTTTTTTAGTTTATTTATAGCACTTATCGTCAGTACATTCTAGCCTATGATATACTGTATTGTCTACTGCTTATGGTTTGCTGCTTGGCCCACTACAATTAAGCTCCCTCAAAAAACAAGATGTTTGGATATTTTGTTTCCTGATGTGTCTCACATACTTAAAACAGTACTTGGAACCTGGAATATAGTGGGAATGCAATAAAGTTTTTTTGAGGAAATTTGAAGAAATCATCCAGTTAGTATGAAAACTGCCATGACCCTCAAAAGACTTGCTCAGTAAATATTTAAAAGTGCAATAATTGAATACGAAGGACTCTAAAGAAAAGCATTCTGTGATGTCAGAAGAAGGTTATCAAGTGCTAAAAGTGGAGTAGGAAGCAATCAGGGCAGAGAAAATGGGAATGAAGTAATAAAAGAAAAAGTGTTAAATGAAAAGTAGGAGTGCCTTGAAGAAGAGAGAACAATCTAATTAGATGCTTCAGGGCTTCAATATACTTGAATATGATGTGAATAATGATCCTAGATTTTGAACCTTAATGTCTCTGAAATATCTATGCTACTCAGTTATTATACAGTAAGATTCTTCAGGAATACCTTTCTGGAAAGAAGTCTTAAAAATGCTATGTAACCCAAGAATAAAGTTTGATATATTTTAAAAACATATTTTCCTTTGTTTTCTTTTGCTATCAAAAATTGTTTCTTTTGCCAGCTCCCATAGGTTCTTAGTGCGAAAAGGTCGGTGAACTGCTTTCTGATGCAGTGGCTTTAAACTTGACTACAGACTAGAGTGATCTGGAGAGTTTCTAAAATAGCCTGACCAGTTAAATGAGAACTCTGGGGGTGAAATCTAGACATGGGTTTTTTTTTAAGCACCCCAGGTGGTTCCAGTATGCAGCCAAGTTTGACAACTTTGACAAACATTCTCTGTCTGCTGACTTACTGATGAAGGTTTGTCAACCCTTGAAACTTGACTTCCTGGAGAATTCTCTGAACCTGGGGGCTAACCATTATCTGGGAGCTAATCAGCCATCTATCCCAAACAGGCTGCAAGAGTGTGCCTAGCAGTGTGTCTTTAACTCTAGAATACCTAAGAATCACTCAGAGAGTGTATTACAATGTGAACTCCTACGCCTGACCTCTAGAGATTCTGATTCAGGAAGTCTGGGTGTGCCTGAAAGTTTTCTTTCTAATGAATGAGCTTCTCATTAGTGAAGTTTGGAAGGTTGAAAGCGATTTCCCTAGAGAAAGGGCATTTTGGGATTCAGTCCTGTGGAAATAGCTCTGGGGGAAATACAGTGGGGATATTATTAAATTACACCCCAAACTTTTTATTCTGGGTCTCCTGTGAACTTCAACAATTTATTCTCAAAATCTTCAAGGATGACTCAAGTGCAAGTTGGATGCTTCAAAAGAACCATAGGCTGGAACAGGTCATAGTCCTCTACGAGTAACCAATAGAGTCAGCCCCATATCAGTTACATCCATGTGTGACATGCCTCCAACTTTGTGTTATTTGTTTCTGATTGCTCACCTTCTGTTTCAATAACATTTGGTTCATGAATGTCTCTTCAGGCACCTCACAAGAGCAGCATAGTTAGTAACTCTCGCTCTTGCTAGATTGTGCCCGTCATTTATCTTCAAAATTCCACCTAGCAGATCATCAATCACACATGATATATGTATAGAATTCTTAATGGTAACATCCATGGTTCCCACATTTGGGGTTATAATTCCACATGGAAACTGTGACGTGAAAGAACGTAGAACTAGCATTGGTTAATATAATATAGTAAATCAGTTCAACAGTGAATCAAGGCAAAAATCATCCTCAACTTGCCACAAATCTCTCAGAGTGTCTCTTTGTGGTTTTGCTACCATTAAATATTGCTTTTATTGTCTTTAGATAAGGCAATAAAATACTGGAAAGGTACCAAGTGATTTTCCCAAATGCATCCGTTGTTAGGGGCATGGTCCTAGGTCCTATGACCCATATGGGATATCATTTCTACTTAACACTGAAGAGGTCTTGAAGAAAACTGTTATTTCAAGTGAAAACAAAAGGAATCTCCAGCTGGGGCTAAAAAGAGGAGTTGAAGAAGTTGTTGGTGACACCATTAAAATGAATTCTCTCTGGATATAATCTCTCTTCTCTTTTGATATAATATTGCCACTAAATGATAACGTATGCAAGGATGAGGCTTTGTCACTTGCTATGTATTTCTGCATTTGTCAAATTAGCAACTTTCTTGTCCAGGTATGTTGGGAGGGAATAATTCAGAAGCAGATTTTTTTTTTTTTATAATTTCTTTTTTTTTTTTAAGATTTTATTTATTTATTTGACAGAGAGAAATCACAAGTAGATGGAGAGGCAGGCAGAGAGAGAGAGAGAGAGAGAGAGGGAAGCAGGCTCCCTGCTGAGCAGGGAGCCCGATGTGGGACTCGATCCCAGGACTCTGAGATCATGACCTGAGCCGAAGGCAGCGGCTTAACCCACTGAGCCACCCAGGCACCCAGAAGCAGATTTTTGTCTAGTAAAAATCCTTTTTTCCAGTACTAGGAAATGCAAGTTATATTAACATGAGATCAAAATCTTATATGTCTCTATAAATGTGAAACAACCCACCTTTAACCATATATCAGAAACTTTTCACATAGTTGTAGCTTAATATTTTTCATAATACTTTGCTTATTGCCAAGAAGTTTATGTGGTCCCAATACTACCTTAAAGCACCCACAATTCTTTCCTCCTGATTTGTTGGCTTCCATTTCCTGGAGGACATTTCTGCATTCTTAGGTGATGAACCATGGCTAAAAAACACCTGTTATTGTGCTGATTCCTAAAAGACTCAGGATGCCATAAACATATTTCTTTCTGCCTCGGATCTTTTATAATATTTTAATTGTTTTAAACATCTTGTAGATTTACTGGTCTGGAACCACCATTTATCTGGAACTACCATTTATCTAGTTCTAGCTGTCCCTCCAACCGGAATTAACAGCATAACCTACAAACTGCAGCAAAGTTCTGAGTGTCCCAGAATCTTTCATCTACTTGTTCACTACCCTCCTACAGTTTTCCACTATTACTCCCATCAAGATGAGACACAGACTACTTTTCCTCTTAGAGGTCTGGGCATGGGTGGCTGTATATCGTATCTCAGGGCTGCTGGTCAGACAGACTGTGGCTCTAAGCGGAAGCCATATGGCAACAGGCTGACTTCTCTGTGTTGAGTTCTGCACCTGTTACTCAGTGGGAGGATGCTCTTTTAGTGTTTATGTTCTTAGAGCTATTTTAATTTTCTTCATGGCTACTTCTCTGTGACTCACTGTTGGCTGCCTGCTCTCTCTCACTACTTTCCAAAATTCAGATAATTTAAGCAACTGAGAGTTATTTAATATAAGTTTCTATGAGCTTTGCTTCATCTCTCAATCATTTACATTTATTTTTAGTTTGAGTGGAACACAAAGGACATACACTCTTAGTTAAATTCTTCCCTGATCCGCCAATGAGAGACAGGAATTTGGAAAATCTGTGGGAGGAAGTGGAACCTCTTGGAGAGATGAAACAGGAAGATCATCACTCCATGGTCTGTTTGGGGGCAAGTCTGCTTCCTGTGTAGCTGCAATTTGTGGCATGACAGTGGATGTTGTCAAATATACTTCCTTTCCATTATTCTCCAAAGGTGACTATGGTAATGGATCTGTCTAAAAAAAATGCTTTTATGTAGTTAGCCAAGGGATCACTTGGGCCACATTTAAATTAAAGTAAAACTTGTCATATATCATCTGTAGAGCATACTCAAGACTAAAATCAGTGGGGGGAGCCAAAGGAAATTATTTTTGAACTCTGGTGCTTTTTCATATATATGAATAGCTTTATAAATACATCCGAAGAATTATTTCAAAAGTGGTGAGCCCTTTTGAGCATCAGCAAAGGTACATGTGTTAACTTGCTGGCTTTGTCAAATGAGGAAATGATTTTTCACCTTTTCCTTAATTGGACTTGGCTGCTACATTATGAGGGACAGCAGCTTGTTAAGGGGGTTCAGCAGGCTAAGATTTGGTGACCAGTTCCTTGCTTGTTGGTCTTTCTCTCTTTCTTTCTTTCTTTCTTTTCTTTTCTTTTCCTTCTTTCTTTCCTTAGCTAATAAATTAATGTAGTGGCATCTGGGGAGCACAAGGATGAACTCATAAATCTCCCCAAATATTTCCTCCAGTGGAATGCTAATGTCTGAAATCTCTCAAGACCTAGAGGATTAACTCTTATTAAAGTACCACCTAGAAAAGTGATGACTCATATGCATATTAATTTGAATTATTTTTACTTATTTGGTTACTAATTATAGTCATTTTAAATTATTATTATTTAAATTCTCAGATACTTTCTGAGAACAGTTTTTAATAAAAGATAAAGGTAAAGAAAATATGAAGACAGATTTGGCTGGGGAAGGATTAGCAGTGTGCACAAAGGAGGAACTAAGTAAAATGGATAGAATCATTTTTTCTATTTTTAATTGCCTTGGGCTCTCATATGTGGGCAGTTTCTGGGAGGAGGTACAAAGTGACCTATGATTTTCTATCCTGTTTAAAGAAAAACATCCTGAACTCAGGGCACAGTTGGCTCTCAGAGCTGATCTGGGGTAGAATTCCACATGTTTTTACTAGGCTTAAGGGTAAAAAATGGATTTAGGCTGTTTTTCTTTCAATTGGTTCTCTTAGTTCAATTTCTGTACTAAGATATTTAAGATACGTGATAGATATAAATTTGTAGATTTTGAAAACCAATCTCTGGTCTGGAAATACACCATAAGTCAACTACACTTTTCTTTCTGAGGACTTAGAATACATAACTGACTCCTGTTTTCGACCTTTTCACTGGCGGTGTGACTCTTGACACTAGTACTGTCTGTCGAGTCTGTCCGCAACAGCACAGCGATAGTGCAATATACTCCGCAGTTTGCTCCCAGACCTGCCAAGAACACATTGTATATATGTTGAGATGAAGTTGTTTTATATCCAAACCAAAATGTCTATTTTAAAAACACATTTTATATATGTTTACTAATTGGTAAACAGAAAGACTGTATCTAGAAGTCTCCCTATTTTGTGGAAAGGACTTACCTGAAATATTTTCTACTTGTGAGTAAAAACAGAAATGTTGTTCAACAACATGCATTTTTTGAGTAGTCAGATAAAAATAATTACAAGAAAAGCTATTAATAAATTAAAATACCTGGCATAGTCTTTACATCTACCATTTAATTCACAATTAGCTCAAAACAAGCTGAAAGGATGGAGGACTCAAACATCCATGCTTCATAAAATGTCAAGTTAAATGCCTAACTGTGAACCAGATTGCTTACAATACAGGCCTTTCAACTGTAAATATCAAATGCATAAAGGACGGCGTGAATCTTTTAACTTTATAAAGATGGCATGTGGACTTTAACATTTTGGGAAAATTAAGTCCCTTACTAACATTTATGAGGAGGCATGCATTTAAGCATTACTCTGGACCTCTGTTGATTAATTATGTGGATGCCGAAATGTCATACATCAGAGTCAAGCATGATGTTAAAGGTCTTGGTTAAAGAAAGACTTAAATGACTTCTCAAAATAATTTAAAATAATATTGAAAATAAGAGCTTATTCAAATTTTTCCAGATAACAAGTGGAATTCTGTTTTTAAAACAAATGGAAGGAACTTGGCTCCACTATCTTAAAAAGTAAGTGTTAGACTCGGTCATTTCTAAAGCTCTGGGATGTAGCATTCTGTGTAATTATAAATATTATCATTTCTTTCATCAAAGCACTAAGGATTTTACCAAATTTCAAAAAGTCACAGTAATTATTCCTCAGAGGATATTGTCCCTAGTTAGGAAACAATAGAAAAATGACAGAGATTAAGTGAATTGTTCATGTGTTAAAGAGGCTTTGGGTTTGAATAGATTTAGAATAACATCCTTTTGTTTATGTCTCAGTTGTTAGGTAATGTTTCTCCTGACATTTGTTCTAAAGAACAAACAAATCTCAAATCTCCTTTTACTTAGATGTTCATTTCAAAATTAGCATAAGAATCATGTCTATATTTATTTGGCTATGTCCTCTCAAAGTCCAAGTTTTTATGATGTAGCCTTTCTAATATGCTGCGTTTTAGACTTGTGTTCCGTCATATGATGAAAACAAACAAAATAAATGAGGGTAGACTTCGAGGACATCAGCCAAACCACTTGGCTCCACATCTTGCTCATTTTAAGGATGATGTGAGAAAATAAATTACTTTAATCAAACACCTTGGCTTCTTGTTCACAAATTACTGGGTGGGTGTAGTGTGGAAATGCCATCATTTCATGAGTGAGGGCAGATGGTTAGACAAGTCATGGGCTCAGAAAACATTTTTGTTCAGAAATGGAAGTGTTGTACTAGAATAAAATAGAGTTCTAACTACAGACTATCTAACAAGATAAGTCACAGAAAAAATAACAGATAACAGCTAAACCAGGACCGATAATAAGGCAGTCTGTTAGTGATACTGATCGAAAAGGAAAAACTTTGCTACTTTTCCAGGTAGCCGGCTTCATCTTCTTTCATTTCTTCAGGACCATAGATTGCCGAGTCATTCATGAACTTGTTCCTTCTTTCACCATGTCTAACTCCTGTTGATAACAGCATATTCTCCTGAATCATAATTGCCAATGGAACTATCTCTAAGCTGATCACTTAGTAAAAGATGGTCCCTTTGTCATCAAATGAACGGACACTCATTTGCTGGAGTGGAAAAGAGTGTGGAAATCCTTCTTACACATTTACACTGTGTTATCAACCACTGGTAAGAATGTGTTTCTCCCAGAAGAATAAATGAAACAAGATGGGATTGGGAGGGAGAAAAACCATAAGTGACTCTTAATCTCACAAAACAAACTGAGGGTTGCTGGGGGGAGGGGGGTTGGGAGAGGGTGGTGGGGTTATGGACATTGGGGAGGGTATGTGCTATGGTGAGTGCTGTGAAGTGTGTAAACCTGGTGATTCACAGACCTGTACCCCTGGGGATAAAAATATATTATATGTTTATAAAAAAAGAAATTAAAAAAAAAAAAAAGAATGTGTTTCTCCCGGTAAGGAATCTAAAGGGAACACCAAATTCAATTGCATCTGAGTTATCCCTTTACCGTAAAGAGCTCTGTTATGATTTAAATTGTGTCTCCCAAGAAGATATGTCAAAGTACTCACCCCCAGTACTTGAAATGTGACCTTACTTAGAAACAGATATAATAAGTGAAGAGGAGGTCATCCTTAATTAAGCAGGGGAAGACCTTAACCCAGTAAGAATCGTGTCCTTATAAAATGAGAAGAGACGGAAAGCATGCCGCATGAAGGCAGAGACAGGCAGAGAGAAGACAGGAGGGGATGATGGAAGCAAAGCTGGAGCCTTGCAGCTGTAAGCCAGGGGTAGCCTGTCACACCAAGAAGCCAGAAGAGCACAGCTCTTGATTTCAGACTTGTCATTTCTAGAATTGTGTAAGAATAACTTTCTGCTGAATTTCTGATCTTTTGTTACAGAAGCCCTGGGAAGCTCATACAAGTTCATTTAGTTTTCTCTACTTGGGTATTTCTATATGTAGTTGAGTCTATGTCTCAATTCCAACTTAAATTCTCATTTATATTGTAATCTCTCGAAGTGCGAAGTCCACAAATTCTACCTCCTCATTTTTTCCTCACTTTAAATTCCTTTTTACCACATCATTTGGCTTGGTTCCCTGTTGAATGCAGGGATTCAAAGATTGCGTTGTCTTACTGAGCCTCATATTACAAATATAGTAAAAATAAATGAACAAATGATAGAATGACAGAAAAATGCCAATATTTTGAGGGTTAAGTTCAGGTCCTGTTTCCTTACAATATGTTTGTAAAATAATAAAATGTAGAAAGTTGAATCTCTTTTATACCTATATTATGAAAATATATGTAGAATGCCCTAGGAATTTCTGTTATGGTTAAAGAATGTGACAGAAATGTTTAGACACAATGCAAGATGGACAAGATAACTACCAAAAACACATTTTAAAACACAGCATAAAGCCACCATGATTAAAATATCATGGTCCCGATGTCAGAATAAAAAGACATGCCGATGGAAAAGTACAAAATTCAAAAGCTTTGTCATCAGAACTTTAGATTTTGATTTTGATTTTTGATTTTGATTTCAGTTCAGTACAGAGAGGGAGATTTGTTCATTTGCTCATTCTAGGAACCCTGTTTACCTATTTAAGAATGTGAATGCTGGATGCCCACCTCATGCCATAGTCTATGATTTTAGGAGGCAACTTAACAATTTAAAAAGTAATAATGCCCAACATGGATCATTGTCAGTGAAATAGCCCCTCTTATACTCTGCTGGTGCAAAGGAAAGTAACTGTGATCTTCCTGAGGTACAATCTGGTAAGGTGTGCAAAGAACTTTTAAAAACGCATCTCCTTTCTTCTTTGGTTACTACACTAAGGAGCTTTAACGTCTGCAAATATTCTAGTAGCAGGAGAGCAATGTCTCTTCAACCGTAACACCCCAGACTTTATTGTGCACAGGAGTCACCTTGTTCGGATCTCGTTCGGATGGCAGATTCTGACCCAGGAGCCTTGGTGTGAGGCCAGAGATTCTGTATTTCCTTCTAATTCCCAGGGGATGCCTATGAACCTAGTCAGGGGGCCCCATCTTGAACAGCAGTGAAGTTTAGACTATTGTGGGAAATACCCTGCAAAGGCCCAAGACACATATATATGAAGTCTAAATAGCAAGTTAAGTACATTTATTCCTTAACCTTTTCCCTCTTTCTTCCTCCTATTAAAACTCTTGATATTGGTAGTTTACAGAGAAAATAGTTTCACTACAACAGTGTCTCTGGGGCTTCAGGCTCATTATTTCTTGGCCCTGGGAAAGTTTCTACTTGCAATTGCCCTAAAAACATTCTTAAATCTGGCTTCTATCACTGAGTTAAACTCTACTGTCTGAGAGAGGAGAAAGGTATGAAAAGCTCAATTGGGGCCATTCGGGCAAATTTAAAAGCTCTTCAATTCACTGACCCTTTTGGGATGAGCCAAATCCACTATCGCTCCTGTGGAGAGACTGAGCATTAAGGCGCCCTTGATCAGCCCTTACTGCTCTGCACTCTGAACAGCAAAGCTTCTTACAACACTTCCTTTGACCACCTCCAAATTTGAACATGACAAGGGTGTAGCTCAGATATAAGGCAATATAAGAAAGTAGGAATAACTTTTTGAATACAACACCTTCTGTACTAGAGAAATGAAAGGTTCTGACTGTTTTAAACCTAAACATTCCTGAGGGTAACAGCCCTCATAGTGGCTTGCTAAGAAGTGCTGAGTGTTAGGGGCAGGCAGTTAAAGAAAGAGCCTGCAGAAGTTTGGGGGGAAGGCCAAAAGAGTTTGAAAAATGCCTCAGGTGATTCGACCACGGGTTCCACCCACTTTCACCTACAATGCCTCCCGGTGGGTTCTGAGTCACTATTCCAGAGAGACAACAGGATGAAAATTGTATTTTATGTTAAAAGAGCATCCAAACTTATGCCCCTCTTTTTGGGATTTGAAAACGTCTGACAAATTCAATACGGTGGTAAAACTCAGCCACTTACAAAAAGGCAGATCATTTACCAACCTGCACATTGTGCCGGCCTTTGAGCACATTTTCTAGCCTAGTAGTAGTTCCCAATTAAAGAGCTGTCTCAGCATGGAATTATTTCAGCAAAATCTTCCTTCTACACCAAACTAAAATTCTGTGCCACAATTACAAATGGCAATTTGATGGACGAGGTTCTGATGTTGAAATATATTTGATGTCTTTTTCATAGGGAGCTTTATAACATATTTTCATTTAAATACATTGAATTTGTTAGACCAGCTACACAGGGCTCTCCATATTGAAGAGGGTCAAATGCCACTTGAACTTCAAGGATACATAAGGAAAGTGAAATAAGGTACAGTATCCACAGTACACCCACTGAATATAAAATATATATAAGCACAAGCATTCTTTCATCTCAAACATGAAATAGGATTTTAGTTTTTATTTCTCTAATACAAATTTCAGAACCTTTTGGCACAGGTTTCATTTTCAGCTTGGATTTCATTGTTACCCTGCATGAGTTGTATTCTGAAATGTAATGATATAGTTTAGGGATAGATTTATAAAGCCATTTTTTTTTCCATTTCCATGATCAATCATAACTATCAGAGGTGGTGAGCAAGTCCTCTGCTCATCCTGTGGTGAAATTTGTCCATATGAATAACATGCAAAAGCATACTTGTCTCAGTTGCTACTTCAAATATCTGGGTCCTCTGAGTCCTCTGATGTTAAACTAAACATGATCATTGAGTTCTTACTTTCCAGAGTCAACTCATATGTCTAAAATCACTCACCTTGTAATAGCTTGAAACAAAGGAGGCTTCAGTCACTGGGTTTCAAACTTTTTTGATTGCAACCCCAGAACAAAAGATTTAATGCATACTGGAGATATAAATCCTTACTTTTCCTGTGTGCAATTCCTGCTGATATTTCAATTCAATTTCCTTTGATTCTGGGTGGTTGTTGTTGTTTTTCTCTATTCTAACCTAATGGGGTATAGTTGATTATTTTAAAAATGACTAGCTTGTGCTCAAAATAATTTAAAATATTCTTATTTTATTTTTTAAAGATTTATATTGGGGGGGGCAGAGGGAGAGGGAAAGAAGAAGACCTCAAGCAGACTCACTGCTGAGCATGGAGCCTAACTTGGGGTTCCAACTCATTATCCTCAGATCATGACCTGAGCTGAAAACAAGAGTTGGGTGCTTAACTGATTATTCTGCCCAGGTGCCCCAGAATTCTAAGTTTTAAAACAAGAACATTTTGGAGGCAACCTGGGTGTCTCAGTCGGTTGAGCATCCAACTCTTGATTTCGGCTCAGGTCATGATCTCAGGGTCGTGGGATCAAGCCCCACGTCCAGCTCAGTGCTCAGCTGGGAGTCTATCTGAGATTCTCTCTCCTTCTGCGCCCCCCCCTGCTTGTTCTCTCTGTCTCTCTCTAAGGTAAGTAAATAAGTAAATAAGTAAATAATAAAATTTAGAATTTACTGTTGAAAAACAAGACTTCAAGTATGTTGGTATTGACTTACTCTTCTACCATCTATTTGTATTAACAAATCACTGAAAGAATTTTAAAGTATTTTATATATAAAAATTATAAAATTAAAGTTAAAGTCAAGTTTTTTCTCTCACAGTGTCAGTCTTGAATTGAATCCTTGTAACTTTCCTTTCAGACTCTACTTGACTGGTTGATTTTGGGGCAGGGTTAGAGAATTCGATGTAATGTACAAACACTAGTTAAAAGTTATAATTGATTAAGTGCCTTATTAAAACCAGTAACAAGACAAACGATCTAGGAATGTGCAACATCTGTATGTGGAAAACTTTAAACAAACATTGGAAAAAAGAGGAAGACATATTATTTTCTTGGATAAGAAGATACATTTTGACTGTCCCCAAATTAATCCATATGTTTATTGCATTTTAATAACACTATATATTTTTTTCTAATGCAGGCAAGATGATTATAAAATTCCTATAGAAAAATAAGAAGCAAGAAAATTGCCAAGAAAATTTTGAAAAAGCCTAGTGATAAGGAATGACTATCCCTAGCAGATATTAAAACATTTTATAATGCCTAAATCATCAGAATGGCGCACATGAATAGATAAACAGATCGATGTAACTGCAAATAAAGTCCACATAGGGCTAAAGTCTGAGAATCAGGGTACATTTCAAGTCACTAGCAAAATAATCTATTATAAAGAAATAGAAAAAAAAAACTTCTGAAAAAAATTAGGTTAGAACAACATCACATATCTTAGACAACAAGTAACAAATTTAAATATAACAAAGAAGCTATAAGTGTACTAACTGAAATGAGAAATTTTTTTCTATAATCTTGGAGTAAGTAAAATCCAAGCATGAAACATAATTCAGAAAACATTTACAAATTTGATAGCATAACAAGTTACACATTTTTGGAAGTGGGGGATTTGCATATGCATACAGTTCTCTCAAAATGCAGAGTATATCTGAAAGATTCACAGTAAACTGAAAGTGAGTGGCTGTTAGACATCCCATGAGTGGTAGAAAGACTTCTCACCATATATCCATTCATTCTTTAAATATATATCACTTATTAATTAAGAAGAATATAATATAAGGGAACATATACATATAATGCTGAAACAACATGGAAAGATTTTCTCTTTAATTTGCAGTATAACCAAGACAACTCAGGTTTGAAAGAAAAACTTCCTTCTTGGGTGCTGCTATGCAATACCCTCTTTCAAGATACCTGCTGGTGGCTTTACACGTAATTCCAAAGCTTCCCTCATCTCTACCTTATATGCCCTATATTAATACATATAATCAGACAAAGGAAGAATGAAGAATATTCCTATATGAGAGCTGTCCCAGAGGTGAGAGCTCATGGGACTCAGCAATACAGATTGTAGGGAAGGGAATGGTGGAAGAAAAAGCTGGACAGGCAGGGCTCTGTAGTCTTTGTTAAGAGGGCTGCCTTGACCCTGGGCACTGCAGAGGGCCATTGAAGGGGAATGCAGTCATCTAGTTTGCCTTTTAGAGAGATGACTCTGGCAATAGAACAGAAAACTGATTATACGAAGGGGATGGGGCGGTGGCAACACCAGTGAGGGGCTGCTGGGTGGGTGGGCTCTCCCATATCCCATACCACAGTAGGTTACAAAGTCTCTTTAATTAACCCCTCCAAGCAGTTTTCTTTTCTTTCTTTTTTCATCACAGTTAATTAGAGTTAACTAATTACGAAGCAGAACTGTTCTACCAATGTTTCATCTATTTCATTTATACCTTGCAATAACGTCACGGCAGAGATAACATTCCTATCCCCCTTCAGTGGATGGAAAACTGTCAGGAAAGTTTCAGGGACATATCCACAATCACACAGTGAGGGATGGAAGTAGTGTGAGAGCAAGTGCTTGGGTCCAGGACCACCATGAGGCTGCTGTGGTTTGTTGTGGCCCAGGACTTCTGTGATGCCAGTTGAAGGGCTTCTCTGACTCTGGCTTGTCAATTTCAATCCAAGTGGCCACACTTTTTCCAAAGTTATCTGCATAAAGCACCACTTTCATCCTTACTTTTGTTTTGTTTTGTTTTGTTTTGCCTTGTACTGTAGAGTAGCTCTCTCCTGCTCATTGCTGAAGTTTTCTTTATTTAGCATCTGTCCTATGGCCCTATCTTTGTTGAGGTGTTGAGTTTCCTAGTCCTTTAGGTATACTCAAATTCAAACTCCGCAGCAAGGGCCCCCATTGTCATGAAATCATGAAAATTAGACCTAGAGTCTAAAATCCCTTATCCCATGTCTCAGCAACTACTGCATTCAGTATTAAACACTCCAGAATGTGATTATCTGTTACCTTGATTTATGTGTGTGCATTAGTCCTATTTCCCTCTTTTAGATTTTTTTAAAAAGATTTTATTCATTTATTTGCTAGACAGAGATCACAAGTAGGCAGAGACGCAGGCAGAGAGAGAGGAGGAAGCAGGCCCGCCGAGCAGAGAGCCCGATGTGGGGTTCGATTCCAAGACCCTGAGATCATGACCTGAGCCTAAGGCAGAGGCTTAATCCTCTGAGCCACCCAGGCGCCCCAATAAAATAACGAAGGGGAAGACTAAATTGTATTTGGTTTCACTACAAAGCTCCCTCACCTTTTTAAAAGCGTGATATAAAAATAGCAATAAGGATAAGTAACATTTATCACACATGTTCTCCATTTCCCATACTGCGTTAATCCTTTGCTGTTCATCTTCTCATTCAATATTGTTTTTAATCTCCTGGAATACTACTACTTTCAGAAAGATAGTTTGGAAAAATCTCATCTACACACATTCATAAAGAACTCAGGTTATAATTTTTATTTGCATACTCTTTTCTGTCCAAGTCCAACTAAATAAAATATGGAGAATCATTATTAATGCCACCAAACCTGAAAACAGAGTATATTTTTAAATAAATTGCAGTATTGGGAATTCTTGACTCAGAGAGTCTTTTTCCTTCCATATAAAATAATGCCATATAAATCCTTCCCAGAGCCTTGGATATGATCACAAAGACTTTTTAAATCTAACTGAGACCAAGGGTCCTTCCATTTTTAACCTTCTTTATCCTCTAGGATCTCAAAGCCTTGTGAAAGGGCACAAAGTTGTCCTGGGGCTTCAGCCGAGCTGTCCACCTTCCACTGACAGACAAAAGTATGGCTGCTAATAGATGTAAGTTGGCCTATGTTTCTGAGATGAGTTGTCCAGATAATAATATAGTGTTCATGTAGGCAAAAACATAAGACAAATCGTGGAACTGGGATAATAGCAAATATAAATAATCTCAATGTCCTAGTAATTCAATAATTTGTCAAGTTTTGACTTTTCTTATGCCCAGAAAGACTATTTAGGATATGGAGCTCTCCAAACCTGTGACTTTTTCTTTTTCTTTTTTTCTTTTCTATTTTACCTTTGCATGGATACGAAATCCACGGTTTACAATAAGGTCTGTCTACAAATACTAGGGGCATATATCCACCTGTGAAAATGGAGAGCCAAAAATTCTAAAAGAGTTCAGCAATAGAGTGTATCTATCAATGACAAGGATTACAAAAATGTTACATCGAAAAGGATTTGTAGCAAGCATCCAGTTTAATCTCTTTTTATGTGAAGGTTTTCTTTAATGACATGGCAATTTAGTAGGCAAGATGGGTATAAATCTTGTTTTCCTTGCTCTTTATCCAATGCCCTTTTAATCACAACCTGTTTAGGCAGTACTTCCACAGATAAAGAAATGATTTTATAACATATGTTAACCACCAAACACGTCCTAAACACTACCCGTGACATGTCAAACACAAGGCTCTTTGTGAGGACCGCTGACATACTGTGAGAAAAAGAATACTAAGAATGGATGATAAGATAGTTTCAGACATGACAGAAAAATATTTCCCCAAGAAGACATTCTGATTTTCTTTGATTTTTATCTTCATGAAACATTTATGTTTTCACCATCCAAACACTAATATCGCTATGATCTATATTGTACAATGTATGCATCTGGTTTCATGCACTTTTGAGGGCTCTGTCATATTCCAGCTGATATAATCATTCCCTTTCCTGGGTCATCATGTTGAGATTCTATATAAGTTCTACCATTCAAAATCATCCTATTCCCACCCCCCCCCACCATTCCCCCCAGGAGAGAGGTGTTTTTGAGATTTCATGATGTGTGACTTTCAGGAGAGTAGTATTAGACTTCCTACTTGATTTTCTTCTTTTAACAGCTTTTGCCTGTTTTATTGTCTTAATTGGTATAATTCAGTCGTAATTTAGTATAACTCATTTACAATTGGTAATAACTGCTATCAAGTGTAGCACAAAGTATGTTTAATGAGGAATTCAAAATGTTTTTGTAAGAAGTTTGTCAAAGCCTCAGGATAACTATTAGCCAATTATCAAGTTGAGAGTTGGGACAGTCAATAAGGAAGCAGGGTCCACTCTATGCCAGGTCTCCATATGCCTCACTGGGAACAGGACAACAGCAGATAAAACAACATGGCCCCTATCCTGTGAACCAATCTTTCTGTAGACCAACAACTAGCATGCCAAGTGCTCACTGAGCTCTGTGCTTCAGTTTCACTAGTTTTTACAGCATGTCTAGGCTGACATCTGCCCCATCCTTTCATGCCAGATCTTTTCCTTCATAAATGGTCAATGGCGTGTCTGTACTCTGAGGGCTCTCGACTCATAATACAATTCAATCTGCTTACTTGCTACAAGGCCCTTCATGCATGGCCAATCTTTCAACTTTGGCCTTCTGCCACATATCACCTGCTATATAGTAAGGTCACCTGACATACTCACTACTTTATGAATGAATAAATGAATTTTTTTGTGACCTTCCCTTACTTCAAACTTTCTTCTTCTTCTTCTTCTTCTTCTTTTAGGCTTTTTTCTAAAAAAATTAATTAATTAATTAATTTTATTTTAACCGTAACAGTATTTCTTGTTTTTGCACCACACCTAGTGCTCCATGCAATCCGTGCCCTCTCTAATACCCACCACCTGGTACCCCAACCTCCCACCCCCCCGCCACTTCAAACCCCTCAGATTGTTTTTCAGAGTCCATAGTCTCTCATGGTTCACCTCCCCTTCCAATTTCCCCCAACTCCCTTCTCCTCTCCATCTCCCCATGTCCTCCATGCTATTTGTTATGCTCCACAAATAAGTGAAACCATATGATAATTGAGTCTCTCTGCTTGACTTGTTTCACTCAACATAACCTCTTCCAGTCCCGTCCATGTTGCTACAAAAGTTGGGTATTCATCCTTTCTGATGGAGGCATAATACTCGATAGTTTTATATGGACCACATCTTCCTTATCCATTCATCCGCTGAAGGGCATCTTGGCTCTTTCCACAGTTTGGTGACCGTGGCCATTGCTGCTATAAACATTGGGGTACAGATGGCCCTTCTTTTCACTACATCTGTATCTTTGGGGTAAATATCCAGTAGTGCAATTGCAGGGTCATAGGGAAGCTCTATTTTTAATTTCTTGAGGCTTTTTAAAAATGGGAAGGTATATTATCCATCCTGTCCTTCTCAACTGTATATTCTCCCTGAAAAATTGATACGGCCATTTGGTTGGGTTTGGGAGAAAAGAATTTGAAAACAGATATTTTGACAGTTTCTTATATAAATCTTTAGAGATGCTCAAGTTCCCCTTAGTGTGGGGACAACGAAATAGAACCATTTTTAAAATCTCTCATTTTGTCTTATTTTGAGAAACAAATATAAAACCATGAAATTTAAAGTAATAGAAATACATTTATTAAAATTTACCTGACTTAATTACTAGTTTAATCTGTTTCTTTCTTTTTTTTTTTCTTTTCTTTCCTTTTTTTTTTTTGTAACTTTGAGGCTTGTAGCAATAAGAAAAAAAGAAGAAATAGTATATAGCTTACAGTAAATGTTGAGAATTTTACTTTATATACACTATATGTCTTATCTCGAGACAATTATTTTTCCAACTTCTTTAACATTGCATTTCAAACCAAACTTGTTATATCTTTTTGTTACTGAATTCTAGAAAAAAAGTGCCAGACATTAATATCTCAGCTGGAACAACCAAGACCACGTATTATTGCGGTTTCTTATTAAAAGTGGCATTTTCATTAAAATCCCCTTCTTTGCCGTGAAAAGCCATGATGATGTATTATCTATTTTGAACAAATGTGCTGCAGAAAGTGCCTAGGAGGTAATAACACAGTTTAAGAAAAAAATTAAATATGATGGCTAGCCAAATGCAATTTACACATTTGTGTTTTTGGTGGCGAGTCATATATCTTGTAAAAAGGGATGCACCTGAAGCATGGATAGAGGGAAAAAAGTTTGTAATATTACAAAAATAAAAATATATCAAAAAAGAGTTGCACTAAATCCAAATATTTTAGTTCAAAAAATTCCCAAAGCCGAACCAAATGAGTATTGTGATACTTTTATCTTTTTTTCAGATTTTAAAAAAAAAAAATGTGTTTTTTCATTCTCTTGTCCCTGGGGTATGAGGTGATGCTCCCTTCTTCCCTCCGATCCCCCAGGAGTAGCTAGGAGCCTTCCAGCGGCAGTGAAGCGGGGGGAGCCGATCCAACCCGTCACTATCCTCGAGGGTAGAACAGTAAGCCCAGATACAAGGCTAAAAACACAATACTGATGCTTACAAGATTTCTGACTCTATAGCAGTTGTCTTATCTCTCTGCACCCCTTTTTTTTCAGCTGTTTAAAAAAGGAGGAATGTGAGTACGAGTTCAAACCCTCATCCTTCCAATATAACCCATTGACAGTCTAGTGTCAGTCTACTCTCTCCATAATACAATGGTCACAACCACAACAAAGAGATGACACCTACCTCCTCCCCAAGCAGCATCCCTGGTTTTCTGGCTCCCTGATGTGTTGCTACAGCTCCTGCCCCATCCTCACTTCGAAATTCTGATCATTTTCAAAGTCCAGCTATGAAGCTACTGTGCTGTGGTGCCTTCCATACCTCCCACGCGCTGCTCTGGGCTGGAAAGGATGGCAAGCTCTGAAAAATTCTCACAGTATGTGATCTATAACTCACTGAAGCACTTAGCCCTTTCTACCTCGCAATTCATGCGCATGTTTTTATCTCTCTGCTACATTATAGGTTCTCTGAGGGCAATGCCATGACTTATTAATCATTAGATCTTCTGTGGTACCTACCAGAACCTGGCCTGTAGCAGGAATTTAATTAATGTTTATTGTGTCAATGAATATAAAAAAAGGTTACCTCTACAATTTTACTCAGTAGGAAGATAAGATGATATAAGACCAGAGATGTGAAAGCCTTAGGAGAGTAAAAGTTTTATTGAAATGAAAGGCTTGATGGCTGGAATACTATACAGGCACATTTGACAAGGGAATAAAAATCCTTGAGGGTTATTCACAACTGACAGAACTCTGAGGTGTGACTTGGCTACTAAGGAAATTCCTGGGCTATAAGTACAGCTTCATGAGAGACTGAGATAACATACTCGGAGAACACTGGAAGAAATAAAATGCCAACGAGAACAGCTTTTTCAAGCCGTCAAGCATCTTAATTTGTTTTCGTGTGGAGAGACTTGTCAAACTGCCACTAACTATCTTGCCTCCTTGTTAGAGCAAAGTCTCTATACGTTGTGCCAACTCCACCTTCTTGGTAGCCAAAAATTTCACCAAAGTGTGATAAAGCCATTGCTGCATGCCAGTCTGTTAAAGGAGTGTCAACGCTGGAGTTGTCTATGGTTTGACACCATTCCTGCTGGAAAGTCAAAGTAATCAGAGATGGGTTCTGAGATGCTGATGCTGACCTTTTGGGATGAAGTCCTACGCCAGGTAGAAGGTCACAGGAATTCTGCAGAGGCATCATCTCTTGGCATCACTCAAATTTTTCTTTATTTAGAAAAAATTAATTCAAAGACCAAGACAGATTACAAAGAACAAGCAACTGCGACCTTGTTTCTTGCAGGGTGGTCTGCAGACCAGCAGCCCTGATGATACCCTTGGGCTACTTAGAAATGCAGACTCTCAGGCCATTATGCACAGTTACTTAGGAGACTATACATTTTAAGAAGATCCTAGGTGATTCATAATCACATTAGGCTTTGAGAGGTACTGCTTTAAGGGAAGGAATGGTCAAAGGAAGACAGCAACGATTTTTGTACCCCATTGTGGTTAGGAAAGGTTTAAAGAATATAGAAACAAAATTTCCCATTCAATTCATCTAATGAGGATATTTTCAATTTAAAAATACTGCTCAAAAGAAAAACTAAAGAAAATAAATTTAATTAAGATAGAAATGAAAAGGGAAATAAACCCCAACCCTAAGATTGCTTGTGATAATAATGTACTTAATTTCCTTTCCAAATGTTGCCATCTGGATATAGAATTAATGAAAATATATAAGTTTTCCTCAGAAAACCCCAAGTTAATCATTAGACATGGTGGCTGCCTGCTCCTTTCTAGTCAATTATAATTAATAGGCATTTATTATAACATTATCATAAAACTTAGAATTAACCAATGACTATAGAGTATTAATTGCATTGCAGTTATAGAAAATGTGCAAAATCTTAATGCTATTTTTCATACTATTAAAACAAAGGCTTTGGAAAAAATATTCATCTGATGAGTTCCCTATTTTCCTATTTTACTGATGCTAATTCGTGTTTTTATTTTTTTCTGAACTTTCAACATGGATTGCAAAATCAGGTTTTTCCTCAATCAAAGCACAAAAATAAATGTGTATCCAGTTAAAACATACAAAAGACTTTAAGACGGCAATCAAATGGTTTTCTGTATTCAAACTGTATCATTTGGAGTTCAATTCAAAATACTTTGGACTCATTGTATATTGACCTAAGCGGAATTCATGATTCACTTCCTTATGATTTATTTGTCATTATCTTAGATCTATTTACAGAACTTTATACATTACAGCTTATTAAACTGTACATGTGGTTTTCTCCTATTAAGTATTATACTAAGTTCATAAAAATCCTTAGTGAAAAGCCTCAGGTTTAATAAAAGCCATTTATTCTCATTTTAAAATGCAACACAAGATATTTTTGAAAATTAGAATCTTATACTTGAAATATTGCTGCTTATATTTAAGGTGTTTTTGAATATTCTTTGCATTTGAATGAGTATATTAAAAATACTTTCTTAGTGCTAATAGAGAGGAGTCTATTTTGAGTTATTCACTCAGTAAACATTTATTTAGCAACTAATATGTGACAGTAGGCAGAATAGAAGGCAGGAAAGCTAAGTATGGATGTGGTCTCATCTGAAGAAAAGTTTCAACCCGTTCTGGGGCAGAAGATGGGGAGCTTTTATGTTAGATGTGTCAACCCGTCAGTGTAGGTGAGGGAGGCAGTGGTGAGGCTCTCTCTAGGAGGATTCACAGCATTGGTAAAGTTGGAGTTTATCTGGGGGAAACAAGAAGACCCATCCAGCATAGGAGACAGTACAAGGCAGAGAGATGCAGAGACATGAAATCATACTCTCTATATGTAATGGTCAAGGGATTTCTCGGGATCATTTCAGCTGACAATTAGCTATTAACTATAGAAATTAGTTCATGTAATGTTAGCAGACTAAACCCAGAGGACATGCTTCTTGATTATTATCAGTCAATTATATGATAGCACATCTAATATGGTTTGAATGTTCATGACAAAACCTATTTCAATTTGTATTACTCTGAATTCACAGGAGTATTTCCCAACTGAGATAATGCTCAAAGTGTATTTCTTCCTATTATCATTTCTATAATGCAGAAATAACTATGACATTTCTATAGGTTAAACTTGTCATCTTCACTGACTTATTTAATTCATCTGAAGGCTTACTGTGTGCCAAGCATCATATTTAGGCTAAATATGTTTTTATGTATTTCTGATTTAGCTCATTATGCTTTAATAATGTCCCACTGTAATAAAATAATGTGATAAATCCAATCATCCTTCAAATATTCTTAATAATAATACCTAAAATTTCATGTGTGCTCTTACTGTGTGCTAGACATAGTGTTAAGTCTCTTACATTTATTTTCTGATTTAATCAATATAATAATGCTGTAAATTGATACCATAATTAACTCCATTGTGTTGATGAAGATATAGGCTAGCAGAGGCTAGTGTCTTGCTGAACTCATCTACCTGTGGTACAGTTCTGTTTTCTGACAACCATGGTGTACTATGTCCAAGAAACCAGAGGAACTAAATTTCAGAAATTGAACAGAGACAAAAATTTCTGTATTTTTGTCCTTATTCAAGTTGATCTTGTTGGAAGTTTCGTTACATTTGATGTGTGTGTGTGTGTGAAAAAATTTCTTAAACTATTTAATTCTGGCATCTGTGAAATAAGGTTATTTTACATTAAACATCACATAGGTTGTAAGGACAACCTATTGTAAGGATCAAAGAAATTATATATAATTAATTAAAAATCTAGAATACAGACTAAAACATAATATCAAGCATATGGACAAACATATTATTTACCAATTAAAATCACCTATCTAGTCTTCAGAAATCTGATTTATGGCCCAATGACTCTAATGAAACAATTCTATTAGAGATAATACCTACTGCACAACAGTTATGTAAGGATAATGGAAACATATTAAAATATTTAATGAGCTATAAATGTCAGCAACAGGTTAGCGATTACAATTAAATTCAAACGTTTTCCTTCACCTTCATTCTCTTGTATTTTTATTGATGGGAATCTTATTTCTTTAATTCTTCTTTAATCTGTCATATCATTAGGTTCCATGGTCCCCAGGCACTATGACTGTTGCTAGTATTTCTCTATTAAAAATGTAATCTATGTTCTAGAGGACTTTCTCAAGCAAACATGAACGTGTTCTTATGCAGTTGCTACTCCTTTTTTCTGTTCTTTGACAGTTTAATTTACTGGATAGAACCAAAGTATCCGATTCATTTTGAAGTAGACAGGTTATCACTAATCTCAGTTATAGACTTTATTGCTTGCATGCTTTGGAATTGGGAATATTCTGTATCATATCAACTTATTTAGAAATTTGCAAATTTTAGATGTATTGGTATTGTTGAACATTCTCTTCAAAGATGGTTACAGGCTAGACATAAATCATTATCCACATCTGTGATTATTCCTTCAGGATACGTTACCAGTTGTGGGAGTACAAGGTAAGAAAAGGGTGTGAAAACTTTATAGGACCTCGATTCATTTCCAAACTGTTCTTAAAAATGACTGTGTCCATGTGCACTCATACATAGTATATGCTAGTGCCTTTCTCACACAGCATTCTACGGCATTTATTTTTTGAAGTGGTAAGAGTTAAAATATCTACCTTATCAATCAGAAAATTGAAATTCATAAAGATTAAATCATCGGTCAGTGAATAAATCAGAAGATTTGGAACAAAACATAGAAATCGTACTAATGATGCTAATATACAGTACAGTACAACACAGCTTGTGCTCTTGAGACATGGTAATGGGTTCGAATCCTTTCCTTACCACCCACTGGCATATAACCCTGATCTCATCTGTAAAACTGGTGTAATGGTAACTATAAGTTACTTTTGAAAATGAATAAATGCCTGTGTGGCATTTATCAAGTACTTGGCTCACTGTTGAAGGATTATTATTTTTTTTAAAAAAATTTTTATTTTCTCCGAAGATATCCATTTGGAGGAATTTTATTCTAAATATTACAATCAGAAATTTCTAAATATAGAAAATTATGTATTACAACTTGGCCTATATATCATGGTAGCAATAGAAAATAAGGAAGTTGCTTCTAAAAAAAAAAGAGAGATCTTTCTAGAAAATATCTTGTCTTCTAGAGGTTCAGTTAAATATTAGATATGATCTTTACGATTTAGAAAACATCATCAATTTTGAATAATATAACAATTAAACAAAATGGATTCTAATTCTTTACTTGCATTTGCAGGAAGATAAATATAAGAACAAATTTTGCTCTAACGGTATTGCACTGTGTTCTCTTTCACTAAATACTGTCAATTTCCATGCACAGGGATTACAAAGTAGAAGATATTCTAAATGAGATTTCAAACTAATTAGCCTCTTGCCTGACATACTCAATGACAAGAAAAATAAATAGTACATCATGATTCATTTAAACTCATAGGACTGAAATTAATGGTATTACTACTGGCTATTTTTACAACAGAGGAAAATAATGTACAAAGCAACATAACTTCCCTCCTGAACACTTGGTTATCTGTGTTTAAATGCATTTTCCCCCACATTTTAAACCATTAGGTATTAATGTGATAACAAAGAAACAGTGAACCATGATTAAAGATTGTTTTTTAAAAAAATCTATCAGTCTGTACATTCTTTTTCCTCTGAGGGAAATTCCTCAATCCCTTGCTACATTCATGTAATCTTATTTAGAGATTACTCACTTGGCCTCACTCACCTTCTCTGATGATGATGACATATCAACTCATACTCTAATGGGAATTGGTCTGTTTTCCTTTTGTGTTTTTTTTTTTCCCCCCAGCATGCTGCAAGAAACTTGATTGGCTCATAAACACTCTAGCTGATTTTTCTTTTTTTTTCTCCTAACAACCACCTGTATGCATTTGTAGTTCTACTGAGCAAAGTCAAAATATAGCCAGGGCCAAGTAGCTAAGACATTTTCACCTTGGCCTAAGAGCAGTAAATATTAACTGATCATAAAAACCTCACAATCACAAACACACACATTCAATTTTTCCAGAAACATCTGCTCACCTTCTATTTTATATTGTCAGTTCTAGTTCTTTTATGATTGTAATACTACCTGTAGCTTTAAAGTGTGCAGCACAAAGATGGTGAGATCATGAAAGATCTGACTTATGCCCTATTGGGTATCCCTCAGAGAGAAAGAGGGTCAGAAACACAGTGTAATAATCATCACAGTTATATCACATAATAAAAAGATGAGAATGTTATTAATATGTTCTTTGACTCTGCCATCCACACTTTTTTCAATACTTTGGGGACTATGAGTGAATTAGACAAAGCAATTGTGGTGAAGGCAGAGAAACCAGAGCTTGAATGTGATAATTTGTGGGCCAAATGTTCTTAATTCTAAAAGTGGTCATGGAAGCTACACATGATATGACATATAGCTACTCAATTCTCATCGCTGAAGCTTTTAACCCATACAAGGAAGTTTTCTAGCTGGGAAATGGGTAGAAATCCCAAATAGCTTTATTTTCCTTTTGAAATTTTACAAATGACATGGTTGATTGTGCTGTTTGATTTTTTTTCCCACTGTGGTTTCTGTCCTGAGCAGATAATATGATTACAGAAACAAAGTACAAATACCTCATATTGCCTGGATAAGGTTATGGCTTAATTTAATTATAGTAATTTACAGCCCCATTGCACAAGGTTGTTAAAAAAAATGTGCTGCTTGCAATGGGCAGTAGGTTGACACAAACTAACAATGTACATTTAAACTAAACTACCTCATTAAATTTTAGGATGCCATTATTCCTTGTCTTATTATTATTCTAAACACACTATTGTGGCTTCTATGACTCATACAGAGTAGTTCATGACAGAATTAATTTTGATGCAAGCTGCATTAGTCATACTTTTCTCTCAATTTAAGTGATGTACAATGCCACACATACAGTTGTCAAGTTCTTTGAGAAAATTTCCAGTGTATTAGCTGACATTGTCATGAACACCAAAAATATAAACAAACATCATTCTGAATAACTCTTGGAAGACAGGAAAACAAACTCAGTTGGCTTTTCATTTCTATATGATAGAACATGAAAGGTGTCAGAGTGGGGAGAAAAAAGAGCCAACTGAACCTAGTGAGAGGTCCTTTGTTGGCACAGTCTTAATTTCCCCTGTAACTTTGGGCAAGTACACTTGCTGGGACTTAATGCTCCTGTTACAGATATTTTCTGGGTTCTCTCTTAGTCTTATTACTCCAAAACACCACAAAGGTATTACCTTATAAAACTAATCTCTCATTTATTTCTAACTATGAAATAGAAATATAAAGGTGAGAAGAGCATGATCTCTGATACATAAGGATATTTCTATTTCCCTTTTATAAAAAAGGTATATTAAATTTCTAGCAATTACTGCTGTGAGAGTTGGAAAATGAGCAATCCAACTGTTCAAATATATATTCCTCATGGACTTGCCACATGGTCTGCAATTCTCATATTAGTCACTCCTTGAAATCCCTTGTTGAAAGGCCATGTCATTTGGGAAGATTAATATATTAAAGTTCTTAGTAAATTAAACTGGTGGAGCTTTAAGAGTGGGCATATTTGCATAGCTCAGAATTTTTCTAAAAGGAGGATTTTCTTGGACCAAATGGCTGGATCTCTATAATCAGATAAAGGCTATTCTAATAAGACTGGAATCTCATCATCTTGCATGCTATTACAGTTCTTGTTCATCAAAGGGACCTTGGTATATAAAAAGACTACCCACTCTTCAAGTAAAGACCTTGAATGAACAGAATCATTGGAAGCAGAGCATTTACATATGTCCAGAATCTAAGTGAGAAATTTAGAAACTTCTGGGCAGACTGTCTAGTTATGCTGCTTATTAATGAGAAGGGAAGTTATTTTTTACCTGTGGTGATTTATTTTTATCAAATAATGTCGTATCAACTCTTCAAATTCACAACTTCTGATAAGACACACTGCTTGAAAGTTACCTGGAGGTAGGTGCCCAGTAAAGTTTGTGCTTACGTTGATTCCAGTCTTGAGTTGACTTTATACTTAACCTACCAAAGACTTTTCTATCACCTTGGGAAAACTAATACATTTTAATCACTACTTCAGCTTAAGTTAGATTATCACAGCAGTCAGAAACAAGATTTGTGAAGAAATACAGAGAGGAGAAGGAAATAATAGATAGTGGGCAAAGCAAGAGTTGGACTTAAAGACCATATCCAATGAGGTATCCCAACTGGTTCTCTGAGGAACTAAGAAAAAAACATGAAGGGGATGAGTATATAGGGAAATAGGGAATGTGATAACATGAAGAATAAATGTTCTTTTTTCACATTATTGAAAGGGCATGTCCTCAAATTCTTCCAAATAGAAGTTCACTGATTATAGCAATAAAAAAAATCAGAAATTTCTAGAATGTTAGACAATATTAAGAATGGACTACACTCCACCTATGAATTTGTAGTTCATATCATTGTATTGCCTGGCTTTAAAAGATGCTATTCTAGTATAAAGAAATAGAAAACTGGTAAAGCCAAGATCTTTCTCAGCTATTCAAACATACAGGAGGAGGGCAAATAAATGTGGTGGTGGGGGAAACATTCTTACTAAAAACAAAGCCAGATACATTTCACACATTCAAAATAAAAAAGTAAGAAGTTTTTTTCATTATTTCACTATTTAAGGCATTTATCTACTTCCCACTTCTATTTCTATTTGATAAGATATCCCTTTTTATCATACAAAATATTTCATAAATGAGTTATTAAGAAATCCTGCTGTTGTAACATTCTGATGTCAAGGAGACAAACCATATTTCTTTCACCTGACTAGCAAAAGGGTTTTAGAAGCTACTCAACACAACCTATGTTTCAATCTATTTCATTTTATATTATTGAAGTCCATACTCTCTTATTACTCTTCATTTCTTATAACAAGTAAGGGTGAGTGAGAAGAGCCCTGGGTTAAGAGCTAACATCAAGAATGAAAATGAAAATTCAGCACTCTTTAGAGTCAGCCTGTTAAGGATGAATGTGGGTCAGTTTTAACTCAGCTTTGTGAAAAAAAAGTCCATACTTCTGAGTCATCACCCAGGTGATGAAACATCTTGTGGGTCCTCATGGTATCGACCTAGTACCTTGTATAACTCACAGGAAACCATACTATGGAAGAGGAGGTTTGACACCAACTTAAAGTTGGGGTTCTGACCAAATGCCACACTGTACAGATGGGGATTTGAGTAACTTGACTTGCTGAAAGACAGGTAGGGCTTTATTAGAGGAGGACTCAGGCAAATAGAGATCACAAGGCAATGAGGTCATCTGAGGGAACATACGAAAGCATAACCAGGTGCCATTCCTTTGATGTAGTCAGTAGGAGATCTAACACTTAGAAGAATTAAAATGCACAATATCAGGCTGAGGAAACTTTTTATTCTTTATCTTTATAAGGCATGAATGTCCTTATATATCTTCAGCACGTCATGGTAAATTCTCTTTAGTTGAGAAATATAGGGAGGAGGAGAAATAGGAAGAGGGGGATGAAAAGGAGGAGGAGGGGGAGGAGAAGGACTAACTACTTATCACTTGTTGGTGTAATGGGAAGTGGAAAGTGGACAAAACAGTGGTTCTCAAATGTTAGCAAATATCTGAATTATTTGGAGGGCTGCTTAAACACAGATTGCTGGGACTTGTCCAAGAATTTCTGATTCAGTAGGTCGGGGGTGGAACCTGAAAATGTGTGTTTCTAACAGTTTTCCAAGTGATGATGCTGCTGATCTTGGGAGCTATGTTTGAGAATCAGTTGTGTAGGATACTGTGAGAACCAGAACAAGAGCAGTTGAATACCTAACAGAGCCATTTCTGATGTCCAGCTTTACTATATAGCTTTTATCATTTTCTCAAAGTTGGCCATGATTTAAAGATTTCAAAAACATGCATCTACTCCAACTACCTCCTTAAAACAACACCCCAAAGATGTCACTTAGTTAGCAAGTGTAAGTGCACTTATACTCACTAAATCTAGTCTGGTGCTTTGATGTACCCTAGCTTGACGTACCCTACTAATACTCTACTGGTCCTTCCAATTTAAAATTGCTGTAGCCTGTGCTAGGCTATGGAGAGGTTGAAGGTCCCACAGCAAAATCTTGGGGAATTGTCTGTAGTTTTAATCACTGTTTTGGTTTTTAAAATATGGTTACTGGTTATAAAATATTAAAAAGCCATCTCATTATCTAATTTTAGTTGATTCATATAAAATATTATTTACAGTGTTTTATAAAATCATTTACTTGTAATGTATATAGCAAATGCTACTTTACATAATTTCTATTCTTTGGAGATTCTAAACAATCAAGATTCTCATGTGGTTTCCAGCTCTGACCTTACGTAATTGAAAATTCAATGTTACAAACTGTGGTAGAATATACAGTTTATATTTTTACCCAAAGTTTATCTTATTTATTCATATTCATTTTAATTTTCCTGCATGCTATTTTTTCTAATTTTTTTTCTAAATGGGTATAGACTAAACAGATTCCTTTTTTTCTCCAGGTCTGAATTAAGAAGTCAGAAGTTTATATATTTACTTTAAATTAGAAATATAAGTGCTAAGATATGACTTAATGTTCAGAGCTGGGGAAAAAAAAAGCTGTAATGTTATTTTCAACATATTTTCTGGTTTGATTTTTGCACTTTATCTGCACTTAATGTTTTGTGACTCAATTCCCACAGTTCTTGGATGTGATTACCCCTTAGTGAAATGCTAGACATATAGATGTAAAGTATACTCTCCCTTTTATTCTTCCAGAGCTATGGCATATGAAGGGATGTTGGGGAGAAAAAAATTCACATGATTAAAACTTGATAGAGCCACTATCATAAAAGCCTTCTACAATGATGCAGTTATAATTTGTACTTTCTTAGTATGCTTGTTATTATAGTTTGCATACTGCATTTCTTAGAGTGTTGCTGATTACCATTATTACTGTTACTAAAAGACCACTATTACTGCTATTAAAAAAAAAACAATTAACAAAAGAACATAAAGGTGAACTGCTTCCATATCGAACTATTTGATCATATACCACACACATGTATTTTTAACAGAATCAAATATGTCAACATTGTGCATTTTCCTTGGTAATTATGAATCACAGAAGCCCATCTCTAATTATTGGAAAATTCCTAATTTTCTTAAATATACCTGTAAAATTAAATCAGCTCAGAGGATGGCAACTGTTACCTTTCCCTAGATGTTGCTTAAATACAGAATTAAAGGGGGAAAAAAAATCCTCCCAATGATGTAGCCTATCAGAAAGTGACACCGGCCAGGAGTTCACTAGTCCACATAAACAGAGTGAAGGTTGGAAAAGCATGAATTGTGTGGCTTGCACTTGAATTTAGTTCATGTTTGTGTATTATTTATTTGTTTATTTATTTCAGAGGTAAAATTTAGTGATTCATCAGTTGCATATAACACCTGGTGCTCTTTATATCAAAGTGCCCTCCTTAATGCCCATCACCCAATTACCTCACCCTCCCCACTTCCCCTCCAGCAACCCTCAGTTTGTTCTCTGTAGTTAAGAGTCTCTATGGTTTGTTTCCCTCTTTGTTTTCACCTTATTTTATTTTTTCCTTGCATGTTTTTGCTTTAAAGGGAAGTTGGATATATTCTCAGAAATTCAACATTTTAAGAAGGGGGATGGGGTTATGGACATTGGGGAGGGTATGTGCTATGGTGAGTGCTGTGAAGTGTGTAAAACTGGCGATTCACATACCTGTACCCTGGGGGTTAAAAATATAATATATCTTTATAAAAATAAAAAATTAAAAAAAAAAGAAAAAAAAGAAACTCAACATTTTAGCCACTGTATCTTTATTAAATTATAAAGCAATTTTTTAAAAGATTTTATTTATTCATTTGACAGAGATCACAAGTAGGCAGAGAAGCAGAGAGAGGAGGAAGCAGGCTCCCTGCTGAGCAGAGAACCTGATGTGAGGCTAGATCCCAGGACCCTGGGATCACGATTTGAGCCTGAAGGCAGAGGCTTTAAGCCATTGAACCACCCAGGCGCCCTATAAAGGAATTTTGTTGTACATTTTAGAAATACATGGGACCAAAACTGTTTTTAGAGCCAAAAGGAAATCATTTAAACTAAAGTCTATTATAGGGTGTCAAATCATAATCAGTTTCAATTAGGCTCACAGAGAACGTTAAAGTAGCCCAGTCCTTGAAGGAATCACTAGAGTTAAAGATCTGTCTGCATGTTCATTATAAGTCTAATTTTTGAAAGGTTTATAACTCAGCTCGTTTAATTTGCTTTGGGAAGAGACTTGGCACTCTGCTTTCTAACCCAGATACATTTTGAGGGTTTAAAAATATATATTTAAATTGCTTTGGCTTTTCAGTGATTTGACCTTTTCTTCATCATTGCCCCCTCTATAAGCCAATTTAGTGTTGTGGGGTTTTTTGTTTGTTTGTTTTCCTAATCACTCCCCTTTAAATCTTAATACTTATATCTGTTTATGTACTGAAGCTCTTTGGAAAGCCCCAAACCTTTGTACTAATTTTTTTTCACCCTCCCTCAAAAAACCAATTTTTGCTCGCTTGGGAGGAAATAGCATTCCCACCCCCCTTGAACATGCTTGAGCTACAGAAATGATACAGGTTTCTTGAAACCCACAGTTTTCAAGATTTCTCTGATAATGAATATGTAAAGAAATTTTTCAAAGTCAAAGTAAATTATATAAAAGTGCAAGTTCAGGAAAGCTATATGCTGAAAGGTCAAACACTGTTATGTATCTTAACAATATCTGTTCCTTCATGTCTCACACGCTCTTCCCTCTTCACATGGTAGGCCTTTCAGAACCTACCTGCCTACCTTTCTGAACCTTTCTGAACATACCAGCGGACCTACACACCCTGCCCTGAAGGGGCTGTAAGCGTAGCTAATGTTGAACTCTTTATAGTTTTTTCTCTTTATAGTTGATGAGTGGTAAGTTGTACCTGGCACTTAGCCACCTGCTCACTAAATATTTTATACTCTGAAATGAAAAGCTTTCAAAAAAAAAAAAAAGTGTTCAATAAAAAAATAAGAACTTCATTACCTCACTTACACCGAATCAGCATTGAACAAGGTATGAGCTATGCCTATGCGCTGTAATGAACGAAAAGGCAAGTGACCTCAGAAGCCGGGAGATCGTGCCCAAATCTGAATGGCATCTGAAACAAGAGTGTTTTTCCTCTGTAATCTGTTTGGTGCAGAATGCATTAGAGTCTCAGCATTGCACAGCTGTGATTCCATCTAAGCAGAGTAATGCTTGCGCTTATATATATATTTTTTCCTTTGTGGTTTTTTGTTTTTGTTTTTTTAATGCTCTTTCTAATTGGGTTTAGTACCTTTATCTGAATTCAATCTGCTACTCTTTTTTTTTTTTCATTTTCTCTTTCATTCTAAAACAAAACAAAGCAAAACAAAACACCACACTGCATACTAGCAGCCTTTTACATGCCTGAACTGAATATAAATAAATAAAGAAAGAAAGAAAGAAGTAACAGTAGTTACAATTACTCCATAAGCTCTCAAATTGTATTCTACTACAGATTCTCTGTTAAACAGATAATGAAGCAGCAAAATCACCATTTAACAAAACGTGCCTTAGGCTGTTAAAAATTTATTACTATATATTGATTTGAGCAAACAAAAGATTCAAAAAGAAACATAAGATTTAGAGCTTTTAGTTTGTAACCCTGCTCCATGCCATGATTTTTGCCTCTGACAGAATTCTTTCCATCACACTGCTGTGCCAAAGCCTGCATAGGGGGGTGTGCCTTTGCTGAGACCGCACGGCAGGACAAGCTCAGCGAGATCACTTACTCCATCTCCTAGATTGGTTGGTTGACATCTGGATTCTTAAAATAAACTTTTTATTCTAGAAAAGTCTTAGAGTTTCAGAAAGTCTGTGGAGATTGTACCAAGAGTTTCTATAAGTCCCACAACCAGTTCACCTGTTCTTAACATCTTACATTATTAATATGGGACGCTTGTCCCAACTAACGAGTGAGTATCTGTACATCATTAGCAACTAATGTCCACACTTTATTCAGACTCCGTTAGCTTTTATCTAATATCCCTTTTCTGTTCCAGGATCCCATCCGGAGACCACATTACATTTAGCTGTCAGATCTCCAAATCCTCTTCTCACTGTGGCAGTTTCTCCGGCCGCCCTTGA
Organism: Mustela lutreola; assembly: GCF_030435805.1. Taxonomy (NCBI): domain Eukaryota; kingdom Metazoa; phylum Chordata; class Mammalia; order Carnivora; family Mustelidae; genus Mustela; species Mustela lutreola. The sequence continues at coordinate 76,470,874 of NC_081295.1, forward strand.
CACTTTTGAGGAATACTAGTCAGATATTTTGTAGCATGTCCCTCAATTTGTGTTTCTCTGTTTTCCTTATGATTACGCTGGGTAATGTGTTTTGGGAGGAAACCCACAGAGGAAAAGTGCCATTTTCATCACATCGCATCAAGGCTACATGCTATCAACACGATGCATTGCTGTTGCTAAAAACCTGGATCACCTGAGAGGGTGTTTTTCAGATTTCTCCACTGTAAAATTACTTTTTTAGCCATTTCCATACCTTATTTTTCTGGAAGGAAGTCGCAGTGGGCAGCCTGCACTTAAAGAATGGATAGATACACTCCATCTCCTTCAGGGCATAGTGTCTACAAATGTTATTTGGAATTCTGCACAGGAGACTTATCTGTTCTCTCTAAGCTATCAATTTAATCATTTATTTATACCAGTATAGACTCATAGATTTACTCCATACTTTGCGTTATAATGCAATACCAAGTTATTTATTTTGTTGCTCAAATTGTTCCAGCTTTGGCCATTTGGGGCTCTTTGTGTTGACTCCTAAGTCATCCCTTAGTTTGTGTGTGTGTCTGGATTGTACTACTTTCTTCTTTTCTGGGGTTACCAGATGTTCCAGGCTCATGGTGCACATTCCCTGTTGCAGCTGTAGGATCAGTCACTTCTCCAAGGAATGTGGGTTCCTTTTATTTGAGTGTACCATTAAAAAAAGACAGATATACATGCTGAGTGTACCAACTAATTTCAAAGTGATAAGCACAGGTGTTTTTTTGTTTGTTTGTTTTTAAGATTTTACTTATTCTTTGTCAAACAAAGAGAGATTGAGCAAGCAGGGGTGAAGGGCAGGCAGAGGGAGAAGCAGGCTCCCTGCTGAGTGAGGAGTCTGATGCAAGGACTCCATCCCAGGACCCCAGGATCATGACCCACGTTGAAGGCAGAGGCCCAACTGACTGAGCCAACAGCATTGTTTCCTGATCTGATTGTGCAACTAATATTAAGATAAATACTCTTCTTTCAAAAGTCCTTTCCTTTACCTATTAGTATAGAATACATTCAAGTTAACTCCTAAAAGGCTGGTTTTACAGAAAAAATTCTTTGTGCTTTCTTGAAGAACATTCAGAGATGAACATAGCATTTACAACAAGAAACTTGTGTGCCTGGGTTAGAATTCTCCTCTTTACCTTTAACCCATGGTAGCAGATAATTGGCTTTGCGTTCCTTGTCTCCAGGGAAGCATGCGGCAGGACATTCTGAACCTAAAGTAACCAAAAATAACCTTCCAGGCTCCCCAGGTTTGTGCTCAAAGCACTGACCGTCTTTATAAAAAGATAACTATTAGTGTTTTGGGGCAATTTTGACCAGATCATAGAAGAAAACCCTGGGATTCTTTCCCCCAAACATTGAGAGAGGGAGAGAGAGAGAGAAAGAGAATATGAATAATTTTGGAAGATTAGACAGGAGTAGCACTATTGAGGAAGTGTCGGACAGGTAGTTCCAAGAAGACAGGATTATATGCAGACTTGAAAAATATTCTTTGTTCTCACAAGTAGCACAAAATAGCAGAAAGCTTACAGAACTTGAGGAGGCCTTCAGAATTGGAAAAATAGGCATCACCCTAGGCCACTGACTGGAGCAGGTGACCCATCTGTCTCCTCCCCACTACCCTGACATGTGGAAGAATCTAGGGATAGAGATGGCACTTGGCTGGGGCTATCAGTGGAAGCCTGAAGTAGGAAAGTAAGTTAAAAAAAAAAAAAAGAAAGAAAGAAAGAAAAAAGGCTCCGGGGTAGCTCAGTCAGTTAAGGGTCCAACTTTTTTTTTTTTTTTTTTTTTAGATTTTATTTATTTATTTGTTTATTTATTTATTTATTTATTTGACAGAGATCACAAGTAGGCAGAGAGGGAGACAGAGAGCGAGAAGGGAGGAAGCAGGCTCCCTGCTGAGCAGAGAGCCTGATGTGGGGCTCGATCCCAGAACCCCGAGATCATGACCTGAGCCGAAGGCAGAGGCTTTAACCCACTGAGCCACCCTGGCTCAGGTCATGATCTTAGGATCATGGAATTGATCAAAATCCGATTTTTGATTTCAGCTCAGGTCATGATCTTAGGATCATGGGATTGAGCCCCTCCATCAGCCCCCACCCTCAGCAGGGAGTCTGCTTGGGATTCTCTCTCTCCCTCTGCCCCTGTCATGTGTGTGAGCACTCACGCTCTCTCTCTCTCTCTCTCTCTCTCTCAAATAATATATAAAACTCTAAAAAAATTTTTTTTAAAAAGAAAGAAGGTTGAGCTCTGGAGCACTAATGCATGTTTCTAGCTCATTTGCATTTGTGGACTAAGACTCATACCAAAAATACCCCATATTTTCCTTACTTTGGTTCAGGATTAGAGCAAATCAATCACTTCTTGAAAGAGCTTTATAAGGGATGTCTTTTAATTCCTTGGGATATCTGACAGAAAGAATTAATGCAGAGTGGTATAGCTCTTTCCTTTCTTCCTCAAGATTAGCAAAATTGTGGCTGGGAGTCCGAGGCCCAGTATTTTTAAAGTGCTCTTCGTTCAAAGGGTGACATTTTGAATAAGGCAGGTAGGTATGTGGTTAATTATACAGATTCTGATGTAGTCAAAATAATTGCAGTAAACAGAAAGCTGCCTACATTCACGTCCAGGGTCCAACATTTTCATGAGCTGTGTGACCCCGGATGATTTGTACCGCAGTGATAATATGCACAGGAGAAATAAACTAGGTGTGCAAACACCTTCCACCTCACAGTATTGTTAAGGGCTTTCAGTGAGTTCATATTTGCAAAGAGGTTAAACTATAGTAAGCAAGTATAAGGGATTAAATAAAATGAGTGACTTGTGCTATAACGATTTGGTGCTGTCTTCAGATATATTCCTTTGTTATCACAATGCTTATGGCATTGCCTTAGAAAAGTAAGCTTGTCTGAGAAACTTAAAGTCCTAACACTGGCTGTATTTAATTGGTTTCTAAACTTGATATCTGAGAACTTCGATTATATTTTTTGCCTCTCATTGCTTTAGCAATGAAACTATGCCTTAAACATGCCTGTCAAAAGTCAGAAGAGTGTATTTTTTTTTCTCATGTTCTCAAACACATGTACATATGCACACAGCCCTTCAGTAAAATAAAACAAGACAGATTTGATTGACTTAAAATTTCCTTCAAGTCTTCCGAATGAGATTCAAATGCCTCAGAATTTGACCAAGAGTCACATGCCAGCCAAAGCTTAGCTTACTGAGAAAAATTTTATCTTATAAAATATAAGCACCACAGAGATACAAGTGTTTATTTCTTGGCTGAAATGATTTCCATATCTTGCCAATTAGGAGGAGCTTTGTTTTAAAGTCCAAGGATGAGAAATACTTTTCCTGTGCATTCTTTATGCACACATACACACAGACACACAAAGACACACACAGTCACTTCAATGTTTGGAGGTTCTACAAATAGGCATCTTCATATTCAGGAATTAGAAAAAGCTACCTTTGCATAAATATCTGAGAAGCCCTTTAAAAATCAGTGCTTTAAGTTTTTCAAACAGTTATTTATTTATTTTTGAAAAAAGCAAGTACCTCATCAGTTCTCTCACAAAAAATCTTCAAATGATTTGGGGAGAGAAATGAATTTTTAAGTGCGTTCAGTCATACTCTATTCAAGCAAAGCAGTGAAAAAAGTCTTTGAATCAGAACTAGAGCTCACCATAATCTGGTTAAAATTATCTCCAGCACCACCTGTCATTATTAATATGCAGGAAAAGGAAAACTACCTTCAGCCTGTGAATGTGGCCCATCAGCACGTTGGTACTCTGTCTTATCATAATGGCAGCTACATTTTCAGTCCTTCTTGAACTTCATATAATCGCTGAAGGTAGCTCATGGTTTAATTTAAATGTGTTTTAAGGAACATTTCATTTGCATTTACATCTACTCAGGGATGAAAATCCACAGGTCTCTTACATTTCTTATCCTGAGGTTTTTATGCTTACCCATTTTGCTTGGCTTAAAAACTGTTATGTTGTTTTAAAAAGTGATAATATGTGGTAGCATAAGTACCAAAGTGTGAACTGGTAGACTGATTTTTAGCAGAGACTAGAGATATGAGCCCTAAATCCTGGTCTTAAAAGCAATTCATTATTAGAAAGAGACAGATAAAGTGAGGCCATCTTCTAATTTTGGTGATTTCTGATCATGTCAAAATCTGTTAGGTTCCATGTCTAATGTCCACTTCTTGTGGCTTGAGAAGGCCACAGACTTTCAAAGAATTTATTTCCAGAATATTCTAGAATGTTCTACACTAGAACAATGCATTGCTTGATGTCCAAATGGGGCAAAAGACTATGATCTACTCTTGAGCAAAGTATATATATGTATGGTGACAGTAAAATCTTCTTCTAGATAGGAATAGAAAATGCATATCACAGACAGCCCCAAGATAATTCTACTGCTAGTAATTTGTAGGCATAGTTATTAACAAAGGTTATATTGAAAATTATTCTGATACCTACAACATTTATCAGATACTTAACACCTAGCATGTTAACAGTAGTGTTCGTGTTCTTTTTGCCTTCCTTAAAATATGCGGTTTTGGAGCACCCCGGTGGCTCAGTGGGCTAAGGGTCTACCTTCTACTCAGCCCCACATTGGGCTCCCTGCTCAGTGGGGAGCCTGCTTCTCCCTCTCCCTTTGCCCCTCCCCCTGCTTGTGCTTTATCTCTCTCTCTCTCAAATAAATAAGATCTTTAAAATAATATATTTTCATTTTACAATTGAAAAATACATATGTGAATATAGAGTGTTTGCCCGTACACACACACACGCACATACACACACTCCTAGAACATATATTCTGAGCATAATTATCATATTTTTGAGTGCTGGAGGTTGCTGTGTTTGTAGAATCACTTTGTCCTCCCAAATTGGATAGGAGATCGTTTGCATGGCATGCTCATGGGCACTATAGTCAAATTTCAGTAAAACCAAGCTCAGAGGGTGTTTGTTTTAACACAGTCTGTGCTGATTTTGCCCAATTTCTTTATATCCTTTTCCGTCTATGAAAAAGAACTTATCATATCTTACAAGGGTACGTAAGGGCTAAAATAATGAAATTTGGCAGATGCAGGTGGAAATATTTTCTCCTTTTAACTACAACTCTAAGAAAATCTAAATCATATGTATTTACAGATTCTACACTTTGGCTCCTACTGATACAGAGCAGTGATTTGTATTAACAGACGATAATGCTAACTTGATGTTTACTCATATATATACGTATAGTTGAAAAAGCTATTACTTGCTAGTATCTGAAGACTGTGCTTCTACTTGTAGCTGTAACTGCTACTTTTATTTTTATTATTATTTTTTTAAAGATTTCATTTATTTATGTGACAGACAGAGAGAGCACAAATAGGCAAGAGGCAGGCAGAGAGAGAGAGGAGGAAGCAGACTCCCCCCTGAGCAGAGAGCCCAATGCGGGGCTTGATCCCAGGACCCTGAGATCATGACCTGAGCCGAAGGCAGAGGCTTAACCCACTGAGCCACACAGGCACCCCAATTTTAAATTAAATTGATTTTTTAAATTTTTTTATTTTTTATTTTTATTTTATTTTTTTAATTTTAGAGAGAAAGACAGAGAGAGAGAGTGCACAAGTGGAAGGAGGGGCAGAAGGAGAGAATCTCAGACTGTCGACTCAACTCTGAGGCTGACCCGGGGCTTGATCCCATCACTCATAAGGTCATGACCTAAGCAGAAACCAAGAGTCAAGAGGCTCAATCAAATGAGCTACCAAGGCGCCCCTAACTACTGCTTTTAATAGCTCTGTTTGTACATTGTGTATTGATGTGTTTTTTCCTTTCTTTCTTTTTTTTTTTTAAATATAATTTTTTATAAACATATATTTTTATCCCCAGGGGTACAGGTCTGTGAATCACCAGGTTTACACACTTCACAGCACTCACCAAAACACATACCCTCCCCAATGTCCATAATACCACCCCCTTCTCCCAAACCCCCTCCCCCCAGCAACCCTCAGTTTGTTTTGTGAGATTAAGAGTCACTTATGGTTTGTCTCCCTCCCAATCCCATCTTCTTTCATTTATTCTTCTCGTACCCACTTAAGCCCCCATGTTGCATCACCACTTCCTCATATCAGGGAGATCATATGATAGTTGTCTTTCTCCGCTTGACTTATTTCGCTAAGCATGATACACTCTAGTTCCATCCATGTTGTCGCAAATGGCAAGATTTCATTTCTTTTGATGGCTGCATAGTATTCCATTGTGTATATATACCACATCTTCTTGATCCATTCATCTGTTGATGGACATCTAGGTTCTTTCCATAGTTTGGCTATTGTGGACATTGCTGCTATAAACATTCGAGTACACGTGCCCCTTTGGATCACTACGTTTGTATCTTTAGGGTAAATACCCAATAGTGCAATTGCTGGGTCATAGGGCAGTTCTATTTTCAACATTTTGAGGAACCTCCATGCTGTTTTCCAGAGAGGTTGCACCAGCTTGCATTCCCACCAACAGTGTAGGAGGGTTCCCCTTTCTCCGTATCCTCGCCAGCATCTGTCATTTCCTGACTTGTTGATTTTAGCCATTCTGACTGGTGTGAGGTGATATCTCATTGTGGTTTTGATTTGTATTTCCCTGACTCCGAGTGATATGGAGCACTTTTTCATGTGTCTGTTGGCCATCTGGATGTCTTCTTTGCAGAAATGTCTGTTCATGTCCTCTGCCCATTTCTTGGTTGGATTATTTGTTCTTTGGGTGTTGAGTTTGCTAAGTTCTTTATAGATTCTGGACACTAGTCCTTTATCTGATATGTCGTTTGCAAATATCTTCTCCCATTCTGTCAGTTGTCTTTTGATTTTGTTAACTGTTTCCTTTGCTGTGCAAAAGCTTTTGATCTTGATGAAATCCCAATAGTTCATTTTTGCCCTTGCTTCCCTTGCCTTTGGCGTTGTTCCTAGGAAGATGTTGCTGCGGCTGAGGTCGAAGAGGTTGCTGCCCGTGTTCTCCTCAAGGATTTTGATGGATTCCTTTCGCACATTGAGGTCCTTCATCCATTTTGAGTCTATTTTCGTGTGTGGTGTAAGGAAATGGTCCAATTTCATTTTTCTGCATGTGGCTGTCCAATTTTCCCAGCACCATTTATTGAAGAGGCTGTCTTTTTTCCATTGGACATTCTTTCCTGCTTTGTCAAAGATTAGTTGACCATAGAGTTGAGGGTCTATTTCTGGGCTCTCTATTCTGTTCCATTGATCTATGGGTCTGTTTTTGTGCCAGTACCATGCTGTCTTGATGATGACAGCTTTGTAATAGAGCTTGAAGTCCGGGATTGTGATGCCACCAACGTTGGCTTTCTTTTTCACTATCCCTTTAGCTATTCGAGGTCTTTTCTGGTTCCATATAAATTTTAGAATTATTTGTTCCATTTCTTTGAAAAAGATGGATGGTACTTTGATAGGAATTGCATTAAATGTGTAGATTGCTTTAGGTAGCATAGACATTTTCACAATATTTATTCTTCCAATCCAGGAGCATGGAACATTTTTCCATTTCTTTGTGTCTTCCTCAATTTCTTTCATGAGTACTTTATAGTTTTCTGAGTATAGATTCTGTGTCTCTTTGGTTAGGTTTATTCCTAGGTATCTTATGGTTTTGGGTGCAATTGTAAATGGGATTGACTCCTTAATTTCCCTTTCTTCTGGTTTTGCTGTTGGTGTAGAGAAATGCAACTGAATACTGTGCATTGATTTTATATCCTGACACTTTACTGAATTCCTGTATAAGTTCTAGCAGTTTTGGAGTGGAGTCTTTTGGGTTTTCCACATATAGTATCATATCATCTGCGAAGAGTGATAATTTGACTTCTTCTTTGTCGATTTGGATGCCTTTAATTTCCTTTTGTTGTCTGATTGCTGAGGCTAGGACCTCTAGTACGATGTTGAATAGCAGTGGTGATAATGGACATCCCTGCCGTGTTCCTGACCTTAGCGGAAAAGCTTTCAGTTTTTCTCCATTGAGAATGATATTTGCGGTGGGTTTTTCATAGATGGCTTTGATGATATTGAGGTATGTGCCCTCTATCCCTACACTTTGAAGAGTTTTGATCAGGAAGGGATGCTGTACTTTGTCAAATGCTTTTTCTGCATCTATTGAGAGTATCATATGGTTCTTGTTCTTACTTTTATTGATGTGTTGTATCACATTGACTGATTTGTGGATGTTGAACCAACCTTGCAGCCCTGGAATAAATCCCACCTGGTCGTGGTGAATAATCTTTTTAATGTACTGTTGAATCCTATTGGCTAGTATTTTGTTGAGTATTTTTGCATCTGTGTTCATCAAGGATATTGGTCTATAGCTCTCTTTTTTGGTGGGATCCTTGTCTGGTTTTGGGATCAAGGTGATGCTGGCCTCATAAAATGAGTTTGGAAGTTTTCCTTCCATTTCTATTTTTTGGAACAGTTTTAGGAGAATAGGAATTAGTTCTTCTTTAAATGTTTGGTCGAATTCCCCTGGGAAGCCGTCTGGCCCTGGGCTTTTGTTTGTTTGGAGATTTTTAATGACTGTTTCAATCTCCTTACTGGTTATGGGTCTGTTCAGGCTTTCTATTTCTTCCTGGTTCAGTTGTGGTAGTTTATATGTTTCTAGGAATGCATCCATTTCTTCCAGATTGTCAAATTTATTGGCGTAGAGTTGCTCATAGTATGTTCTTATAATAGTTTGTATTTCTTTGGTGTTAGTTGTGATCTCTCCTCTTTCATTCATGATTTTATTTATTTGGGTCCTTTCTCTTTTCTTTTTGATAAGTCGGGCCAGGGGTTTATCAATTTTATTAATTCTTTCAAAGAACCAGCTCCTACTTTCGTTGATTTGTTCTATTGTTTTTTTGGTTTCTATTTCATTGATTTCTGCTCTGATCTTTATGATTTCTCTTCTCCTGCTAGGCTTAGGGTTTCTTTCTTGTTCTTTCTCCAGCTCCTTTAGGTGTAGGGTTAGTTTGTGTACCTGAGACCTTTCTTGTTTCTTGAGAAAGGCTTGTACCGCTATATATTTTCCTCTCAGGATTGCCTTTGTTGTGTCCCACAGATTTTGAACCGTTGTATTTTCATTATCATTTGTTTCCATGATTTTTTTCAATTCTTCTTTAATTTCCCGGTTGACCCATTCATTCTTTAGAAGGATGCTGTTTAGTCTCCATTCTTTCTGTTTTAATATTTTGGATACTATCACTATGCCTTATTCAAATAAAGTGTTAAATCATTTGTGCATGAATAAGTTCCTTTAGATATCTTTTTTTTCAGAGATCGGTCTAACACATTCTCTCAGGAAGGCCTTTATTTCTAGGACTGAAGTGATTCTTAGGTGTCTATTATAGCTATTTTGACATGTTTTTAGTAAATCATGTATAATTAAATAAAATGTGGCAATGACACGGTAGACAATACTTCTAATTTCCTATTCATTTAGATGTTCAAATTATATCAAAGGGGTGAAAAGAATTTGAGGACCTTTGTTGTTGCCAATTGATTATTCCATATAGTAAAAAAAAATAACTTAAGAACTATTTGGTCATTAAAAAAAAAAAATTCTAGGTAGAAAAAACAATTGAAAAAAAATAACTCCATCTGCTCATTAAAAATTCTTAAAATGTAAAATAATGTTTCACATTGGTTACTTAGCTCTGGTACTTCACTACTTCCTTATAAAAGTAGTAGTATGAAAAATATAACACATAAAAACAAATATGATAAAAACATATATATGAGTTTACTTATATCTAAATATTAGTACTTAAATTACTGAACAGAAGTTCTTACTGAGTTCCTTTGATCCACAGATTATTACTCTGTATAATATGGCTCTCAACAATATCAATGTTTTATTATTACTTTTGAGATGAAGCCTTCCAATTTATTCCTCAGGAAAGCATTTACACTCAGCACACATTTTGATGATGAATGTTTTCCAAATATTTTAATAAAGCAGAAGATACATTGACATGAATGTTTGTGACAAAAATTGAAAGTTCTATATGTAATCATCTTGGGACTATGTCTGCCTTTTTATATGCCAGAGATTGACTAATGAAGTATAGATTAGAAAAAGATAAAAATATCAGAAAGCATAACTTAAGAATAGTGGACTAAAATGATATTTATTTCAGGTCCCCCAAAATTACATATAAAATTATGTTTGTTCTAAAGAAACAAGAAATTGAGGTCCTGTGTACAAGGTTGAATTCCAAATACAAATATATCAAATTTTATTTAAATGGAATGATATTAGTAACCTTATCAAACAACATTTTATCATAAGAGAACAAAGGTAAAGATAACCCAAGAGTCAGAAAACTTTTTCTGTAAAGGGCCAGAAAGTAAATATTTTAGACTTTGTGGGCCATATGATTTCTGTTGCAACTATTCCATAATGTTCTTGTACCCTAAAAAAAGCCATATTTAAGAAGGAAATTGATGGGAGTGGCTGTGTTCCAATAAAATTGTTTTTTTTTTAAAGATTTTATTTATTTGACAGAGAGAAATCACAAGTAGGCAGAGAGGCTGGCAGAGAGAGAGAGGGGAGGAAGCAGGCTCCCTGCGGAGCAGAGAGCCTGACGTGGGGCTTGATCCCAGGACCCTAGGATCATGACCTGAGCCGAAGGCAGAGGCTTTAACCCACTGAGCTACCCAGGCGCCCCACCAATAAAATTGTATTTACAAAAAGAGACTGAAGACCAGATTTTACCTCTGGGCTCTCTTTTGCCAGCCACTGTTTTAAATTAAAAAAAAAAAATCAAATAAAGGGGAGGAAAAATATTAATTTAGTAAAGCTAAATGAGTGAGTTCAAATTGATTCAACTGAAGCATAGTGTTTTACAATGACAAAATCCACCTATTTCTCTATACACCAATATCCTAACAATTCAAAATGATAAAAATACTGGAGAACATCTTCAATTTCTTTTAAGTTTGGGATTCCCAGAGTTTCTATTCTCCTAATTAGATATATAATGATCACTTGGATAACCATTTTCTAACCAAAGATTTTCCATTTCTCTGTGTGTTTGTGGGCATTCAATATATTGACCTAATTACCTCTTCTCATTGCACTTACAATAAAACCTGGAAGCTATTTTTGACATCTCCTTCACCTTTCTTATGCATTCTAGTCCCGCAGTTGATTTGCTTTTTAAATAGCACTTACTGTTTTCATCTCCATCAACTCATCTACACTTCTGTCTGTAAAGTGACTGATTTGGAATCCTAATTCAACCCTTCCTCAACAGTGTAGCTCCAGTGTTACTTCCATAATGCAGAGCCATTCCCTCAAATTCTTTCCCTTTAGTCAAAATACAAAGAAAAATCCTTCCCAAGGCTCCCTTAGCTCTGCTTCGCCAGGTTCCTGCAATCCTGTGCTCTCTGGTCTCTCACCTATGTCTGCTCATGCTCTGGGCTTCAGTCACAGAGGCCTACTCTTGATTCCTCATACTTGTGATTCTCATTGCCATCACAGGACATTTGCACATGCTGTTCTAACTGGCACAGTCTCCACCCCCTCCCTCCATTGCTTCCCTTATCTAGTTAACTTCTCATCCTTCATGGCTGATCTTCACCTTCACTTCACCAGTCAATACCTCCCTGACCTTACTGACTATCTTAGACCTACTAGTGAGACTCTCTTGCACCATCAGGGCCTAGACAAAGACAAGGCAACTGAGGCATTAAGGATGTACTCATTCTCAAAGTCATCCAAGTATGGAAGATACAAGACATTGACAGAGAGTAGGACATCTAATCACCATGTAATTCTAAGCAGGTTCAGGGGCCACAATGAGGTGATGAGAAATGTGTATCATTCCTTTTTTTAAGCCTATACTTTATGTTCTGTTGTGGGTCTCTGGGATACTTAGTGTGAAAAATTGTCCCTATAAAACTGACAAAATAAGATCTGTAAGGGAGGTTCTGTAGGGAGTTTGAATAGAGTGTGATTTTTTTCTATTTTTATATAAAACATAAAACACTCTCAATTTTAAATACATTTATAAGCAGACATACAACATTATATTATCATTGTTTCTATTAGCAAAAATATTTAAAAAAAAACATGTAGGCCTTTGTTATATGCAGTGCTTATCAAGACAGCACTGCATGAAACTGACACAAATTAGAACCAGAGAGTTTTTCATTTCCTGAATATGTACAAATTGAATATATTCATCTCTCTCTCTCACTCTCTCTCTCTCTCTCTCTCACACACACACACACACACCCGTAATGCCTTACATTTTGGCAGAAGTTGAAAAGTTCACCATCTGGTCTTGAATAAAGTGTCCAAACATGCAAGGAGGAAAAATGTACTAATCAGTTAAAATTAACTATTTGGAAGACACAATTTAATTTTTTTAAAGAGTCACATAATTATATTGACCATGGCCCATTAATATATCCATTCCATCAAGAAAATCTCAGATATCATGAAAAAGAAAATCTTGCTGGGCAGAATTATTTTTCATTGGCTAGTTGATTTTTATATAGTTTTATATTTTTGTTCTAAAATCTATCTCTAAAATATTATAATATTTTAACACCATAACTTTGCACACTGCTCCCTTAGGAGGAAGGAGGGAAGGAAGGAAGGAAGGAGAAAAAGAAAGAAATCACATTGGGGAATGCCTTTAAGCAAGAGTCTCTGAGAAATTAACAAAGAATGGAAACAATTCAATCAAGTATTTGGATTTACCTGGACACCAGCAGGGCTGCTGGGTTGAGTAATTCCAGGAACACCATTGACAAGGCATTCTCTAGGAATACTGATTCCTGGAGTTATGCAGTGTGGGTGGCCCTGAAGGGCAGAATTGTTATGAATAGATCAATGTTGTGAAGTAGACAGAACTTTATCTTGAGTTTCGCATAATTACAAGACGAAAATGAAACTAGCAAAAGAAAAATAAGCCATTTTCACAGGTACCTTAGTAAAAGTATCTGCTCCTATGCTATAACATTCCAGTCTCATTTTTAGTTTAGTTCAAAATGCCAGTTTACTTGTTTGCTTCAGTGAAACTATAATCTGCCTCAAGATGCATCTCCACTCTTTTTTTTAATTGCTGATATCTTTATTATTTTTTTAACATTGTGTTTTGTTAGTCACCATACAGTTCATCATTAGGTTTTGATGTAGTGTTCCATGATTCATTGTTTGCATATAACAGCCAGTGCTCCATGCAATCCATGCCCTCCTTAATAACAACCACCAGGCTCACCATCCCCCCATCCCTTCCCTTCTAAAACTCTCTGCTTGTTTCCCAGGGCCCATAGTCTCTCATGGTTTATCTTCCATTCTGGTTTCTTCCCCTTCATTTTTCCCTGCTCATAGTGTCTTCCACGTGGAACAAATATTCCACATATGTGAAACCATATAATAATTGACTTTCTCTCTTTGACTTAATTCACTTAGCATTATCTCCTCCAGTCCCATCCATGTTGATGCAAAAGTTGGGTATCTATCTTTTCTGATGGCTGAGTAATATTCCATTGTGTATATGGACCACATCTTCTTTATCCATTCATCTGTTGAAGGACATCTTGGCTCTTTCCACAGTTTGCTGTTGTGGATATTGCCGTTATGAAAATTAGGGTGCATATGGCCCTTCTTTTCACTACATCTGTATCTTTGGAGTAAATATCCAGTAGTGCAATTGCTGGGTCATAGGGGATCTCTATTTTTAATTTTTTGAAAAACCTCCACACTGTTTTCCAAAGGAACTGCATCAACTTGCATTCCGACCAACACTTTAAGAGGGTTCCCCTTTCTCCACAACTGTTGTTGTTGTTTCTTGCCTTGTCGATTTTTGCTATCCTAACTGGTATAAGGTGATATCTCAGTGTGGTTTTGATTTGAATTTCCCTGACGGCTAATGATAATAAACACTTTTTCATGTGTCTGTTAGTCATTTGTATGTCTTCTTTGGAGAACTGTCCATTCATGTCTTCTGCCCAGTTTTTGACTTGATTATCTGTTTTTTGGGTGTTGAATTGACTCTTTCTATGAGGCCAGCATTACCTTGATTCTAAAACCAGGCAAAGATCCCATCAAAAATGAGAATTTCAGGGGCGCCTGGGTGGCTCAGTGGGTTGAGCCTCTGCCTTCGGCTCGGGTCATGATCCCAGGGGCCTAGGATTGAGTCCCGCATAGGGCTCTCTGCTCAGCAGGGAGCCTGCTTCTCCTCATCTCTCTCTCTGTCTGTCTCTCTGCCTATTTGTGATCTCTCTCTCTGTCAAATAAATAAATAAAATCTTAAAAAAAAAGAGAATTTCATACTAATATCCCTGAGGAATACGGATGCCGAAATTCTCAACAAGATCCTACCTCATAGGATCTAACAGTAAGTACATTAAAAAGATCATTCTTCACGACCAGGTGGGATTTATCCCTGGGATGCAAAGGTGGTTCAACATTCGCAAATCAATGTGATAGAACACATAAATAATAGAAGAGACAAGAACCACGCTGTCTTCTCAACTGATGCAGAAAAAGCATTTGACAAAACACAGCATCCTTTCCTGATTAAAACTCTCCAGAGTATAGGGATAGAGGGAACATTCTTCAACTTTATAAAATCCATCTATGAAAAACCCACAGTGAATATCATTCTCAATGAGGGAAAGCTGAGAGCCTTTCACTTAAGATCAGGAACACAACAAGGATGCCACTCTTGCCACTATTGTTCAACACAGTACTAGAAGTCCTAGCAACAGCAATCAGACAACAAAAAAACATAAAACGTATTCAAATTGGCAAAGAAGAAGTCAAACTCTCTCCATTCGCAGATGACATGATACTCTATGTGGAAAACCCAAAGGTTTCCACCCCCAAATTACTAGAACTCAAACAGCAATTCCGTAATGTGGCAGGATACAAAATCAGTGCTCAGAAATTAGTTGCTTTCTTATACACTAAAAATAAAACTGTAGAAAGAGAAATTAGAGAATGTATTCCATTTACAATAGCACCAAAAACCATAAGATACCTTGGAATAAAACCAATGAGGTAAAGGACTTATACTCAGGAACTACAGAACACTCATGAAAGAAACTGAAGAAGACACAAAAAGATGGAAAAACATTCCATGCTCATGGATCAGAAGAATAAACAACATTAAAATGACTACATTTCTCAGAGAAATTTGTACTTTCTATACCATCCCAATCAAAATACCAACAGCATTTTTCAAAATGCTGGAACAAATAATCCTAAAATTTCTATGGAACCAGAAAAGACACTAAATTGCCAAGGAAATGTTGAAAAGAAAAACAAAGCTGGGGACATCAAGTTGCCTGATTTCAAGCTGTATTACAATGCTGTGATCACCAAGAAAGCATAGTACTCACAGAAAAACAGATACATAGACCAATGGAACAGAATAGAGAGCCCAGATATGAATTCTCAACTCTATGGCCAACTAATCTTTGACAAAGCAGAAAAAATATCCAATGGAAGGAAATCTCTTCAATAAATGGTGCTGGGAAAATTGGACAGCTATGTACAGAAGAATGAAACTGGATCATTCTCTTACACCATACACACAGATGCATCTAAACTCTGCAATGGTAAATTTGTCCATGTAAGTTCCATTGACTAACATTTCTTAAAACTCTTGTTCAGCAACTGGTGGAACTAAATGCAGAATGTAAATAATTAATAAAACTATCATATTTTTATTTTTATTTCAAAATATCAAGTCAGTGGAGCAAAAGTCTGAATATATGTGCCTGTAAACATACAGAGATTTTATGCAATCTGAGCTAAAACAATTTAGGTAAAGACATTTCTGTTTTCTCATATTTCACCATGAATTTAGAGAAACGTACCTGTAGAACAAAGCATAAGAATGGTTTGAATTGCAAACATTAGCTATGGTAAACAATATTATGGATATCAATATTGAGGGCTGGATAGTGCCACGTGGGTCAACACTTACAGGGACTCATTTTAGGCTCTCAATAAGGGTTTGTTAAACTAATCAGCATAAGAATTCTCCTTGAGGATGGTAATCTAAATATCTAGGTCATTTACTTCCGAAATAAAGGCCAGGATTATTTGAAGGGTTAAATAAAATAATGTGGATAAGGCACTTGGCATAATTCCTGGATCACAGGAATATGTTCATTCATTTTTCACAATCATTTCTTCAGTTCTGGACTGTAGTGTCCATCATCACCCTCCCCTTTATTTTCTCAGTGACTAACCAGCTAATACCTGCTGCTTGGGGCATCTTCTACATCAAGATATCAGAATTTTATTACCCTTACATTTCCTTTGGTTGACATTTACTACATTTAATTGGCCTAGGCTATGAGATCATCTGGTACAACTACATCATCCTACTCAAATTTGTCTTGAAAATTCTATTGAGGCTTTATGTAGTATAAAATAGGTTATTGCCTTTATCAATATCAGGAGACATAAAATCTGTTTATTGGATCCATAAGACATACTCATGTTATTTCACATAAGTGTCAAAATAAAATCAGAAAAATTTTAAATTACATTTGTTGAGCACTTAGTGTGTACCTAGCATCATGTTATCTACTTTACCCAAACAGTATTTCATATTTAGTATTTACAGCAGCCTGCTGATGAATAGGTTCTATTACCCAAAGCTTATACATGAGAAAACTGAAGTTTAAGGAGATTAAGTAATTTCTCCAAGGCCACCAGCCAGTAAGAAGTGATACTGGAATATAGATCCTTCCTGAGTTGGCTCAGCCTGAGCTTTGATCAGTTAAATTTCCAATATTTTCACAATAAACACTTTCTTTTAAAATGAATAATACATGAAACGTTAAAAATACTATCCTTTTGATATTTTATTTGTTATCAGATATACAAGTATACTTGTTCATAGATAATTCTACAGTTAATAAATAAGTGTATATGAGATTGGTTATCCTAAATTGTAATGTAAAGGTAACAATTTTTTGATGTTGATGATTAAATTTCCCTGGACTTTGAGTCATTTTAGAGAGCATTGTGGGTTTTTCCTTATAAATGGAGCAATTTGTAAAGAGACAACAGCACTGAATCAGGAGATGTGGGAATGTGCACACATGGCTTTAGTTATAGGAAGAACAGAAAACATACTTGTAGTGTAGTCTTATATTTAAAAATAATGGTCTTGCATGAAGTTGGCTTCAAATAAAATTATAACAGTATAGAGAATTATTTATTTCATCAGACTAAAATCCCTAGTCTTAAATCAAATCAAAAGCCTTTTAGTCTTAAATTCAACAATCCTTTCTTATTCCCAGTATTGTTTTCTTGGGTAATTCTGTAAGAAGAATGGTAGTTTACTTGGTGATACATATATATTCCCATAAAGGTTGCTTACTGAGAGATTAACAGGAAGCATTACATGCAATGCTTTCATAAACTTTTATGGTCCCTAGAATCACGTGAATTTTCCTTAATATGCTGAAAATAATGAAGTAATGTTGTCCCTTAGATATTGAATATGCTGCTATAGTAGTACTTATTATATATTCATCTTAATTTTGCATTTAATATTACAGAAGTGGCCCACACCGTGGTTACTTGAAATGTCTTCTCATCTTTTAAATAAAAAGACTTTTTATAATAATAAAAATTGTATCTTTATTCAAAAAGTTTGCTAATGTTATTATTGTTCTTTTGGGGGATATTTTCTAGAGAGTCAGAGTTAAAAATGGTTTATACTGTGAGGTGTGGAGTTTTTCATAAGAACTGAAGCATTATAGAATTATTGACTTCCATACAAAACTTTCATAGACAATTTTAGTTGACTTTTAGAAGATTTAACATCTTCCTGATTTTTTTCTTTTTTTATTTTTTTACTCTGAGCTTAAATGAATTCTTTTTTTGACTCCATATGTTACTTAGAAAAATATTACAGAATGCCTGCAGTGATAGAATCTTTTTTTACATGTCTTATTACATGTTGCTGTAGGTCTCAACTGAGAAGACCTATTTTAATTCTCATTTTCAGACTCTCCTGAGAAGGAAAGCTGCCGTCTCCTTTCAAGGTCACAGGATTTGATGGATGAGGAGTACTAACAAAGATCCCAGTTCCATTCCAAATTGAAAGAAAAACAGAAAAGATTAACCTGTCCCAATTAAGCTGAAATGAGGCCAAGGGCAGGTGACCTTTTAACAACTGAACACTATCATTTTAGAGCTGAATTACTGGTGTTTTCTTTATTTTTCAAACTCCTTGTGACAGCATACTAAAAGTAGCTTATATCTTATAGAAAGAACTCTTCAGTTTTCGACGCTTGTTCTCCCACTGAGCAACATATTATGAGAATTGCAATGCCATGGTTAGCTGTAAGTGACTCTGTTTTGAAAAACTTGGAGCAGAATTTACTTGCCCTAAATCAGGGAAAGAGTTTTCTGGTGCCATCCAAGGATTTGGGATTGGGACTCTTAATCCAATTGCCAATTATTGTCAGCCAAACTGTGTGCAAAACATTATACCTATCCCATCAATAAAAATTAAAAATGTTAAAAAAGAAAGATTTGTGATTATTCTTTGATCTCTAAAAGTAGAGAATATATAGGAAGTAGTGATAATGTTTCTTCATTTGAGTTTGATTTCAAATAAGTCTTTACTGGACTGGAGGGCAGATGAAATATTTTTTAGCAAATATTCACATATTTGGAATTCTATTAACTCATCTACATACAAAATTATAAACGCAATTTTCATTGAATCATTTTCTAGAAGTATAAAATATTCTTACTATTGATGCAATATATCATCCTTTTGGTGTATAAGCCTTTCACAGTTAGGCAAATGCCCTCTTAAGGCCATGGCCATCCACACTGAATAATAGAAATAAAAATTTGAAACTGGATATGACCACATAGCTTCTGTTGCACAATTACATATAGATAAGGGAATTCAAGAATCATCATAATCATAGGAATTTCCTGAAAATAAGCATTTTTCCAACAATAAACTGCTCTTATTAGGTAAATAATTAATAATCTAATAGAGGTGGAACATATACGATGGACATTAAACCAATTTGGTGGTAGGTATACCTCAATGGGAAAAAAGGAGTAACAAATAAAAGGTCATTAGTTGTACTTTCACTCAATCACAGTTTAGGTTTGAAGAAAAGAAAAAGCTTAGAGCTCATGGTTATTTTTGCCACGAAACTAGACAAATGTAAATAATGACTATTTAACACCATCCCAGACATGGAATAAAGAATGTAAAATTTTATTTTGTCAAGGACTCTGAGATTCTCACGTTGAAATCCATTTAAATGATTTCCTGTACCAACCTTACTTCTTTAGAGGTTATAAAAAGCTAAATAGAGGTCTTATATATCCTAAGGATCCTATTTTGGATTGAAATCTCTCAGGGATTCATACACAGTAAAAATAACTACCATGTGTAAATGACTTGGAAAAGCAATAACATTTTGAACAGAAACTGACACACAGAACAGTCTTTAAATAATGTATTTAATAATAGCTCTAAATAAACATGTACATAATTTTATAGTTAAATGCCACAGGATTTATAAAAAAGAAGTGTTGATTTTAGGCAGAATGGGTTAAGGAGGGCATCATGACAGATAGATAGATAGCACAAAGTTGTCTGTTTAAAAGAAATGGAAGGATTCATATAAATGGCGGAGAGGAAGGCACTGCCAGAGGTAATGAAGTGGGGACAACTATACACAAGTTACTTGCAGATGGAAGATGGTAGAAAGTTTAAGGGGCAAGTGGGAAGAACAGTGGCTGGGCGGGGTTTATGGGACAGGAAATAGTTAGGAGATAAGGTGGGACCAATACAACAAGACAGGATGGAAGAAGAGCTTTATGTCAGGTTAAAAGGTTTAGAATTTATCTTGGAAACATTAGGCAATCCAAAGGGAGACAAGACCTTGCTTGATACAGTTAAATGTGTGTATGTTTATGTACATAATTAGTAGAAACATATAGCAAAATCTACATAATAGTAACAATAACTAAAGGTGCTTAAATATTTCTTTTATGCATGTACTTTATTGGGCTAATTTGTGTTACTCAATAATGAATTGTTCTTCAAACGTAGATTATCAGGTAATATCAGGTAAATAAGTGGAACACAAGTGTACATATGTGTGCTTCTCCCTCGTCCCCCCCCCATTTTATTTTACTCATTTGCAACTCAGTTTTATTACAAAATTCCATCTTTTCAAATATAGATATTTGACTCACCTCTCTTGTATGGGGAAATCATCGCTCTGCTGGCTGACTTTCTTTGCTGACAGGCTTCAATCACTTTATTTTCCCACATTTCTGGCTCAGAGGTTCAGCACGAAACTGTTTTGCAGAGTTGTGGAATAAACGCTCAAGGATTTTCTTCTAAAGATTCACTTTACTACCATTAGGCAGATTTCAATCATATGTCATAGTATTTTGTGATCCTTGCAAGTCATAATATTCATATCCTGTATTTTCTTTGATGTAGTATTGAATAGTGATATACACAGATATACATATAGTTGTACATATGAAAATTTCTCAGGAAATGTTTGTAAATGAAGTTCTCTAGAGTACTGAAAAGGTATATAGTCTTACAGAGTCAAATAAATACTTGAGAAATTTGATGTGAAAGGAAGGCTATAATATTGAACTGACAGGGGACACCTGGGTGGCTCAGTTAGTTAAGTTTCTGCCTTCAGTTCTGAGGTCAAAATCCCAGGGTCCTGAGATCAAGTCTCAAATCGGGCTCCCTGCTCAGTGGGGAGTCTGCTTCTGCCTCTGCCTGCTGCTCCCCCTGCTTGTGCTTGTTCTCTCTCTCTCTGATAAAATAAAAATAAATAAATAAATAAATAAAATCTTAAAAAAAATATAGAACTGTCAGAGTACTTTTTCTAGATTACTTATTCTAGATTACTGGTATTACTAGACAACCTGAGTTATATAAAACTGGTATTCCTTATTGTATGTGTGCTGCAGTTTTTAGATTCGGAAGCTAATATAGAGGTGTGCATAAGAAATAAAAATTAAGGATCTTGCATGGAGAATGTGATGCATTTTGTCTAATGGGTCAGATGTATACTTGAGACAAGGGTGAGAAGTTTGTACCCTAAAATAAATGCATATAGTCTATTAACAATTTTTTGCTAAGTAATAATATTTAATTTAGTAAATCTAGTTTTTGAAAAAGTTCAAACAAATTAATAACAAAATAAGACTACTCCCTAAGTTCAGCTTAAATGAATAAAATACAGATATTTTTGTTGGGATATGAGGTTTTTGTCTCTTTAAACAGTATATTGACTTTTACAAAAATTTCTTCTCTCTTCTTCCTTCTCTTCTCTTCTATCCCTTCTACCTTTCTTTCAATTTCTTATTATAGTCTAAACTTCATAATTCATAATTTAGAAGACAGAATGTATCTCCTCAGGGTACTAAGATGGTAATTGACAGATCTATCCCAAGATGAGCTTATTGAAAACCTTTACAATGTAAACTCAACACCCAAAGAACAGATAATCCAATCAAGAAATGGGCAGAAGACACGAGGAGACACTTTTGCAAAGAAAACATCCAAATGGCCAACAGACACATGAAAAAATGCTCAACATCTCTCGCATCAGAGAAATACAAATCAAAACCTCAATGACATACCCCCTCACACCATTCAGAATGGCTAAAATTAACTAGCCGGGAAATGACAGGTGTTGGCAAAGATGCAGAGAAAGAGGAACCCTCCTATGCTATTGGTAGGAATGCAAGCTGGTGCAACCACTCTGGAAAACAGTATGGAGATTTCTCAAAAAGATGAAAACAGAGCTACCTTATGACCCAGGAATTGCATTATGGGGTATTTTCTCCAAAGATACAAATGTAGTGATTCGCAGGGGTTCATGTACCGCAGTGTTTATAGCAGCAATGTCCACAATAGCCAAACTATGGAAACAGCCTAGAGGTACATCAACATATGAATAAATAAAGATGTGGTATATATGTATATATACACAATGGAATACTATTCAGCCATCAAAAAACTGAAATCTTGCCATTTGCAATGATGTGGATGGAACTAGAGGGTATTATGCTAACCAAAATCAGTCAATCAGAAAAAGAATTATCATATGATCTGACTGATATGAGGAATTTGAGAAACAAGACAGAGGCTCTAGGAGAAGGGAGAGAAAATGAAACAAGATGAAAGCAGAGAGGGAGACAAAACATAAGAGACTCTTAATCTCAGGAAACAAACTGAGGGTTGCTGAAGTGGAGGGGGGACAGAGAGATGGGGTGGCTGGGTGATGGACTCTGGGGTGGGTATGTGCTACAGAAGCACTGTGAATTATATAAGACTGATGAATCACAGACCTGTACCCCTGAAACAAATAAAACAGTATATGTTAATAAAAGAAAAAATGAACACTGCAGTTGAAATAATATGCTTTTTGTTTAGAATTTCATATTGTTGTAATGCCAGTGGTTAAACAAAAACAAGATAAAAAAAATTTTTCAAAAAGTCTTGAATTCAAATGACTGAGGTTAACAAGAGCTAAACAATACCTAGAATATTGGGTAAAACCAAAAGGGAACTATGAGGATTTTCTCAGTGATTAGAATTTGGGGATAGCTATATACCTTTTTTTCCTTTAATTTTGTCTCAAATTTCCTGTTTTATTTTTAATGTTCCTTTTCCTATTAGCTTATAAAACTCTAGATGTCGAGTGGCAGGTCAAATTTGCATTTACTTCTCCCACAGCCCTTAGTAAAAATCCTTAAGTGAAAATAGGCCCTCTTTCAGCAAGTGCATTGGCCAATTAAATATTGTCAATATTCCTAATGGAAATTCAAGTTGTTCTTTAGCGTCTTGATGATGACGTTTTTTATTATTCTAATTCAAGAATGATAGTTTTAAAATTTATAGATAATTTTTCTGAAAGTTCAAAAAGCCATAATTTAAGATCCCCCCCTAATTGAATGGAGAGGCCAAAATGGAGTGAGGAAGAGAAGTTTTCTAAAAGTGATTAAAAAGTAGTTAAAACTAAAGCAGATTAAGAAGATAGTTTAATATTAAATTAGAAGGATATAAACTTTCTGTATATTTGTATCCACACACATACACACACACAGAGGACTTTAAAAGGGTTACAATTAAGCTACACTAAAAAGAAAACTCTGTATGTGCCCAGAAGTCCAGGAATGTTGTAGGTTCATTTTATACTTTCAACACTTACTAAGTCAAGTTTATTTTGGTAAAACAAGGAATTATAAGTGTTTTGCTGTTTCTCAGAAGCCTTGACATTGTGTCAGTATAGCAGGAGATCACATCTCATGTGAATACTGAGTATAAAGAATTCAACTAAATCTAGCATAACGGCAGACTGAGCTAATCTCCTGGTACCAGTACGTAGAAATGTTGAATAAAATGAGTTTTAAAACCCACTGCCAAGAAAGAAAGGGAATGTTCCAGGTACTAGAAACCAAAAGAATCTCCTAGAAGACAGCAAGTGAAGTTAAAGAGGGAAAGTAACATGTGGTTAAGTGACTAGAATCTATAAAAATGGGTCCAATATACATCTAATAGGAATTACATACTGTGAGAGTATATAAAATGAAAAGGGGGAAGCAATCATACAGAAAATGATTAATCCTTTTCAGAGCTGAAGAAAGACGAGTTTTCGAAGTGAAGAGCCATGCCAACTTTCAAGCAGTATGACAAAATAAATCACCTTTAAAAATCATGGTGAAATTTCAGACCACAAGAAGAAAGGCTTCAAAAGCAACAGGAAAGAAAAAGTGTATCATCTATAAAGGAATAATCAGGTTTCTCAACAACAATAATAAGGGAGTCATGCAATGAAATAATGTCTTAACAGTTCCAAGTGAAAAGAGTTTTAGTCTAATATCAATTCTGAATTCTAGACCCTACACAGCTAGTGCTGAAAAGAATGAAGGCTAACTAAAGACATTTTCAAAAACAAAAATATGTTACCATTTACAGACTGTCCTGTAAGTACTCTTAAGGCAAGTAAGAAGAAAAGTGAGTTCAGAAAGAAGGGGTGGTATGTAAGAAGCAATTGTGAGCAATGAACTTGTTCAACTTACTCAATTGTGAGCAATGAACTTATTCAACTTATTTAATATAATAAAAGTTGCCAAAAGAAACTACGACTCACTTATGACCCTGCAATTGTACTACTAGATATTTACACCAAAGACACAGATGTAGTGAAAAGAAGGGCCATCTGTACCCCAATGTTCATAGCAGCAATGGCCACAGTCACCAAACTGTGGAAAGAGCCAAGATGCCCTTCAATGGATGAATGGATAAAGAAGATGTGGTCCATATAAACAATGGAGTATTATGCCTCCACCAGAAAGGATGAATACCCAATTTTTGTATCAGCATGAATGGGATTGGAAGAGATTATGCTGATGAAATAAGTCAAGCAGAGAGACTCAATTATCATATGGTTTACTTACTTGTTCAGCATAAGGAATAACACGGAAGACATTAGGAGATAGAGAAGAGAAGTGAGTGGGGGGATGGGTGAGCCTGGTGGTGGGTATCATGGAGGGCACGTATTGTATGGAGCACTGGGTGTAGTGCATAAAAAATGAATTTTGGGACACTGAAAAAAATAAAATTAAACTTAAAAAGAAAAAGAAACTATGACTCACATGGGTATTTTTTTTTAAATAAGTGCAACTAGAAAACTAAACTAACAGAAGGTTGGTTGTGTGAAGATCAAGGTTAGAGAACTCTATGTTCCTCTCATTATTTGGGAAGATCATAGTGACACTTACCAACCAGAGCTCGGTTAAGCAAATATGTTCTAAGTAAACCTGAAAAGACTAGAAATAGAACACAAAGCTTCCCTACCACTGGAAGAGGAAAAGTAAGAGCCAAGAAACCTCATAAATCCAGTATGAAGTAGGACAGGAGATATAGCAAGCTCACAAACACATGAACGTGGACATGTGCATTCAGAAAACTGTCATTTATATCTGTGATGATAATAAATATGAACAGATTAACTCTGTCCCCTTGAAAGAGGGAAATTATTCAAAGTAACAATAAAATGAAATACAGCTCCACATTACTTGTAGAAGGCACACTAGAGCAAAATGACATAGGGAACTTTATGTTAAAAGAGAGGAAAATAAGTTATATTACACCAATTGATTGAAAGCTGATGAAGCACTATTAACGTCATGGTAAATAAATTTTAAGGAAATGTGGAATTCAGCTGGAATGTTCTCTCTTCATAATGAAAACATGGATCGCAAGGCAAGCTTACAGTGTGGTACCTGTTACAGGTAAAATTATTCAGAATATAGATAACAATATCATCACTTAGGTGTCAAGATGGTTCTTTGCTAGCCTCTTAAAGCTGTCATTTGTGATTACTACTCTACTTATAATCATGACAGGACAAGATTTTTAACATGACATTTATCCACAGGTTTTTTTTTTTTCCAGATAGTATGCCAAAGATTTGCTATCTTACAATCTTTGATATCATGTCACATTTTAATGTAAATGTGCTAATGCAGTTCACGCTATAACACATCAGCAAGTTGTTTTGTTCAAGGACACGGGTAAGCCACAGAGCCAGATACTTGGCTTTTTTGTGGACATTGTTCAGGCCACAGAAGTCATAGACCTAGCTGAATGACCCATCACTCCCTCAAGATCTAGGTTGATTTATTCTTCTCTTTGTCTCTGCACACTCCTTCTCCCTCCATTTCAGTAATCTGGAAAGCAGTAATATTGAAAATAAATTTTCTAAGAAGTATTATTAACAAAGAAATACTAACTTATCAATATTATCTTGCCTTTGGTGATTAAAAACTAGAAAGTCGGTTAATATTCACTCCAGATCCCTGGAGTGAATTCACTGCAAATTCACTCCAGTGAATTGCAGAGACTGCTCATCTGGTGGCCTGACCCAAAAGTCTAAGCGCAAAGTCACAAGGATCTATAAAAGGAACCCATTCATCCCTGCAATGGTGGGAAACTCATGGCAGGAACCGAAGTTGTGCTTGGCCCTTTTTCTTTTCTGAATCTATCACTCTAAGGTGATGCTTAGACTTCACAACATGTTCCCAGTAGGCAGCTGTGAAGGTCAAGTTTACACATTTATGTCTAGTCCTCAGCTATGAGGATAGAATGACCAGGTCTCGTGCAAATCTTCAGGGCTACAGCATATATTGCTAAGTCCAGATAGTGTCTTGAAAGGAAACTACCTCAAAATGTTCTAGTCCAACAGTTTTATAATCATGCTAACTAACAATATCAAGATTCTAGCTTATATATTTTCTTTTTCTTTTTTCATCTTTCTTCCTGCAGCATAGGTTATTTTAAATGGAAACACATTTGGTCGTGGTGAATAATCCTTTTAATGTACTGTTGAATCCTATTGGCTAGTATTTTGTTGAGTATTTTCGCATCTGTGTTCATCAAGGATATCGGTCTATAGCTCTCTTTTTTGGTGGGATCCTTGTCTGGTTTTGGGATCAAGGTGATGCTGGCCTCATAAAATGAGTTTGGAAGTTTTCCTTCCATTTCTATTTTTTGGAACAGTTTCAGGAGAATAGGAATTAGTTCTTCTTTAAATGTTTGGTAGAATTCCCCCGGGAAGCCGTCTGGCCCTGGGCTTTTGTTTGTTTGGAGATTTTTAATGACTGTTTCAATCTCCTTACTGGTTATGGGTCTGTTCAGGCTTTCTATTTCTTCCTGGCTCAGTTGTGGTAGTTTATATGTTTCTAGGAATGCATCCATTTCTTCCAGATTGTCAAATTTATTGCCGTAGAGTTGCTCATAGTATGTTCTTATAATAGTTTGTATTTCTTTGGTGTTAGTTGTGATCTCTCCTCTTTCATTCATGATTTTATTTATTTGGGTCCTTTCTCTTTTCTTTTTGATAAGTCGGGCCAGGGGTTTATCAATTTTATTAATTCTTTCAAAGAACCAGCTCCTAGTTTCGTTGATTTGTTCTATTGTTTTTTTGGTTTCTATTTCATTGATTTCTGCTCTGATCTTTATGATTTCTCTTCTCCTGCTGGGCTTAGGGTTTCTTTCTTGTTCTTTCTCCAGCTCCTTTAGGTGTAGGGTTAGGTTGTGTACCTGAGACCTTTCTTGTTTCTTGAGAAAGGCTTGTACCGCTATATATTTTCCTCTCAGGACTGCCTTTGTTGTGTCCCACAGATTTTGAACCGTTGTATTTTCATTATCATTTGTTTCCATGATTTTTTTCAATTCTTCTTTAATTTCCCGGTTGACCCATTCATTCTTTAGAAGGATACTGTTTAGTCTCCATGTATTTGGGTTCTTTCCAAACTTCCTTTTGTGGTTGAGTTCTAGCTTTAGAGCATTGTGGTCTGAAAATATGCAGGGAATGATCCCAATCTTTTGATACTGGTTGAGTCCTGATTTAGGACCGAGGATGTGATCTATTCTGGAGAATGTTCCATGTGCACTAGAGAAGAATGTGTATTCTGTTGCTTTGGGATGAAATATTCTGAATATATCTGTGATGTCCATCTGGTCCAGTGTGTCGTTTAAGGCCTTTATTTCCTTGCTGATCTTTTGCTTGGATGACCTGTCCATTTCAGTGAGGGGAGTGTTAAAGTCCCCTACTATTATTGTATTATTGTTGATGTGTTTCTTTGATTTTGTTATTAATTGGTTTATATAGTTGGCTGCTCCCACATTGGGGGCATAGATATTCCAGGGCTGCAAGGTTGGTTCAACATCCGCAAATCAGTCAATGTGATACAACACATCAATAAAAGAAAGAACAAGAACCATATGATACTCTCAATAGATGCTGAAAAAGCATTTGACAAAGTACAACATCCCTTCCTGATCAAAACTCTTCAAAGTGTAGGGATAGAGGGCACATACCTCAATATCATCAAAGCCATCTATGAAAAACCCACCGCAAATATCATTCTCAATGGAGAAAAACTGAAAGCTTTTCCGCTAAGGTCAGGAACACGGCAGGGATGTCCATTATCACCACTGCTTTTCAACATCGTACTAGAGGTCCTAGCCTCAGCAATCAGACAACAAAAGGAAATTAAAGGCATCCAAATCGACAAAGAAGAAGTCAAATTATCACTCTTCGCAGATGATATGATACTATATGTGGAAAACCCAAAAGACTCCACTCCAAAACTGCTAGAACTTATACAGGAATTCAGTAAAGTGTCAGGATATAAAATCAATGCACAGAAATCAGTTGCATTTCTCTACACCAACAGCAAGACAGAAGAAAGAGATATTAAGGAGTCAATCCCATTTACAATTGCATCCAAAACCATAAGATACCTAGGAATAAACCTAACCAAAGAGACACAGAATCTATACTCAGAAAACTATAAAGTACTCAGGAAAGAAATTGAGGAAGACACCAAGAAATGGAAAAATGTTCCATGCTCCTGGATTGGAAGAATAAATATTGTGAAAATGTCTATGCTACCTAAAGCAATCTACACATTTAATGCAATTCCTATCAAAGTACCATCCATCTTTTTCAAAGAAATGGAACAAATAATGCTAAAATTTATATGGAACCAGAAAAGACCTCGAATAGCCAAAGGGATATTGAAAAAGAAAGCCAACGTTGGTGGCATCACAATTCCGGACTTCAGGCTCTATTACAAAGCTGTCATCCTCAAGACAGCATGGTACTGGCACAAAAACAGACACATAGATCAATGGAACAGAATAGAGAGCCCAGAAATAGACCCTCAAATCTATGGTCAACTAATCTTCGACAAAGCAGGAAAGAATGTCCAATGGAAAAAAGACAGCCTTTTCAATAAATGGTGCTGGGAAAATTGGACAGCCACATGCAGAAAAATGAAATTGGACCATTTCCTTACACCACACACAAAAATAGACTCAAAATGGATGAAGGACCTCAATGTACGAAAGGAATCCATCAAAATCCTTGAGGAGAACACGGGCAGCAACCTCTTCGACCTCTGCCGCAGCAACATCTTCCTAGGAACAACGCCAAAGGCAAGGGAAGCAAGGGCAAAAATGAACTACTGGGATTTCATCAAGATCAAAAGCTTTTGCACAGCAAAGGAAACAGTTAACAAAATCAAAAGACAACTGACAGAATGGGAGAAGATATTTGCAAACGACATATCAGATAAAGGACTAGTGTCCAGAATCTATAAAGAACTTAGCAAACTCAACACCCAAAGAACAAATAATCCAATCAAGAAATGGGCAGAGGACATGAACAGACATTTCTGCAAAGAAGACATCCAGATGGCGAACAGACACATGAAAAAGTGCTCCATATCACTCGGCATCAGGGAAATACAAATCAAAACCACAATGAGATATCACCTCACACCAGTCAGAATGGCTAAAATCAACAAGTCAGGAAATGACAGATGCTGGCGAGGATGCGGAGAAAGGGGAACCCTCCTCCACTGTTGGTGGGAATGCAAGCTGGTGCAGCCACTCTGGAAAACAGCATGGAGGTTCCTCAAAATGTTGAAAATAGAACTGCCCTATGACCCAGCAATTGCACTATTGGGTATTTACCCTAAAGATACAAATGTAGTGATCCAAAGGGGCACATGCACCCGAATGTTTATAGCAGCAATGTCCACAATAGCCAAACTATGGAAAGAACCTAGATGCCCATCAACAGATGAATGGATCAAGAAGATGTGGTATATATACACAATGGAATACTATGCAGCCATCAAAAGAAATGAAATCTTGCCATTTGCAACAACATGGATGGAACTAGAGCGTATCATGCTTAGCGAAATAAGTCAAGCAGAGAAAGACAACTATCATATGATCTCCCTGATATGAGGAAGTGGTGATACAACATGGAGGCTTAAGTGGGTAGAAGAAGAATAAATGAAACAAGATGGGATTGGGAGGGAGACAAACCATAAGTGACTCTTAATCTCACAAAACAAACTGAGGGTTGCCGGGGGGAGGGGGTTTGGGAGAAGGGGGTGGGATTATGGACATTGGGGAGGGTATGTGATTTGGTGAGTGCTGTGAAGTGTGTAAACCTGGTGATTCACAGACCTGTACCCCTGGGGATAAAAATATATGTTTATAAAAAATAAAAAATTAAAAAAAAAAATAAAAAATAAATGGAAACACATTATGTCCCACATTATGATCATGGGTATAGTACAGATAGGTACATATGTGGAGATACGTACAATATTCCCTCACTGTACATATTGTTTGTAATTAATGATGTACACACCCTACACCAGATTAAAAGCTACAGTGCTACAGGTAATCCCTCCTTTTAATACACTGCTTTAATTTCTTCTGAGAACACAAAAAAACAATGGTATACTTCTCAGTTCCTACAACCATTAAATATCCTGTCAGAGCTTCTATGAAAAAATAAAAGAATGTTAAACTGGCTGCACCAATTTACTTAGATTTGCTTTGGTTATTTTATATTATACCCTAAAATAATTAAGTTACAAAATAGCTCTACAGAATGGCTCCTTGATCATATGGCTTATTTACTTTTTAAATGACTCTGTAATATTTCAATAAATTACATGCTTTATTTTTGCAATAAACTTCTATAGAAATGCATGCAGTAAATCTACATAAGCCATACTAAATACAGAGGTCTGAAAACAGAATGCTTTTAAGCAAATATGACATGGAAGCAACTTATGTCCCAATTTAAAGACTATCAACAAACAAAACACAAATTCTTCTCATACCGTAAAAAGAGTAATTCTCTAAAAAGCAACAAACATGATCTCTTCAGCATCTTGCAATATTAGAAAATTATGCATCTTTCACACACACAGGTTACTGAATAACTGATTCCACAAAGTGGATTTGGTTCTAAAATTAAGGAATGCATTGTGTTTCCCACACATTGCTGAAGTACTAGGGACTCTAAAGGAAAGGCATTAAGTCTCAAATATCTGTACGCTTTCAGCACCTGGCCTACCATTTGGCAGTGGGAATAGTTAACGCTATTAATTAACACATGGACATGTAGGGCTACAGGAGGAAACAGTGTCACTGTTGAAAGTGGGTATTAGTGATATATATTCTGTGGAATATTTTAAGAAATCCGGATCTGCAAATGAAGCATGGCTTAGCTTCAGAATATCTGACATTTGTAGAACAGTAGAGAAGTGAAAGGACTCAGGGGATCACTGAACCCAGACTTTCACAAACCATCATTTTTTGGTAAGAGACTCTGAGGGGGAAAAAGGATACGTGATAGCTAAATTCAGAAAATTTTGCACAATACATGTAGATTTACAACATCTGAGATTGTAATGGTTTTGAGAAGGCCGATGGTAAAAAGCAAAGCAAAACTATCTTTCACATACACACACACACCGCACTTGTCTACCTTTCTTGAATCAAGTATTTGGCTTACTTATTTCACTTTTAAATACCTAACGCAACCAGTGCTTGTGAGAAGACAATTTGAGAAATGGCAAGGAGGCTGAGAAAACAGGCCCAGAACATCAAGTTCCTCTAGCAGGGTTACTAAATAACCATTTTCCAGCTGAGAAAGATCTAGAATCTGGGTGCTGATTTTCAGTCGGTGTTCATTCTACAATATAGCCCTACATCCTGCGGAGAGACTATACACAGAGCAGGTGCTACAAAGAGTTGCCACTTAACCAAAAATTAAAGTCACTGATGGCTTCCAATGCCCCAGGTACTTTTCTAAATGCTTTAAATACATTGACCAAGTAAAGCCCTTTTTCATGCTGTATACCAAAATAAATAAGAGAAATCAAGGATCCAAGAATTAACTAAGAAACCAATTAAATGCTATGAATTCTGAGAAATTTTTCTGTATTTAAGTGGAGATGACATTTCTAAACTCAAAGGTATAACATACAGAATTTATAGTAAAACTTTTGGTGTTAAAATCAAACAACAAAATTTAGAATTAAAGGGATAATATTAATAATGTACAAAAAAATAGTTTTACAAATCAATAAACCAGACAACTCATAGGAGAGATGGGCCAAAGCCATAAGCAAATACTCGTTAACTATATGAGAACCTATTCACTGCAAATTCTAAAGTGAAACTAGGGGCTCCTGGGTGGCTCAGTGGGTTAATCCTCTGCCTTTGGCTCAGGTCACGGCCTCCCAGTTTTGGAATCGAGTCCCGCATCAGGATCTCTGCTCAGTGTGGAGCCTGCTTCCCCTTCTCTCTTCTTGCCTCTCTGCCTACTTATACTCTCTCTCTGTGTCAAATAAATAAATACAATCTTTAACAAAATAAAGTGAAACTAATATATCTATGTATCAGATCAAACAAACTGTTAAAACCCAATGCCCTAGCAAGTACATACAGAAATGGCACTCTTGGGCGCCTGGGTGGCTCAGTGGGTTAAGCCGCTGCCTTCGGCTCAGGTCATGATCTCAGGGTCCTGGGATCGAGTCCCGCATCGGGCTCTCTGCTCGGCGGGGAGCCTGCTTCCCTCTCTCTCTCTCTGCCTGCCTCTCTGCCTACTTGTGATCTCTCTCTGTCAAATAAATAAATAAAATCTTTAAAAAAAAAAAAAAAGAAATGGCACTCTTCACACATAAACGAATAAATAAATAAATAAATAAACAAACAGTGCATAATCCATGACCACCAAATCCCACATTAATAATCTACTCGGCAGAGATATGGGAATGAGTGGGTAAAGAGCTAATTATATATTTATACACAAGTAGATAGGTTTTTTCAGTGTTGTATTTAGTACTAAAAACCCAGAAATACTGGAACAAACACCAAAAAGGCAAAGTGAAAGTAAATTTTAGCACATTAAGGCAAAGAACACAATACTTTAGTAAAAGAGAACGGGCATATGTATTGACATTAAAACTGACTAAAATGTATTAAGGACAATAAGCAAGAGGCAGAAATAGATATTCACTATTATATTTAAAGTGTGTGTGTATGTCTGGTGAGACTCATGTGTACGTATATGAGTATACATAAAAGAAAAAAGGTATCACTTAAAACAATTACTGACGGAGCTTCTGTTAACAGTGTCTCCACCATTTCATTATCTTTCACTACCTCACCATGTGGCCCTCAGTTAAAAAACAAAACAAAACAAAACAAAAACAGACAGACTCTGGTGAGGAGTCTGTCAGACTGCACTGTAGGAGATGGGGATTTAATTTTATTTTTGGATTAGTAAAGCAGTCTCAGAAAGCTTTTAAGCAGGGGCCAATCAGGCCCAAGGGATATCTGTTACATTGCATGTTTGTTTATATATTTATGTATATATTACATAAATATATACAAATGTCTGCAAGGATACACACTATTTTACCATGATCATTTTTTTGAGGGAGGGACAGAGGGAGAGAGAAAATCTTAGGCAGATTCCATGCCCAGTGTGGAGCCTGAAGGGCTCAATCTCAGGACTTGAGATTACAACCTGAGCTGAAACCCCCTGAGCCACCCATGTGCCCCCTCCATTTTACCACTATTAATACTGAGGACTAGAATTCAGTATCTCTTCCTTTATTCTTTTTTATAGTAAATTTGTTGATTTTGTAATTAAGAGAAATATTACTAATTTCTGGAAGAAATAAGACCAAAAATGCTCAAAGGGAATTCCGGGGCATTTCTCTAAGGCCATCACAGTGGTTGTCCACTGATAACGTTTTCTTGATGAACACTGCTTACGATTATCAGGGCTTCTCTGAAGTATAAACTATTCATTTTCCACTTATTCTCTCTAAGTGCTCAATATCATTTCAACAACTAGAACAACACTCTTTGTGTTTCTTAAATGTGTTTACACTTCAGCTGGTAGCACCTTTGTTCCAAGCACCTTGTCACAAATGCTCTTTTTTAACTGACAGGAGCAGGTATGCATGTGTGACTGCTGAGCAGCTCATGCGAAGGGCAAGCCTACTGCAGGCACTTAACATTTTTACAGTGACTATTTCTAGATGAGCAGGACATTCATACTTATTAAAAGTATGAATGTTTCATTCATTGTTTCTCAAGGTTGTCCAACATGCATATATATGTCCTTGTTTCAGATTGTGACCGAGTTACCTGTCGGAGTAAAGTTCAAAACTCGTAAACCTCATTTCAACACATATGATTGCGCTAAGATGCCCATGTATGTTTGATTCTAATATTAAAAACATTCACCATAGTTACATGTTGATAGATTAATAGGTTTAAAAAATAGATAAAATTGCATTGCCTAAGTTTCATTCTCTTCTGCTAACTTGTGGGTTGTTAAGGTTGGTGGTTTTCTTTTACAGAGATACTGAAGTGCAGAGAACAACATTTGTCTTAAGTGGCATTAAGTAGTCCTGAAAGGAACTGAATAGTAATAAAACTCTCAGCTTTATTCATACACATTCCAATTCATTATAAGACACCACCCCTCCTTTCCACCCATGTGTTCATTAGTCCTACTAGAACAACTCGATAACAATAATTCAATTATCCTCTGAGCATGTTTTTAGAAAAGAATCCTCACTATACTGATTTTTACCTACAAAAAAAAATTATTGTCATACATAAGCTTTTCAGTTTTAAAAAAGAAGACAATTCATTTCAGCCTACTTCAATAGATTTTCAGCTTTTAAGCTATAACCAGAAATCAGGGTTCTTTGCTTACCTATGTAATGCCGTTCATCTCAAGTAATGTAAAAAAGATCACATATCACAAGAGAAATTGAGACTCTTATAATGTTTACATTTTATAGCACAACCAGAGGAAGTCTTAGTACTTCCAATGATAGTTTCTGTATAAGATACTGCATTTGCCAATTTGCTTTGCACTCTACAATGTTATTTACATTACTATTGTTTTTATATTCAGAATTTAAGTCTAAGACCACAAGTAAATAAAAACCACTTTTATGATGAAATTATCACTGGATGATTAAAATATCCTTTTAATACAATCACATCCATACTGTATACAGGTCTCAATACAATCTAGTTCTATGACACAGTCTAGGGCACAATGTACGTATGAATGTCAGCATGCAAACCAGTAACTTCAGAAGAAACACTCCCTGAAAGACTGTGGACTCTGAGAAACAAACCGAGGGTTTTGGAGGGGAGGTGGGGTAGGAGATTGGGTGAGCCTGATGGTGGGTATTATGGAGGGCACATATTGCATGGAACACTGGATGTGGTGCTTAAAAAAGAGCTAAATATTGACTTAAGTAAGCCCTTCTGGTTATTTAGGAAAAAACTGCCATCGCCACTGAATAACATATTTACTGAATAATGTTGATCTTGGTTTTCTAGCATTGGGTTTCTAGCATTGGATCCTGTCCTTTTTTCTCAGCTAATTCCCAATAAATTTACTTTTATGCTCTTAATGTCAGTGTTTTGTCTTATGTATGCCTGCAGGAGAAATCCACACTTTCTTTAACTTATGATGTTGCTAGATCTATTAATCAAAGTGTGTTTTGAAAAAAACATCTGTTTCCTTGCAGATGAGGAAAATCCATAACCCTCAACAAATATTGTGTTTTGCTGGCTTTTCTTGATTTTAAGTACTCCAGAAACGCTTGATGATCAGAAAGATGATAAAAATTTCTGTGTCATTTGCCCTGTAGATCAGAGTATACAACTCTGCCAATAGCTCTCAATATTAAAACCTAAAAATGATTGTTTTTCTGGATAAAAAATGCTGAATATTGAAAAGGATATTTTTGAAACACTAAGTTAAAATTTTCTTCACCTTTTTGTCCTCAGCATATAGAAATTTCTTTCAGAATTCAATATATTAACAGAAGTGACATTTATTTATGTAAATTGTATGTCACACTGTTACAATCATATTCCTTCTTATATAGTCATTGCTTGATTGGAGTTTCCTGATGGGCATCAGAAATTATGTGTGGTATTGGGGTGCGGGGGGGCGGTTAGAGCAGAGGAAGGGAGAGGGAAAGGAAGGTGGGGACTGAGAAGAAAGTGAAGTAGAAAAGAAGCTGGGGTCAGAAAATAAAAAGTAAATAACTCTTAGGAAGACAAAATAAACTACGGTGTTTTGAGATATGGGTGCCCTCTGTTTGAGGACTTCAGAGTGAAATGAGATCACATCCATCATAGAACTTGGCAGGATATGACCTGAAACTGTCCTTTTTGGGTACTGAGATGAGAATGGTTGTTCATCCCATCTCCACTCTTGGCATCCACTGAACAGAGACGAAGATAGCCAATTAAGTCTAATTGTGATAAATTATGTGCTTTATAGTCATTCTAATGGAGAACTACAGCCTAGCAGGTAATAACCCCAAACCACTAAACTAATTGTGGTTAAAACCTTGGGTTAGATGTAGAATGACCCTATATATGAGAGGGTAGTGCTTTGTCTACGAGGCCATTATTACTGCATCCCAATTTACATACACAATTAATTTTGTGACAATGTATGAACTTATTAACATTAATATGGCTAACAAGGCCTGTCCTTCCAGTACACCCTCAGTTTTTAATCCTACTATAGGCTTATTGGCATGAACTTGAAAAACATAACAATTAAAGGTTAAGCTACTTGTGAGTTGTACTTTATTTCTGTCATAGAGATATGAAATTCTAGTGAAATAATTCTAAACTAACTTTACTTTACTCCATAACTTCATTTCAGTGGTCTCCAAATGGTGGTGGTGGTGTTTTTTTTTTTTTTTTGTATCTTACCCTTATCTATAAAAAGTTTTATATTTATTGTTGGTATTTATAAATTTAAAATATGTGTTTATAAATCATAGCTAAGAGTATCATAACTATTTTAACATATTTATCATTAAAATATATGAAAAGAATAGATAAAATAAATCCCAATAGGAGTTCTAATGTTTTTCTTGCTCTGTCTCAGTGGAGTAGGCTCACATCTCTCTGTAGAGCAATGCTCTAGCCAACAAATTGAAGATTACTGGGGGTGGGGGGCGAGAAGTAATTCAGCACATGCTGATCCTTTTATCTGAATACAATTCCAGATGTATAAAATTAATAGTTGGAAGAGATTTTAGTTTCATCTAGGAAATCCCCTTTACCATAGCCACAATAGATAGGAATTCAGTATAAAAAATACTGTATTGTATACTGAAATTTACCAAGACAATAGATCTTAAGTGTTTCTCCTACACACACACACACACACACACACACACACAAATAACTACTATATGACCTGGACATGGTGGCTATGTTAATTAACCTGCATAATCACTTCACAATGTATGTACATTTCAAAACATCACATTGTATATCATACATGCATATATAAAATGTTTGTCAATTATATCTCAATAAAGCTAAGAAAAAAAACAAGTAAACAAAAACAAAATCCGTCCCTTCCTCTAAAGCACTCTTCTTTTCATCATTATACTGATCAATGACCATTTAGTGATCGAGCTTTGGTCATCTATGAAGAACTGAATCTGTTCCATCGTAGTCTTTATCATATTGGAAGAAACCCAAGACTCCTCTTACTGATACTGTCTCCAGATTGAATATATTCACTTGATTCGACTATCCTTTATGAGGGTGTTTCCTATGCCATAATCTCTTTCTCTCTCCTTCTTTGAACATCACTAGCTTGTGAATATTTATCTGAAAATGGGAAACCAGGAAATGCAAACAACACTCTCGATAAAGCCTGACCATTTCTTTGATGAGAAGAGTAAAACCTTCATTGATCAATAACCCATTATATATACCTAAATAAATGAATAGTTCTTTAGAAATTAATTATCTGCCTTCATGAGTTTTAAAGGTAAATGGAAATTCATTACATTATAATGTTGCATTTTAAACATCTTCTGTGAAAGAGTATTACAAACAAACATGAACAAACAAACCCACAAAAAACAAACCCTTATAAGAAACAAAAATCAATGGACCTAAAATAAAATAGAAAAATAAATATAATCCACCAGGGCCCTAAAGATAATGCAGCTGGCTTTTCTTTCAATGAATATAGATAAGTTATTTCATGTGGAGGAACCTAGAATAATCACAATAAAATTACTTTATAGAAAGTGTGCTTGGGCTAAAATGTTTTATTATTTTAACTGATTCTTTCCATTTCTGGTTTCATTGATGTATGTTTTAGACTTTTTTTTTTTTTTTTTTTTGTATTCTTGCATAGCTGGGTAAAGTATTTTTTATGCATCATTACTGACTTTTACATTAT
The DNA here is from genome assembly GCF_030435805.1 of Mustela lutreola. Classification (NCBI taxonomy): domain Eukaryota; kingdom Metazoa; phylum Chordata; class Mammalia; order Carnivora; family Mustelidae; genus Mustela; species Mustela lutreola. The sequence goes on from NC_081295.1 coordinate 76,509,092, forward strand.
CTTCCCAGGTAGCAGATGTATAAATCTTAAGCAATTTGAATAATAGATGTTTAAATTTTTAAACTACATGGACATAAGCATCTGGTGGAACTCAAACAAACAGAAAAATTCCTTGAGTCGAAATCCAAAGATGTTTTGATCAAGATTAACTTAAATTATAATTATATTTTATGAAGAAAAAAGTTCATTTATCTAATGCCTCAGCTTCAAATGTAAGGAGTAAATTGATAGATTGCTATTTCTACTGTATTTAAATGTTTGACAAATCTTAGAATCAATTAATATTCTTATGAAGATATGCAGAGTCTATTAAAGTGTCTCTTCTGCTTTCCATTGTGAAGAATTTATTTTCATTATGAAAAAAGTCATCATCCTTACAGAACGGAGAGTTAAAATCATAAGTGTAGGCTTACAATATTAATAAGAATGTCTTGTTATATGGCAGCATTGATGTGGATTATTAATGTTTAGATTAATACCTTAAATCATATGAAACTTGGATATCAAAAATCTATCAGACATCACAGGAAAGGAGTTTTCAGATTAAAATAAGCACAATTTTAAGCACTGCAAGTAATCTACGTCTAAAACTTAGAAAACATATAATATTATACACATATACACATATTGTAAAATTTTCATGTGATGTAGGATGATATAGAAAAGAATACATCAGAAATCTATTGTATTAATATTTGGTAGTCTTGCAACTAGTTGTTCAAGTGGATCACAAGTACTAAGTCCCATATTTTGCGAGATGTGATAAGGAGGATAAGCACGAAGGGGAAAGAACAAAACTGTCTGTTTAGTTGATAGCAGCATGTATCTTTGTTTCCTTCCTATTTGAAGACACAATTCCTCTCTTCAACTACAATAAGAAAATCCAAAATCAGCATTGAAAGCTAAAAATTCATTCTGGATGTTATCATTTACTGATTGCACCCATTTAAAATCAAAGGTGATATGCTTAAATTAGCTCGATCTTTGGTTATACTGGATTGAAAAACAAAGCAAATGAAACAACCTACCTAAAAAGTACAGCCATATGGTCAAGCTGGCAGTGAAGGAAAATTTATAGCCCAAATCCAAACAACATTTATTGATATAATCTATAGTTCTACATATGGGGACATGAAAGTATTCCAAGCTATCATGAATATGAGAGTTATTTCAGTTACATTATATTGGATATTCTTCATAAAACTGCATGATTCAAAACTTTGAGATGTGATGTGTGATTGTGCATGTAAATCTTCCTTGAAATTGAGGGACTCATTGCTCACAAGGTCTAAGCATAAACTTGTCCTTCTTAGACCTACAATACTTAATCTTCCTCAGAACTAACTTCTGTGCATCCTTTGTCTGGCTTGAAAGATTACCTACTGGCTTTTTGATGTCTAGATTTGTCATTTATCTCTATTTTTGGTCATGTATAAGAAGGGTACATGGTTCTCTGTCACTTTCTACTTCTTTAGAACACTGGTTGGTTATATCTGAAGAATGTCTTGGGCTCTGGCTGGTACACACTGTTCAACCCTAAAGATCCCTGCTGATTTCTGCTTAGATATGGCTTTATGTTTCAGATAGTTCTTTGCCAAAATGTAGTCATTATTAAAAAAATAGTAAATCAGATTAGACCATATTTTATGGAAAAACAATATGGAAAGCACATCTTAGATAGCTAGCTATTTTATAAAACTACAAATAATCACTAAAAAGCAATCAAATACTTTGCATATTAAGATGAGCTCTCTTATCTAGATTCCTAATTTTTTAAGGGGCTTACCTAAATGTAAAAATCCTCATTAAGAGGGTTCCCCAAATATTTATACAAAGGCCTCTGAGAATTATGGAGCATATTCAGTAAGAAGGCCTTACATATCTATTTTCACTTAATTAAGATGCTATTAAATTAACAAACTTGTCCCTCAAAAGTGACTTTATTTATAAATGTATAAAGCTTGACTAAGCACGAGTTAAGGCATGGACCATCAATTAATCATTAAATTCAAAGAGACCAAATGTCTATAAGTCAGCAGAGCAGGCAGGGGCAGAGATTAATGTTTTAAATTCTGATCATGAATGCTACTCACTATACATAGGGACAATTTGCAGGCAGCTGCTTCTTAAAATATTTAACCTCAGCTTGGAATCTGTGCTTACTCTACTTGTAGAAGCCATTGTTTCCTTAAGTTAGGACAGCCAGTAGAGATTAAATGGTTAATGATGCTCTAAATTAAGCACCCCAGTAAAGGAAACTGTGTAGCTTCCATTGAGCTTAATATATCCAGAACCCATGCTGTGGAGGTATAACCAAAGCCAAAACAGGTTCATATGGAGGTTGAACTTATTAACCAGCCAGGCAAAGGAGAGCAGTGTCCTTCTGTTGCTTAGAAGAATGAATGAATATATGGACAGTAGGGACCAGATATAGAACAAGAAGGAGAAATCTTCTCAATAAAGGGAAGATGATTTTTAGTTGGTTATCAAGACCGATCTCTTCTGGTATGGGTCACTATTCGAGTGCAGTTTCCTTTAGGTTGGCAGAAAAGTCACCTAGCTCGCAGCAAGGTCTTATGAGTTGTTTAAAGTTTAACTGGGCTTTAGAATCATTCCATGATCAAACCCTTATGAGCACATGCAAAGCTGGAGCTGGGATTTTCTTCGTGGACACTAATCTTAGAGTGAAAGGAGATCCGACTTACCAGTAACCTGTGTTCCAACACCTGATTTTACAGATAAAGAAACCGAAGGCCAAAGTAGCAAAGTGCCATCCAGTTACCACTCAGTGCTAATCCAAGTGCCATCCAGCTGACAAATGGGAGAGCCTGAACTCAGTCCAGGGGTTGAATAAGGTCAGGATATACAGCATTGCAATGGAAACTCAAAACAGATCTCTGCCTTTGAGAAACTGGAGTTTCACTTCACACATCATATGAGCAAATTTGCTCCGGTGCAAAGGGCAACTTAATGGCTTGAAAAGTTGATGGCACTTCACAGAGTGATGTGGAAACAGAGGGCCATCGTGTTAATGTGTGCTGCGGAGTGAGGAATAGAGAGAATGAGTTTCAGTTACACCTCCACAAATTCACTGGCATCTAAAAACTTTTAGTGCTAGAGAAACTCTCAGAGTTACTGTGCCCTACAGAGACAGAGGCAAGGAAGCAGAAGCAGGCTGAAGTGACTACAGGATAGTAGAATGCTTAGAAGAGTTGAAGGCAATTAAGATTCTATGATCTATGTGTGTATCATCTCTGTGCTGCCAAGGCACCATTCAACCACTGTATTTTGCACCTTCTGCATAAGAAAACACCTGGAGCTGCATAGAGTCTGATTTAACTCCCTAACAGAGTACTTCTTTGTTGCAACTGGAATTTTATTTCCTATCACAGGTCATTTTCCCCTCTTTCTCCCCCCTCCCCCAAAGAATTTCATAATAGTCAGCCTCTTGGATCCATTTGAAGAATAACTGGTTGGAGGCATTTTCATCCTTCTTTCATGAAAACTTTACACAAAACTCAAATGTATTCCAGCCTTTAAAATTTGTCTTTATTCAGCTAGTGTTCAAAAAATAGTTATTGAGTAGCTACCATCTATCAGACATTAGGGTTTTCATTGCTTGAATGAGCTTAAGGTCTGGTGGGCAAGATATATATGCTAGTAAGTATTACAACGCAATATTACAATAGAGACATTCACAGAAGAGCTCTCTGCAGACACTGACGAGGCGTCACATAAAAGGAAATACTTTGAACATAAGTGACCCTACAGTCAAGAGGGACAGGCACTGTAAGAAAAGGAAATTTTCATGGGAATGACCAATAATTTTGTGTAGAAAGAAGACTGAGTGAGGTGTTAAAAGTGGTCTGGGATACTTGAACTTGGCACTACTGACATTTTGAACCTGATAATTTTGTTGTTGGGACTATCCTATTCATTTTTAGCAGATATTTGACAGAATCCCTTGTATTTACCCACAATATAATAGTAGTGTATGTTCCCCAGTACCACCAGCACAGCTGTGAGAATCAAAATATCTCCAGAGCTTTCTATATGCTCCCTAGTAGGCAGAATCATCCTTAGTTGAAAACAATTGGTAGAAACTAGATAACCAAAGGTCACATATGCCATGCAAAGAAATTTATGTTATTCCATATATAAGTAGATAAGATGCCTAGAGGTCATAGAGATCCCACTGTCTTTAGAGTGTGTGTGTGTGTGTGTATGTGTCTATATATATTTTTTTTTCTAATTATAAATGACTATATGTATATATATATATACACGTTCATACATACCACCCGACACTTTATAAATTTTATAAAACTTGTGTATTTTGAATATGTTTTAGAGAGAGTGTTGAGCTTTGCCCTTTTCAAAGAGGATCCAAATTCCTAACATGAATCACTAGAGATAGTTCTAAATATTGAATATTCACATATTGACACTCTTTCAGAGGCAACACAGAATAACAAACAAACAAACAAAAACCCACATAGAACAACAACAAAAATAACAGTGTTTGCTTTCAAAACAAAGGGAGTAAAATAATAAACAGTATGTGGGTCTTGCCACATCTCAATGAGCAGCATCTCTGACAGAGTGAGACCCCCAGCAAGACTGATGATGTGCAGTTACTTCACAATTAGCTAAGCAATTACATTGCACAAAGGTCTTTCTCCCTCATTTTGAATGCACATAAAATTGAATGACAATGACACGTCTTAGTTTTGATTTTTAGGAACTTCTACAAAGCAAAAAAAAAAAAAAAATTGCACTATTATGGATAAGAAGAATTAGCCAAATGAATGGCCTACGGGCAATCTTAAGGTTTTTTTTTTTGCGAAGTCAGGAAAGAGGGCACATAACACCCTTGCATGGCACGCCAAGACTGAGCAATGGTTCCTGTTTTGTTTTGTTTTGTTTGTTTGTTTGTTTTTTAAACATCCCATAACTTGGCAGTAATAGTTGGTGTTCAGTCAATACTTCCTTCAGAATTTATTATATTATTTTTGCTATGGTAAAAGATTATAAGTGTTAATTACAGAGTGTTGTTGCAGGAGATTCTGAAACCTGATATAACAGTGATCTGAGAACTGGAAACTATTTTGGGTACATGTTCAATATTGAAATAATAGTTGAGTCCTATTGATTCGTTTAGAAATTTGCTATTCTAGAGAAAATCAGATATTCAATGACCTGAGAAAAAAAATATAAAGTGTTTTTAGATAACACTCTAGAACTTCATTCCTTAACACATATAGGGAATTTTACCTAAAAATTTTTATATCTTGAAGTAATGGAATAATAATTTTTTAAAATTAAATTAATTTTTACAATAAAAATAATATTTATGTAGATTAAATGCTAAAACAGTAAAGAAGAGCAAAAAATAGGAAGTGAGTAATAATTTCTTTCCTCCAACTCCTAATTTCTTTCCCCAGGAAATATAAACAAAGTTTTGTTTTTTAATCTCCCTCCAAAAAGTTTTATTCATAAACCAGAAATTTAATTCTGCATAGTGTGTTCTACATCTTTCCTTTTTACTTGAAGACATATGTTGTAGAGCTCTCCATTATAACTCATATACCTATTGCATTCTTTTTTACATATATTCTTTATAATGACCATATAGTCTACAAAATGCAACTAAATGCAACAAAATGTTATATATATTCTATTGCATGTGTGTATTCGTTAATAATTCCCTTCTATGAAGAATTGCACATTTTGTTTCTTTGTGAACACACATGCTACACTAGATTTTGTACATACATCCTTGAGTAGTTCTATAGAAGTATTTATAGGATTCAGTTGTTGTTTGTCCTGGAAGCTTTTAATCTCTCTTTCTATTTTCAATGATAGCCTAGCTGGATATAGTATTCTTGGCTGCATGTTTTTCTCGTTTAGTGCTCTGAAAATATCATGCCAGCTCTTTCTGGCCTGCCAGGTCTCTGTGGATAAGTCAGCTGCCAATCTAATATTTTTACCATTGTATGTTACAGACTTCTTTTCCCGGGCTGCTTTCAGGATTTTCTCTTTGTCATTGAGACTTGTAAATTTTACTATTAGGTGACGGGGTGTGGGCCTATTCTTATTGATTTTGAGGGGTGTTCTCTGAACCTCCTGAATTTTGATGCTCGTTCCCTTTGCCATATTGGGGAAATTCTCCCCAATAATTCTCTCCAGTATACCTTCTGCTCCCCTCTCACTTTCTTCTTCTTCTGGAATCCCAATTATTCTAATGTTGTTTCGTCTATGGTGTCACTTATCTCTCGAATTCTCCCCTCGTGGTCCAGTAGCTGTTTGTCCCTCTTTTGCTCAGCTTCTTTATTCTCTGTCATTTGGTCTTCTATATCACTAATTATTTCTTCTGCCTCATTTATCCTAGCAGTTAGAGCCTCCATTTTTGATTGCACCTCATTAATAGCTTTTTTGATTTCACCTTGGTTAGATTTTAGTTCTTTTATTTCTCCAGAAAGGGCTTTTATATCTCTCGAGAGGGTTTCTCTAATATCTTCCATGCCTTTTTCGAGCCCGGCTAGAACCTTGAGAATTGTCATTCTGAACTCTAGATCTGACATATTACCGATGTCTGTATTGATTAGGTCCCTAGCCTTCGGTACTGCCTCTTGTTCTTTTTTTTGTGTTGAATTTTTACGTCTTGTCATTTTGTCCAGATAAGAGTAAATGAAGGGGCAAGTAAAATACTAAAAGGGTGGCAACAACCCCAGGAAAATATGCTTTAACCAAATTAGAAGAGATCCAAAATCGTGAGTGGGGAGAAAGGGGATAAAAAGAGGTTCAAAATGGAAGAAAGAAAAAAAAAAAACAAAAAGAAAAGAAAAAAAAAGAAAAGAAAAGAAAATAATTTTTAAAAAAAGAAAACACCTAAGAAAAATGTAAAAAAGAAAAAATATATATATTAGATAAACTAGTAAAAAATCGTTAAAAAAGAAAAAGGTAACAGTTAAAAAAAAATTTTACCCGAAGGCGAGAGAAAAAAAAAAAAAAAGAAAAAGAAAAAATTAAATTAACTGCAAGACTAAAAAAAATCACAGGAAAAAAGCCATGAGTTCCGTGCTTGGCTTTCTCCTCCTCTGGAATTCTGCTGCTCTCCTTGGTATTTTTGAGAGATCACAACTAACACCAAAGAAATACAAACTATTATAAGAACATACTATGAGCAACTCTGCGCCAATAAATTTGACAATCTGGAAGAAATGGATGCATTCCTAGAAACATATAAACTACCACAACTGAACCAGGAAGAAATAGAAAGCCTGAACAGACCCATAACCAGTAAGGAGATTGAAACAGTCATTAAAAATCTCCAAACAAACAAAAGCCCAGGGCCAGACGGCTTCCCGGGGGAATTCGACCAAACATTTAAAGAAGAACTAATTCCTATTCTCCTGAAACTGTTCCAAAAAATAGAAATGGAAGGAAAACTTCCAAACTCATTTTATGAGGCCAGCATCACCTTGATCCCAAAACCAGACAAGGATCCCACCAAAAAAGAGAGCTATAGACCGATATCCTTGATGAACACAGATGCGAAAATACTCAACAAAATACTAGCCAATAGGATTCAACAGTACATTAAAAAGATTATTCACCACGACCAAGTGGGATTTATTCCAGGGCTGCAAGGTTGGTTCAACATCCGCAAATCAGTCAATGTGATACAACACATCAATAAAAGAAAGAACAAGAACCATATGATACTCTCAATAGATGCTGAAAAAGCATTTGACAAAGTACAACATCCCTTCCTGATCAAAACTCTTCAAAGTGTAGGGATAGAGGGCACATACCTCAATATCATCAAAGCCATCTATGAAAAACCCACCGCAAATATCATTCTCAATGGAGAAAAACTGAAAGCTTTTCCGCTAAGGTCAGGAACACGGCAGGGATGTCCATTATCACCACTGCTATTCAACATCGTACTAGAGGTCCTAGCCTCAGCAATCAGACAACAAAAGGAAATTAAAGGCATCCAAATCGACAAAGAAGAAGTCAAATTATCACTCTTCGCAGATGATATGATACTATATGTGGAAAACCCAAAAGACTCCACTCCAAAACTGCTAGAACTTATACAGGAATTCAGTAAAGTGTCAGGATATAAAATCAATGCACAGAAATCAGTTGCATTTCTCTACACCGACAGCAAGACAGAAGAAAGAGATATTAAGGAGTCAATCCCATTTACAATTGCATCCAAAACCATAAGATACCTAGGAATAAACCTAACCAAAGAGACACAGAATCTATACTCAGAAAACTATAAAGTACTCATGAAAGAAATTGAGGAAGACACAAAGAAATGGAAAAATGTTCCATGCTCCTGGATTGGAAGAATAAATATTGTGAAAATGTCTATGCTACCTAAAGCAATCTACACATTTAATGCAATTCCTATCAAAGTACCATCCATCTTTTTCAAAGAAATGGAACAATAATGCTAAAATTTATATGGAACCAGAAAAGACCTCGAATAGCCAAAGGGATATTGAAAAAGAAAGCCAACGTTGGTGGCATCACAATTCCGGACTTCAAGCTCTATTACAAAGCTGTCATCCTCAAGACAGCATGGTACTGGCACAAAAACAGACCCATAGATCAATGGAACAGAATAGAGAGCCCAGAAATAGACCCTCAAATCTATGGTCAACTAATCTTCGACAAAGCAGGAAAGAATGTCCAATGGAAAAAAGACAGCCTTTTCAATAAATGGTGCTGGGAAAATTGGACAGCCACATGCAGAAAAATGAAATTGGACCATTTCCTTACACCACACACAAAAATAGACTCAAAATGGATGAAGGACCTCAATGTACGAAAGGAATCCATCAAAATCCTTGAGGAGAACACGGGCAGCAACCTCTTCGACCTCTGCCGCAGCAACATCTTCCTAGGAACAACGCAAAAGGCAAGGGAAGCAAGGGCAAAAATGAACTATTGGGATTTCATCAAGATCAAAAGCTTTTGCACAGTAAAGGAAACAGTTAACAAAATCAAAAGACAACTGACAGAATGGGAGAAGATATTTGCAAACGACATATCAGATAAAGGACTAGTGTCCAGAATCTATAAAGAACTTAGCAAACTCAACACCCAAAGAACAAATAATCCAATCAAGAAATGGGCAGAGGACATGAACAGACATTTCTGCAAAGAAGACATCCAGATGGCCAACAGACACATGAAAAAGTGCTCCATATCACTCGGCATCAGGGAAATACAAATCAAAACCACAATGAGATATCACCTCACACCAGTCAGAATGGCTAAAATCAACAAGTCAGGAAATGACAGATGCTGGCGAGGATGCGGAGAAAGGGGAACCCTCCTCCACTGTTGGTGGGAATGCAAGCTGGTGCAGCCACTCTGGAAAACAGCATGGAGGTTCCTCAAAATGTTGAAAATAGAACTGCCCTATGACCCAGCAATTGCACTATTGGGTATTTACCCTAAAGATACAAATGTAGTGATCCAAAGGGGCACATGCACCCGAATGTTTATAGCAGCAATGTCCACAATAGCCAAACTATGGAAAGAACCTAGATGCCCATCAACAGATGAATGGATCAAGAAGATGTGGTATATATACACAATGGAATACTATGCAGCCATCAAAAGAAATGAAATCTTGCCATTTGCAACAACATGGATGGAACTAGAGCGTATCATGCTTAGCGAAATAAGTCAAGCAGAGAAAGACAACTATCATATGATCTCCCTGATATGAGGAAGTGGTGATGCAACATGGAGGCTTAAGTGGGTAGAAGAATAATAAATGAAACAAGATGGGATTTGGAGGGAGACAAACCATAAGTGACTCTTAATCTCACAAAACAAACTGAGGGTTGCCGGGGGGAGGGGGTTTGGGAGAAGGGGGTGGGATTATGGACATTGGGGAGGGTATGTGATTTGGTGAGTGCTGTGAAGTGTGTAAACCTGGTGATTCACAGACCTGTACCCCTGGGGATAAAAATATATGTTTATTAAAAATAAAAAATTAAAAAAAAGAAGTATTTATAGGATTCATTCACAACATGAAATTTCTTTAAATTCAATTTCATCAAATTCAAAAACAGTTTTTGAATTAGACATTTCTGTCAATGAGAAATTATTCCTTCTTTAATTTTGAGTTTAGAATTCTATTGAGATGCAAATACATTAGGAGACAGAAATTGAAGTTCTTAGATTTAAAATGCTATAAAATGTATATATATAAATATTCCACATATAGCATGAAGGCCTAATTTTTTTAAAAGATTTTATTTATTTATTTGACAGAAAGAGACACAGTGAGAGGGGGAACACAAACAGGGGGAATGGGAGAGGGAGAAGCAGGTTTTGCCACAAGGAGCCCCATGCGGGGCTCGATCCCAGTACCCTGGGGATCACCACCTGAGACGAAGGCAAACACTTAATGACTGAGTCACTCACATACCCCACAGTGAAGGCCTAATTTAAGAATATAATGTTCAATATAATGAAAGTTTGGTAGTTTAGGTTAGAATACATGTTATTGAACAAAAACGAGTACACCAACTTAAATCATTAAACAGTGTATATAACATGGTTACAGCAATTTCCTTCAAATGTTCTTATATAGGTGTCTTAGGGTAAAGAGAACTTGAAAGCCCCAAATATTATGCTAAAACCATCCCAGTTAGGTCTTTAAAGTGAATTTGAGCTGTTCAAGTTAGTTTAACATGAAGTTGGCAAAAAGATGTGGAATATTTCAAATCTGGACAACATTCATTTTTGTCAAAAACACATCAAACAATGCAGGCAATTCATACTATGTAACAGGTACTAATTTACTTTTTTTAATATTAAGGGTCCTATAAATCTATTTTTATGAGACATAATTTGAGGTCTCTAGTCAAAATTCTAGTGTAGCTCCTAATTCATTAATGTGTTCTTATATTCCTTTAAAATAAACTGACTAGAAATTATTAAATACCAACTAAATGCCAGATACTACAGTAAATGCTATAAATACAAATATTCTCCTTGTATTTCACGGAAGTAACAATTTAGTCAGGCAAATAAATATTACCTAAATAATCATGTGAATAATTATAAAATCAAACCTGCTACGTACTGAGAAGGAGAATTACAGGTTATCTAAGGGCATATGATGTGAGAATTTACCTATTCAGGAAGGTTTTTCTGAAGAGGTTTAAAATATAAATAAGAGTCAACGAAGCAAGGAGGGATATAGACAGCATCTCTAGAAAGGAAATAGCCTCTGCAAAGGCCTTGTGAGGTCTTTGACACTAGACTAAGGTAATTTCCTCAGTCTCCAAATATATATTTGGAATGGGTGTACTTTGAAGTTGGAAAATTCCCAACATGCTTCGTGGTGTGTGGGGTAAGTACTCTAGTGAATAAGTCCAAGTAGAAGCCTTTATCAAGAAAGTAAGTGAAAAGCAATACTACTTTCCGCAGGGAACATCAGAGATTAGAGCTACCCATTGGTTGGCTCTATCATATCCCAACATAACTCATGAGTTTGGATCCTGCTAAAGTCAGATGACACTGGATTATTCAAAACTGAAAAAAGTGGTACCCCCATTTGCAGTGACCATACTGGATATAATGTCTTTGCTAGAGCAAACTCACTGCCTTTGGAATGTCACATGTGTTCTTTTCTATCCCAGTCAGAAATGATAATCAAAACAGCATACATTTATGGCCTTGCTCCAGAACTATGAATTGCTCCTTTTGTCAAAATACAGTCTGAGGGGAACTGCATCATCTGGATATCCCACAGAACTTCTCACTAGTCCATTAAATTGGTAGAACCATATCAATAAAATCATATTAACCAAAATAGATCATCAGAAGCAGCAAATACTTAGGAGGTCTGGGAAGGTATAAGTGGTATGATAGGAAATAACGTCTAAAGAGCTTGAAGAACTCACTGAGCGAAATTTGTTGTGGTCCAGTGGTCTGTGGCTTAATGGGACATTCCCTTAAAGTAAGGGGCAAATTATTACATCTTGCAACTGTCACTATGAAGAAGAAATAACAACACCTTGTAGGTTTCATCTTGTTCTAATTTTTAAAAAAGATTTATTTATATATTTGAGAGAGAGAGAGAGAGAGAGCAAGTGGGGATAGGTGCGAAAGGAGAGGGAGAGAGAGAGAATTTCAAACAGACTCCCCACTGAGACTGACATGGGTCTCAATCTCACAACCCTTAGAACATGACCTGAGCCCAAACCAAAACCAAAAGTTGGACACTCACCTGGTTGAGCCACCAGGCCCTCAGCCTCATCTTGTTCTAAAGGTCACATATTCCATACATGGAAATACTACTCAAATCCATTTACCATATTACATAAAAGTCTGCCACTTTTGAGTGTGGTCTAGAGTAGAACCAGGCAGTGGTGTGTAAGTAGCTAGGACCATAGGACCCAGAAAATCTTATGATATTAGAGAATTGGTGGTGGGAAAACTCAATTTCAGCTTATGGCAAACTCCCCCCAAAACCATAACATGGAATTTTAGGGTATTGGAGCAAAGCCATGCCATCTGCAAGACCATGCCAAAATAGAGCCCCTGGCATGCTACTGGGACATGGTAGAAATGGAGTGTCTGAATATAGGACATAAAGTGTCAGAAGTGCTTATAGTGTTCTAGATTCTATCAGGACTACTAAATTATAGATTCAAGTGGGTCTAGTAATAATCTTTTATAAAATGGAGGTCGTATTTCAGAGATTGGGCATGAGTAAGACAAGTAAGGTTACAAGTAAGATGAGCAGATATCTCGGACCCAATGCCACCCACCATTAATGCACAAATTCCTCTCAGTTTACATGCCTGCATGGGAGGTCCCTTATTACTAGCTGATAAAAGAAGGAGAAGGCCAATCTTGGGTCCTGAATAGATTAACTCAGTTTATGAGTGCAAAACAAAAACAAGCATTGACTACATTAGAGCTCTACTCAGAGTTGACTGGAAAATACAGTGGTAAAGGGAAATTCTCCAATAATTAAAACATCCAGTGGTTCTCTACTTTGTTTGAAAATACAAGTGGTGTCAGGTAAGAACATTTACTGACTTGTGAGCAGTGGCAAATACTGGTTGATTAGGGATCTAATCAACCTTTTTAAAGTAGAATGCATGTGTCTGGGAACTAGTGAGTTGAACCAGGAATGGGCCTACTTACCATCATTCCCAGTGTACTGTCTGTGAAGAATCTGTGCTTCTCACTTCACAACTCTAGACTCTAAGGATTTCCAAGTCTTGATTTTCACAAAGGGTAGATTTATACCAAAGGACACAACAAGAGTCCTATTACATCTTGAGCTTTAAGTTTTGCCCAGTGACTTAGGGCTCCTTGCTCTAAAAAACAGCAAGTAAAGAGAGAAGTCTGAATCCCAGAAGGGCTAAACGACAGTGATCATTAGAAGAGGTCAAACTGATGATACACAATGGGTCAAGGAAGAATATATTTGGAATTCAGGTGATCCAACCGGACATTTCCCGGTATTCAATTGCCTAATTTTGATGGGAAGTGGGAAAGTGCAGCAGGCATGACCCTAGAAAGACAGGTATTGACACACGTCATCTGGAAAGCCATCTCAACTACCAGAAGTACTATCTGAGGGTGAGGGTGAAAGTACCACTTATGGCCTCAAGACCAGCTACAGTAAAATGGGTATATGTTCATCCAGATAGGCACCTTCTCGCAAGTTTTGCCCAGGAAAAGAAAGACCATTGGCATCCCAAAAGATTTCTTCCCATAACTTATTTAAAGCAGAGAGTGTACTGTATGTAGTAGATGCCATGTTAGGCTGCTTGGATTCCCCAATCCATCCTGGATTGAGTACTCATTGTCTAGCTGCTTGTTTGGATTGTTGATGACTGACTCAAGATCATGCTTGCTCTCCAAGGATTCTCCATATCCAACAACTTGGTCAACAAAGATATACAAGGTCTAGGCCACTTGCCCAATTAAAGATATTAATAAAAGCTTATCCTAGCCCCAGAAGTCCTTATAAGATAGTCTGAGAGCTTTGTTGTACCATAGTTCAGGTTTACCTTCCATCCAAATGTGCTTTTTCAGATCCCCTCCAGATTTTGACCCTGAGAACACACTCTAGCAAACTTCCTGCATGCAAACCTTCTTCAGAGCATGCTTTCTAGGGAACCCTACCAGAAAAGTAGAGAGAACAAGAAGATAGAACCAGAAACAGAACACAGGAATCTGCAGAAATACCGTATTATTTCATCATCTGTAAAATTCTTTTTTCACATTTTTATGGAAATGTTGGAACAAAGTTTATAATTCTTATGAAAAATAAGCATTCTGTTATAGTTTAATAGGCAATTATTTTTCATTTGTAGTAGTTGAAGTGGTTCAGAAAATGACACCACAAAATATCCTATTTTGGTATACAGATTATTTTAGGCTGAAGGCACATGAGAAACAACAGATGCAGGAAAAGCTCTCTGACCTCTCCTTTCCTATTGGAAAGCACATTGTAAAATTTCCCATGAGAAACGTGCCTTTTCTGTACCAGAAACAGAACATTGTTATCACCTGAAACTGGGAATCTAGGCCAAAATGAACCTCTACAAACAAGCCTATTAAAATAATCCTTACCTAGGGGCGCCTGGGTGGCTCAGTGGGTTGAGCCGCTGCCTTCGGCTCAGGTCATGATCTCAGGGTCCTGGGATCGAGTCCCGCATCGGGCTCTCTGCTCAGCAGGGAGCCTGTTTCCTCCTCTCTCTCTCTCTGCCTGCCTCTCTGCCTACTTGTGATCTCTCTCTGTCAAATAAATAAATAAAATCTTTAAAAAAAAAATAAAAAATAAAATAAAATAAAATAATCCTTACCTTCCATAAATTCTCCCATATATTTCCTAATCAATGTCCCATAATTTATTACCCCTAATTCCTTTCTTTTGTCACTTCTCCACAAATTGCTCATTTTTATTTAATCCAATTAATCAATTAATCAATTTATTTTTTTACTTATTTATGGTTTAAAAGTATATAAGCTCTTGGTTCCAACTTCTCTTTGGGTCTTCAATTTCTTTATGCAAAGCCCATATGCCTGTGAAAATATCAAATAAAATGTGTATATTATTCCCCTGTTAATCTGTCTTATGTCAGTTTAGTTCTCAGGTATATCCATAAAAATTAAGAGGGTAAAAGGAAGTTTCTCCTCTCCTACATAGTATAGTAATGAATGAGTAGATGCATCTTACTTCTAAAATATAGATTTGATTAAAAACAAAACAAAATAAAACAAGGAAGAAGGCATTTAGAATCCAGGCTGCAGTTCAGAAGAACTTTAAAGCGGATAGTACAGATCCTCGGAACAGTAGGCAGGGAGGTATTTAAGGGAAAAAACCTACTTTATAAGAGCTGCTTTTCAAAGTACCTATAGCACAAAGTACTTATAGTACACATGAAGAAATGATGAGAAATGATAAACTCATGGGCATGCAAGCAAATGGAAGATTTAGAAATAAAGACAAGGGGAAATTGAGAAATATTTAGCAGGTGAAGTCTATAGTACCTAGATTTAGGGAGGACATGAGGAATAAGCAGGGACTCTGGTTTTTAGATTAGCATTCAGGTGATTGGTTAGTGTAATTCACAAGAAAAAACAATGGGCAAAAACCATGTTAGGTTTATTTAGAGGAGAAATTTATCTGTGAGAATCAGGAGTTGTTTAACACTTTAACTTTGGAGATATCATTAGCCATTTGCAAAGAGGTGTCATGTTAAATGTTTTCATGTACAATTCTAGGGTTGAGAAAAGAAGCGTATGTTAGAGATACAGTTTTGAAATCATCTAGGTAGCTCCAGATATGGATAAAATCACATAGGATGATAGTAGGGAAAGAAAGAAGGTAGCCTAATACCAAGATTCTACTCACTCCAAGATTTAACAACTGGGAAGTAAAAATAAAAGGAGACACTGAAGAAGCATTCCCTGAAGAAAAAAAAAAACAAATGGTTCTCATGTCCCAAAAGACAAGGAAAGAAAATGATTCAAGGAGGAGAGGGTGGAAAATGGTGCCGAATGTTGCTGATAAAGAAAGTTAAGATGGGGCTGAAAAAATTAATTTTAGTTAGTGACATGGAAGCCACTGGTGACATCACCAAGACATGTTTCTTGGAGTGGAAGGGCTGCATAAGAGCAGGTTAAAGAGTGAGGAAGCATGAGGAGATGGTCACCGGTTCAGCTGTCAAAGGAAGGAGAGAGAGGCTGATAAGTAAAAGGTAGAGTGGAGCATCTCTGCATTGTTTGTCATAATTTCTTCTCTTACTCAGCTGCTCAGGCTGCCATAACAAAATACCAGACTGACTGGCTTACACTGTAAGAATTTCTTTTTCTTTCTCACAGTTCTGAAGGCTGGGAAGTCCAGGATCCAGGTACAAGTCCGTTTGTTTCCTGGTGAGAGTATTCTTTCTGGCTTCCAGACAACTGTCTTCTTGCTGTGCCCTCCCACAGCAGAGAGAACAAGAGCTCTGATCTCTCTTTTTTTAAAGACACCAATTCTATCATGGGGGCCCCACCTTCATGACATCATGTAAATCTAATCATCTCCCAAAAGCCTTCAAGTAGCATCCCGTGGCGGTTTAGGGCTTCAACATGTGAATTGTAGGAGGATACAAATGGTCCATATTTTCTCTGAGTGTCTCTCTCTCTGAAGAGAATAAAGTACATTTAAGAAACAATAGGGAGAACTGAATTCGATGCTAGAGATTGAATTTACAAAAGAGAAAAAGAATAATTGATAATATAAGAATCCTAAATTTGCTAGAGTGACATTTTATCTTTCACATGGTAGAAAACAGTATTGGTACAAATAGTCTGTTCCGTCTTTTCTAAAGCTGAGTGGGTATAGGGCTTATGAGGCAAAGTATTGGGGGGAGGGAGGGACAAATTATGAAATCAGAAATAAATTAAAAATAAAATTCTGGGGCGCCTGGGTGGCTCAGTGAGTTAAGCTGCTGCCTTCGGCTCAGGTCATGATCTCAGGGTCCTGGGATCGAGTCCCGCATTGGGCTCTCTGCTCAGCAGGGAGCCTGCTTCCCTCTCTCTCTCTCTCTCTGCCTGCCTCTCTGTCTACTTGTGATCTCTCTCTGTCAAATAAATAAATAAAATCTTTTAAAATAAATAAATAAAATTCTGGAGATTTCAAAACAATAATTACAGCTCCATTCTGATTAGCAAGTTCTATTTTTTCTTCCTATCTAAAACTTTGAATTATCTCACATTTTATAATAATAATATAAATAATGACAACTTATGTGTATGGAAAGATATCCCCGTAAAATTTTCACTCACTGGATAATCATATAGGAAGCCTGGCTGAAATGTATTCATTAAATGTGATGCCAGTGGACCTTCTTGCCATACCCACATGCCCTTGTATTTCCAGATCTGATGGGCTGCAAGTTAAAATGATAGAAATAATAACTGCTGAGAAAAATCATAACTTTGCTTTGGACCAGTAATTATGGTTAAGAAAGAAAACCTAAAGATCAGCAGATAGTCTTTATAATTCAGCTACCATATCGTTAAATGATTGAGGAAATAATTATTCCTTGTCTAAAACCCAGTTCAAAGCTCAGTACACCAGGCCACTTTTCTAACTCCTCCCCCAATTCTGCATGAGGCACACCTTGTCCAATGCACATAACCTAGTGCACTGCTAAGTTTTAAGTTCTTAAGATGTGACTGAGCTCTATGAGAAGAAGCACAGTTTTTGACTCATCTTTGCATAGTCACAGCTCTTAACTCTTTTTCCATATTATGGAATGAGACAGAGAAGAGGAGGAGGAGACAGAAAAGAAAGAGGAACAGGAAAGGAAAAGAGAAAGTTAGGGAGGGGGAGTAGAGGAGCATAAGGAGGAGGGAAGGAAGGGGAGAATGAATAGAAAGACTAGGAAAGTACCATCACAAGATCACAAGAAAGAATGGCTGGTGATCAATTAACTGGGAAAATATATGAGGTTATAACTCATAATCATATGTTTGATAAAACTGAAAAATATTCTAAAAGAGAAGGGAAAGATCTGTGCATTCAACAAATATTCATTGAACACTGATTCTGTACTAAGCCGGAGGCCATTGGAGGCTCTTATTAACATTAAAAATTCCCTGGCCTTTTGGATTTCATATTCTAAGGTAGCAAGCAACTTTAATATATCCTATAGTATATAAATAATATGGTATCATAGGATATGACAAAATGTATTGAATGTTACAGAAAACCAACAACAACAAAAGAATAAAACAAAACAATAGAGCTACCTGGATTGGGAGTGCAAGGGTGTGAGGCTGCCATTTTGAAATGATGGTTCGGGTAAGATTCACTAGAAAGTTTAGATTTAGAGAGTCAGTCACACAGATTTCCTAGAGGAAGGGCATCTCAAGGAGATGAAACGGTACATGAAAAAGCCCTGTACTGTACCTGGAGTGTTGGAGGCCACTGTGGCTACAGCAGAATGAGAAGGGAGAGAATAAGGTGATATAGCAAATGGGCTGGGGAGTCGTCTCAGATCATGGAGATCACAGCCATTGTAGACTTTCCCTTGAGAGAGGTGGAAGCCACTTGAAGAGTTTAGCAGAGGGGTGACATGATGAGGATCATTCCAGCCTTGCTCTGGGAGCAGAAACGGGGCCAGTGAGAGGCCAGGTAGGAGATAAGGTGGCAGCAGTGGAAGTGGGGGTTGTGGGTTCTGGAAATACCCTGAGAGAAGATGGGAGTGGACTGTGGGAGAACGAGGCACCAGGGGAAACCTCATTCTCCCTGAATTCCAATTCTGGGGATGAAAGTTTTACTCAGCTATGTTTCTATGTTTCTCAAAAGCAGTCATATGTTTATATAAATGGACATAAACATGAAAATATTTTTATTTCTGCCTGTTGACTATTATGAATTAGATCAACAATAAATTTAATAAGTAAAAACTACTTTTTTAATGATATTGTAATGGTAGAAAAATATGCATTTGTGATTTTGAAGACTAATTGGAAAAATCCTCATTTCCGGTGGTTTTTTTTTCCTTGAGTTTTGGACGAAGGGGCTAAGAAAAGCATCTGAACTAATCTTATGGGAAGGAAAAATTGATACTGTAGAGGGTTTTTTTTAATAAATGAAATTTTGTCATGGAATGAAAGTATATAGGCAATAAATCCACACAGCACTCAACATATCATTTCCTTCAATACACCAACTGGAAGCATGTAAGGAATGAAATACTTTAGTTGATGATAACACAGAAAAGACTAAAACACATGGATTAAATAAAGATTGGCTTGTTTAGTGTTGAGTGCCTATCATTTGACTTGCTATTGTGGTTAGCTTAAGTTTAAAAAGGCCATGAAAGAAAATACTTCTTTCACAGAGAATTTTACATTGGGAGTTTTGAATTTAAGAATTATGAAGAAAACACTTTTAATCTACTAATTTTTCTCAGAATTCTTCTTTCTGAAGACTACATTTCCAAGAACCAAAGGATACTGTGTCTTTCTGGACTAAAGAATGTTTGGCTTAGAAACTTTTGAATCTAAGGGTTCATTAAGTCTAAGAAGAAGTTTTTCAGAAAAACATGACACTTTGGTACTGTCTGATCACAGTGGCATAAGTTGTATGCTTATATGCAGTTCAGAAAAAATATCCAGGAAAGTCTTCTTTTAAGTCTGTGAGAAGTCTCGCAGTAAGAACATGGACCCTGGAGCCAAAGCACCTGGGTCAAATCTCCAGTTCAGCCACCTGCTGCAAGTCTGTGGGAATTGCATGTAATGTGATTCTGTTTCCTCTGGTACAGTAAGAGGGTCAATAAAAATACTGGTATCACAGGGCTATGGTGAGGATTAAAATATTTAATATATGCAAAACACTTAGAACCATGTATAGCCACAATAAACACTCATTTAACATCAGCTATAATGCTGGTTGAAAATACTCAACAGAAAATTCCTTTTCCTCCTTTAAAAGAACTTTATTAAGTATATCTGAGTCCCTGGGTATAGAAAGAGAACTTGAGCGTTTTTGTTGTTGAAAGACTTAATGGCTTACCAAGACCTCTATAGTCTGACCCTTGGCTTTCTTTTGATTTCTCAAACAAGATAATCAGTTCTTATCTTAGGGCTCACTGTACTAGGCATTTCCTCCTCTGGGAATGATCTTCCTTGAGACCTTTAGATACCATATTCCTTCCAGTCATTTGGATTTCAGTTTAAAAGTCATTGCCTCAGGGAAATACTCACATGAAAATAAATAGTCACTCTTTTTTACCTCCCTCTGATTAGTTCCCTCAAAATACTTGTAACTTTCTCAACCTTTTCTTGATACTTTGTTCTTATTTCTGTCTCTCCCTATGAATTTATAAGCTAAAGAGAACTCAAAATTCTATTCAGAGTAGCAAGAACAATGCCTTTATGGAATATTTGCTGACTGACTGAACAAAAAAGTTAAATGCCCAAATTTTTATTTCCTTAGCTTCAAATTTTCTGCCCACCCTTTGTATGTTGATGCCACAGACTTCTACCTCACAGACTCTCAGCACTGCCCCCCATCTGTACGTGGCTCAGGCAGCCTCAAACCTACGTGGCTAAGAGAGCAAGGAACTCGGTGCCGGAATGACTGGTGTTCAGCAACCAGCATCATAGCCATAATTTTGTTCAATATTCCACTAGACTGAATGTTTGGACAATTTAAGAGAAGTTAGTTTCATAATTCAATGAAGCAATTTGCCTATGGAGTACCTGCAGAAAGGCAAGCAGAATGTCCAGTAGTTGGAACATTTCTTTTTGTACGCCCTCATTTTCCCACATGCTCACAAAACACCAATTATTATCTTCATCTAGAGATGACTTTGAGTAAACACTAAACTTCCCCCTCAAGATTTTAGAAACACATTTCCCTAGCTCCTGAGGGCAATGATGAAATGTTTTTTCTTCTAAAAATAACCCAACCCGGGCGCCTGGGTGGCTCAGTGGGTTAAGCCGCTGCCTTCGGCTCAGGTCATAATCTCATGGTCCTGGGATCGAGTCCCGCATCGGGCTCTCTGCTCAGCAGGGAGCCTGCTTCCTTCTCTCTCTCTCTCTGCCTGCCTCTCAGTGTACTTGTAATTTCTCTCTGTCAAATAAATAAATAAAATCTTTAAAAAAAAAATAAATAACCCAACCCATGTGAAAGGTACTGAGGTATGCCTCCCGCCCACTGAAAATAAATGTCTCAAGTAAAAGAGCCTTATAATACTGTAGAATTTACAAAGTTGTGTATTTCTACTTCAAAGAGAATCAACAGAACTATTTTTAGGCCTAATCTAAACCCACCCCTACCTCCACCTTTTGTTTTCGTGGAGAATACAGCAAATGCCATAGATCAAAGTCTGTTTTCTCTGAACACATAGGGGCCTTGAAGGCTGTCCGCTCACTGCCACTGTGTCAGATGGATAATGACAGATGTAATGTATATAGGGTCTCAGTAGACGGATTTTTCACTTCATCCTATGAGGGCGGAGGACAAGGAACTAGTGTACTGCATGCACAGACTGCCAAGAGGCACACCACTAGCCCGGGCAGCAAGAACAAACAATCCCTTTTTCGTATAGATGTGCATATATGTGGATAGAGCAAAGAAGCTCCCAGCAAATGGGAGGAAAGTAATGCTGCATTTCACCAGCATTTCTGGGAAAATACTACCATCAAATATTCATGGTAGCCTCTTGTCTATATGAGCCTGGTTGATGGAATAATAGTGCCGATTCACCTGGCACCAAATCTCAGCCCCCTTCCCATTCTGCAGCTAGTAAATCTTGGCTGTCAGTGATGGGAGCTGATGGGAAATGATAGCCTTATTGAGCTGCCTCATGAACTGTAACTCATTTGTTCTCAAGACCCAGACTGACAGCCCTTGCATTTCTCCCTTCTAGCAAAATTGAGCATAAATCACTTTATCATTTTTCCACATGACAGTTTATCAGAATTCTGGAATTCTATATGAAGTCATAGGGCTGGTGATAGCAAATGAGACAAGTTCTGTCCTGTAGCCGAGGACAGAACTCCAAAGGCATTAACTCGGCCTTAAAAATACAACGGGGACTTAACTGAATACAGATCCTCTCCCCTTTGACAGACATACTATCAGCTTTCTTTTCTCCAGAGTTTTCTGCATGACGGAGATGAGGAGAGTGGAGTTATGGCACTTAATGTGCTTTTGTTCTAATAAGCAAGGAAAAGTGGTCCAGCCCAGACTAATACTGCTACCACCTAATTTCAAGGGCCTGTGTTTTCTGAGTGAGAATGGGCAGGGGTAGGAGCTGACATGGCCCATACTAGGTTTGCTCCAAGGGAAATCTGTTAAACTAATTTAGAATAACCTGACAGCATGCCTTTCTTTTTTTCAGAAATACTGTACAGGTGCATCACTCTGCTGCCAACTAGGGGTACAAAGATAACTGAGATGCCTATTTAGGAGCTCCCAAATTCATTAGCATACAGGTGGGTGCCAGGAAGGCAAACGCATCATAGTTCCAATGGTAGCTGCACCCACAGAGCACAATAGGGCATTTGAGAAATAGAGAAGGGAGTAGTTGGTTACTGCGGTGAGAAAGAAAGGGTTCAGGAAAGGTCCTTCGGAAGGCATGACAATGAAGTCCAATCTGGGCAGATAATGCCATGTTTCCCCCAGGTGGACATATGACTTTTCCAAGGGTGGCCATAAAGACCAGAAGCCTAGTCAGTTTATTTTGGTGTTATTTTAACCCAAATGTCTTTCTTCACATAAGGGTTAACTTAAACCTTAGAATTTTAAATGGATCCCTCCCAAAATGTTCACTACAATCCAAGATTGGACATGCATACATTTATACACCAAGGATCTGTGATAATCACACATCTGAACACCCTAGTAATGGGACAGAAGACATATCATGCATGGCTGGCACATGCCAGCACGTTCTTAGGGTGAGAGGGAAAGCCTAGATGAAACTCTCCTTCTTTGCTAATTATACATCATAAACATTCTGACTTGGAACCTCTTTGACCCTCTGATGTGGAATGCAGCTCCACATGACTATAGCCTTTGTGGCTTCCTTGGGGTCATTTTTCATAGAGATGCGTGTGCATGGGGTAGAGTGAAAATCTGAAGCATGGCAGTGAATACACTGTTTCAATGTTCAAGACATGTACAAAGTTGCAACACCTATTAAATCTCCTTCTTGTCATTTACTGTTCACAAAGATCACTTATTCAGGCTAAAATGGAGGTTTACAGAAGGTTGTATGTTCTAATGGCTTTTATTTCCCATATTTCTCAAGATTCTTTTTCTAAACATTGATTCCAACATTCATGGCTGTATTTCAGCATCTGAACTTTGTAAATCAACCTCTTATCCTCTTGGGTTTATTTATTTATTTTTTGGTTGCCAGTAGGAATATCTGTAGGCATTATGTATAGATATTTAGACACATGAACACAATTAAATAGGTGTATTAGACACAAATACTTTGGAAATGTCAATATTTAAACATGCATTTCTCAGATGGCAGTGGTACCTCTGATTTGCTATCTTAATGAACTAAATCACTAGACTAAATACATACCTATAGGGCATGCATTTCAACAGAGATGACATCATTCTCAAAGAGGAAAAATTAGGTCTTGAGGCATTAAAAAATACTGTTTTTATGTATAAAGCACAGCTATACATTCAATGCAGACAGATATACAGTGTGTCTCTGGTGTTTAACTTCCTGTGGGGTGAGAACTCACTGTACAGTAATGGAAAAAAAAAGTTAAGAACACCATCATTGGGCATCTGTAGTGGTATCAATGAATAGTATTTTTTAAATGTTTTATTTTCTAATTTCTATTTATTTTTTTTAAAAGATTTTATTTATTTATTTGACAGAGATCACAAGTAGGCAGAAAGGCAGGCAGAGAGAGAGGAGAAGGAAGCAGGCTCCCTGACGAGCAAGAGCCCGATGTGGGGCTCGATCCCAAGACCCTGAGATCATGACCTGAGATGAAGGCAGAGACTTTAACCCACTGAGCCACCCAAGCAGCCCTAAAAATTAAAGTAATCCTGGTGACCTCTTTAGCTTTCAGGATTTTATTTTGATTTGCAGGGACATGATAGCAGCTTCAGTCATTTTTCTGAAGAGAGCCACAAACAAGGCAAAAATAGAAAATCTACATGTGGGAATCTGGCCAGAGATATTGCAGTGAGTAAAGAGAAAACAGGGACCGGGGAAAATCAGTTAACGCGTCAAACAAGCCCCTGGATGCAAACCAGTTGGCAGTTTCTGTTTCCCAAGCAACCTTTGCCTGTGATAGACTCTCAGAATGAGTTTCTCAGTCCCACTGCAATCATATGCACTTTATAAAATCTCTCCAGGAATTAGTCTCTCTAAAAATAGGCAGTGAAGAAGTTATTATCTCATTCTAATTTATTGCCATTTTCACTCGATAAAGTTCCATTTAAACATCTATGGAGGTCATGCATATTAGCAAGACATGAGCAGTTCTAAAAGCATGTCTGAGTTACACTGAAAATTCATGACACCCAAGCAATTGAAACCTTATAAGGAACTGGTTGTGTGTGTGTGTGTGTGTGTGTGTGTGTGTGTGTGTGTGTTTTAATCTGTACTTGAAAATGTGTATGGCGGTTTAAAATATCCGCACATCAAGAGGTTCAATGTCACTTGCCTCTGAACCTGGGGGTGTCTTTGTGGTGGTCTGGATAGACACGTAGGTGACAGCCCATGATTTGGGACATCATAAAGGAAACGTGCTCCACCTCTTTCGGGATGCTCAACCTTGGAGCTCTGAGACACTATGTCAGAGTATCACCTGAAGCCACTGAGCTGGAGAAGCCATATGAAATGCCACAGAGGAAAACAGAGAGGCCAGAGGGTTCTTCCAGCCCTCAGCTATTTGAGCCTTCCTGGCCCCTGTGCTATACTTGAGTGAGTGTGCCTTGGAAGACTGCAGACCCAGCCCACCTCCCGGACAGAAACCACATTAAAGACCAAAGTGAGAATAGCCTGAGTGCAGTTAAAATTCCATAATAAATAATGATAAAACAATTGCCAATTGTTTTATAAATCACTGAATTATGGGAATTTGGGATAGTTTGTTATACAGCGATAGATAATGGGAAAATGTGAGCACACATACCAAATGAGAACAATTCTATGATGTTCATGTATTTTCAGAGAAACTTATTTTTCAAAATAACTTGGGCCATTTCCTGAACTATTACTGCAAAAAAAGGCTGGCTCACTCTTCCTTCCTTTCTTTCTTTCTTTCTTTCTTTCTTTCTTTCTTACCCTGGGTGGATCAATTCTATTGTAAATTTCATCGAAGTTTTAAGCAATAGTTTATTTTCCTTAAAAATAATTGAAGCGGTAAATTACATTATATATTTTGTCCCTTGGCTTTTCCAAGATATTGACATCTTTGTCTTCATTGTAGTCTTTTTCCTTGAAATCTTTCTTACATTTTTCCCCTTGGATTTTTCACTGTCTCATTTCATCTGTATGGTTTTGATGTCTCTTTGACCACGTGAATCATCCTATTCCTCAGTCCCTGCTGCTGATTCTTTCCTGCATCAAGTATTTCTTTTTAGCATTTTCCAATGATTACCCACCCATACTCCCCACTAATTCAGGATTGGCCCAGGGACACAAGGCATCCTGGCAGCAAGGGCTGCAGCAGCTGCCAGACACCAGCACGGTGTCACCAGGGCCAGTGCCAGATCATTAAAACCCCCGAGAGGATTGTTCTTGTTTTCTGCCTCTTGAGGACCCAGGTTGTTCATTTATTTATCTAGTCATTCATCCATAAGCTTTTAAAGAACACCAACTGCAATGCCAAAAACTGGCATAGCACCAATGATACAAAGGAAAAGCAAATGTGACCTGTGTCTTCAAAAGCTCCCTTCTGGAGAGAGCCAAGCTCAGGGATTTTGATGAACAGCTGGCCACCACAGAAGTATGCATCGCATGCTATGGGAACAAAGAGGAGGAAGTTCCCATTTCAGCCCACCGAGAAGACTGGAGATGTTTCAACTGATGCAACACTGGAACCGATAATTAAAGAAAGAATGGAAATTCAAAAAGAAAGAACACGAATTCACACGCATGACAACAAGAGGGGTGTTAAGGTTCACGCTCAGGAAACAGGCTGTGGCTGGTTTTGCTAAAACTGAGGGGCTTCCCGAGGGGTACAGGCTATAGGAAGATTGGACCATGTTCTGGGAGAACGGTGAGAAAGGGCTAGACGGTAACAGCCTTGTGCGCTGTGCATATTCTCTACTCCCCTTATAGAAAACACACCTCACATGGGCACACACACGCATGCTCCCAGATAGGCATACTTGTAGGCTTGAAGTGTCAGCTCGTGTTAAAATTGATTTAGGAATACTGGAGATTCGTGATATAAAATCTTGCACCTAATCTTGGAAAAGATATATCTCCTTCTTTCCATCTCTCCCAAAGAAAAGATATTATTCTTGGCCTTAAATATCTCCTCAGGTTCCCTGAGAATATCCTCGGAATGATTAACTCACTCCACCATGATGAAGGATTTCCGAGTATTTTGCCTCCCTTCTTGCCTGCTGCAGCTTTCACTTAGGCTGCCCTCACTGACAAATGAGAATCATCAACTCCTAACTTATTTATAACATCCTTTTATATATTTGCAGGAGAGCTCAGGGAGCAATTCAAACAGAAATGCAGCTGCTTCCAGTCTGACTAAATAAAAAACCCAGCATACTTAGTTCGGTCTCTCGGTTATGGCATCTCAGCCCGGTGATATTGTTAATAAAGGGCTGTGTGTGGGTTATTGCCAGCAATCAGGGATTGGGAGGAAACATGTCTCCAGTTCTTTGGAGGTCTTTTCTGTTTCGTAAGAAGTACTCACTCCATGGAAAATTATGTTTATAAACTTAGCTTATGGTACTTAGGCGATGGTTAGGAGTAGAAAGCATTCCAGAATGAAAGATTCTTTAAAAACAAAAACAAAAAAAAGAAAGAAAGATAAAAAAGAATTTGCTGAGTAATAACCAGCATTGGAAAAACAAAAACAAAAACAAAAACAAAACAAAACAAAAAAAAACACTGGATCTATTATGTGCAGGGATATAGAGGATGCATTCTGTTGAGGTAAAAAGTACCAGGCTAGCACAGAATCTAGATAGAAAGCCAGAAAATATGAAAACTGTATTTAAAAGGATTAGAAAAGTTTGTCTTTATTATCCTATTCTTTTGAGGTGAAATCTAAATAATATTGTAATTCTAAATAAATTTTTAAATCTCAAGAATGTAGCTATGATAGATACAAATTTTGGAAGTCCAAGACTGCATCCCTTTGTTTCTTGGCATTGGAGAAAGTAACAGACTTCCTTTAGTCAGGAAAGACAGTGAGGAACCTGTTGCCTCTTCTGACGTATTAAGCACAGCTAGTAACTAATTCTTGTGTTCCAGGCACCCTATGAGGTTCAAAGAGATTAGCTCATTTAACAAATAGTAAAACACCTCCAAAACAATGAGTTATGCAATTGACACTATAATTACCCAAATTTACAAAGGAAACTGAGGGAAACAGATATTAAACTGCTAAAAAGTCACATAGAAATGGGTGCCTGGGTGACTCAGTGGGTTAAAGCCTCTGCTTTCAGCTCAGGTCATGATCTCAGGGTCTTGGGATCCAACCCAGCTGAGCTCTGCTCAGTGGGGAGCCTGCTTCCCCCTCTTTCTCTGCCTGCCTCCCTGCCTACTTGTGATTTCTGTCTTTCAAATAAATAAATAAGATCTTTAAAAAGTCACAGAGTTAGTTAAGTGTCATATAAGAGTGTGATTCTCCAAGAATTTTTTTGCTTTAGTTTTAAAAATGATTTGCTGAGGTAAAATTGACATAAAATACAGCTCATATTTAAAGTGGACCATTTGATAAACTTTGGTGTCTTTATGCAAGTGTGAAATCATTATCATAATCAAGAAAATGAACATATCCATCACCCCACAAAATTTACTTGTGGTCTTCTGTAATCCTTCTACATCCATGTCTCTAGGCAACCACTAGGCTGCTTTCTGTCACAGATTTATTCGCATTTTCTGAAATAATGAAATCATATAATATGTATTCTTTTTTTTTTTGGCCTGGCTTATTTTACTCAGGTTAATTATTTGGGATTTATCTATGTTATTATGTATCGATCATTCATTCTTTTTATTGCTGAAGAGTATTCTATTGTATGGATATATTATAATTAGTCCATTAATTTGCTGATGAACTTTTTGGTCATTTTCCATATTTGGCTATTTCAAATAAAATGCTATGAACATTCATATACAATTCTTTGTACTGACATAGACTTTCATTTCTCTTGGGTGAATATCTAGGAGTGGAACAACTCTGTTACAACAGGTGTGCATTTAACTTATTGTTATTACTTTTTTTGAGAGAGAGAGAGAGAGAGGGAGAAAGAAAGAGAACATATGAGCAGGTGGGGAGGGGCAGAGGGAGAGCGAGAGAGGGGGAGAATTCTTATCAGGGCTCCATCTCATAGCCTGAGGCAAACTCAAGAGTCAGATGCTTAACTGACTGAGTCACTCAGACGCCCCTATAATCTTAACTTTTAAAGAAATTAATAAATTATCTTCTGAAATAGTTGTAACACGTTATAGTCTCATCAGAAGTGTATGATAGTCTCAGTTCCTTGACATCCTTGCCAACACTTGGTGGTTTTGTTGTTTATTTTATTTTGTATTTTTTTGAATTTCAGCCATGTGTTATGATATCTCACTGTGGCTTTAAGTGACATTTTCCTAATACCTGATTCAGGCGCTTATTTTCCATTTTTTTATCCTCTTTGGTAAAGAATCTGTTCAAATCTCTGGCCTATGTTTCCCTTTTTTCTTTAATTCTTGAATTTTAAGAGTTTTTTATTCTGGATACGAGTTACTTATGACTATACAACTGGCAAATATTTTCTCCCACTCTGTAGGTTGTATTCTTATTCTCTTAACATTATCTTTTCAGACAGAAGTTTTAATAAGGTCAGATTTATTATTTTTGTGTGTTTGTTTCATGTAATTAGTGTCATCAAAGAATGTTTCCCAAATTTAACTTCATATAGATTTTCCCCCATGTTTTCTTCTAGAATTTTTATAGTTACAGGTTTTATTTCTAGGGCTATGATCCATTTTTAAATATTTTTTATACAGCATGAGGTATAGGTTGAAGTTTTGTGTTTTTAATATTTTTTTGCATATGGGTATCAATTATTCCAACATTATTTATTGAAAAGGCAAACCCTTCTCCACTGATTTGTCCACACATGTTTAAAGAAATATTGACCATATAGTTTTGAGTGTATTCTGGACCATATATTCTGTTCCAGTGATCTATTTTGATGACAATACCATATTCCTCTTGATTACCTTAGCTCTATAACGAGGACTGAAGTATGATAGTATAAGTCATCCAACTTTATTCTTCTCAAAATAGCTTGTTTATTCTAGGCCCTTTGCATTTCCAAATACATTTCAGAAACAGCTTTTCAATTTCTTTTAAAAAATCCTGCTGAGACTTTGATTAGGATTATACTCTATCTATAGATAAATTCAGCAAGAACTGACATTTGAACAATATCGTGTCTTCTGAATCAAGAACATTACACATCTCTCCATCTACTCAGTTCTCTTAAATTTCTCTCAGTGACATTTTTGTTTTTCAAGGTACAAATATTTAATATGTTTTGTGAGGTTATCTTTAATTACTTCATATTTTTATCTATTTTACATAATATTATTTTAAATTTTTCATTTCCTTGTCTTCTGTTGTGAGCATACAAAATACATTTGATTATAGAGGTCACCCTTGTATCCTATAACCTTGCTAAACACACACACTAGTATAGTAGCTTTTTTTTTTTTTTTTTTTTTAAAGATTTTATTTATTTATTTGACAGAGAGAAATCACAAGTAGGCAGAGAGGCAGGCAGAGAGAGAGAGGAGGAAGCAGGCTCCCCGCTGAGCAGAGAGCCCGATGCGGGACTCGATCCCAGGATCCCGAGATCATGACCCGAGCTGAAGGCAGCGGCTTAACCCACTGAGCCACCCAGGCGCCCCTAGTATAGTAGCTTTTTGCAGATTCCATAGGACTTTCTACATAGAAATGTCATGTGCAGATGCAGAGTTTTAATTCTGTCCAAACTGGATTTTTTTTCACCTTGCCTAATGCAGTTACCATTTCTTGTGCTCTTCAGTCATCTTTGTAGGTCCAGACTTCACTGTCCAGAACTTCTAGTACAACATTGATTAGGCATGTTGAGAACAGACAAATGTGCCTTGTTCTTGATCTTCGTAATGAGGTAATCAGTCTCTCATAATACATATGCTGTTAGTTGTAGGCTTCTTGTTTCACAGATGATTATTATTTATTTCTGATGACTATTATTTATTTCTGAAGTATGTTATTTAGGTTTCAAATATTTTGAGATTTTTTAAGTATCATTCTGATACTTGTATCTAATTTAATTTGACTGAACTTAGAATCCCCTTAATAGGACTCTGAGAACACACTTCTTTGACTTGGATGTTTTTTAATTTATTAAGGATTCTTATGGTTCATAAATGGTCTGTCATGATAAATAATCCATATGTCCCTAGAAATAATTTGTATCTTGGGCTGTTGCTGGTAGGTATATTACATAAATATCAATTAAATAAAGTGTTTTGTTTTTAAGATCATATTACTTGGGGTTTTATTTATTTGTTTATTCACTTATTTATTTTCAATTACATAAAGTGTTTAGTGGTGGTGTTCAAGTCTAATGTATCATTACTAATGTTCTTTACACTATTAAGAGATAAATGTTGACATCTTGGACTATATTTGTGGATTAATATTTTTCTCCTTTCAGTTCTATTAGTTTTTTTCCTTACGTATTTTAAGTCTCTGTTATTGACCGATAACATTCATGATTTTTAGATTCCATTGAAAAAGTCCCTTTATCATTATGAAGTGACTTCTATAAGTCTGATTATATAATTATATATATTTATTTCCTTTTCAATATACTTTGGCAGTTATTATCATAGCCATCTTAGCTTGCTTTAGAGTTTATAGTATGTCTTAAACCTGTCACACTCTA
Organism: Mustela lutreola; assembly: GCF_030435805.1. NCBI lineage: Eukaryota > Metazoa > Chordata > Mammalia > Carnivora > Mustelidae > Mustela > Mustela lutreola. Next base: position 76,540,266 of record NC_081295.1, read on the forward strand.
TCCTCATGTGATACTGCACGACTTCACATTCCAGTTGTTACAACTTTTACCTCAAATATGCTATAAACCCCACAATATATTGTTATAATTTATGCTTTACAAAATTACCTTTCAAAAAGATTTGAAAAATAAGAAAATATTATTATATAGTTAGTCACATAATTACAGGTGTGTACTTCTATCCTTTGTGGATGCAGATTTCCATCTGAAATAGTTTTAGTTAGTCTGAAGGACTTCATTTTTTAAGTTCTTTTAAAGATTTTATGTATTTATTTATTTGAGAGACAGAATGAGAGAGAAGGACAAGCAGACCGTATGGAGTGTGGAACTCCTACCAGGGCTCAATCTCATGACCCTGCTGGAGAACTTCCTTCATTTAACATTTCTTGTAGTACAGGTCTTCTAAGTGCTCAATACTTTCAGATTTCTAATTTTTTAAAACAAAATCTTAATCTACTATCAGTTCTGAAACATAGTGAAGCACTAGGTCGGCAGGTTATTTTCTTTCCATACTTTAAAGTAGGTATTCTACCTCTCATTTGCATTGTTTCCAATGGGAAATCTGTTATGATGCTTATTTTTGTCCCTCTGTACCTAAAGGGCCTATTGTCTGTGACTTTTAAGATTTTCTTTTAATCACAAGTCTATGCAGTTTTATTATGATATGCTTTGGTAGAGTTTTATTCACGTTTCTTTGCTTCATGTTTCATGTTATTGAACTTCATGGATCTGTAGGCTAATAGTTTTCATTGAAGTTGGAAAAATTTCTGCCATGATTTATTCAAATATTTTCCTGTCTACTTTCTCTTTCTGTGTCACTCAATAAAATTTAGGTAACATTTGCAGTCAGGGAGGCAAAAAAATATCTGCAGAAGAGAATATGGAAAGCAGAAAGATGAAGGCCATGGCTAAAACCATTATGGGAATCCACATTTAAAAAAAAAATTTTTAGAGATATATTTATTGGAGCACCTGGGCGGCTCAGTTGGTTAAGCATCTGCCTTCAGATCAGGTCATGATCCTAGCATTCTGAGATCAAGCCCCATTTCTGGCTCCCTGCTTGGTGGGGAGCCTAGTTCTCTCTCTCTCTCTGCCTGCTGCTCCCCCTGCTTGGGCTCTCTCTAAACTAAATAAAATATTTTAATAAAAAAGATATATTTATTTATTTTTAGAGATAGAGAGTGTACATGGGGCGGGGGGGAGGGATGAGGGAGAGGGAGAGAGAGTCTCAAGTAGAGGCTGTGCTGAGCACAGAGCTCAAAGCAGGGCTCCATCTCAATACCCTGAGATCATGACCTGAGCCTAAATCAAGAGTTGGATGCTTAACCAACTGTGCTGCTCAGGTGCCCCGGGAACCCATGTTTAAAGATCAGCAAGAAGAAAGCGCCTGTGATTACGATGGAGAAGGAATGCCAGATACACAGAGGGAGACCAAGAAGTCTTACAGCAAATAGTCTGCTCTGGTTACACATATCTGCCTAACAAATCATTCCAAAATTAGTGGCTTAAAGCAACAAAATTATTTTCCTTAGTGTCTGTGGCTCAGGAATTCAGGACAGTAAGAGCTGGTGGTTCAGGTTACCATGTCTCATGAAGCTGCTGTCAGATAGCACCTGGAGCTGACAGTAGCTGGGGCCAGCCGAATCTCTCTTTTCAATAATCCCCCTATTCTCCCCACATAGTTTCGCCACCTGGGCTAGTCTGAGCTTCTGCATAGCATGGCAGTTCTAAGTAAGTCATGGCATAAATCATGGCTGATAGCTTAAGATCACTTATTCCATAGACTAAAGTGGAAGCTATATCACCTTATAAATCACAGAGCATACTACTGCTATACTCTACTGGTCAAAACAATCACAACAGCCCTCCCCAGTTCAAGGGTAGGGACATAGACACCAACTCTCCATGGAACAAATATAAAGTTATAACATAAAAAAGGCATGAAGGATGAGTGCTGTTGTTGCAATGATCTTTGAAAATACAATCTGACATGTAGTTCAAAAGAGAAGACAGATTTAAGAAGAAAAGGAAAAAGAAATCACAAGTGCTAATGGTTACAAAGAACCTTTAGATGAGCATTGAAAACTGACAACTATTTGGCCATTAGGTATTCATTGGCAAATGGTCTGAGCACTGCTATATTTGTTAGTTACCAAAGTATGTAAATAAAAATAAATTACATTAAAACAAAAACAACTATAAAGGCATGAGAACAATATTGTGAATAATAAGTAAAACGTGTTTACAACCCAATAATACATATTACAGAGTTTAATTTTTCATCTTTGTTTTAATATTGAAATAAATACCAGTGTTTGAGTCTCTATCTTGTGCTAGGTGCTTAAATATGTGTCTCTTTGAAAACTATATGAGGTAGGGATTATTATAAATATTTTACATATGGAAATTCTGAGTCTCACAAAAGTTAGGTATACTGTTGGAACTCATCCTTCTGATAACTGAGCTCATTTCAGAGTCTAGGTCTTTCTGACTCCAAATCCCCTTCTTTTCCCACTATGCTTGACTGGCTGTAGATCAACAACCATAAATTCTCCTTATTATTTATCATTTAATATTCACAGTAATAGTCCGTTCAAAAATCCAATGATTAAAGTTACTAAAAATGGGAAAAAAAAGAAAAGAAAAGAAAATTCAGTTTCCAGTGTTGTTTCATCACTTTTAAGGCTCACAGAAAAGAACACAAGTTTGCATTTGTACTTGACTAATAATATCATCAGGAGAAACGTTTAAGTTATTTAGATTTTTAAAAATCATTTAAATCCAACTCTTTTTTTTTTGGCGAGTTTGCTCAAGTGTGTGTGTTTTTTCATGTTTACCTTGGGAATTATTTATTATTTTGAAAAAGATTTTTTTTGTATGTCATGAAGTTGAAGGCTTGGGGATTTACTCAACCATTTATAATAGGATCCGGAAGAACACAGAGCAAACACTGGACAGCCCCAAACACATACTTTCTGTAGGAAAGGTCAGAACCTTACAGGATTTTCATTGAACCTTAAAAGACAAACACTTCAGCTTCGTACTTCTATGTCTTGGCTCAATGCAATTCTAACCCTGCTGAGAATAGTAAAATAAAGAGGATATTTGATCCAGGTTGCAAGTGAGCTATTTTTGTTGTTGTTTTTCTGTTGTTCTATTTTTTGTTTGTTTTGTTTTGTTTTCTTTGCAGGCAAAGATGTAGACAAAATTCAATTCATTCATTAGTTCAGCATGAATGACTTATTAAGCCAAATTTCAGTGTGCTAATGTCACTTATCAATTCAAAACAAAAAACAAAAATGAAAAACTAATGTTTCTAAGGTAACACATAGCAATAATTTGCTCATAGGAATTAATAGCTAAACAAGGTGACTTTGTTTAGGCTGTGCAAACAATACATCTTTCTTTATGTATTCTATTTTTAGTTATGCATCTGAAATTTTCATAGCCCTTCCATTCCATCTCTTACAAATATGTGGATTATTTATTGTTGTGTTTTCAATTTGGTAAAATATATTTAATTCAGCTTCCCAAAAAGCCAACCATCAGTATGTCTTATTCAGCTGCCATTATACAAAAAGTTCAATTTAAATGAGTGTCTTGAGTCATATAACAGATTCAAAGGAAACTAATTAATAATAAGTCACAATATTATTTAATAGTTGATATATATAAACTCTTTCTAATTCTACTATATCAAGTCATACTTTTGAATTTCCTGTCATTCCATAGACTTTCATTTGTATATTGCTTTAAACTCTTGCCCTAAATTCAATTCATTCATTTATTTAAAATAACTTACTATTGAACCCAAATGTTCTTTGACTGATGAATGGATAAAGAAAACTTGGTATATGTATATAAGGAATATTACTCAGCCATCATAAAGAATGAAATCTTGCCATTTGAGCAATGTGGATGGAGCCAGAGTGTACTCTAGTACACTAGAGTGTACTAGGCTAAGTGAAATAAGTCAGTCAAAGACAAATACCATATGATTTCACTCATATGTGGAATTTAAGAAACAAGAGATGAACATACGGGAAGGAAGAAAAAAATGAGGAAGGCAAATCATGTGACTGTTAACTATAGAGAACAAACTGAGAGTTGCTGAAGGGGAGGTGGGTAGGGGATGGGCTAAATGGGTGATGGACATTAAGGAAGGCACTTGTTATGATGAGTATTGGGTGTTGTATGTAAGTGATGAATCACTAAATTCCACTCCCCAAACCAGTATTACAGTGTATGTTACCTAAGTAGGATTTAAATAAAAACGTGAAACAAAAAATGTTTAAAAAAATAATTATTCTCTGCTTGCTGTTTTGATCACACCCCCCAAAAATGCATATACAAAATAAAATAAGTTACTATTAACTGCCAGACATTGTATTAATCATAATTAAAAATTTCTAGTATGCAGTAAATAATCCTGCTTTACTACTGCTAGCATATTATCTTTTGATCTACCAATTCCCTCTCTGTGGGGGACGAAAAATCTTCTGAGTTGTATGTGTTTACACAGTATGTATTGATGAGTATATCTGATAATGGACAACAGCTAAGCCTTAACATTATAAAATAAAAGAGTTCTGTGTGAATGATGAAAGATGATAGTCCATATACAGTGAACTCATGTTGTCTGTTCACAGTACTTCTTCAATCCTGTTAGGAGTTAACACTGAATCACAAGTGATTATCCCTACTGGCACATAACAATGAACAGAAGATCATAGAAACTCATTTACCAGAGCAATTACTAAAAACACTACAGTTAAATCCTTGTCAGAGGTACTGTGATAAATGCAGTTAGATTCAACACAGAGTTTTAGGAGAAGCTGGAAGACTTTTGTTGGCATGGATGGCATACAAACAAATGCCCCAAGGAAACACTTCACAGGGATAGACTTTAGGTAACACTCAGAAGTCACTTGTGTGTTCAGGCACTACTAATGCCCTACTTGGATCTTAATATATACCATTTGTTAGAAGGAAAAACCATCTCCCTTTCCAAAGTTTCAGGGAAGTTACCAGATTTAATATTATTTTGTTCATTATGGTTTTGGTTGCCAGTCATAGCAAGAGCCTTCAAGAGCAAAGTATGTGAGCATCAGTTGAAGAAGCAGGCAAAATCCTGCTTTCTGAAGAGAAAAAACCAAGGTCAGTTAACCACTCAAGATATTTTTTCAAAGATAATAGGACAAACTGAAAATGTGGATTTTCAGATTTTGACAGTGGCAGCCATTGTCTGTTCCTCCTAATTTCTTTCTTTCTTCTTCTTTTTTTTTTTTTTAACGTTATTTGTTGCCCAAAACTCTGACGGGGTATGAATAGAGAACATGAATATAATTATGCATGTATATGGTGAGATATCTGTTGTAAGCATCTACTTTTTTTTCTACTTGAAATCCTTAGCCAGCAGTATTTGCAGTTATCATTTTGTTTTCAAAGTGCTTTATTAGTAATTCTATATTATTGGAACGAAGACAAAGCTATATAAAAGCCAAATGCAGGAGAAACAATATAATCCACATAAAAACACGAACTCATCATTTGTCCAGACTCTTTGGGTATCTTTGATTTGACCCCACAAAGAACTGGATTAGTAATATAGTTGGCCAATCTGGACCAATCTGGGGCAATCTTAGAACATTCAATGGGAAAGCACTTGGCACACAGTCAATCGTTAATTGTTTTACTGTGCAGATAATGAGCTTCTACACATGGTTCCTTTAACAATTTTAACTACCGAGAGGCCTATTTTTTTGTTCTTTTAAAAAAGAAACTTCCCTATAGTTTTATTCTTCTCTTTATAATTCTACTGAATTCTATATTTGTACTCAGGTTCTATATGTAATTTTAGATCTACCTACACATAAACAAAAAGCACATTTTGTTTAACCTATCCTCACTCCACTTCTTTCTAATCATCTCCATCTGTAAACCAAATATGTTACTTTAACTGCACTTTGATGGGCAAATGCCTCTAGGAGACTGGGTTTCTAGGCAACGATGCAGAGACTAAGGGCAAGACAAAGGAAATGGTTTCCTACTTTAAGTGTCAGAACAAAAGGGATTCCTTCATAATGAATTAATGCCTACAGAACTGGTGGAGTATTTGATTTAATTTTTCATAAGCTGTCATCAAAAACCTGTCTTTTCAAATAACTATTTTTCTGAAGGTATTGTCTGATTTTTCTTTTCTTTTTTTTTTTAAACAGTTTATTACCAAGTTTAAATTCACCTTGGCTAACTTAAAGTGATTTTTAATTCAGACTGGCTATCTTAATAGTGTTTTTCTAATTCTTCTTCATCAATTCGTCTTCCCTTCATAAGCACACTCTGTTCAAATGATCATATTCCAGGACACTCAGGACAAAATGGGAGAAATCTTGCTAACAAGACAGTGTGGAATCTTTCCAACACCATCAGCGGTCCTTCAGAATCTTGTATTTGCAGTTAAAGGTGTTACAAATACAGGGAAATCACAAGTAAGTCATTTTTTGCTCCTCTCACTAATAAGATTAGGGAGTTTAAAAAATAATTTGTGCCACAGAAAAGTTAAAGCATTGTCAGACTATTGTCAGAAAGTAATTCAGGAAGGAACAAACAGGGAATGTAAACTACTACTATTTACAGTTGTATATTTTCATTTAAGTCTTCTACTGTTTCTGAATGAATGGGTCATTTCAGGACTATGAATCTGCTGCTTTCTGGTAACAACAGTTAATCTGGATCACAGAAAGAGATAGAAGTTTCCTCAACCAAATTGTATATGCATTTTTCTGGCATGAAATTTAGAATTCAGTAGCCTTCGGTCTTAGGCAATTGTGTGTCTGCAATTTTCAATGTCTATTTTACTGAACTAAAGACATAGCTCCCATTCTCTAGCAGCAATAAGGGTACCTTGGTTTTCACAGTCCCATCAAACTATGAGGAACAAAGTCCCTTAGCTATTGAGGTTCATTTCACACAGAAATTTTAGGAATTTTGTCATGACTGATGAGAGAATCAGAATATGCCACCCCAAAACATGCCACTTTGGGATAAGGATTTTTTGAGCTGAAAATTAAAACATGCAGGAAGAGTTCTTTGTCGTCCTCCTATCTGCCTAAGCAGGGGATAATGCTTCTTTTGAAAAAGGTGCCCCAACTTGTATCATGGTGAGAAGAACGACTCTTATGGAAGAAAGGGAGTCAACACCAAGAAGAGTTTGCCTCAATAAACCTTACTAAAATAACCTGTATCTTCCTTTAGCTCTTCCATATACTTCCTAGTCATTTACCACACTTTTTCCTTCCTTAAACCCAACCCCTCTTTGGTTTGTTAAAAGGGTATGTAAAAGCCCCCAATTTAACCACTTCTTTGAGTTTTATTTCTTTTCTGTGAACTCCCATGTACAGAACTATTAATAAAAATTATGTACCCTTTCTCATCTTAACCTATCTTTTATTAGCTTAATTTGCATGCCCCATGGCATTAAATCTAAGAGGGAACAGGAAAAGGTTTTTTCCTCAACCCTAGCCTGGTAGGAGAAGCATAAAATACTATGGCAAGTGTCGAGATGTGACTTGAGAGTCATTGTTTATAAACCAGCAATGATTCTAATAGAGGTAACTTTAATAGTTAAATAGAGGTAACTTCACAAAAAATACCATGAAGGTTGGTATGCAGAAAAGCCATGAAGGTTGAGGTATGCAGAGAATAAAGGAAAACAAAGTAGATGCACAGAGAAAGTAGAGGAGAGAGAGAGAGAGTAAATGAGGTTTGATTAGAATTTTCATGAGACAAAGCTGCTTTTAAAGGTAACAGATTAAATTTATTTTGCCCCAGGTTGAGAGAAAACAGGGAAATGGACAGAGTGAATGCTAATTGTAGAATGGAGAGCAGACACACACTAAGAAATGTTCATTTCAGAAAGAATCATTCCTTGGTTAAAAAAAAAATACAAAAGAAAAATTTTGCAAGGCATATAAAAAAAGATATAAAGCCCCCTCAGAAATCATTTGATGTAGACTGTGTGTAATGTAAATCATCCACATATGCAAAAGATTAAACACTAGTCAAAGAACCAAATCAAATAATTCATCATTTCAGTCCCGGGCAAAGTGGGATAAAAGTGCTAAGGGCACATAAATGATCAGTACTGAGATAACACATTTTTAGGGGGAGTTCATAGGAACATACCACCTCATTACCCAGGACTCAAGTGATGAGAAATCTTTTGTTTTTGAATGAGGGGAAAGCCTGATATTGGAAGGCACTACATGTTATTTCTATTTGTGTATTATATGCCCAAGTTGATTTATAGCAATGTACATATTTCCCATCTGAAAGTCACTCTAACAAAATGTTCCGTTGCTCTTGCAGAGTCCTATGATATTGGTGTATAAACATAATCGTGGAAGATGCTATTTTTTTACTATAAGAAATTTATTTCATAATCAAGGAAAACGCAGCAAATAGACTCCTTTCAGCATTTTGTTTTAATCTGGTTTCAAAATAGTTTTGCTACAGGTTACTTTAGCTCTTCAAGTTTATAAGCTGACATTTATTAAATGACCAATATGTCTCTCACTTTATTAGACTTTTATATATGAGGAGAGTCATAAGCAGGCAATTCAGTACCTTGTCCAGTGTCACATAATCAGGAAGTCAAGTGATGGAATTTAAAACCTGCTGCCTGATTCAAAAGCTTATTCTCTTAATGACCACTTTGTACTTCCTTCAAAAACAACTGACAAAAAAAAAAAAAAAAAAAAAGAGGAAATCTGGGTATTGTCCATCTAGCCTTTTAATTCCCTGCTATCTATCGGACAACCACACAGCAGCATCTAAAGAGGGAGTAAAATAGACAACTTGAAAGAGTTTTTGGCATTTCTACTTGACAACTCAAGGACTGAAGTAGTCCTGGGACAGAGGAAGTAATTTTGTCTACCCTGATTATCTTCAAGTATTGGATATGCTTATGAGTTTCATGTATAAAGTCCTGAGGGCCAAGTCTCAAAATACAGAGTAAAAGATCTGTGTAATACTGACACAGATTTTTCAAATAGTTGCTAAGTCTTCAACATATTAGAACATTTGGTTAATACAACTATGACATTTTAAGGGGAAAATATAATTTGTAGTCAAAATAACAACATCATATGCTCTAAGGTTAAGAAACTAACTTATAGGGGCACCTGGATGGCTCAGTGGGTTAAAGCCTCTGCCTTCAGCTCAGGTCATGATCCCAGGTTCTTGAGCTCTCTGCTCAGCAGGGAGCCTGCTTTCCTCTCTCCCTCTCTGCCTACTTGTGATCTCTCTCTCTGTCAAATAAATAAATAAAATCTTCAAAAAAAAAAAAAAAGAAACTAACATAAGCTAGGTTGGGAGAAAAGAAGCACATATGTAAATTTTTAAAATATCAGATATAGTCTACTTTTTCTCTTGTTCAGATGAAGTAATACTATTCTTCATTTCTTCAAGTTCATGGATTCTTCCATCTGTTTTCTCTATTTTGCTCTTAAGTACATCTATTGAATTTTCAAGTGTATTTTTTAGTTCTAAAATTTCCATTTGATTCTTCTTTATATCTTGTATAACTTTGCTGAGACTTTCAAGTTTTTTTGAGGCTTTCTATTTTTTCATTTGTTTCAAATGTGTTCATAAGTGCTTGTTGAAGCATTTTATGGTGGCTGCTTTAAAATCTCTGTCAGTTAATTCTAAAATCAATGTCATTTCAGTATTTACATCTGTTTATTGTGTTTTCTTATTCAGTTTGGTAAATTTCTGATTCTTTTCATGAGAAGTGATTTTTTTCTATTGAAACCTGGACTATTTGGTATTAATTGAAAGACTGTGGATCTTAGTCGTCTTGCATTTTAGCAGGCCTCTTCTGACACTGCTCCACTGGGTAAAAGCAAGACATCCCTTCATTACTGCTAGGTGGGAAAAGAATTTGAGTTTTTCCGCTAGGCTTACATTGACATCCTCCACTGTCGGGATGGAGGGAAAAACAGGAGTCTCTCATAAATGCTGGGTGAGGGTAGGTGTAGAGGATCCCCAGTGATCTCCACTGAAAACATCATGGCTGGGAGGGGGAGGAATACCTCATTACTGCCCCCCACCCCCACCCATATAACCTGTACTGGAAAGGTGTGGGAGTGGACATCTTGCTTCTTCACTGATGAGTGGTGGTGAGTCACAACTCTGTATTAGACCTCCTACAATACTACCCTAATCATGAGCTACTGAATTCCAAATTTCATGCCAGAAAAATGCACATACAATTTGGGTGAAGAGATTCCAGACAAACTGTTATTGTTACCCAGTTTGGGATATATAAAGCAAAAAGAAAACTCAGGCTATTCAAAGCCATTCTGACCATCCTGTTCTTTGAAGCCTGAATTGTTCAGTCTCTTCTCTCCACCTTTCAGAATTTTCTTGTTTGTTTATATTACATCCAAAGATTTTAGTGGTCCTTAGTGGGAGGGATAGGGAAAAGTGTATCTACTCCATTTTTCCAGAAATATAAGTCCCATGCAGATAGAGTGAAAAGATAAATAGAGCCTCAGGGACAATCTGGGGCTATAATCCAAAGACCTAATTTTTGTGTCAGTGGAGTCCCAGGAGAAAAGGGTAAGACTTTACCTTCTACTTTAGGAAAATAGTAAAGGAAAACAAAAGGAACTAACTCAAAGTAAACAACAGAAAATAAATCACAGTGGAAATCAATGAAAAAGTGAGAAAAAACAATGAAACCCAAAGCTGGTTCTTTGAGAATATCAATAATATCAGTAAACCTTGAGCTAAACTAACCATGAATAATAACTTTTAAAAAAGACACAAATTACCAATACTAGAAATGAAAAGGTATCATCACTATGGATCCCACTTCTACAGCTATTAAAATGATAAGGGAATATTACAAACAAGTTTATATCAATAGATTAAAACACTTAGATAAATGCATCAATACAATTACCAAAATTAGCACAAGAAAAATGAAAAAAAAATCAAATATCTATATTTGTTAAGAAACTGAAATCATAATGTGAAATATACCCCTTCCTCAACCCTAAAACCTAGATGGTTTCACTGTTGATTTGTCCCAAATATATGGGAGGAAAAAGCATACCAATCTCATAAAAACTATTCCAGAAAATTTAAGAGGAAGGGATACTTCCCAATTTATTCTATGAGGCAAGCTTTGCTTTGGTATCAAAAAGGGACATAAGGCAACACCAGAATAGCCAGCCACATAGTATTATCCCTCATGAACATAGGTAGAAAAATCCCAACAAGCACAAGTGAGCAGAGGGGTGAAGGGAGAGGGAGAAACAGACTCACTGCTGAGCAGGGAGCCTGATTCAGGGCTCAAAACCAGAACCTTGAGATCATGGCCTGAATTGAAGGCAGATGCTTAACTGACTGAGGCACCCATGTGCTCCCAAAATACTAATTTTAGATAGAATTTTTTAAAAAATCTTAATAATGAAGTAATGTTACTTGTTTTTTTTTTTTTTTCCTCTTATTTTGTTTTACTTTGTCTTAGAATTCTTAGCCCTGGTGCTGCAAAATGTATTAATCTTTATGTTGATTAAATTTAAACAATATTTTCAGGGAGGTTCTAAATTATTTCACTAGTGGGATAATTAACTTGGGTTCCCTAATATTCTAGGATAATAAAAATAGATTCCATATTTATCTTGGTAGTGTGAATTCATAAGACTTTCAAAATATCACCAATAGAAACAGCTTCTATACTGACACTTTAAAAATAAATATTCCTTTCCACATATCTGGATAAAGAAAAAAATGAGATCTGAGATATGAAAATCATCCCACAAAAACTGTGCACCATTCTCCTAGGTTTCTTAGACTCATGATATGCATGCATAAATTTTCTGGAGCTGATATTATTACTTTCTATCAAGAATCCAAGTATCAATGAGATTATCTGTCGTTTTTACCATACTTTGTAAAAATTATGTTAAAAAAAGAGATGAACTTGCATACATTTAGAACTTAGCAAATAATGAAAAATGGTCTTTCTTCAACTGTGTCTATGACTTACGTCAGAAAATTCTTTTAGTATAATCATCAACCATTTTTATTGACCTTGAAACCTGCTAAAAATATTGCAATAGGCGTGATTATAGAAACAAATGGTTTAAACAAAGCATTCATTTACTCAACAAATATTCTTTTGAGTTTCTAATGTGGACCAAATGTTTCACTAAGGTACTGGGGTATAAGATTCAACAAGAAAGACATGATCCACGGCTTCCTGTTGTTAATATGCAATGGAGGATATAGACTAAATAATAGTTTATCTACACTAAGTGCATTTCTTTTCGGAATGAAATTAATGAAAAGACTCTTCATAAAGTAAAGATAAAGGATTTGCACTTTAATTGTATATTAAAAAGGGAAACATATCTTAATTCTGATTTAAATCAATGTAAACTTAACAAAGCTAAAATATGTTTACATGCATAGTTAATTTTTTATAACTTTTTGAAAATATACATAAAATATTTAAAAAATAAGTTTTTTTCAGAAATCTTATTTCCATCAATCTTTAGTCTTTTACATGAACAAATAATTCCTGAAGTCTTCTCCAGTCACAGTGAATTAGGTAATTCTGACTAACTCTTACTAAATACATCCAGAAAAGCTGAATGCATTTTAAAGCATCTGAAGGAGTTAGACCTCTGACAAGATGGGGTCAGGATCTAGAAAGGAAAAAAGGACTCAGAGAGGTAGTGCCACTATTACTTTTGGGTGTTTGATGATTTCAGAGAAGGTTGCTGAGAGGGAATTTTGGCAGCCTCTCTTGGCTACAGCATAGTGAGTGATGTTTAGGGGTCACCGAGAAATGTTTGGACGGGGCCTCCTGGAGTCCCTCCCGAGGGATAAAAGTTAATCAAAAGTAGAGGAATTTTTGCAGGTATAACAACTTACCATTTAATCATCTCCCTTCCTCCAAAATGGATAAAAGTAATCTGGGATTGCTAGTTTCAGGCAACTAAGAGAGCAAATGTAAATCCTCTATGGAAGATAAGAAAATCATCCAAGACCCTAATTTATTTCTACAAAATATTCCAGATACAAGGTCTAGTACATATTCAAAACAATCAGATATGACATCATAATAATAGATATATTATAAATTTATTCCACACCCATAGTATATACAACACCAAGAGTGGACCCTAATATAAATTATGGACTTTGAGTGATTTGACGTGTCAGTATAGGTTCCTCAGTTGGTGTCACAAATGCATCCCGCTGGTGAGGAATATTGACAATAGGGAGGGTCATGTTTGGAGGCAAGGCATATGTGGAAAATTTCTGTACATTCACTTCAATTTCGCTGTGAACCTAAAACTGCTCTAAAAATAGTCTTAATAAAAAAATTTTAAACAACAATCAAATGCATAATTAAACAAATAAGAGTTAGTAAAAATAATAGAAAATAAAAACATTGATAAGTGCTTCAGATAGTAGAATAAAGTTTATATATATTTTAGGAAATAAAATACAGGATTAAGAATCTTGGCAAATACATATAAACTATAAAAGGAAGGGCAGATAGATATGAAAAGAACCAAACTGAAATTCTAGAAAAAAAAATATATTGACTTAACCTAAGATCTCAAAGGACATGATTAACAGTAGATTACACATAATGAGAATGAAAATGAATAAACTAAAAGCTAAGCCAGAAGAATATACATAGAATTAAAGCAATTTGTTTTCCTTATTATTTGTTTTTACTCTATCTCCTCTCACTGTAACATAAACTCCCTCTGTCCCAGGATCATATTTTACTCACTGTTGTTTCACTGATGCCTAGTCGAATTCTTAGCACATAGTGGACATTCATTACATAATTGTTGGATAAAAGGTATTTGTTCAGAAAGATATATTCCTACAATAATGGCTACTGCAATATTTTTGACAGAAGGTATGCTGATTAAATATGGTTGACTATACTGAAATAATTTTCTAGGATAATTCCTAATCAGTGACAGAAAGGGGAAAAAGGAAGTGAAAAGTATAGAACTAGTGATGGAAAGAGGGAGGGAGGGGGTGGGAAAGGTAGAAAGAGACAGAGAGAGATTGCCTGACCAACCACTATTGTTATTCAAAAATGATACTATTGTGATTATACAATATCCAAAATGGTCTAATATAAATTACTAGAATTAGAAAATGAACTTACAAATGTTGCTGGATTTAAGGTCAATACACACAAAAAACCCTTAAGTTTGTACATCTACTAGAAATAAGTCATTAGGAAATGGAATTTCAAAAGCAATAACATTTATGATGCCATCAAAATATAAAACACCTGCAAAACTATGGAAGAAGATATACAGATTACTCAAATGTGTAAAAATGGAAATAAATTCTCAAAGAGGAAGAATATATTGATAATAGATATCCTACCTATATCAGGACTTTATATAAAGCTTTAATATTTAAGAGATAGTTTTTTACTACAAGGACAGACAAAGATAGAGTAATAGACCAATGGAATAGTGTGGTAAGCCCAGGAAAATTTGTACATATGTTTGGCTTACACAAAGCAGATGTGACGTAAAGCACAGTGGTTTTAAATGGTAAATGGTGGTGGCAGTCAGATATACATATGCAAAATGGTGAAAACTGAACCCTGATTCAAGCCATGTATAAAATCAATTCCCTAGGGGCACCTGGGTGGCTCTGTTGTTTGAGCATCTGGCTCTTGATTTACCTCAGGTCATGATCTCAAGGTTGTGAGTTGCAGCCCCACATTAGACTATGCACTGGGTGTGGAGCCTGCTTGATATTCTTTCCCTCCTTCTCCCTCTACCCCTTCCCCCTCGCCCCCTTCTCCCTCTCTTAAAAAAAAAAAAAATCAATTCCTTATTAGATTATAGATCTTAATGTGAAAGTTAAGTCAATACTAGATCTTTTGGGATTGGTTTTCTCAACAGTAGCACTATTGGCATTTTGGTTGAGATAGTTCTTTGTGTGAATGTCCTGTCCATTGTGGTAAGTTTAGCCATATCCTAGGCCTCTATGCACTGGGTGTCAATAGCACACTCTTAGTTGCAATAACTAAAAATTCTCTAGACATTGACAAATGTACACTGGTGCAAAATTGTTTTCAGTTAAGAACTACTATTCTAAGATATAATAGAGAAGAATATTTATTATATGGGGTAGAGAACAACTTCTTAGATCAGATACAAAATGCTCTAGCCAAAATAAAAACTGTTAAATTTAACTATATTAAAATATAAGAAATTCTGTTCATCAGAAGACAGTAGAAAAGTGAATAAACAAGACACAGAAGAGGAGAAAATAATAGTGTAACTGGTAAAGGGCTCATAACCAGTTTTCATAAGGAACTGAATAGGAAAATGCCAAAAATAATAGAAAAGTAATCAAGAGCCTTCACAAAATGAAGATATCCAAAGGACCAAAAAGACATGGGAAAGTGTTCAGAATCACTAGTAACCAGGAAATCACAAATAAATTATAAGGAAATTCTTCATCTCCACTAGAAATGGCAAAATGGAGAAGCCTGACAACATCAAGAGTGATGGAAAATGAAGACAGGGGTCAGCAAACTTACTTTGAAGAAGGGATAGTAAGTCTTTCGGGTACTGTGGGTACTGTGGCTTACACGGTTCTGTTTTTAGTTAATTCTTTTATAAACAGTTTGCCCATTTCTTTTATCTTGTATTTACTTTTTAACAATGTATTTTGTTTTCTTTTAAAGTAATCTCTACACCCAATGTGGGGCTTGAACTCATGACTCCAAGATCAAGGGTCAGATGCTCTACCCACTGAGCCAGGTAGGCACTCTGAGGTTTATATGGTTTTAGTCACTAGTACTCAATTCTGCGGTTGTACCACAAAAGCAGCCACAGACCATGGGTAAATAAATGGGCACGGCTAACTATTAAAAAAAAAAAAAATCTTATTTTTCACTAATGGTGGCAGACCTGATTTGACCAGCAAGCCATAGTTTATAGATTGCCTATGTAGAGTAACATGAATGTTCATACATTGCTGATGAGAGTGTAAACTGATAAACAGAAAATTTGGCATACTTGCTATTATCTTCTAAATTACTCACACATTCTCAGTAATTTCACTCTTAGGTTTATACTTCTCAGAAATGTAAGCAAATATCTCCTGAGAGATAAGTAGAAGATGTTACTGGCACTATTTTTGGTAACAAAAAAAAACAAAAAAACAAAAAAAAAAACAGAAATATCTCATACATCTATTAACAGCAATATATGTAACATATATTGTAACTTATGAAACAATGAAATGTTATAGCAACAAAAAAGAGTCCACCTATGAGTTGGCCCAAACAAGTATAATGATATTTGAAAAAAGGCAGATAAAAAAGAGTACACACTATACGTAGTGATTTAATTTTTTATAGGCTGCCATCAAAAACTTGTCTTTTAGGGGTATATGGGTGGCTGGACAGTTAAGCATCCAGCTCGGTTTTAGCTCAAGTCATGATCTCCTGAGTTCTGGTATTGAGCCCCACATGGGGCTCTGTGTTCAGTGGGGATTCTGCTTGAAGATTTTTTCCCTGCCCCACCTCCAACTAGTGTGTGTTCTAAAATTTAAAAGAAAAAGTCTTTAAAACAAAGAAACCTGTCTTTCATTCTTTATTTTTTTTAAGATTTTTATTTATTTATCTGACAGACAGAGATCACACATAGGCAAAGAGGCAGGAAGAGAAAGAGAGATGAGAAAGCAGGCTCCCTGCTAAGCAGAGAGCCTGATGTAGGGTTTGATCCCAAGACCCTGGGGCTTGATCTGATATAGGGTTTGATCCCAAGATCCGTGGGATCATGACCAGAGCCGAAGGAAGAGGCTTTAACCCACTGAGCCACCCAGGTGCCCCCTGTCTTTCATTCTTAAAGTATATCTGTGCTATGTACTGTAAGTTGACTAAAGCTATATACTGTTTAGCGATGTTTGTTTGTGTAAAAGCATTAATTAAAGACGTGTCATGTAAAAGTCAGAATATTGGGGTGAAGATTGGGAGAAGGCATATGGAAGAGTTCTAAGATGCTATCTATCTATATTCTATTTATTGATGTGGCTGGTGTTTACATAAGAATTTGGTTTTATACACATATGCACATTATTGTTTGAGTGCTAAATTTCAAAGTAGTTTAAAAAATTTACTAGGATTTTCCCTCCCTCTTTCCTTCTCTCCCTCCCTCCCTTCCTTCCTTCCCTCCTTTATTCCTTCCTTTCAGAGAAAGAGATATAAATATCCATGCAAGGCAGAATGGGGAGTGTAACAGACACCCAAATTGGGAAGTTTCCTCTCCTAAAGGATATTGAGCACTGCAGTCTGGGCCAAATTCACAGCATGCCAAGTGTTTCTCTTCTCTTGTGGCTATATCAAGACAAGTAACAGAACCTTACAAATAAAAATTCATAATGCAGTTCATTCTCCCAATTTTTCCATCCTTAATATGAATTTTGCTCAATACTTGGGAGGAATCACTGGTCCTGCGAAAAACATGGTTTTATACCACTTAGCACTAAGGAGTTAGCATTTATCTATCTCAGTGATTCTCAAATCTGGCTGCATATTAAAATCAGTTGGCAAATTAAGGAATTAAAAAAAAAAAATCTGTGGCCTAAATCTAACCTCAACTAATTAAATCAAGTTCTCTCAGGGTGTGGCTCAGGTATTTTTTGAAGTTTCCCAGGAGATTCTAATATGTGGCAAGTTTGAAAACCACTGACCTGATAGGCCCCTCAGAATTATGCTAATTAAGTTAGAAATATTTAACTTGTCTCAGAGTAGTCAACTAAGAAGAAGTAATAATGGCTGTGGTAAAGGCCCATTTACCTTACACAGCCTCTAGATTATGTTTACTAAATATGGGACTTTTTAAAAAAAACTTAAGAATAAAAAAACTCTTACTTGTCTCCTTTATGACTCATTCATTTATAGAAATAACAAGACAAATAAAAAAAATCACGGATCCATGCTAGCAATTCTTCTAACTCTGGCCCCAATAAGCTGTGAGAATGTTCTCAATCATTTCTCATCCATTTGCACTATCAGGAACAATTTTTATAAAGGGAAAACCACTAATTGTACCTAATATCTGGCCAAAGCCCGCTCTTTTTCCTCTAATTCTGTCCTCTGCTTCAATAAGGAATCTCCAGCTATTGGTTGTACTTAATCAGACAAATGCTATGAGAGGGAAAGTTTGCCAAGATTTGCAGTATATACCTGGAATGCTGTGCTTGACTGACCCTCACCTCTTGAATATCTGTTGATAGGCCTCATGAGAGCTTTCACTCATCTTAAAGCTAAATGGTTTCACCCAAGTTTAATTTCACAAAAAAAGGCTCTATGGGTTACTGTAACTTTCTCTGCAAACTCTGCAACCCTTATTTCTTAATGCATCCTGTAGATTTGGACCTACAGGGAAATAATCCAGTAAAGAAGATGCAAGAATTTCAAGTGATTGACCTTCGACTCATAGAGACTATAAATCTACTAAGCAACCCCTAACTGATCCTAAGATAGAGATCTGCCAGGCCTCACAAACATTATAGACTTAAAGTATGTATAACCTAAAGCAACAATATATTTTCAAATAAAGTTGAAAGAAATATCAGTTGGTATTCTTCCAAGATTTGAAACAATCTGTAGGGATAATTTTTAAATGTATTCCTCTCAAGAGCACATACTCAATGATACATACTTAAAAGGCCCATTATGTTTATCTTTTTATTTTTTCTCTACTTCATTTCTGATTAGTCAGAAATCAAACTAGTAGACTTGATTATGCTTTTTTCATTCCATTCATTACCATTTGTAACACCCTAATTTAGGTTCATAACATCTCATTTAAATCTGCACAATTTAAAATTGCCTCTACAAGCCATGTGTCATACCAATGCTGATTTTAATCACTGTAACACATTTATATGTTCAAAATCCTTTAAGGCCTTTCCAAGCCCAAGAGTGAAGAACAGACATTTGAGATATGAATATAGCTTACGGTCTGGATGTACTTCAACTTATCCCATATTACTTTCCACCCTTCCCTTCATTCCCATCTCTTCACAGCCTCTTGTCTATCAGCTTATTTGATTTCTGCCACCTGTCTTAGGTTTCCACTTTGGTGCCTTTGGTCAGATCCTACCTTCATCTCACTTAAGTTCTAACTCTATGGTAATATTTTCTTGAAAGTCAATGCATAGAAGAATGAAACTCAACCATTCTCTTACACCATACATAAAGATAAACTCAAAATGGATAAAAGACCTCAAACATGAGGCAGGAATATATCAAAATCCTAGAGAAGAACATGGGCAGTAACATCTTTGACATCGGCCACAGCAACTTCTTTCATGATAGGTCTCCGAAGGCAAAGGAAACAAAAGGAAAATGAACTTTTGGGACTTCATCAAGGTCAAAAGCTTTTTCACAGTAAAGGAGACAGTCAACAAAACAAAGAGGCAACCCACAGATATTGGGAGAAGATATTTGCAAATGACACTAAAGACAAAGGGCTGATATCCAAGATCTATAAAGAACTCCTCAAACTCAACACACACAAAACAGATAATCACATCAAAAAATGGGCAGAAGATATGAACAGACACTTCTTCAAAGAAGACATACAAATGGCTAACAGGCACATAAAAAAATGTTCATCATCACTAGCCATCAGGGAGATTCAAATAAAAACCACATTAAGATACCACCTTACACTAGTTAGAATGGCCAAAATTAACAAAACAGTAAACAACAAGTGTTGGAAAGGATGTGGAGAAAGGGGAACCCTCTTACATCGTTGGTAGGAATGCAAGTTGGTGCAGCCACTTTGGAAAACAGCGGGGAGATTCCTTAAGAAATTAAAAATAGAGCTTCCCTATGACCCTACAATTGTTCTACTGGGTATTTACTCCAAAGATACTGACGTAGTGAAAAGAAGGGCTATCTGTACCCCAATGTTCCTAGCAGCGATGGCCACAGTCACCAAACTGTGCAAAGAGCCAAGATGCCCTTCAACGGATGAACAGATAAAGAAGATATGGTCCATATATACAATGGAGTATTATGCCTCCATCAGAAAGGATGAATATCCAACTTTTGTATCAA
Source organism: Mustela lutreola (assembly GCF_030435805.1). NCBI lineage: Eukaryota > Metazoa > Chordata > Mammalia > Carnivora > Mustelidae > Mustela > Mustela lutreola. Next base: position 76,560,418 of record NC_081295.1, read on the forward strand.
CATGGATGGGACTGGAAGAGATTATGACGAGCAAAATAAGTCAAGCAGAGAGAGTCAATTATCATATGGTTTCACTCACTTGTGGAACACAAGGAATAATACAGAGGACATTGGGAGATGGAGAGGAGAAGTGGGTTGGGGGAAATTGTGCGGGGGGAGACAAACCATGAGAGACAGTGGACTCTGAGAAAGAAACTGAGGGTTTTGGAGGGGTGGGGGGTGGGGGGTTGGGTGAGCCTGGTGGTGGGTATTATGGAGGGCACATATTGCATGGAGCACTGGGTGTGGTGCATAAACAATGAATGCAAGAACAATGAAATGAAATAACATAAAATTAAATACAAAACAAAAGAAAAAATATTTTGTTGAAAGTTAAATGAGGACCAACTTTCCTTAGAATCATCTGGAATTTGGGATTCTGGGATTCAACTATTTCCATTATAAAGTAATTCCCAAGGTAATTTTCAACACATTAAATTCCAACAACCTGGCTTGAGAAGTTCAGGTCTTTCTTTTTCTAATAAAGCTAATACAATCTAAAATTAAAAAGTAAAACAAAGAGTGTTTAAATTCAGACACCACCTCTTAAATAGTTTTGACTTTGACAATTCATTAATCTTCTTGAGCCAAGTGTTCTGGTTTGAAAGGGGGATGAAAACAGCAGTCCACTTGACATACTTGTTACATGGCTCAATAAAAAAAAATTTCCATGAGAAACAATTTGAAATGTGTACAACTCGAATTGTCTATTATTTTCCCCATTTCAGCAGTTAGCCTAATAGTATATAACATATTGGCTCGAATCTTTGGGTGCAAAACTTGGTTCTAATGCCAACTTAGTCACAAAAATAATCTGTTAATGCCTAAGTATATCAGTCCATACAACAGAAACAATAATAGTATCTATCATTAAATGAGATAAAGCACTTAGCCCAGTGGCAGGTACCCAGTAAATTCTCAGTAGTTTTTAGCTATTGTAAAAAGCCATTTTTTATCACTGTTGCTCTTAGACATCATTATTACTGGTAAGCAGTAAAGTATGTTTGGATTGAATTCTACCACAAAGTGCCTTAAAAAGAACTAAATAATTATCATAAGTTGCTGAAAAATTATTATATTTACTTGTATTATTTAAACTATAATGCAATTTATCCAAGCTGTTCCTGAGTTAATTCCTTCAAACAAACTCTCAAAGAAGGGACGCTATGACATAAGTGTTAAAACCATCATCATAGTTCCTTTTATTGTCTTACAGAATTATATTGAGGGATGTGTTATATAATTATCCCAGAGGCATGAATAAAATGTAAGGGGCTGTACTTATTTTAGTACTGATCGAAGTATCAACTGTTATGAATATCTCAACTGCTCCTATTCTAGATAAGGAATGGAATTATTCTATAATGCATTTCAGTATTTTTACGACAAGTTATAAAAAGCATGAAGTTCTAATGTTCTAATGACAACTAATACTTCTCTGTAAGGAAACCTAAATGATGCAAAAAATTAAATTCCTCTTTTTTCTATGCAGCATTTCCATCATTGTGGGAGATGCTACCATCTATCAAGTCCCTGAGGTGAACAACTTTCAAAGTTATCTTTGATTCCTCTTATTCCTCCCACAGATAATTCTAATTCAACAACACCTCTAACAGTTATTTCTTCCTTTCTGTCTCTACAAATTCTTAATGATCTCTGGCCTGAATCACTGAAACACATTCCCTATCAGCAGCTCTGTTTCTAAACCTTCTGCCCTCTAATTAAGCCAAAATGACATGAGTGAAATCACATTTCTGATTCACTATTGTATTTCGTTAAAACTATTCCCCTTAAATCTCTCTACCAGTCAGCCAACATCCTTCCATCAAATCCAGATAACAAACCTTATCCAAACCTCTCTGCATTTCATTGCATTATTTTTCTCCAGTTCTTTTCTCATTCCCCAGCCATTTTGACTGCTCCAAAAGAATTACTCATATCTTAATATTATCTTTCCCTTTCGTATATTCCATTCCAGTATTCACAATTTATTTTAAATGTTGCTCTTGCCCCTACATGGTGCATATGACATATCTCACAAAGTATTGTGAGAGATGCATTGTTTTCTTTGAAAGGATAAAGTACCTCTAACCTCCTGTGTTTCAGAAGATAAAGCTTGGAAGTGGTATCACCAAAACTGCAACATAGGTTGTTCCCAATTTCACTCTGCCTCATAGGAAAAACAACTATTCAAGAACAAGACACCACTGAGAGAATCCTAGAACACAATGGTGAGGCTTACGCACCCCGTTCATTGCAGATGGCACAACAGACTGCTTTTGAAGGGTAAGAGAAGGGTCTATACATTGACTTCATTGTCTTCCCCCAGGCCAGTGCAACACCATTTGGAGAGGTCTCCCCCAGGCCCCTGGTTCCTCCAGTGGGAAAAGAGACGCCAGGTAGAAGAACAGTTCTCCCTAGCATTGTGGGTCACTTTGTGGGACCTTCTACTCTGATTTCACACCATGGGTATTGGAGGAGAATCTGCAGGGTTCAATCACTAATTTTTTACAGAAAAGTAGAGAGGGACTTGCAACAACATAAATTGGAAGACTGAGTTCATATCTGCATTGCCAACCAGCAGCTTCACTCATCTGCAGAACCAAGTCAGGGGAACTCTCTGATCAGAACTCAGTGGTGTATTAATCGGTCTGATTCAGATCCTCAAATGAGGAATTCTGCTTACCTTAGAGCCAAGTTTGCCCACACCCAGGAAAGATGCTGAATCACAGCCCCACCCACTGTGGAAGGCTGACAACTGCTGGAGGCTGTATCGCTCCCTGTGGCACTTGAACTAAGAGGTGGTGGGCAGAGCTGATTGCCCGCAGAGCAAAAAGCAGTACCAGGTATAGAGAATTTCCATGCTATAAGCAAGCAGGGGGATTTATCCCAACAATGCGGGGAGCTCCCAGCTCCTCCCAAACAGAGTGCCTACGTGGGAAATTGAGAGTAGACCCCTTCTCCTCTCACCCAGCAAAGAGAGCTGACACATCCATTGTTGAGAATGTCATCTCACCCCATCTGACCAGAAGGGCTGCAGACAATTCCTGGAAGCTGTGCAGCCCAGCAGCAATCAAGCAGAGGGGTAGGTGGGCAGAGCCAATAGTTTTCAGAGCAAAACTAGCGGCTCTGTTCAGTTGAAGAATTTGGGTTGTAGGTTAGCTTGAGTGAAGACAACAAGCAAAGGCTTCATTGGCTTTAGAGCTGTTTCTCCTGCTGTGTTCAGGGATAGAATCTAATTCATAGCCCTGCTCATCACTGAATACAACAACCTTTGGCCTGTCTGACCAGGAAATCTAACTACAGCATGTGGAAAGCTGTAAAGTCTGTTCAACAGCTCTGCACAGAGTGATTTTGAATGAAGAGCACAGCTTGTGGCTTCCCTTGTCTGCAGAGCAAAAGCGGTGGCTTCACCTGACCAGAAAACTCAGTGCACATTCTGGCCTAATTCAAGTCCCCATATAACAAGCTTATAGGCTCTAAGTCCTATCCTGCTCCCCTGCCAGGGCAGGGAAGCTAACTCAAAACACCATTGACTACTGAATATAGTTTATAGTCCCAACTATCTAATAAGCCTGACCAGAGAAACTAGGCAACCATGGAGCTCATCCCACAGCCTCACTTGGGTAGGGAATCAAGCCAGCACTCCTATCCAACTGTTCTCAGGCTGTGGCACATCCCCATCCCTGTTCTCAGTGCTGGAACAGTTGCCTTACTCAAAAATAAATCTCAACAGCAGGCCCCACCTGCTCAAGTACCTCACCAGCAGACATACCTAGAAACCCAAACAAAAGTGACTAGTGAAAAACTGTCTCTGCCAAAACAAATCTGTAAAGTCTGGAAGAGAAGCCCAGATTACTGAAATGTACAGATATCAATGTAAGAAATCAAGGATCATGAAAAATCAAGTAAATATGACATTACCAAAGGAACTAATAAAGCATCAGTAACTGATTCTAAAGAAATGGAGATCTTTGAACTGTCAGAAATAATTCAGAATTAAGGATGTTTAGTGAATTACAACACACAGAGAAAATGACATGAAATTAGGAAATCAATGCACAAACAAAATGAGAAGGTCAACAAATTATAGATACAATTTAAAAAAGAAAGAAAGAAAGAAACCTAGAGTTGAAAAACACAATAACTGAAAAATTCACTAGAGAGTTTCATAAGTAGACTCAAACATATAGAAGAATCGATGACTGGAGGATAGGTCATTAGAAAATAGCTAGTCAGAGGAACAAAAAGAGAAAAAAATTAAGAGTGAAAAATGTTTATAGGATTATAGAACACAATGAAAAGAAACAATATCTGCATTATGGGAATTCCAGAAGGAGGCATTCAAGAGAAAGGAACAGAAAGTATATTTAAAGCAATAATGACTGAAAACATCTCTGGACAGAGAAACTGACATCTAGATGCATGAAGGTCCAAAGAACTCCCCAGCCAGACTGAATCTGAACAGGGGTCTATTAAGACACATAATAAATGACTAATTAATAAAATAAAAATAAATAAATTATTCAAGGACAAAGAATTTTAAGAGCTGAAGAGAAAAAAGAGGTTACATACAAGGGAACCCCCATAATATTGTTAGCAGATTTCTCAACAGAAACTTCAGGCCAGGGGAGAATAGGATAACAAAGTCAAAAAAGTAACTGTTGACAAAGAATTCTGTAACAAATGAAGTTGTCCTTCAGAAATGAAGGAGGAAAAAAGACTTTCCCTCAAAAACAAAAGGGGGACCTGGATGGCTCAGTCAGTTAAGTGTCTGCCTTTGGCTCAGGTCATGTTCCCAGGGTCTGGGGATATTGTCCTGCTTCAGGCTTCCTGCTCAGCAGGGAGTCTGCTTCTCTTTCTGTCCTCCCCAACCCCATGGTCTCTCTCTCTCTCAAATAAATATGTAAACTCTTAAAAAAAAAGCTAGTTAAGGGAATTCTTTACCACCAAACTTGCCTTACAAAAATTGCTAAATGTAGTTGAGTGCAAAAGTTTAAAAATTAGTGTAAAACAACACTAATTAACATCATAGAAAGACAAAAAGGTACTGTAAATCTCACTGGTAATGGTAAATATACATTCTATGATTTAGATCTAGATTCTATGATCAGGTAATATTAGTACCTAGTTCACTTATAACTCTAACTTAAATGTTAAAGAAAAAAATGAACATTATAGAAATAACCATATCTAAAATAATCTGTTCCTAGATACACAATATAAAAAGAAGTAAATTGTAACAAATAACCTAAAATGTGAGAGCAAAAGTAAAAGTGTAAATTTACAAATTATATTGAAGTTAATCAGTTTAAAGTTGGATGTCATAAGTTTAAAATACTTTATGTAAGCCTCATAATAACCATAAAGGGACCTGTAGTAATTACACACACAAAATAAAAGACAGGAAAATACAAACAAAGACAGTAGGATAAAAACAAGGAGCAATGGGTCTACAAAACAAGCAGAAAACAAGGCACAAAATTGAAATAGTAAGTTTTTACCAATCAATAATTACTCTAAAAGTAAACAAAATAGCTTCTACAATTAAAAGACATAGAATGTCTAAATGGATAAAAAATGCAATATACCGCCTACAAGAGACTCACTGTAGCCTTAAATATACACATAGACTAAGAGTAAAGGGATGGAAAAAAACATTTCCAGTAAATGGTGACCAAATAAGCAAACAAATAAACAGACAAGCAAACAGCAGGAGTAGTTTTATTTAGACAAAATAGACTTTAAGGTCTATAAAATACTATATAATAAAGGGATTAATACATTAATGAAACATACCAACTGTAAATGTTTATATATATAAACTATATATATATATCTTTAAATATACAAATCAAAAACTAATAAAGCTGAAAAGAATAATAAACAGTAATACAATAACTGTTTGGGACTTTAATATCCCACCCTCAACAATAAATTGATCATCTAAACATAAATCAATAAAAGAACAGTGTATTTATACAACACTGTAGACTAAATGGACTTAACAGACATATACAGAACATTTTACCCAATAAGAGCAGAATACACATTCTTCTCAAGCCCACATACAATATCTTCTAGAACAGACCATATGTTAGACACCAAAACAAGTTGTAGTAAATTTAAGAAGACTGAAATAATACTAAGAAGGTTCTCTGACCACAATGACATAAAATTAGAAATTAATAATAAGAGGAAAACTGGAAAATTCATGAACATATGGAAATTAAATTCCTGAACAACCCAATGGATTGAAGGAGAAATTTTTAAAAAAGTTTCTTGAGAAAAATAGAAATGAAAACATAGCATACCAGAACTTGTGAAATTCAGCAAAAGCTGCTCTAAGAGAGGGTTTAGAGCAATAAACACCTACATTAAGAAACAAGAAAGATGCTAAATAAACAACCTTAATATACAACTTATGGAGCTAGAAAAAGAAGAACAGACTGAGCCCAAGTTAGTAGAAGAAGTTCTATAATCACTATTTGAGCAGAGATAAATGAAATAGACATCAGAAAAACAACAAAAAAAGATTAACCAAACTATGAATTTGTTCTTTGAAAAGACAAACAAAATCAACAAACTCTTAGCTACACTAAACAAGGAAAAAAGAGAAAGGACCCAAATCAACAAAATTATAAATGAGAAAGATTTTACAAAGAATACCACAGAACTTCACAGAATCATAAGAAGTTACTATGAACAACTAAATCTCAACAAACTGGACAGTGTAAAAGAAATGGAAAAATTCTTAGAAACACACAATTCACTAAGACTGAATCAAGAGGAAATAAGAACATTTGAATAGATCAACTACTAGTAAGGAGATTCAATTAGTAATCAAAAAGTCCCCAATTAACGCAAATCTAGGGCCACATAACTTCCCTGGTAAATTTTACCAAATATTTAAGAAAGAATTAACACCAATCCTTCTCAAACTTTTCCAAAAATTCAGAAGCAGGAACAGTCCCAAACTCATTTTACAAGGTTAGCATTACCCTGATAACCAAGAAAAGGGCACTATTAGAAAAGAAAGAAGAAAAAAAAACTATAGACCAATATCCCTGATGAATATTGATACAAAAGTTCTCAATAAATTACTGGCAAAATGAATTCAGCAGCACATTAAAAGGTTCAGTCACCATGATCAAATCGACTATCCCTGGAATGCAAGGAAGGTTTGGCATATTCAAATCAATCAATGTGATACACCACATTAATGAAATAAAAGAAAAAAATCATATCATCTCAATGGACACAGAAAAAAAATTGACAAAATTCAATATCTATTCATGATAAAAACTCTTAAAAAATTAGGCACAGAAGGAACATATCTCATCATAATAAAGGGCATATATAACAAGCTTGCAGCTGATATATTCAATGGTGAAAAGTTGAAAGCTTTTCCTCTAAGACAAGGGTGCCCACTCTCACCACTCTTATTCAACATAGTACTAGAACAATCAGGCAAAAAGAGAACGGGGGAGAGAGAGAGAGAGAGAGAAGGAGGGAGAGTGGGAGGAAGGGAGGAAGGAAGGAAGGAAGGAAGTTAGGAAGGGTATTAGAATGGGAAAGAAAGAAGTAAAACTGTCTTTATTTGCACATGACATGGCTTTATATATAGAAGATCTTAAAGACACAACCAAAAAAGATTTAAATCAAATCAATGAACTAAGTAAATTCAAAGAATAAAAAATTAACATATACAAATCAGTAGTGTATATAAACACAGAACAACAAATTTTCTGAAGAAGAAATAAAGAAATTGATCCCACTTACAATAGCAACAAAAACAGAACAAAAATACTTAGGGATACATCTAATTAAGGATCTCTACTCTGAATACCACAAGATATTAAGGAAAGAAATTAAGGTAGACACAAATAAATGGAAAGGTTCATGGAAGAATTAATATTGTTCCTGGACTGGAAGAATTAATATTGTTAAAATGTCAATACTACCAAAAGCCAGCTATAGATTCAATGCCATCTCTATTAATATTCCAATGGGATTTTTACAGAAGCAGAAAAAAAAAAAACACTCTTAAAATTTACATGGAATCACAAAAGATCCCAAATCGATAAAGAAATCTTGAGAAAGAAAACCAAAGCAAGAGGCATTAAACCACCTGATTACAAGTTATACTATAAAGCTATAGTCATCAAAACAGAGAAATAAACCAATGAAACAGAACTGAGAACACAGAAATAAACTCAAGCATATGTGATCAACTAATATTTGACAAAGGAGCCAAGAATACTCAATAAGAAAAGACAGTTTTTCAAAAAATGATGCTGTGAGAATTGGGTATTCACATGCAAAAGAATGACATTGGACCCAAATCTTACAGCAGTGAAAAAAATGAACTCAAAATGGATTAAAGACTAAAATGTAAGACCTGGGGGCACCGGGGTGGCTCAGTGAGTTAAGCCTCTGCCTTTGGCTCAGGTCATGGCCCAAGGGTCCTGGCATCAAGCCCCGCATCCGGCTGTCTGCTCGATGGGGAGCCTGCTTCCTCCTCACTCTCTGCCTGCCTTTCTGCCTATGTGTAATCTGTCTCTCTCTCTCTCTCTGTCAAACAAATAAATAAAAAATCTTTAAAATGTAAGAACTGAAACCAAAAAATTCCTGTAAGAAAACATAGGAATAAAGATCTTTGATGTAGGTCTTTGTAATGATTTTTGGATAGAACATCTAAAGCATAAGCAACAAAATCAAAAATAAACAAGTGGGACTATATCAAACTAAAAAGCTTCTGTATAACAGAAAAAAAAAAACCCCAACTAAGTGAAACTAAAACCTACAGAATGGGAAAAATATTTGCAAACTATGTATCTCATAAGGAGTTAATATTAAAAATATATAACACAGCTCAACAGCAAAACAAACAAAACCCCTGAATAACCCAATTAAAAAATAGGCAAAGAACGTGAGTAGACATTTCTCCAAAGATGACATATGAAAATCAAATAGGTCTGTGAAAAGTTTCTAAAAATCACTAGTCATTAGGGAAATGAAAATTAAAATGAGGTATCACCTCATGCTTGTCAGAATGGCCATCACTAAGGAGCACCTGAGTGACTCAGTTAGTTAAGCGGCTGCCTTTGGCTTCAGTCCTGATCCTAGGGTCCTGGGTTGGAGCCCCGCATCAGGCTCCTTGCTCAGCAGGGAGCCTGCCTCTCCCTTGGCCTGCCACTCCCTGTGCTTGTGCTTGTTCTCTACAACTCTCTTGTGTCAAATAAATAAAATAAAATAAAATAAAATAAAATAAAATAAAAAGAATGGCCTTTACCAAAATGACAAGAGATAAAAATGTTGGCCCAAATGTGGAGAAAAGGTAACTGTTGTGCACTATTTGTGGAATTGTAAATTGGTGCAGCCACTATGGAAAACAGTATTGAGGATCCTCAGAGAATTAAAAATAAAACTATATGATCCAGAAGTTCCGCTTCTGAGAATATATCCAAAGGAAATGAAACACTAACACAATAAGATATTAGCACCCCCCATATTCATAGAAGTATCATTTACAATATCCAAGACGTGAAAACCACCTAAGTGTCCATCAATGGATGAATGGATAAGTAATTCGTGATATATATCATGAATTATTTATTTATATATATTTATGTGTGTGTGTGTGTGTGTGTGTGTAACATAAAAAATTAAGAAATCCTACCATTTGCAGCAATACGTGTGGACCTTAAAGACATTATGCTAACTGAAATAACTCCGATAGAAAAAGACAAATACTATATGATGTTACTTATATGTGGGATCTAAAATGAACAAACAACAAAGCAAAACAAAACAAAAAACCCATTTAAAAAAGATCAGACTTTTGGTTACCAGAGGCAGGGGAAGGGGAAATTGGAGGAAGGTGGTCAACAAGTATAAACTTATAAGGTAAATAAGCAGTAGGAATGCAATGTACAGCATGATGACAATACCAGCACTGCAGCAGGATATACAGGAAAAGTTGCTAAGAGAATAAATCCTAAGAGTTGTCCTCAGAAGGAGAATTTGTTTTTCCTTTTTTCTTCTCTTTTCTTTTTAATGTATCTATATAAGAAGATGGATGCTATTTGAACCTATTGTGGTAATCATTTCACAATAAATATGAGTCAAACCATCATGCCACACACCTTAAATTCATATAGTGATGTATGTTAATTTCTCAAAACTGGAAAACAAAATAATGTAAAGTTCTAGAGCACAAACAGTACTACCTTGTCTGAAATGGGAGTATTTGGGGAAGACAAAATGCCATAACAGTTACACTAAAACATGGGTTCCTGAGGGCAAAGGTTTTGTTTCATTTTATTCACTGCTATAGCTCAAGAGCCTAGAGTGACATAGCAGTCACTCAAAACATGTGTTGAATACACTAATGAGTAAATCAATAAGTATATCCTCAAAATACTGACCCATACTTACTATGCAGAAGTCTTTATAGAACATATGATAATACCCTCAGCATAAAATGTAACTATACCTATTGTGTTGTTATATAAACTCAACAACTATTGATTCAAATACTTCAACATCCATACATCACTCTACCTATGAAAGCAATTAACTCCGTTGCCTTGGGCTGACCTAGCAGAATACCATAACCTGAGTGGTTTATAAGCAACAAAAATTTATTTCCAACAGTTTTAGAAGATAGAAAATCAAGATCAAGGTTCTCACAGATTCAGTGCCTGGTAAAGTCTCACTTACTAGTTCATAGGTGGCTACGTTTTTCTGTGACTTCAAGTGATGGAAGGGGTCAAGGGAGTTCTCTGGGGTCTCTTTCAAAGGGCACTAATCTCATTTATGAGGTCTCTGCCCTCATGAGCTAATCACCATCCAAATGCCCCACTCCCTAATATCATCACATTGGGGATTAGGTTTCAACATATGAATTCTGGAGGAATCCATACTTAGTAATCAAGAAAATAATCAGGGGAGCCTAGCTGGCTCAGTCAATACAACATGCACCCTCTCGACTCAGGGTTCGATGTCTGAGCCCTATGTTGTGTGTAGAGATTACTTGAATATAAAACCTTAAAACTAAAAAAAATAAATCATTAATGTTGCTTTATCTAGTACTAGAATGGGGTGATTATCTTGAGGATTTGAGAATTAAATTCTACATCCCTATAAGTCACATGTCAACTATCAGTTATGGCCAAGATATTTATCTTTCCAAGTAGCTAGTATTAGAAAAATCCATGAGTACTATGATTTTATTAAAATAAATTTTTTTCACTTTTGGAACATTAGAATGAAACATTTTGTGTGCATTACTGTATCAGGTAAATTTGTGTGTGTGTATTGTTGTTGGTTTTTTTTTTATTTTTTAAGCTTTTTTTAAATATTTTATTTATTTATTTAACTGAGAGAAAGGGAGAGAGAGCACAAGCAGGGGAGAGGCAGAGGAAGAGGGAGAAGCAAGCTCCCACAAAGTAGGAGAAGCCCGATACGGGACTTGAAAGACCTGAGCTGATGGCAGTGGCCTAACCAACTGAGCTACCCAGGCATCTCTAGTTTTTGTTTGAGAGAGAGAGAGTATGCAAGTCAAAGTGTGGGGCATAAGGAATGGGAAAGAGAGACTCTTTTTTTTTTTTTTTAAAGATTTTATTTATTTATTTATTTATTTAACAGACGGAGATCACAAGTAGGCAGAGAGGCAGGCAGAGAGAGAGAGGAGGAAGCAGGCCTCCCGCTGAGCAGAGAGCCCGATGTGGGGGGCTCGATCCCAGGATCCTGGGATCATGACCTGAGCCGAAGGCAGAGGCTTTAACCCACTGAGCCACCCAGGTGCCCCATGGAATGAGAAAGAGAGACTCTTAAGCAGGTTCCATGGCTTGATCTCACAACCCTAAGATCATGACTTGGCTGAAATCAATAGTTCAATACTTAACTGACTGAGCCACACAAGCACATTTGAATTTGTGGGTTTTAATGTTGTTAGTTATTTATTAAAAATAAATTATAGATACATCAATTTTAAACTACAAATACAGCATATACTATCTGTTAAACAAAGGAAGATTATTCATGAAAATACAAAATTTAACGACAAGTGACAGAATTTCACAAAGATTTCCGTCTTTAGTCACCTATGACTTGAATTTGATCTATGTGCTCATTCTGTGGGAACAGAGAGCAGTATTAGCTAACAAACGGACAGTCCAAATATTGAGGACATCAACAAAATGGGGGCATCCTCAAATTTTAAGTACGGAAATGATCTTCATGAGAAGGAACAGATTTCTTTCAATTTCTATGTACTTATTGTATGGTTTAGTACTATTTTTATTTTTAAAAAATTAAAGATTTATTTTATGAGGCACCTGGGTGACTCAGTGAGTTAAGAATCTGTCTTCAACTCAGGTCATGATCCTGGAGTCCAAGGATCGAGCCCCACATTGGGTTCCCTGCTCAGCAGGGAGTCTGCTTCTCCCTCTGCCCCTTATCCCACTCTCATACTCTCTCACTCTCTCGTAAATAAATAAACAAATAAATAAAATCTTTAAAAAAAAAAAGATTTATTTTATTTATTTTATAGAGGGTGGAGGACCAGAGGGAGAAGGAGACAAAGAGGCACAAGCAAACTCCATGCTGAGCATGGAGCCCAACATGGGGCTCAATTTCAGGACCTTGAGATCAGACTTGAGCCAAAACCTAGAGTCTGATGCTCCACCAACTGCACCACCCAAGTGCCCCAGTATTATTTTTATTTTTACTTACAAACCAAAGGGATGTTAAAAATCATCTTTAAGTTAGCTCACTTAAAGAACTTGCTCTGACCTTCTAGAGAGAAGTTGTAAAGATCAAACTGATGTTTAAGATGTTCAACCTCACACTGTCACTCTTCCTGATGCTTCCAAAGCCATGGCCAAAGACAGCTTCTCTGAACAATCAAGTATTATATTTGGGGGGCACAATGGTTAATTTTATGTGCCAACTTGACTGGACTATGAGGCACTGAGACATTTGGTCAAACATTATTCTAAGTGTCTATGAAGGTGCTTCTGGGTAAGAGTAACATTTGAATAAGTAGAGTGAGTAAAGCAGATTGCCATGCCTCTTTATTGTGGGTGGGCCCACTCCAATGCTTAGGCGCAGGTTGTATGAGGTACCATCATAGACTTCAGACCTAACAAGCCTGAACTTCATTTCTCCCTCTGCTGCCTAAAAATGGCTTAACCTTAACCAACTCACTTTATCTCTTTTGGCATTCATTTTCTTATTTATAGGTGGAGAAATAACATCTACTCTTCTGGAGTATAGTGAGGATTAAATGAAATCATACACAAAATTCCCACTGAGTATCATATATGAGCACATAAAACATGGTCCCAATTGTTGTTGTACAACTATATTTATAGAGCTCTTATGCATAAGTGACTGACACTGGCCTCTGGGGTTGAGCTTACAGGAGCTGTTTTGCTGGGTCTATAGTGTTTGCAGGGGGATTTGGAGACCAGTCTCTTCTTACCAGTCTCTACCAGTATGTAGCATTTCATTATGATTCTTTTTTTTTTTTTTTAAGATTTTATTTAGTTATTTGACAGAGAGAGATCACAAGTAGGCAGAGAGGCAGGCGGGCAGTGGGGGGGTGGGAGAAGCAGAGTCCCTCCTGAGCAGAGAGCCTGATGTGGGGCTCGATCCCAGGATCCTGAGATAGTGTCCTGAGCCAAAGGAAGAGGCTTAACCCACTGAGCCACCCAGGTGCCCATGATTCATTCTTTTAATTATTTATAGCAGTAGAATTCTTTTCAACCACCAGTCAGTCTTATATTTGAAATTCCAGCAGTGCTGAGTGTTATTTTTTTTTTTTTAAAGATTTTACTTATTTGACACAGAGAGATCACAAGTAGGCAGAGAGGCAGGCAGAGAGAGAGGGGGAAGAAGGCTCCCTGCTGAACAGAGAGCCCTGTGCAGGGCTTGATCCCAGGACCCTGGGATCATGACCTGAGCTGAAGGCAGAGGCTTTAACCCACTGAGCCACCCAGGCGCCCAGGTGAGTGTTATTTTTGTCCTAATTTTATAAAAGAATCTATAACTTTATAAAAGAAAATGACTTGTCTGTATCATAAAACCAGAAAATGGTAGAGCAAAGGTTAGAAACCAGGTCTTCTGATTCCAAGTCTTCCCATTACCCAGTCTTGTCAAAATATAAATATCACTTAAGAGAGATTACTTGAGCTATTTCCATAAAAAGCATATTCTATAAGTGTCATGAAGAATTATCCTCATCAGTTCACAGTTGCATCCCATGTATTGGACCATTATGTAACAATGACGCTAATGAGTATATGGTAATTTATAGGTATAAGTTAAATTTCACATACCTGAATTTAAGATTTTCCTATTGCTCAAATGAGTCAAATACACTTGAATTTCATTACTTTTATCCCAGTGATGTTCTAGTAAGCCACAGCTGTTTCCAACTCCCTGGCTTTATTTACTTATTGACAATCTGACAGACAGCAAGGTCCAAAAGCAAAAGGACACAAATCAAACCTTTTAGAGAAGGAAGAAATAAAGAATGACTAGGAGTGCAGTGACCTAGGTAGATGACTAACTGTAGACCAGAGAATCTATTTTGCATGACACAAGACCTCCAGGCTTTTATTGAATAATTTTAAAGTTCTGCTAAATTTCTGGCATTTCTTTCAAATGTAGCATCTTTTAAATTGTTCTACCCTTCAAAAATCAATAGAAGGAAGAATTGTATTCTCTTCTATCATAAATATATTTTTTTCTATGTGATTGGAACAAAGCCTTGAAATAACCAAATATAGGGAGCATGCTTTGACAGCTTTTCCAATGGTGACTGCTGCAATCAAGCAAAGCCATAAACTCTCTAGCTCAGGGCAAATAAACTATTTCTCACTATGCCCTCTGCTGGAAAAGTCCTTGCCTGATCTTTTCAGAACTGAAAAATCAATCTCTGCTTTGCTTATGATTTCAAAATCTTTTAAGGGTCATTTCTGGCCCAATTTATTCTTCAGTGTCCATAGCTAAGAAGTAATGGAGGAAATCAAAAGCATCACAAAGATCATTCCTTTGTCAATTTAGCAAATACATATTGAATATCTACTATGTATCAAGCATATATTAGGTGCTGACTACTATGTTAAACTAAAAGAAAAGGGACCTCCCAAAACGTCTAGTCTGTATGTGAACTATCATTTAAAGAATTCAGTTGCTCTGCAAGAAGTCTAATTATTTAAAAAAAAAATCAGAAATTTAAAAGATAATAAAGTATATTTTCCAGTTTTTAAAGTACTTTTAATTCAGGAAAAAGGAAAGACAAAAAAGAAAAAAAAAGTCAAGCAGAGAGAGTCAATTATCATATGGTTTCACTTGTTTGTGGAGCATAAGGAATAACATGGAGGACACTTAGAGATGGAGAGGAGAGGAGAAGGCAGTTGGGGGAAACCGGAGGGGGAGACTGTGGGCTCTGAGAAACGAACTGAGGATTTTGGAGGGGGTTGTGGGGGGTGAGGTGAGCCTGGTGGTGGATGTTATGGAGGGCACATATCACATGGAGCACTGGGTGTGGTGCATAAACAATGAATTTTGGAACACTAAAAACATTAAGTTAATTTTTTTAAAAAAGCACATAAAATCCGATATTTAAACCCTCAAAACTCTAAAAGATAAATGAGCAAAGGACATAAACAGATAATTCATAAAAGAGGAAATAAATCTGGATCACAAAACATGGAAAAGATTGCACCTTCCTAGTATTGCAATAAATACAAGATAAACACTTTATTTTTTTATTTTTTTGGAAAAATTTTTTAAAGATTTTTTATTTATTTGACAGACAGAAGTCACAAACAGGCAGAAGGGCGGGCAGAGAGAGAGGAGGAAGCAGGTTCCCTGCTAAGCAGAGAGCCTGATGCGAAGGCTCAATCCCAGGACTCTGGGATCATGACCTGAGCCAAAGGCAGAGGATTTAACACACTGAGCAACCGAGGTGCCCCCAAGATAAACACTTAAAAAGAAAAGAAAAGAGAAAATAGTGATATTAGAAAAGGAGACAAATACTATTCATATCATAGACTTGCTGCCCTGAGCTCTCCCTATTTAAAGAAGCACAAATGTTCCATGAACTTGATATACCAAGCAAATTGGTTATCTGGCATCAAGAGGCCAGGTAAATTACTTTTTACCTAGAGATTCTAGTCTCATAGGAATAATCACAGGTGCTAATAGAGATTAGTAACCAATAGAATCCATGAAACCCGTTCTCTGACTGAGGTAGGGAAAGGACAGCAGGGTCGGCGATAAGAAGGTAGAGGGTTCATAAGATCACAAGAAGTTCAAGTTTTGGCCATGTTCTCTGCAGCACCAAAGTAATATATAAATAGACTCAGTGTTTTCACGTGTTTTCCCTGCTCTTTGAGCTTCCTCTGAGAACACTGAGTTGAATCTAAGAACTCTGAATCCTAGAAGACAACTTGAAAAATTATATTTAACCTTAGACTCTATAGTCATAGGGGGATTTTTACTTGATGGAGAGTTTGCTCCGTGTGTTCTGACTCTTTAGGATTTGAAGAGACAAGAAAGTGGAAGTGATTTCAGAATGGGTTCAGAGTCTATTGCTCTGCAGAGGTATATGCTCCCAACTGTTAAAAGGCTTCTCATTCACTGAACAAATATTTATTGAGTAGCTACTCTGTGTCAGGCCCTGGTGAACAAGACAGGCACAGTCCTGGACTTCAAAAGGTCACATCATGCCAAATTGCCATTGACAGATTAAGAAAACAAAAGGTCATAAGGACAGAATGATTACAGATACCTGCTAACCCCTTTTGCCCACACATATAAACATCACATCATCAGCTGACAGGGTCTGTTTGTGACAAGAATAATTTTCAGAATATCAACCGTCTTGGCAGTCTGCTTCTGCTTACAGCTTTAGCTGGTAGTAAGTATTCAGTAAGCATCCAAGTTCGGATTTTTTTTTGGTCTGGCTAGCAAGGCTTTAATCACTCAGTGTGTATTTATTGATCATCTACACCTGTGCAGAGCACAATACTGGGTTATTGGAATATAGTCATTCATCTCATGGAAACCAGGGCCAGAAAGTGAAAATTTCTTTCAAATATATCAACTAAAAAGAATTATCTGTCAAAATGCCCTAACAGTCCTAGAAGTTTGGTCTTTTAACATGTATTTCAGATGTCTCTTTCTCTTTTACTAATTCATTCTTCATAGTGTTTATAATGGCTTTCCCTGGCTTCCTAGTCTCCAACAGACCCAGGTTCAGACCAGCCCCTTCCTTACTTTACAGATCTAAATTCTGGATTTTGAGCTTTCTTGCTTTCTTCTACTCCCTCAGTTCCATTGATGCAATCCCTCCCACCAGTTCACAGGCTCTGAAACAGAGAAAAAGCATGTTACCATCTTCTGGGGAAAGTAAGATAAAATGCCCCTTATATGATTCTAATATGTTCATGTGCCCTGCAAATTACAACACTGGGCCCTTTCTAATCTATTCTGTAGTGAATTATTTTCTTAAAGTTCTCTTCATGAATGTCTAACCTTGGGGTTGGGATAGAAAATATGATGTAGGTTTCTTACAGTAAGAGAATCTCACCTACAGATGTAATTTCTCCCTTTGGAAAAGACAGAAGCCAAATCTAGTGTTCAGAGGGCATTTAAAAAAAAATAAAATTCAGGCTTTTACTGGTAATTATGTCTCAGACAGAATAATGTTCTGATTCAGTAAACTTGTTTTCATAGCTGTTTGCTTCAGCCTAATTGTCAGAATATCGAAATACTTCCAAACAGTTAGTAAATAGCACTGTCCCAAGCTCTCTCAGTGCTGTGCCACTGTTCTGGCTTGTGTTCTGAGATGACTTTTTCCCATTCTCCTAAAGACCCAGCAAATATAATTTCACACTTAGCACAACAATGGGATTTCTCTCACTCTATGGTTGGCTTCAGTTCTTACTGGTCTGTGCTCAAAAATTATCCATGTTTATTTGTTTCAAATGTTCAGTCTGTTTATCTTGAGTAAGAAAAAGTCATCAAAATCCCTCGCTTAGGTTCTTAGGTAAGAATAAACTAATGAAAGCTACTCCCCTAGACCCTCCCCCCACACACACACACACCAATTCACTTCTGGGCTTTTGGTACAAGGGCTTTTGAAGGAAAGGACTAGAAAAAAACAAACAAAAAATCACTTTGCATTAGATGCCAAAGATGGCATCTATTTGCCAAAGATGAAAGAATGTTACACATTTTCAGAGTTTTGGGAGATTTACCAGGTCTACAGCAGTTGGCCTTAAAATCCATCCTTTCAGGCTGATGTTATCAACATAACCTAAGTCTTCAAATGTCATCATGGGGTGAAAGATAGGGACCTACACACAGCATGTACATGGTCCAGGAATATCCATTACCATGACCTCTTCCATAAGCAAGATTCACCTATAAGAGTTTTCTATTCTGGGACCAAAGTGAAGAGCCAACAGAATCCAGAATCTAGAAATGGATAGGGAATTGAAATCAAAGCACAGTTCAGCAATTAGTGTCATGTCAAATTTTTTTCCCTTCTTCTGACAGGCCAATAAGTGGGCTTTTATTTTCTTTCTTAGGTTCACTGGTTCAAAATCACTTAATTCAGATGAACCCTAAAAATTGGTTCAAACCCACAGACAAATACACACACATAGTCACACACACAGAAAAAAAGGGGATGTAATGGACTTGACCTTCAGAAAAGAAAATCATTCTGTCACTTATCTTTTCATAACATTGACTTGGGAGGCAGTGTCTTTCCTCTGAGGTTGTGAGGTTCCAGGGAATAAACAAACTAATCTAATCCATGTTAGCATTGCAATGTCCACAGAGACAACAAGTTTGTACTTGAATCAATTTATTTAGTATTATTTAGTAAACACCCACTAAGTACCCAGCATTATGCTTAACAAAAGTGAAACCAAATGAATATTAAATACAAACCCAGCCCAGTGGGGCATTATAAAGTAACACTGTATTGTTGCAACAGAATTTTTATTGCTTAAAGTATCTTGCATATTGAAGGAGCCATTTGAATGCATAGAAAGAAAGCTCTACGTGGACTGGGAAGTTGGGAGAAGTGGAGCAGATGGGTGAGTAATTTTATTTATAGTCATTTCTTGGTAGTAAGGGTAGTTATTTTCTATATAGTTGTTGTAAATACTGAGTTAGTGAATATTGAATCATTGCTCCTACAGGAAAAATAGGGACAGGTTCCTGTGAACTTCTGGTCACAACATTTTCACCAACCCATCAATATATGACCTGTTTTGTGTGTGCTTTTATTTAAATAAAAGATATGTATAATTCATTATCTTTGAACTCATGGAGCACAGTACTAAAACTCATGCCTGAGGGAAGATTATAGACACAAGTTTTCTCTATAAGGAATATCATTGCCTTCTTGTGTTTAGGAACATCAGTCAGCATTTTAGCTCTATGTTTGGGGGCTGTTTTGAACAGAAATAAAAAATCAACAAAAGCACACAGATACAAAAAACATGACACTAAATAGACTATGAAAAGGGCACTTGTTTTCAGCATTAGAGCTGAAACAAGAGGCAGAGCATTTCCATTCAACCTCAGCTCTGAACATGTGCACTGAGTGACTGAAATATTTTACAGCTCTGTGCATGTGCATGAAGGGTTATATAAGCACAGTGAGTGTTGATTTGGGGATTATAAAGAAATTTTAGCAAGTAGACAAATTTGAAAATATGGAACCTATTAAAAATGAAGATTTATTGTATTTGTAAGCAAAAGCAGATAGTCTTCATTAACAATAATCTGGGAGAGAGAGAAAGGAGCACAGTAATTTTGGCAATTTGCAAAAAGGTGGATTGTGTTCCTATAATCAATATTTTTTTAAAGATTTTATTTATTTATTTGACAGACAGAGATCACAAGTAGGCAGAGAGGCAGACAGAGAGGGGAAAGCAGGCTTCCTGCTGAGCAGAGAGCCCGGTGTGGGGCACTATCCCAGGACCCTAAGATCATGACCTGAGCCGAAGGCAGAGGCTTTAATCCACTGAGCCACCCAGGCATCCCTATAGATCAATATTTTTTAAAGCATGGTACCTACACCAGCAGCATCAGCACAACCAAGAGACTTGTTAGAAGTACAATCTTAGGTCCCACCACAGACTGGGGGAGGGACTAAAACAAATCTGTGTTTTAACAAGCCCTCCAAGGGTGTTTGGTTGGCTCAGGCAGTTAAGCATCTGACTTTGCTCATATCATAATCCCAGGGTTCTGGGATCCAGCCCCAAATCAGGTTCCCTGCTCAGTGGGGAGTCTGCTTCACCCTCCTCCTCTGCCCTTCTCCCAGCTCATGTTCTGTCTCTCTCTCTCTCTCTCTCAAATAAATAAAGTAAAATAGAAACAAATCAGTTTTTTTAAAAAGTCCCTCAAGTGAGTATACGACAGAGTATCACTCCACTATAAATGGTTCTAGCTGAAGAGTAATAATAGGAAGTAAAGAGAGGTTGGTAGGGTATAAATGGTTGCTGTCCTAATGGCCAAATCAATTAAATTGATCTTTATCCCATACTAATAATAAAGTAAACAATTTTTTTTTTGCATCAGTAAAATAAAACTGATCAATTTAAAACTTGGAAGAAATCTAGGTCTAGAGTACTGACCTAGAATGGTATCTCTCAACCTCGGCACTACTGACATCTTGGGCTGGAAACTGTTGTGCGGCATGGACTGTTCTGTGCCTTGTGGGATATTTAACAGCGTCCCAGAACTCTACTCACCAGAGGGTAGTCACACCTCCCCCTGACTGTGACAGCCAGAAATGCTCCAGATATTACCAATGTTCCCTGGGAGGCAAAATTGCTTCTGACTGAGAATTATTGACCCAGTATAGTACTATTTTTATTTGTTTATTAATTTATTCAATTTAACTCATCTAAGTATATACTAACCACCAGTTAGGTCTCAGACTGGACTTGGGGTAGAGGTGCAGAGGTAAACAAAGCACAGTGTATGATGACTTTTTTCTGAGGTCTTAAATTTTCTAAAACAATTAACCTATCTTTAAAGAGGAAAATAATTATTATTCTGATTTATAATAGATTAAGTCATCAGCCTATATAGATTTAGTTGTTGGAGGTCTGTATGTCTGAAGAATCCCATTTTGAAACCATAGAGCTATCTACCAATGTTAGACAAGGACTTTTTTACTGAAACACTTTGGTTTTTACATGGTTCATTTTGTCATTTCAAGCTTCATCTAATGTTTGTCATCACTGAACACAGAGCAATGGGTAAACAGGCTGAGAGGTAATCATCCAGACACTGATATACTATTCCCTTGCCTTTGGGTCTGATGCTTTGTTTAAATGATGAGGAGAAAGTGCTGAACAATCTGAAGCAGATCAGTTCATACATTCAATTTCATGCAAAGGGCAAGGGAGTCTTATCCTACACTCTGCAAGAAACACAGTGATTGAAGAAAACTTTAATTAGGCCAAAATCTCATTTTTTAGAAGATTGAGGAACCAAGACATCAATCCTTGCTTAACATTGCTCTACTGTGAAATATAAGTCTAAAAAATATATGTGTGTATATACACATGTATGTATACACACATATACCCATGTGTGTGTGTGTGTGTGTGTGGTGTGTGTGTGTGTGTTGTGTGTGTATGTGTGTGTGCAAGTTTTTAGCAAGAGTTCTGTAAATATAGAGCATAAATATGAGAAAAGGCAATTGAGAGGAAGCCCTGACCTTGGCTTTTCAATAAAACTACCTATAGATGGGATGAACATATAATTTATCCCAACAGTGACATTTTTAGAGTGAAATACAGTAGAATAACAAGTTAAGTTCAATACTGACCTAGGAAAACAAGGATTGATTATTACTTTAGCTCTAGAGAGTTAACACTTCAAATTCACAGTTTTAGGAAATACTGATTCAGCAAGTCTGCCCAGGATCCTGAGAATCTTTATGTTTGAAAAGATCTAAGAGTGGTTGCAATCATACATGTTTGAGACAGAGACTGGCTGCCTCTGGCTGTTGGTGTGGAGCCATAGCAGAGGGAAGAAGCCTCTCAACAGTCAATATATAGCCTCAAGGAATTGTGAGAGGTTCTCAGTGGTGAAGGGACTTTCTTCTAAGGGTTTTCAAAGAACTTTGTCCATCTCCTTGACATGCCCAGTCCTGCTGACGGCTTTGTCCCATAACCACCCTTCAAAGTGTCTAGTAGGACCTCTTCTACCTTCTAGATGGCTATAGAAAAGCACATTCAGATGCCCAGCCTTTTCCATCTGTGACAAAAGTCTCACTTGACCAGGTATTTGGCATTATGATTTTACTTTCTACAGTAATTATCTCCTTTGGGCTCTATTCTTGCAATTTCAGGTGAATTATTTTTAAATAGTCAGGAAAAGTGAAATTAATGAGTCTTGGCCATTCCGTTAACATCAACAGCTAATAGTTAGAAATCAAGTTAAAGGGAATTTTAAAAGTGAGTAAAAGTGTCAAACCATTGTGAGCAACTGTGTATCACAAGCAGATACTATCCTCACACATTAGCCCCTGTTCATCTCAATAATTTTTGGGATTAATACTGACTATTGATTATACTTTGGTAAAAGAGGTATACAATTTGATTACTAAGTGGCATCTCATTATCAGTATAATTTTATTTAGTCTTATATAGAACCATTTGTTGGCTAAGATGACCCAGAGAAAGTACAGTACTTGAATGTGCCTTTCATCCTCCTTGGATACTTCTCAGTTTCCTGGTCATGTCAGCTTTTTTAGTTGGCTACTACGTTTAAAAAATAATTATAGTTTATTCAAATAACATATATTGGTTGCCCAGGACATGCTAGATGACAAGATTACAACAGTCAATAAGTTCACCAAATTTACTGATCTCATGAACTCTAGTTTCAGTGTCTGGGAGACAGATATGTAATACATATAAGCAAGTATGATGAAGACAACTCATTGTGATAAAAGTACTTCTGTTATATTCCCAGAAAGTAGCTAATACTGATAATTCATATATATATATATATATATATATATATATATATATTAAGATTTTATTTATTTTTTTGACAGAGAGATCACAAGTAGGCATAGAGGCAGGCAGAGAGAGAGAGAGAGAGAGAGGAGGAAGCAGACTCCCTGCTGAGCAGAGAGCCCAATGTGGGACTCGATCCCAGGACCCTGAGATCATGACCTGAGCTGAAGGCAGAGGCTTAACCCACTGAGCCACCCAGGTGCCCTGTGATAATTCATTTTATGAATACTTTCACTTATATGAGCCCCAAACTAAGAATGTTACTCCTATGAAATCATTTCATATTTATATTAACTTTATAAAGTTAATATGATTAATATTCTTCTCTTACTAATGTGGAGACGAAGCGAGAGAAAGAGAGTAACAAGAATGATGAAAACCAAAGTAACTGAGAGGGAAGTATATTATTGTAAGCAGTATAGAGGTGGAGAGGGGTGGAAACGAGGCACAGGATCAGAAACACTCTCCTGAACACTGGCATTGGAGACAAGTGTGTGGTTAAATAGAGTTTTGCCAAGAAAATTAGGGATTGAAGGGTCCTGCAAGCAGAGGGAATGCCATGTGTGTGGAGGCAAGAGCATGCCCATCAGACCCTGCATGAGACGAAGAGAAGGATGAGGGGCTACAGGAAGTGGGGGAGGATGGGAGGGATAGAAGTAGAGCTAGGCAGAGGTCAAGTTGTGGAGAGCCTTGTATACTAGGCTGGGGAGTTTGATTTTTTTTTTCTGTAGCTAACAGGGAGCCACTGAAGTGTTTCAAGCAGGTAAATGACCTTATACAATTTGCCCTTTCAGAAAGATCATTCTGTTGCCAGTGGTTGAAAATGGATTGAAGAGTCAGACAGGCAGCAAAGAAAATGGTTTGAGAAAGGTTATCTGTGGGTCAGTCAGAGGTCATGATTCACGTCCACCAGTCACGGTGGGGATGGATACTATTTCTAGTAATGATAGTGGGGGGGGGGCATAATTTATATCACTTAAGGCCAGGAAGGGAAAGGGAGTTTGGGGAGAAGTCCTAATGGAGTCCTCAGTTTCTGGCTTGAGGGACTGGCTGAATGATGATACTATCAGAGGAACAGCAGAATCACGTGAAGGAGATCAGGCCCATTGCTAACTGACAGACTTCTTTCCTCATCTCAAAATGAGGAGAAAAACCGTATTTACCTCATTCACTGTTGTGAGAACAAATGAACTATAAATTGTCTAAGCCATTTAGAATAATTCTAGCAAATGACAGAAAACCATTTACTATTTTAACGTCACGGGCAAAAGATTCTACATCATTTTGTTGCCCACTCTCTTTCATCATAGTTTGGGATAACAAAGTCATCACTCCGAATAAACTGAAGTTGGCAATATGAATTTATACAAAGAAGTCTGAAATTTGTAATAGGAACTAAATGTTGCTTTCCTCGGGACATTGCATTAAATAGCATGTTTTAGGCCCTTTGATAGACATTAGGGCATTGTTTTCTTCTGCTTATTCTATACGTGGCATATAGGTGAGGAGGGGACAACCCCATAGCACCCCCAAAGTGCCCTGCTTTCCATTCTCTGCCATTAGCCAGGAGCTTCTGACAGAGAATCACATTAACTACCTCAATACTGCAGAGCTTGAGCAGACCCGAGAGGACCTATCAGAGACTATCCTCAAGATAAATCTTCCAGGCCATGTGCACATCATACAAAACTATACCAGCATGGGGCTGGCCCATCAACCACAGCAGGGTTTCAGCCCATTTTCGTATTAATTGGGCTAGGTGGCTGTCTGCTGATTTCAGTTACAACTGGCAGAAATAAGTCAGAAAATAAATAAAATACAAATTGTCCATAAATTAATTTTTCCTTTTTCCACTTGGAGAGGAAGCATGCATCAAACATAGAAACAATATCAGCTGTACTTCCTCCTCCCCAGACTCAATAGTTCTTAAAAATATATATTGGTTGGATATAGAAGCACAGTAGAGCATTTGTCTTGCACTTTTATATGAATGCAAAAAGAATTAGGTAACTCTATTACCTCAATCATAAGTCTGACAAAGAGAAAAAAAATAAGAGTCTTTTCCTAAAAACTATCTACAATCTAAGATGCCTCTAAATTCAAATACATTCTTTTGGTTGCACTGTTTACTACTATAAATAAAGTGATCAATTCATTTAATGTGACTGAGAACAGAGAGGACATACCTTCCTTGCCTTACAGGTAGGTGATAAGCACAAAATGTGTGTGTTCATTCTAAAGCACTGAGAAGCTTAGAATCAAATAATGCAAATGTTAATGTATGCAAATACTTAAGCCTGGCTTAAAAGTAATATTTACAGATGAAGATTCCTGACCAGTGTTAAGTAGAAATTAAATTATTTTTTGTCCCTGCAGAATACAAGCAACTAACACTTTTAAAGTTTTTAAAACATTTTCTATTTCATTTTTCTTTATTATTTACTTTTTCTTTATTATTCGGCACCCACCAAACTACTCTCCTTAATGGTAGAGTTGAAGATATTCAAATCTGTGTCAAGTAGGTGTTATAGAAAAAATGACCTAAAGGTATGATATCTCACTCTTGGGCTTGGGGTACAGATCCCAGGAGTTTACATTAGTCCGAATACAGTTTAGTGATCTAACTTGTAGACAAAAAAAATACACAATGTCTCAAACTCAAAAGTTTATTCCTTGTATCATAACAGTTCTTAATAAACAGGTAGATTTCTTCCATAACAGTGGTTCTTAAAATGTTTTATCTCAAGACCCGTTTACACTCTTAAATATTATTGAAGATTCTAAGGAGCTTTTGTTTACACATATTATATCTATCAATATTGATAGATTTAAAAATTAAAACTGAGCAATTAAGAAAAATGTATCAATTCAGTTAAAATAATAATAAAATAACTATATGTTAATATCAATAATATATTTTTATGGAAAATGATTATATTTTCCCAAACAAAAATTTGATGAGAAGTGTGACATTGTTTTGTGAATCTCTTTAATATTTGGGGTAATAGAATACAAATAGTCTTCATGTCTGTTTCTCCATTTAATCTTTTGTGACACTGTTTTAGTTGTAATGCATTCTTAAAAATATAGTCTCACAATGTACTACACAAAGGGAAAAGGAGTCTCAGAGCCTTTTCAGATATTTTTAAATATTTCAAACCATAGTGAATATTCTTCTTTGATACTATACCCAGACTTGACAAGTGGTAGTTTTTTAAAGGTTAGTTGTGATGTGGAATCTGGACCATATCAATGAAGTTTCATACTCTTTTATATTAAAATCCAATTGTGTGCCTTGTACTTTGAATAGCTCTTTTATCCTTGGATGATTTGTTACATCATGTGTGGAATTATTTGGAAATTTTTGATTTGCTGAGTGACGTACTTGTCCCGAATGTTAACTTCCTTTCTTACATAACATCAAAAAGCCACATTTACTAATATCACTGATTTTTTCCAGTGTTATTATGAAAGTTTTTTCAGTTTTGAGCTACAAGCCTCCTGAAGGGACCTCTGAAATCCTGAAAAAAAAATTTTTTTTTTTTTAAAGATTTTATTTATTTGTTAGAGAGGGAGAGAGAGAGCACGAGCACAGGCAGACAGAATGGCAGGCAGAGGCAGAGGGAGAAGCAGGCGCCCCGCCGAGCACGGAGCCCGATGTGGGACTCGATCCCAGGATACTGGGATCATGACCTGAGCCGAAGGCAGCTGCTTAACCGACTGAGCCACCCAGGCGCCCCTCCTGAAAAATTCTTAAGTGATATTTAATGCACCACTGCTCCATACGAATAACTCAGAGACCCTGGCTCCTCGTTTGCAGTTTTCCTATCTTCCTCAAATCTTATTTTGTCTACATCCAGCCAAAAGGAGAAAGAAGCTAGACACACTCCTGATTCTCAAAAATTCATTTCTCTGACATGACACACATTCTTTCTCCATGTAGTCCGTGAATGTTAACTATTCATATATTTACGTTTAGGTGTGAGGGAGGGAGGCAGGGAATGTAGTAGCCCTTGGAAAATATCTTATCATCCTGTTGTTACAATGCTCTCAGACCATAATAATTGTATGTGTTGGGTTGCAGGAGGAATTCTTTCCACCGCAGCTGCTTGACCCTCCCAATAGTTCCTTCTGAAGGAATTCTAAACATGGATGAACAAAGAGAAGGTACGTTTTCACAAATGAGACACAGCCATAGTTCTGATGCATCGCTGAATCACCAGGACACAAGCAATCAAAATAGCTGTATCTTGTTTCTGTTTATATTTGCATTAATTAACTAATTAATTAATTAAGATTTCTTTCTCGCAACTTTATTAGAAAATTAACAAGAGCAGGGGCACCTGGGTGGCTCTTGCCACCCAGGCTTTGGGCTTGATCCCTAGCCCCGCTGTGTCGGGCACGGGCTGACTCAGCTCCTCCTTAAGCAGCTGCTGCAAGGGGCTGCTGTGGAGGCAGGCGCCCTGGGAGCAGGGTTAAGCCCTAGATGGGCTCCTGGGGGAGGAAGCTGGAAGGAAGATGAGGCCTAAGGCCACCTGCAGCCCTCTGGCAGCAGCCCCTTCTGCTGTCTTCTGCTCAGGTCATGATATCAGGGTCCGTGGATCTAGCATCTGCCTTCTGCTCAGGTCATGATCTCAGGGTCCTTGGATCTAGCATCTGCCTTCTGCTCAGGTCATGATCTCAGGGTCCTTGGATTTGGCCCAGGGTAGGGCTCCCTGCTGGGCAGGTAGTCTGCTTCTCCCTCTTTCTCTGCCCCTCCCCCTCGCTCATGTTTTCTCTTTCAAGTAAAACCTTAAAAAGAAATTAACAAGTGCCTATAGTAGAAATGTGTAAAATAGTTTCAAAGGATATATAAATTGAGAAGTAAAATTCTCCCTCCATTCTAATATTTGATCCCTTACTCTCCTTTTTGGTAAACTCAGTGAAAATTCTGGCATTTCTTCCAGAATTTTTATTTATTGGAAAATTTTTTTAAAAAGGTCAGACTAATAGAAAAATGACTCTGGTAAGGAACAGTGGGATTTTACAAGACAAAGGGGCTGCAGTAATCTCTCACAAAGATAAGCCAAGTGTCATTCATAATGTATTTCCTGGTGTGCAAATGACATTGTAGTTCTAACAACAGATTTCTTGATGGGTTTTTCAAAAAAGACACTTGACACACTTTCTTCTGTTAGAGGTATTATTCTCGTTATAGAAATAACAATCAAGTATAGTACTGATTTGACAATCAAAGAAAGAAATTTCTATACTCCTAGAATTTCTTCCAAGCCTACAAATAAAGTTCACCTTTTGCATATACAGAACTACCATAATCATTATCTTTACTGTATGTAAAACCTGTGTCAGTTAAGGTCCAATAAGAAACACAGAAAACACTTTAGGGATTGGAAACTGAACTGATGCAGCAGGGAATTGAGTATATATATATACTAAATATATATATATATATATTTTTATAAATATATAAATAAAATAAAAATATAAATATATTTAATATAATTTTATATGTTATAAGTATATATAAAAATAAATATATATAAAAATATAAAAATATATTTATATATATATATAAAAAACAGACCTGAGAAGCTGAACTGAGAATACGGAAGAAAACCAAAGACTCAGCAGCAGAAAGATACCCCCAATCTTATGCTGAACACAGACATTAGAGATAGTGCTAATGGAAACCATGAACAGAGGCCACCATTAGAATCCAGAACCAGGTCCTGTATGACAAACGGGATGCAGAGAAGATGTGGTCATGGTTGGGATCACTGGCACATAGGGAGAGAAAAAGAAATATCTGGATTCTCATTTCTTTTTGCCAGTTTCCCACCGATCTTAAGAGTACCTGTCATTGGCTAAACTTTTAAAGAAGCCAGATGGCCCAGAGCCTGAATGGGTCAGCTCTCTTGAGGTTTAGAGTAGAGCACTGACATCCAAGGGCCCTATTCCTACTTTACAGAGATTTGATGACAGATTTGTCAGCATAGACCAGCATGAGTCCCATCAATGCTCATCATCAGCAAGGGATTGCTGCCAATTACATAAAGTTCTGTGAGGCTGGAAAGAGATGACACAAAGTGAAAAAAAAAAAAAGAAAAGAAAATGGGTGAAATGGATCCAAGTATCAAAAGCAATGGAATCTAGATATTTGGTAGATTCTGTATTGTTTGTCTCAGGGCCTACCAGAGCATTTCCACCAGGCATAGCTGAGGTATTGCTTTTCCTGTAGATTCAGTGCATCTACCCCAGCTTCCATGCTGGTGGCCAGACCAGAGGCCTCAGCCTTCCCCACTCCACTCCAGAACTGACATTGACAGGTATTCCCACTAGATGGGGTAACACATTCCTCCTGGTGAAATCAGAGTGACTCTGCTGCAGCAGGGTTCATGGGGGAGTTTCACACTTCCCAGGGAGGGATTCCCAAGCCCTCTCTTCTCTTAAGGAGGGCTGCAGGTCACACAGCATCCGCTCCTGGTTGGAGAGGCTCATCTCTGCCCCATCCTTCAGCTGAACAGAATTTTGAAGCCCCACTTGTCTGCAGCCCTACAATCCCAATTACAGCTGCCTTTCCATTCCTGCCATCCTTGAGGAGGAACATGCTGGTGCAAGAACCTGAATTACAAACTCAGAAAGTATCCTGAAGGGCCTGGCCAGCATCACTGTGTGCCCTTTCATGCTTACAACTGCTGTGAGAGTGAGAAGTCACACTGGCACCTATAGTGACCAAAAGGACTGGAAATTTCACTCAGCTTCTGGGGTTCAGATCATACCCGCCAGCATAGCTGACACATGTGGCACAGTTCTAATAAGCCCAATTCTCTGAGATTCTAGGAGGTGTTGGAGATCCCAAATATGTTTAAGAGAGAAGGTGGGACAGGCTCCCGCCTCTTAAGAACTCTTAAGAGTTCTTCTCTGAAATTTAGGGAGGTCCCAAAACTTTTTCCCTCTTGCACATGCTATGTTATCATACTCATCACACAACACTGCAATTCCATTTTAATTACCTATCTTCTCTGCTAGACCTGGAAAATAGGAGCAGAAGACCTGGGTCTGGCTTGCTCCCTGCTATGATCCTTAGGCTCAAGGCACATAACTGATCCTCAAAGATATTGGTTAGAAAAAAGAAAGGAAGGAAAAGGGAAGAAAAGGAAGGATTGTAATAACAGAATATTGGCAAATGACAAGATATGAAGATTTCTGGAATACTGTTTCAAAGTATCCACTGTCAGAGACTACACTGACATTGAATGACCCCTGATTTTAGTGATAGGACATTTCTTCCATCTAGAAAACACAATATCAAATTCCTTATGAGGGCAATATTTTGCTGGCTCCATAGATCAGGAAACTTTATTTGCAATCCAAAACTAATATTAAATGGATAATATAATATAATGTTTACCAAACATCCATCAACAGTGCTGACAATACCAAAGTTCCTTTACTGAGAACAATTTATTAATCAAGAAGTTAATTTGTAGGGAAGTCTGGTCAAATTTAACCAATAGATCCATCTTAAAGGCAATGTGTCTTCTTTTATAAATTAGGACACCTCTAGATAAAAATAAACATCATTAATAGAATAGATTTTATGTCATTTTCCCGTGAAAGAGTAAAAATCAAAGTAAGATGAATAATATTTACCAATATTAGAAAGAAATAATTTTTAAAAACCATGGTTCCAAGAAGCATCACATTATTCTATTTTGCATCATGTTAGGAAGATTGGGCTGGATGTGAGGAGGATATTTAAGTGTGTGGTTAGTTTAAACAAACACACTGATTGAGTTTATTCCTGTCATCATCTGTTCTCCGATTTAATAAAGAGAAAGAACTTTTTTTTCAAATAGTAGATGGCTACTTTAATATTCCCAGCCTCAGTTTCCTTAACATTACTTTTTTTTTTTTAATAAACATATAATGTATTTTTATCCCCAGGGGTACAGGTCTGTGAATTGCTAGGTTTACACACTTCACAGCACTCACCATAGCACATACTCTCCCTAATGTCCATAACCCCACCACCGTCTCCCGACCCCCATCCCCCCAGCAACCCTCAGTTTGTTTTGTGAGATTAAGAGTAACTTATGGTTTGTCTCCCTCCCAATCCC
This sequence comes from Mustela lutreola, assembly GCF_030435805.1. Lineage (NCBI taxonomy): Eukaryota > Metazoa > Chordata > Mammalia > Carnivora > Mustelidae > Mustela > Mustela lutreola. The sequence continues at coordinate 76,591,658 of NC_081295.1, forward strand.
ATCTTGTTTCATTGATTCTTCTCCTACCCCCCTAACCCCCCATGTTGCATCTCCACTTCCTCATATGAGGGAGATCATATGATAGTTGTAAGAGAAAGAACTTTTAAATTTGGAAATATGGGGGTGTCTGGGTGGCTCAGTCAGTTAAACATCTGCCTTTGGCTCATCTGCCTATGATCCTGGATCCCTGTCAGGCTCCCTGCTCAGCGGGAAGTGGGCTTCTCCCTCTCCCTCTGCCTCTTCCCTCTGGTTGTGCTCTCTTCCTCTCAAATAAATGAATAAATCTTTAAAGAAATAAATTTGAAAATAAGGATCAAGTTAAATTCGCTTTGGGGAACACAGTGCATATATTCAGGGCTAAATCTCTTTGCATGAGATATTTAATGCCATCTTCTACTGTACTAATGTATTTCACACCCTGAGTTCTGACCGGTTAGCATTTGCCTGTTTTTTTTAAATAAAAAACATTTTTGTATTATCCAAACTGAAAAATAAACAATGGATCAAAACAATCTTATGTTCTTTACCATAAAAATCATTGATTCAAATTCATTAAATAATCTCACTGAGAGACCATTTTCCAAATCTCATGTAATCACACTTGGATTAGAAATTAGAAAAGAAATTATTATATGTGTTTTCACATGTGTGCATGTGACTAGAAGGCAGTGATATAGTATGTGATTTAGCAAGGCCTAGCAGTTTTAGTCCCAAATTGTGAATTTGTGACTTTTTCCTACTAAGTAGCCTTCTATCTACAATTAGGGTGCTCTGAAATCTTAGTTTCTCTGTAGCATCCTGACTCACACAAACACTTCAAAGCTCTGTGGTCTGTTCTGCTACCTACAATCAGAATCTTCCCTTATATTGTACATTCATACTACAGTGTAAGCCATAACCAGACACCATCAGACTCTACCATCTCTCGGGGGTCTATATTTGAACCAAGAACAAAGGGTTAATCTAAAAGACTGAGCTTTAGATAAAATGTATAGCAGCACTTGGGTCTAGGATTTTTGAGTCATTAAGTTTTTGATGGAAGTCTGGAAGTCATAGTCTTTTGATAGAGGTGTTTATTCTGACTAGAAATTTCTCTGCTTCTTCATTTAGAAAGTGTCCTTCTCCCCTTTCTGAATTCTATATCATGCGCACTCCCTGGATAAAATGATAATACCAACCCTATCTTCTCACAAATGGATAGAAGCAAAAAGGAAATATAATTTCTCTGACTAAATGGGAAACAACTCTTCTGATTTTCATCTGCTCTAGCTTGATATTTTTTTTCTGGCTGGATACTTCATCTGCTGTGTAGAGTCTCTGCTGGTTCTTTTTGGGTAGTTATTAATACCTAAATGAAGCGAAATCTTTCTGGAGGAGCAAGAGCAGATATCCAAGCACAACTATATCTTTATAGAGTTTATTAAAATGTTATTACTTCATTAACTCATTGTAATGAAATAGTGATTTAATGAATTCATATAATTCATATATAATTCATATAATTAATCAACTTGTTAATTTGTTTATGTAACAAATACATAGTAAGCTCCTACTGGCTCCTACTGGCACTCCTACTGGCACTGCTCAGTGCTTAGAATATGCAGAAAAACTGGTTTCATAGGAGAGATGGACATTATACATGTAGACACGTAAATGTAAAAAGTAATAGTAGACTGTTACAAGGGCTATGATTAGAAGCAAAGATGGGTAATAGGAGTGAGAGCTGGAGCAGTTACTTTGGACAGAATAGTCTAAGATCTTTTGAAAAGCTGACCCTTAACTGGAGACCTATATGAAGAAAAGCGGTTGTAGGGAATAAGACCGTTTGCGGAACAAGGTTTTGGGCAGAAGAAATAACAGATAATAAGGGCCGAAACAAGAATGTGCTCGAAGGGTTGAGGAATGGCAGAAGCGAACGTCCTGGGAAAAAGTCTGCAAGGTGAACAGGAGCTGGAGGGGCTGGGAAGCCGGACCAGAGCTTTTAGGACACTGTCTGGCAAAGATACATCTGTATTTTGGGGGTAAATACCTAGTAGTGCAATTGCTGGGTCATCAGGTAGCTCTATTCTTAACATCCTGAGGAACCCCAATGTTCATAGCAACAATATCCACAATCGCCAAACTGTGGAAGGAGCCGAGATGCCCCTCAACAAATGAATGGATAAAGAAGATCTGGTCCATATATACAAAGAAATATTATTCAGCCATCAGAAATGATGAATATCCACCATTTACATCGACATGAAAGGAACTGGAGGGGATTATGTTAAGTGAAGTAAGCCAGGCAGAGAAAGACAGTTATCATATGGTTGCACTTGTATGTGGAACATAAGCAATAGCACGGAGGACCATAGGGAAAGGGAGGGAAATCCAAGGGGGAGAAATCAGAGAAGGGGATGAACCATGAGAGACTATGGACTCCAAGAAGCAATCTAGGGGTTTCAGAGGGGAGGAGGGGGTGACTGGGTCATGGGTAACGAGGAGGGTACATGCTGTGATAAGTACTGGTTGTTATACTTAACTAATGAATCACTGAACATTACATCATAATCTAATGATGTACTATACAGTGGCTAACAGAACATAATAAAAAAACTACTTTCTATAGAATTATTTATTATCATAGCTTTAGAATTATATTTCTGATTTTAAAAGAACTATAAAATAAACTGTATATGATGTATCATAACTTACTTAACTATTCTCTTCCCGTTGGGTATTGAGATTGTTGCCAGATATTTTCCCTTGATCTATACAATGCTTTTTATGTCTTAACACATAGCACTTTGTCCCAATTTGTAATTATATCTATGACAGTACACTTCCATGTTGCTTTTTCATTACTAATAATTTGTTTAAAAACAAAAAATACTTAAAACCTTACTTGGAAGGAACCAACCCAGAAAACTGATGCTAAACAAGCTCACTTGCTAGTCAGTTCTGAAGTCTAATTTGCTTAATTGGTTCAAAAGAGCATGAAGCTAATGTGGTAACAGTTACAGGCAAATGACTGTGTTGGCTCCTAGCAGTTGCTGCTCAGCCTTAAGAGTCCATATCTAGGAACTTCACAGGTCATAGGCAATACCTGACAACCATGTTGAGGGCTCAGTATATCTGTATCACTCTTTTTTTTTTCCCCAACGATTTTTTTTTAAATTTCTTTTCAGTGTAACAGAATTCACTGATTATGCACCACACCCAGTGCTCCATGCAATATGTGCCTTCCATAATATCCACCACCTGGTTCCCCCAACTTCCCACCCCCTGCCCCTTCAAAACCCTCAGGTTGTTTTTCAGAGTCCATAGTTTCTTATGGTTCACCTCCCCTTCCAATTTCCCCCAACTCCCTTCTCCTCTCCATCTCCCCATGTCCTCCATGCTATTTGTTATGCATCTGTATCACTCTTGTTAGAAAATCAAGTTCATTCTCGTAAGCCATTCAGTTCATATACATTCCCCACCCCGTTTCTTCAAAATGTTGACTTCCTTTTTTTCCCACAAAATTTTACCTCTCACGAAATAAGTCAGTCAGAGAAAGGCAAAGATCATATGATTTCACTTATATGTGGAATTTAAGAAACAAAACAGATGAACATATGGGATGGGAAAGAAAAATAAAGCAAGATGAAAGCAGAGAGGGAGGCAAACCGTAAGAGAAACAATAACTCAAAAAAAAAAAAAAAACAAACAAACCATAACTCAGGGAAACAAACTGAGGGTCATTAGAGGGGAGGGGGTGGGGGGACGGGTTAACTGGGTGATGGGCATTAAGGAGGGCAGGTGATGTGATGAGCACTGGGTGTTATACACAACTGATGAATCACTGACTTCTACCTCTGAAACTAATAACACAGTATATGTTAATTAAATTGAATTTAAATTTAGAAAGCCCCAAACACTTTACCTCTCAAATTGATGCCTCTTGCCCCTTACTTTTACTGAAGCACAGTGAAACAATTAAGAGTTTAGGGTCTTGCCACTAATCCTCCCAGTCTGCCTGCATCTATAACCATCAGCTCTGCATTTCCTCCTTGCAACAGATGCACTGTCTTTGTTCTAAGGTCAAACTTTCCATGTGAGCACTGAATCTCCTCTTCTCTCAGCAACTCAAGAACTTTGCTCCTATACTATGAGTTTTTCTCTCTCACTACTTGTTTCCATGAGCATACAAACATTCTCCAATACCTGCACGAACAAAGTATGTAAAAACAAACCAACCTCCCTAGCCTGTCCTAGCTCCCTTCTCCTTGCAGCCCTGTTTCGCTGCCTCTTACAGGCAACAGTCCTGGAAGAAGCTGGCTTTACTCACTCTCTTCATTTTCTCACCTCAGCTCATTTAATAAAGCTTTCTTTATAATCTCTCCATCGACACCACTTTTTTTTTTCCCAAAGTCTGCAGTAACTCCCACTTTCCCATGTTTGATATTCTGTTTTCAATCCCCATTCTTGCCACAATTTATTATTCCTCCATCTTATTATTACTACTATTATTTTTAACTCAACCTAGTCTGCCTTTCTTCCTACTTCACTATCTACTCCTCCCTCATCTCCTTGTCTGGGTCCTCCTCTTCCAGACCTGCTAAGTTGTAGAGCTCCTAAAGCACAGTCCTTAGGTCTCTTCCTTTCTTTATGTGTCTTCCCAAAGAGATCGCCTTTGGTGTGCCTTTAAACTCCATTTATCTACTGATAACTCAAGTTGACATCTAAAAGAGGCTCAAAACCTCTTTATTATTATTTTTCACTTTTTAAAAATTGAAGCATAATTAACATTCAATGTTATATTGATTTCAGGTGTACAACAAATTAATTCAACAATTCTATACATTATCATTCACTTCCTCCAGCCTGCATCCACAACATTAGCAAATCCTGGTGCCTGACCTCATGTGATATCGAGAATATAACTAGATATAATGTTAAGTGGCATCATCATCCTTTTGACATTTGTCACTATCAGTCATCACTGCCACCTCCTCATTTCAACCCAAATCATTTATAGTTTACATGGAGAAGTGTCTAAACTAATTTTCCTTTTGCTATTCTTGTCCCCCTACAGAATATCTTCACAATAGTCCTGGTGATATTCTATAAATAGAAAAGTATTCTATAAACAGAAAAATATTGAAAAACTCATCACATTTAGAATAATGTTCAAACTCCTTACATTTTCGGAAAAATGAGTTATTTTTTACTGTGCTTAAGCTCACTCAAATAAAAAAAGCAACCTATAATGTCCAAACACATTAACAAAGACTAGTTTTTTTATTGAAGCATATTAATATGATATAGAAATTTAAAAACCGAACAAGAATTAGAATAATAATGAAGAATAGTATTTGCCAGCAATTTAGATGTATGTAATTTTGACACACAAACTGAAGTTATACTCTAAAAATACAAGAAAATTCAATGCAAAGTCACCACATAGGGTGATTTGTTTTTATCGATGTTAATATATTTTTTAACAATTTCAAACTGTGTATGTTTTCATAAAGAGTGTATTTCAATATGAAGGAGCTTGAGTATCCTCTCTTTTCGTGCAGTTCATTAATTAGGACAAGCAAACAAACCCAAAAAAATCATTAAAAATCCTCAGGACAACAATCCTAGTGAGTTTGAAAAACTGGCTTTCCTCCATCTGGGTAGAGCAATGCCTTCGAATGAGCAGACAGCTCCAGGAAACACAAATACAGATCGAACAGACCCTAGAAATGTGAGGGCAATAGATGTTCCAGATCGCCCGCCTAGTGTGCCATTCAAAGTTTTGTCTTTTCATGCTGCTTTTGCTTTTAACTCATTCTGGGAGAATATGACTTGAAATGTGGCCCAAAACATGGTCAAATGATGATAAAGATTACAAAATATCCTGTGAGACTATGATATTCTGAAGCCCAGATTCTTCAAGGAATAACCCTTCATGTGATTATTTACATTATTTTGTCACTGGAGCTTTTTGTGGTACCAGTAAATGTATCACCCAAACCATTCCAGTTTCTCCTTTACTCTGAACATGTAATTGCTTTATTCCCCTCCTTTTTCACTCTTCATATGTCTTCCGATTTAGTAATTTCATAGGTGTCAGGGAAAATACTTGGGTTTGTGTTTCATTTGCATTTTCGCTTGACTGTGGGACAATGTTTTCCAAATGGGATCATGTCACTTGTGCCCCTATAGAGAGATTTTGATCTGATGCAAAACTCAAGAGAATAGAATCATTCAAAAAATAAAAGAAGCTCACAACCAGACAAGTGATCGAAACCTGGAAATTGTTATACCCCTTATAAATCACATTCACAATATTTTTTTCCACTTTTCTAAAAGAAACCCATAAAGTTGCTACAATTTCCACTCTTAATAAACGATGGAAGTAGTCACAGACTGAAGGCCCATTTCTCCAGGGATAGCAGATTGCTTGTGAAACACCCTTTTCTCATTATTTCATTAGCAAATTAATACTTTATGGTTTTTGCACTGTACATTCACATCTATTTTATTTATTAGATAATATTCTGCTATCTTTGTTTTCAACTTGTGCTTCTGGCTTTATATTTTCTGAAGAATAATTTAAAGAGAAAAAAAATATCCAGCAGTACTAATTGTTTGGGTATTTGGCAATATTAAACTCAGCTATCTTTTTCTTTTTCTTCCATTGAGAAGAAGGGAACAGAAAGCAAAAAGACAAGAAAAATTGAACTCATTACGCTGCGCACCATGATGCCACAGTTAACATACAATGTAAATGCGTTGAAAAGTAAGTAGTGAGGGGGTCTGGTGTACAAAATGTTTAATGAATTAATTTCAGTGCTCATAAAATCAGAGGGCAGAAGCTCGAGTCGATCCATTCTGCGTGCTCCTTGGTGAGTCTGGGGCATCTGGAGTACCCCCAGGAGAGTCACAGCCCTTCGGAAAGTCTCAGTAGCTAAAGATTGCTTCAGAAACAACTGCGGGGTGTGCCAAATTGTATGATGCGGTTCCCCTCCCAGGACTAATTGAGAGAGCCACACTCATTCACACTTGTGACTCAAATGAAAGATGGAAGGACCTGTCACTAAAGACTTTTTACGTCAGAGTGGAAAAGGGACAGAGAGTGTCTCTAAGGTATCAATGCAGCTACTCTGCTACCAAATGCCTAGTTTTTACAGTATGAAAAAGATGATTTCTTGAAATACCTCTTAATTACTTCAGTTTTATATATTATACTACCCATGAGTGTGGAAAGCCTGGAGTTCTGCAGTTACCATCAGACCCATTCTTCCAGCAGGTTACATGTGCTAATGAAGGGGGAAAAGCTAATTACGTTCTATAAGCGGCTGTTTATTAGTGAGCCATCTTCCCCTTTTTACCCTTTTAAGCTGTTTTTTCGTTGCATCAAGCTGTATACACATTTTGCTTTTCTAACTGTTAAAAATAAATCTTTAAAGAAGAGAAGGGGAAGTAACACTTTAAGAGCTATGTTGGAACGTAAAACAACTTAAATATTTCAAATTCCCTCTTACAATTCTCAGTCAGGAAAGGATTTAAATAATCTCATTTTCTTTATATTGTGTTGTGTCTAATAATAGTATTTACTGAACATTGCTCCCTGGTTACCTATAGTGTACTAAACTACCAACCCAAAGTTCAACTGCATTTTTAATGTAAGTTTTAAGTACAAAATGGAAGAGAGTAGTTTAGTTATCATATGAAAAGCACAGAAAACAGTCACTTATTTGCTCTTTCTAGCCAAATAATCCTGGATGCCAGAAGCAAAAACAAAACTTTATTTATTTCACTATTTAATATTGCTTGAGTTATATTTTTATATAAGTTCCCACAGTTCATCAAAGCATCAATTGTCCCTGAGTGAATCCACAGACAAAGAGATTGATATTCTGCCCTCTAAAGTTAATTTGGCAACTGCCAATCTCAATTCGGTTTCCAAAGGAGTTCAGGGGTCATGTTCGAATGATGGTTTCAGTGAAGGGTGTGATTTTGATAAGGTTATTGCAGATTGAGAGCACGTGGGGCTGCATGGACCATGATGATGGACATAATTCTCAAGCAAATTTTGAAACTATTCCAGCATTTAAGGTCCTACTTAATAGGAGATCTTACTAATGTGGACCGATTATTCCAAGGCTTTTAAAAAATTACAGTAGCATGGAGGACATCAGGAGAAGGGGATAAATGAAGGGGGAGAAATTGGAGTGGGAGACAAACCATGAGAGACTATGGACTCCTGGGAAAGAAACAGATGGTTTTAAAAGGGAGAGGGGGTTGGGGGATGGGGGAGCCTGGTGATGAGTAGTAAAGAGGGCATGGATTGCATGTAGCACTGGGTGTTATACACAAACAATGAATCATGGAACACTACATCAAGAATTAAGGATGTAATGTATGGAAACAAACATAACACAATAAAAAGGAAAAAAAGAAAAAGAAAAAGATAAGTACACAGGTACACACAGAGAGAAGACCATGTGAGGACATAGTAAGAAGGCAGCCATGTGCAAGCCAAGCTCAGAAGAAACCAACCCTATTGACACACAGGCCGATCTTGAACTTCTAACCCTCAGAAATAAATTTCTGTTGTTCAAACTAGAAAAAAAATAATAAAAATAAAAAAATTTAAAAAATAAAATATAAGTCTCAGGTGATTGTAAAAAAATAAAAGGCTTAAAAATGAAAAGAAATTGTAGTGGTTTTCAACTTTAAAAAGAACATTTCTAAGCCTGGTGATTCACAGACCTGTACCCCTGGGGATAAAAATATATGTTTATAAAAAATAAAAAATTAAAAAAAAAAAAAGAAAAGAACATTTCTAAATTTAAAGCCACAGGACTCACAATTCAAATACGTTTTCATATTCTTACATGGGATCTGTAAATAATAGACCTATAAAAGCATGACTATTTGGGGATAGAAAAAAGTGCTGTTCTAGGAGGCTCTCTATAGACGAGGCTCTAGAGACAAACAGGGATGGCAGTGGTGTAGACCACATCTGTATCTGACTTCCTTTTATTTCCAGCAGGATACTATCTTGCAATATTAATCGGAGTGCTTTTATTTTTGATACTTCTCTTTTACAAACTTTTCTTAGTGAGTCACTGATATCCTCATTGCTTCAAAGAGAATTATCATTGTTTTAGTAGTAATGCAAAAAGAAAGAAATGGCTGGAGCTTGTTTTTATTTTATTTTATTTTATTTCTTTGTTTCATTGTTTCTTTTTCTTTGTTTCTTTTTTTTTTAAACTTCCAAAAGACTTTCTCAAAGATTATTTATTTATTTATTTATTTGAGAGAGAGAGAGAGAGCAGAGTGAGCAGGAACATGAGTTGTGGGGAGGGGCAGAGGAAGAGGGTGAGGGAGAAGCAGGCTCCCCCCACTGAGCAGAGTGCCAAAAGCTACCTGGCTCAATCTCAGGACCCTGAGGTCATGACTGGAGCTGAAGGTAGATGCTTAACTGACTGAGCCACCCAGGCACCCCCAAATCAATCAATCAATCGATCAATCTTTCTTTCTTTTTAATTTTTAGGATTTTATTTATTTATTTGACAGAGAGAGACACAGTGGGAGAGGGAATACCAGGAGGGGGAATGGGAGAGGGAGAAGCAGGTTTCTGACTGAGTAGGGAGCTGGACACTGAGCTAGATCCTAGGACCCCAGGATCATGACCTGAGCTGAAGGCAGACGCTTAACGACCGAGTCACCCAGATACCCCCAAAATTTTATTTATTTTTTTTAAATTTATTTATTTATTTATTTGTCAGGGAGAGAGAGAAAACACAAGCAGGCAGGATGGCAGGTAGAAGTAGAGAGAGAAGCAGGCTTCCCACTGCACAAGGAGCCCGATGTGGGATTCGATCCCAGAACCCTGGGATCAGGACCTGAGCTAAAGACAGCAGCTTAACCAACTGCGCCACCCAGGTGTCCCCAAAGTTTTATTTCTGATAGGGACTTTTACAAAAAGAAATAAAGCTTTGAAACCAAAGTTTTTGATTTATAAGAAAAAATAAAATGTTGCTGAGAAAGTTTGGATAAGGAAAACCTCATGTAGTACATTTTTAATTTATTTAATTTTTTTTTAATGTTTAGGGATTTCTATTTATTTATTTGACAGAGAGCGTGTGCACAAGCATGGGGAGTGGTAGGCAGAGGGAGAAGCAGACTCTCTGCTGAGCAGGGAGCCCGACATGGGGCTGGATCCCAGGACTCAGTGATCATGACCTGAGCTGAAGGCAGATGCTTAACTCACTGAGTCACCCAGGCGCCCCTGCAGATTGTAAAGTGAACAGCTATGACCATATAAGCCCAAATCTAAAGAGAATGTACTGGATGTAGTTGACAAAGTGGGAAAGGGTGGGCCTTTGAATGCAGAGCAGATCCTAAGAAATGTGGACTGCAGCTGACTCAGCATTCTGAGGCTGACACATTAAATTTTGCTTGAAGTACAAAGACTTAGGGGAGACAAGTTAAAACTCACAGACCATTCTGCTACTCCAGGGAGATGCTCAAGTTGCCTATTCTCATTGTTTGTTCTCTGAGAAGATATTCTACCAACATTTAACATTATGATGCCTGTGAATCATCCAGCTTGAAATAACAAGAAATAATGCTTGTTCACGCCCGAAAACATTGCTAATGCTCATGGAAACTCTTCTAGGTGGAAGGTTCTCCATTCAATACCCAAAACACAGTTAAGCCCCACAAAAGAAAGTATGGGATTCTTGATACCGATAGGGGCATCTGGAGGGAGATTCAGCAAGAGGGAAAGATGTCAAATTAAGAAAATACAAACTAAAGCAGTTAATTTACTAGAGTCATAGAAACTGCACATGGCCATCTAGTTATAGTGGAAAGAGAAAGTGACTCAAGTAAGAAAGGAAATGGCAGAATTGTGAAATGGTTTTCACTGTTTTAATCACAAGAGAAGAAGGCCAGACTCCAAGTGGCAATTCTCAGATATGCCTGTAGTTCTCAACCAGAGTTGTATGGGATACACTATAACTTCATTACGCTGAGAATAGGGATCCTCAGTTTCTGTAAATCATGCATAATAATAAAAGAATATGCAAAAAAAGTAAAATTAGAGGCATGGCTTGTCAGCTCCATCATGGAAAAAGGTATGTGGAGGTTCCTGGAAAGTATTTTGCCACATTAAGGAAAGCTACCTATGACCTAAGTTTAAAGGTTAAATTTAAGCATAAATTATTCCCAGGACTCTGGGTAATCTGCTTTGTTTCTTCTTGATACCTTGGTTAGAATCAGTATCAAGTCATAAATCAGGTAACAAATTTGCATATGCACAAATATCAAGATCTACACTGTGACCCTTGCTTTAAACAAAAGCCAGAAAAATAAGAACTCTACTGTTTAAAGGTTTGGGGTAATCTAAGCCTTACAGGTGAAAGTATGATTAATGGAAAAATACAAATGTCACCATGCAGGAGTTTGTTAGAGATTAAATAACTCGGACCTCACTCCAAAGGAATCAGAATCTGTATTTTAAAAAGATCTCCAGGTGATTTCTATGATGAAGTATTCTTCATCTTGATAAGTACTGATTTGGTGGCTAGTTGCATGGATTACTTTCCCTCTGCTTGCTGCCACCAGAGAGTGCTGGGCCAGCCCGGAAAGATGGTGATTCCATTACCCATGCAATGGTGGAGTAGAAGGGAATGCTTCCAGGAGTTTTATCTGGTGGAGCTCGGCAGTTACTGAAACCCAGTTTATTAGGATTTGAATTCATTCCCGTAAGCACTGTTCATACGACTGTTGTTTCCCTTGGTCCTGGGATGAATAAAACATGATCCCTCCATTGAAGAAAGGATATTTAAGTAAACAATACATATAAAGCACTGATAAGAGCAACTTGTTGCATTTGTTTATGATGTATCAGAGGCTTATTTATAAAGTTCTAAAACGCTTTTTAAAAAATAAAAAATAAAATGTTCTTAATTGATTTAATAATTCTTCACTATTATGTAGTAGCTCAGTGACAGACATTCTCCCAATTAATGTTGCTGACATATGACCTTTTGGCAAATTAAAGTTTGGTAGGAAATAGAACTAAGTATTATAATACAATGTGAAAAAAAATTCATAATTATTCATAAAGTCATAGAGATATTTAGCATTTTTCTTTATTTTCATTTACCTTACTACATTTTAACTTAGTAATGTGTATAGGATTTGACAGTCTTACATAACTTTAATAAGCAACATTATGCTGGCTCTTAAGATAAGACAGGACGCATTCCCACTTTATTCTTTGAGAGAATTTGCACGAGATTGGTATTAGAAAATTCTTAAATGATTTTAAGAATTCACTATTAAAGCCATGTGGACATGAAGTGTTGCCCCCTCCGAAATGTTTGAATTAATGATAGAATCTTTTTTTGGGGGGGAAATGATTCATATTTTTAATGGATAAGATTATTTAGGTGTTAAATTTATTTCAAGTTATATTTTCCAAAGAATTTGTCTTTTTCACCCTGATTGTCACATTTATTGGCTTAATTTTGCTCATAATGTACTCTTATCTATAGGGCCCTTTGTGATATTAGCAAAATGTACTTTTACTTATTTTTTCCCTTTGATCCCTTTTGATAGATTTTTAACAATTTTATTAAATTTTTTAAAGATCTTATTTATTTATTTGACAGAGAGAGATCACTCTCTCTGTTCAGGCTCCCTGCTGAACAGACAGCCTAATGTGGGGCTTGACCCGAGGACTCTGAGATCATGACCTGAGCCGAAGGCAGAGGCTTAATCCACTGAGCCACCCAGGCACCCCAATTTTATTAATATTTTTTAAGAAACTAATTTGGTTTTATTGGTTTCTTTTTCTGTTATAGAGACATTGAGCTCTGGTTTCTTCATTATTTCAAACCTACTTTTGAGGAGTTTCATTTACTGTTCCGTTATTGGTTCCTGGATATGAAAACTTAGATCATTAATTTTTTAACATTTCTTCTCTTTTAACATCTCCCTGTAAGGGAAAATATTTTACTGTAATCACCACTTTAACTTTGTCTCAGGTTTTCAGTTCAAAATATTTTCTAATTTCCATTCCAACCTACCAAATTTACTGGTTATTTAGAAGTGTACTACTGCTTAATTTCTAAGCAGTAGCAGATTTTCCAGCTTAACTACACATTGATTAGAGAATACTTGCTGGATAATTGCAAATAATTCTATATTTTGATTTTTCTATATTTTGACTCACTTTATAATTGAATATTCTTTGTGCCTTCGAAAATAATATGCATCCTTTTACACGGGTAGGTGTAAGTATTCTATATATGTTCATTAAATGTGTTAATTGTGTTGTATAGATATTCTATGTCCTTTTTGAATTTTGATCTGATCGATATATTCAGAGAGGAGTGTCAAAAACTTCCCACTGTGGGAGCGCCTGGGTGGCTCAGTGGGTTAAAAACCTCCCACTGTGATTATAGATATGGTTATTTATCCTTTTAAAAAATATTTTATTTATTTGATGGAGAGAGAGATCACAAGTAGGCAGAGAGGCAGGCAGAGAGAGAGAGGGAAGCAGACTCCCTGCTCAACAGAGAGCCTGATGTTGGGCTCAATTCTAGGACCTTGAATTCATGACCTGAACCAAAGGCAGAGGCTTTAACCCACTGAGCCACCCAGGTGCCCCTGGTTATTTCTCCTTTTAATTCTGTCCATATTTGCTTTATATTCTTTGCAGCTGTACTGTTTTATTCAGGCAATACTGACTATAATATCTTCATGTGGATTGAATATTTTTTAATCATTATAGGCATACCCTCTTTATCTTTACTGTTAATTCTGGCTTTAAACACTACTTCACCTGTTACTAGAATTGCATGATGTTTCGTGTGTGTTTACATAATATATATATTTGTATATAACATATACATATATATGTTCTACTTTTTCTTAATTTCAAATTTAAATCCTTATATTTAAGATGTATCTCATATATAACATAACATATAACATATATTAGGTTTTGTGTCCTTATCCAGACTGATGGTCTTTGTCTTTTAAGTGAAGTATTTGGTTTACACTTCATGTAATTATTGGTATATCTGACATTATGACATCCATCTTGGTATTAGTTTTCTTCTTCACTTCCTTGTTTTTGTTAGTTTTTCTCCTTTCTTAGATTCACTGGATTATTTAATTATTTCTATTACCTAATTTTTTCATCTATAGTTGGTTTTGGCAGTTTTGCTTTCTTTTAGACATATGCCAGAAATTATTAATCCTTGATATATTATCATCTACTATAAATATTATCTTTTCCCTTTCCTTGTTAATAGAAACTTAGAACACTTTAACTCTTTCCTACCTTTTGTGTTATTATTGTCATGCATTTTAGTTCTACATCCATTTAAATTCCAAGAGACTTTACTATTATGGTTTTGCTTTTTTTTTTACTCACATATTTATGCTTTCCATTAACTTGTTTCCTGAAATTCCACTTTTCTCTCTGCCACTTTTTTATCCTTCTACATGAAGAAATCCTTTTAGCATTTCTTTTTAGATTTATTTTTTTAAAAAAATTTATTTAAATTCCAGCTAATTAACATCCAGTGTAATGTTAGTTTCAGGTGTGCAATATTCAGCAGTTTCATACAACACCCTGTTTTCATCACAAGTACCCTCCTTGTATTTCTTTTAGTGCATGTTTACGGGTAGTGAATTATCTTAATTCTTGTTGCCTGAAAATACTTTACTTTACCATTATTGCTGAACCATATTTTTGCAGGGAATGAAGTTCTAGGTTGCTGCTTTTAAAGCACTTTAAAGGTGTCATTCAATTGCCTTCTGGAGTCATTGTTTCTGTTGAAAGTTCAATTGTCAGTCGTTTTGTTATTTCTTTAAAGGCACTGGGTCTTCATCTTTGATGGCTTTTAAGATTTTTTTCTTTGATTTTCATTTTCAACAGTGATCCTAGGCTATACCTGAATGTGGTTTTCTTGATATTTATTCTTCTTGAGATCTGAAAGCCTTCTTGATCTGAGAGCTTAGGTACTTAATCAGTTCTGAAAAATTCTCTGTCATTGTCTTTTCAGATATTTCTTCTGTCCAATTTTATCTCTCTTCTCTTTCTGGAAATTCAACATTTGTATACTGAGCCTATAGCTGAGCTCTATATTTTTCTGACATTCTTTTTATAGTTTTATTCTTTACTTTCTGTTTGTTAACTGTGCTTTGTTTGGGATATTTACTATTAACTTTGTCTTCAGTTCACCAATCTTGTCCTCTAATATTTCAAGAACTCATATACCTAATGAGTTCTTGCTTTTAAAGATTATATTTTTCAGTTCTGGAATTACCATTTGATTCTTTATATAGATTCCGGCACTGTGACAGTAAATCCTTCATCTTTAAATATATCTTCTCTTCATTTGTAAATATATTATCTCTTAATAACATATAACATATGTTATTTTCTTCAACATATTGGTTTTTTAAAGTCCTTACCAGGTAATTAAAATACTCGCATCATCTGTTGGTCTGCCTCAGCTGTCTGTTTTTTCTTCACCTTCAGTAAAAGGTTCTCTCTTTTAGCATGTCTAGAATTGTCAGTGGCCTGATATCATGCACAAAAATAAACTGTAAAGACTAAGATAATGTTATCTTTGTCTTGAGGTATTTCCCTTTTTCCTCAACAAGACATGAAGAAATGGCTGATCAACTTATTTTAATGAAGGACTATACTGAGTTGAGCCTGGATTTTAGCTCTGGAAATGTTTATCATACCTCTCCTTTGCCTCTGGTTCACTCTACAAATTTTTCAAACATAAGTTGAGTTTATTCTGTATAGCCCCACTCTTATCTTCAATCTCCATTCTATAAGACTGCCCCCAAATTTTTACTCTGCTTTTAGTATTCCTATTTATGTTTTTAGTCTTACAGAAGTCACCAATTCCCCAAACAAAACAAAGCAAAAAAAAAAAAAAAAAAAAACTGTCCATGTCCTTGATAACCTCTCCCTGAAAGCTATCCTGATTTATCCATACCCCAGAAACAGTCAGGTATGGATTCAAAGCCTGAATTCTTAGCTTCCTTCCCTCATCAGAATCAGCAAATGCCCCCAGAGTGTATTTAAGAAATCAGCTCATTTCTTTGTGGTTATTTGTCTTTTCAGAATATCATTACTTCACTTCACAACTGTTTGTGAACTGTTGGTGTCTGAAATTTATAATATATATGCACACATACACAGATACCATATATTTTTAAAAAGTCTATTTCTTGCTTCAACTCATAGTCAAACTATTTATATTTCTGTAGGCCCCTCTCTACCAAGTTTAAAAAAAAATTACTCATTTTTCAAAATATAATTTGCCATTTATTTTCTCCTCTGTATCAGATGTGAATTAGGAAATTTGGATTCTTTGGGAATAATGAAAAATCTTGGACATGGTGAATTTACAGTGACAATGGAATTAACATGACACTATCAGAAAGTTAGAGATGTGGTGCTTTACTTAGCAACAAGGTCAGAACTGAAGATAGAAATTTGGCAGATATATGTGCAAATATGATATTTTAAACTATGACAGTAGATGGCATTTTCAAGTGAAAGAATAGAGACAGAGAAGTAGAAAGGTTCAAGAACCGTTTTCCTTGGAACAGTAAGTGGAAAAAGTAAGCAAAGAGAACTGAGGAAGTAAGAAAACAGACAGTGTAATTCAATATACTATTAAAGAAAAAAAGAGAAGAGAGGCAGTGATGGTTTTACCAAAGTACAATTCATTAGTTTACTTCTATTTGGGGGACAAATTTGCATTATATTTAATTCTTAATAACATGTAGAAAATTTTTATTCTACATCCTAAAGCAAAATCTACTTTGATGATTGGGAAATGAAAATTTTCCCTATTAGTTTAGTAATAGTTAAGTGAAGCTTTCTTTGAGTATATGCATTTTACAGTAAGAAAAGCAAAATTTTAAAAAATCGAATCAATTTTCCTCTTTCTATTTGCTAAATTTAGTCTTAAATAAATTATCAGAGGTGTTCTTTTTTATGACTAATTGCATAGATATTTTTACTCCTTGAAGAATAGCACTGATTCAATTAAAATGATTATAGCAGATTTCTCTCCATACCATCTTTTGTCTGTATGAAATCATAAAAGCAAAGTTTGATATAGGCACTGATTTCATTGAGAAGAAAATATCCAAATATCAGATACCTCTTTAAATGAATAATTTTTTTATAGAAGGAATAAAACGGGGATTGTTGCAATAGTATATATTTTTTTCTATAGTACTTGCATCTGGTTTTAAGGATTTACTTCCTGTTGCCTATAGTGTGCGATAGGTTTTATTTTCTTTCTGTCTCTTACACTTGCAGGAGTGCAATTTTATTCCACAAAGCTTAAATAACTCATATTCTTTCATGGTTTTTTTAATCTATCAAATTATTAAAATGAAAATTTATATCTAGATCTTAGAAGCAACTATCAAAATTATTAAAATATTACAGCTTTCTAAAAGTTGCTATTAAAGGTGTTCATTCTGAAACATACATATCACTAGGCATAACTAATTGCTTTAGGCTATGTTTAACTAGAGAAGTTTCTGATAATATAATGAAGCCTGAGAGATAAGTATTTGCATCCCGATTCTCAAAGGGTTAAACACAAACAAATTGGGCTGAATTAAGTGTAACTCAAACCCTTAGTTACTCCTTTAGGCTCTGTAAATTTATTTCTAAAGACAGGTGCATCATTCTCTAATGTTGCCCAATAAATTACAGAAGTAGAAACAAAGCGCTCAAAAAAGTCATAAAAATAAAAGTGTTAGAATATAATTTTAGCTTCAGAATAATTTACAATTATATCACATCCAATAGAATACAGATTTTTACTGATAACCCGAAGACCACTATATATTTTCTCTCTATATATTTTTTCCACTATATATTTTCAAAACTTATTTCATAAATTTCATTTTCCCAGGTGCTGAACCTAATAGGCAAATTGCCATATTACTTGTGTTTTCCTTCTAACTACTATGCACTTTGAAGTTTAATTACTACAGAATAAATAGCAGATCTCATCTCTTTTCAAAATAATTCAACTCACTTGAAAGCTAGGATTAATTTCCATTTCTCTCTATTTGATATGTGAGCAAGAAAATCACAACTGTCCAGAATAATACAATGCACAATAAGAGTATTTACATGAGGAGTTCATGAAACTATTAATCCAATAATCCAAGTCACATTTAATGCTTAAAGGCAATTGCCAACAAAGTTCACAGATACTTTGGATTACAAAGTAATGCCATCTCTGTTTTCTTAACAGAACATCTATTAAAATATCAACCCAGGAAATAACACACTGTAGGATGTTTGAGGATATTCAGCTATAACACTAGTATCTAAATCATTAATGTAAATAATGTAGAAATAATTATTATGCAATATAAATGTTTATTTATTGCTATCATATTAATACTGTCTTACATTAATTCCCATTATTTTGTCAAGTTCACTGAGAAAAAAATTTTTAAAAAGCCGTTTCTCTGGTTGATTAGTTTTATTTTCCCTTATGTCCATGAGAATAATAATTAAAATATACTAATGGATAGTTTAATAATAGTATTGGGTTTACACCGAATTTTTGACGAACAAAATATATTACCTATACAACTATAGGTAATAAGGAAACTGAAGATCAAACAGGTCAGGCCCGTGTGTCAAATTATTGTGATTAAACCATTTAATCACTGAATGTATACATTGGGTTGATAAATGACTCTAATCTCTCATTGCTCGTGACTACATGGCATTTAGTTTAGCAGAAAAGACACTGTGGAAAATGACAACACAAAATTCTGAACTCTAATAGGTAATTAAAATTGCCTTAATAATTACTACTTTTAATCACTTCTTGCCTATAATCATCATGAAGAAATCACCCACTTATGAAACATTTAATGGAAATAAACACACTTCTTTCATATATATATAAAGACTACAGAAGTTCCTCCTTGATTCTATTTCCCAATATTTCTCCCTCAGCCTCAAACAAACTGGCCCACTTCTATGGCCAAGCTATTTTTATTTATTTTTTGGTGGAGTGAGGAAAAAACAGTTTATATTCTGTAATCTAAGTATTATCAACAGTTTCAGAAGTCCCATTTTTGAGTTTTCATATATCTGTATACTTTTCAATCACCATTGCTCCCTTCTGGCACTGCATTGCTTGGAGAATGTGAGGCAGTTGCAGAAGCTAAAGAATTAAATGGTATAAATACACCTTTCTCAAACCCGTTGCATAGGAAAGGGAGGAAAAAATCAGGTAGAGATAACTATATAACTTTGCCCTTTATGGTTTTCCTTTAGATTATTTGTTAAAAGGAAATTATTACATTTTCATGGGCTCTGCAGAGTCTTGCCTTGGTTTATAGGATAAAAAGGAAAAGGGAATATTAACTACTTCATTTCCAAGGGATAGACACTGCCTGCCTATGTGCATTGAAAGAATTCTTAGTCATTTGGGTTGCAAGAGCCTTGAACGACAATGTTTTAGGATGTGCCCTCACTGTGGATTCAATGCCCATGTCTGAGGTCAGGAGATCACAAGGCTTTATTCTGTGCCTGCAGTGATCACCTGGAGAAGTGAGCACAATTACAGAACATTTCTGCAGCTTGGCTCAAATCTCTCTCTCTCTCTCTCTCTCTCTCTATATATATATATATATATATGACATTTATAAGCTCTGATCTGCTAGATTATTTTACTCAGCCAATATATCTGAATACATGCCTTCCAATTTTTAGGGTGATTATTTAAAATAAAAAATATCATTAAAAATCATTTAGTATAGAATTTTTTTGAACAAAGTAGATTATAGAGAAGCAGGGGTGTATAAATTCGGTAAGGGATTCAGGTCTTGGGAAGCAGGTATGTTTTTCCGGTACAGAGGAAATGTGAGTTTTAAGCAGCTGTCTTGTCTGTGTCCTTCTTATAGTCAACCTGAACAATTTCTTTTCACTGGTCACGGCACCTCCGGGAAAGGATTGCCTGCTGCCAAGAGTGTGGAGGACAATGCCTGGCAAGAATCTCAGCAATGTCATCTACCGGCGCAGAGTTCTCAGAAGGCCACAGTGAGGATGTGCCCCAAATCCAATCATAAAACCACAGGTTCCAGAAGCTTTGGTTCTATCTCATGCGGTAATGTCCCCTCTTATTTTACCGTTCATCATTTGCCATTCAGCCAAATAATCAAGATTATTTATACTCGATATAAAGCCACATCACAGTTAAATAATAAACTTCCTTGCAAAAGCCCAGAGTGCTCTGTGCAGCTCCTGTATGCTAGATTATAAATGGGCATTAGCACTATCCCCATCTCCCACCCTCTCGAATATAAAATCCTACAAGGATATTTCCTGGCAACTTTTTAGTTCTCTTTACCTTTCAAAGCAGGCTATCATCACTAGGTTTTAAAAATGTCCATATCTTTGCAGGGGTTTTTCTGCTCTCATAAGGAAAGGGTAGAGAACATTTTTAAATCTGTCTTTAAAAGTTGATACGAAGGACAAGTTTGCAACTCTCGCAAGTATCTTAAGCAGGATTTACTACTATCTCATTTGGCTTAATTGCTGGTAATTGCACTCCAATAGAAGAAGGATGCTAATTTTAGAGATCTAAAAACTACATTATTTCAATAGCAAAAGCATTCATGTTAGAAGTATAATAGTAGTATACATATACAAGCAAACAAACACACATGAGGATAGCACAAAATAAAAAACATATGTGAAGAAATAAGTATTTTAAGTCTTTCTTAGACTATGCATTCAATTAATCACATCCCTCAATTAATCACATCCCTTATAAAACTGATAACAATTTTATTCAACTAAAATCCATTAATTGTTTGAACTACTGTATTGCTCTTTGGGTCCAAGCAGGAAAACCTTTAGGACAGTAATACTCAAACTAAGTGATTTCAAAAACCTTCAAATTTTTCAAAATGAAAAATTTTTCAAAATGAAAATGTTCATATTCTGCTTCAGAAATCTCTCATCAGTCAATGTTTTAAAAAATACACAGGGTGTTCACTGTAATAATCATTATTTCACACTAGTTTTGCTTACATTAATAAAAGCACATTTTTGTGACAAACTAAAACATATCTTTAATGGCAGAAAAGCAGATATTTGGATGAGGACATCTTTCAATTTACCTTCATCCGAGGTGGATCTAAGTGACAAGAGCAGGGTGAAACTCTGCCTTATTTAGGAAGAGGCTTGTTAACACACTACTGATGACTCAGGCAAATCAGATGGCAAATTACCTTTGATAGGTCCCCAGCCTCCAAATAGAAGCAGATAACAAACACATTCCAGGTAACCCAGAGGACTAGCCAGACGGCATACTGTAGAAAAGCAAAAGAAAAATAACACAAAATTAATTTTGAATCAGCTGAGTAAGATTTAAATAGAACTCTAACTTTGGAACACCCAAATCTTAAGATTAGTGGATAATGTTATATTGCTTCTAAGGAATAGACTGAGGTATACGTTTTTCTCTCTGTTGATTTTTTTTTTCTTTTTTCCTCACTGTTATGGTCTCATTGTAGCCCAAACTTGCTTAGGGATAACTTTTAGGCTTTTATACAAAAGATACAGTTGTCCACATCTATGTTTTAAGGAGGGGTGATTATGTTTCCCAGATAGCTAACAAAACTGGATTTCCAAGATCATCCAAAAGAGGCTCATTATTTTCCTTTAGCAAAGTCAATCCCATGCTTGATAATATACAAACTTTCTCCAAGTTTTCTGGTGTCCTCTTCAAATTAGTCCCCATGCCTCAGTCCCATCTAACCAGCTTTATTTCTTTGGTGTCTTCCTTTCCTGTCTCTCTTCACCTTCTTTTATTCTCTCCTGATCTCCCATTAGAGTGACCACGGATTTATTATGTCTGATTTTACACGGTTAGCTATTCAGTGTATTTTCATCATTGATGACAAATTTTTCTTGCCAAGATATATTTCTCAGCATTTGGTCAACTAAACTATATTAGGCATATAGAAGGCAACATGCTAGAAGCATACTGAGGACACAAAGACCAAAGATAAATTCTCCCTGAATTCAAGTCAAGTTATGAAGACAGATAAGTAAAGAAATTATTATACAAGAATAATAAAAAAGTTTATAGTCTGAGCACAAGGAAAGAAGATGGGAGAAGTATATAAACGATCCTGGGAAAAAGTCCTATAAAACTTAACAGAAAAGATGAAATACCTCCCACAGAGGTGAAGCAAGCTATTTTGTAGACTTGACCAAATAAAAGTATGGAGGTTATAAGGGCTCTGATGGAAAGTGCTAGAAACAAAGGAAACATCAGGTATGAACTCTACAAAATAAGATAAGAGGATAATGTGTCATTTCTCTGCTAAATAAATTTCAATGGTTCCCATCCTTTATATGGTGCGAACCAAAATTTTTATTTCATAGTTCAAGAACCTTGATGATCTTATACATGTTATTTTTTCAGACACACGTTTCAGTTCATCTCTTAAATCATTAGGGATTACAGGCACATCAGCTTACTTGCTGTTGAGTGGACACCAAAAGCAATTTCTTACTCCTGCACCATTTTGTATATTACTTCTCTATCCTTTAAAAACTTTTCTCTTCTCTACGTATTCCTTTTACCACCTATCAATATTGTGTTTTTCACCAAATTTCAATTTAAATATCGATTCTGTAGTGATAACCAATCGGAACTGATTTAGCCCAATGAGTGGTGCTTAGTGCTCCAATGAGATCTTGCCTTAATTTCATTTCAAATGTCTTCTTTTTTTTTTTTTTTTAAAGATTTTTATTTATTTATTTATTTGACAGAGAGAGATCACAAGTAGGCAGAGAGGCAGGCAGAGAGAGAGGAGGAAGCAGACTCCCCGCTGAGCAGAGAGCCCGATGTGGGACTTGATCCCAGGACCCTGAGATCATGACCTGAGCCGAAGGCAGCGGCTTAACCCACTGAGCCACCCAGGCGCCCCTCAAATGTCTTATTTCTAATTATTGTATATTCCCCTCCAAAGCCCAGTCATAAGCTCCCTTGAGAAAAGGAGATTTTTAAAATGTATGTTTATATCCCTAAATTGTTAACTTTGTACAAAACAGACTTCAGAAAATATTTTGCAAATCAGTGAATCAATGAGGAATAATACAGAGAAAATTTCACTATTTTCGGATGGAGAATCCATTCTCCTGTCCCAGACCTGATTTTTTTTTCTTTTTAAGATTTTATTTATTTATTTGACAGAGAGAGAGAGAGGTCATAAGCAGGCAGAGAGGCAGGCAGAGAGAGAGAGAGGGAAGCAGGCTCCCTGCTGAGCAGGCTTAGATCCCCGGACCCTGAGATCATGACCTGAGATGAAGGCAGAGGCTTAACCCACTGAGCCACCCAGGCACCCCCAGATCTGGTTTTAATGAGAATACTCTGAACCCATATGTAGTGTGAGAAGTGAGGGTCCTACATGATGAGTTTATGTAATACTAAATAGTGACTCAGCTGTTTTCCAGATGATAGATTTACCTTACTGCTGAAAATAAAGTAAGAGCAATAAACTAAATGGTCCAAGACAAAAGAAATAGTTTGAGAGTCTGTATGAGGTGAGGGTTGGGGACTGGAAACAGAATCAGAAAGCTAGACAGATGGAGCAAGGAATGATAGTTATAAAAGAGAGATCCAATGAATATTTAAGTTTGCTCAATATTACAAAGTGCATATTCATTTTACAATATTAAAAAACTAAAAATCTAGACTTATGTGACTCTTTGATAGATTTGGATCTGTTTTAGAAATATAATGAAGTGTTGGGCCATACTTTAAAGGTAACAGGTTAAGAAAAAAATTGACAGTGTTTATAGTTTCCAGTAACTGGTTTAAGTGACTATAAAAAAAATAAAAGAGTAACTGACTGAAGTGTTATATCCTATCCTTTGTTCATGGTCTACAATTTTCCCTCCTTATTTATAATGGGAAGACAAATAAGCGCTATTTTCTAAAAGTCAAAGTAGCAGAATTAGGGGCACCTGGGTGACTCCATGGTTAAGTGTCTGCCTTCTGCTCAGGCCATGATCCCAGGGTCTTGGGATCAATCCCTACATCGCATCAGGGCTCCCTGCTCAGGGGGAGCCTGCTTCTCCCCCTCCCTCTGACTGCTACACCCCGTGCTGTGCTCTCTTTCTCTGTCAAATAAGTAAATAAACAAATAAATAAATAAAATCTTAAAAAAAAAAAAAGCCAAAGTAGCAGAATAAATAAAATATTTGGTAAGAACTGATGAGACATATATTGTATTACATATATTAAATATTTCTGAAAAAAATTGTCATTGGTAGCCAGACATCCTGATGGGGCACTGAAGAATATCAATGCTGTAGCTTTTTGGTTTCACAATCAAAATTATATCTTAAGCTCCTTAAATGCCAAAAAGGTTGTCTGCATCCATGAGGTAATAGATACTACCTCAATATTATATATTGAATATACAATAAGAATTTGGACTTTTATCCAGACACATTTAGACACCACTAAATTATACTTAGCTTAGTTGAAAAAAAAAAAAAGCTGAAAAATTTATGTTTCAGTCACCAAAATTAGTAATTTTATGAAGGATGGGTAAGATAGTGAGTTAAAAGCAAATGAATAGCACACAGAGATTAGGAACTTGGGATCTAAGGTCAAGTTCTGTCACTTGGGAGCTCTGTGGCTATTTTCATGTCACAGGGTCTCACTACACTTTTGTTTCCTCAAATATAAAACAGACTTAGTAATAGGAGCAAAAACACATAGTTTATATAAAAATGGAACGACAGACTTTGAAAATGGTCAATATTTGAGTTCTTAACTACCTGCTGCCATTTTATTATGATTATATCACCACTTCTTGTTTAAATAATATAGCAGTAATCCCCAATTTCTTATCTCCTTAGGATTCTAAAAATATATTTTTACATTAATGTAAAACATTCTTCTAATTGAACTTGCAATATAGACCTGTTTTCCTGAATGCCACATATTCTTCCCTAGAATGTTCTTTTTTGATACATTAATGCCAATATTGATAGATCAATGGCATTTTATGAAACAAATATTTCTTCATTTAATTTCATTAAAACTATAATTTATTATTTCTGACTTATCATCTTGAATTATTTTATTTTATTTTATTTTATTTTTGACAGGAGGAGAAGGGTATTTATTTAGTTCTCATTAATAATGACTTTTACCTTTAGATGAGGGAAATGTATCATTGTAGTCATAATGTGATTTCAGCAGAACATTTGATACCTTCTAGAAGATTCTGATTTTGCTACTTAAACATATTTGTATAAACATATATTTTTATCCCCAGGGGTACAGGTCTGTGAATCACCAGGTTTACACACTTCACAGCACTCACCAAAGCACATACCCTCCCCAATGTCCATAATCCCACCCCCTTCTCCCAAATCCCCTCCCCCCAGCAACCCTCAGTTTGTTTTGTGAGATTAAGAGTCACTTATGGTTTGTCTCCCTCCCAATCCCATCTTGTTTCATTTATTCTTCTCATACCCACTTAAGCCCCCATGTTGCATCACCACTTCCTCATATCAGGGAGATCATATGATAGTTGTCTTTCTCTGCTTGACTTATTTCGCTAAGCATGATACGCTCTAGTTCCATCCATGTTGTCGCAAATGGCAAGATTTCATTTCTTTTGATGGCTGCATAGTATTCCATTGTGTATATATACCACATCTTCTTGATCCATTCATCTGTTGATGGACATCTAGGTTCTTTCCATAGTTTGGCTATTGTGGACATTGCTGCTATAAACATTCGGGTGCACGTGCCCCTTTGGATCACTACGTTTGTATCTTTAGGGTAAATACCCAGTAGTGCAATTGCTGGGTCATAGGGCAGTTCTATTTTCAACATTTTGAGGAACCTCCATGCTGTTTTCCAGAGTGGCTGGAATAATTTTAAAGCATTCTATGCCTTGCTTTATGAGCTGCTTTTTTATTATACTTATTAATAATAATTTTTTCAAAGAGTTATTTATTTGGCGGGGGAAGTGTGGGGGCAGAGGGAGAGCAGGAGAGAGAGAATCTCAAGCTGACCCCCTGCTGAGGATGGAATCCTACATGGGGCTTGATACTGGGACCCCGAGATCATAGCCTGAACCAAAATCAAGAGTCGGATGCCTAACCAACTGAGTCACTTGGCACCCACTTTGTTCTTCTTTGTATCCCTTTTTCTCCCAGAGTAATTTAGAAGGATATGTCCAGAGAAAACATAACCAATATTCTTCCCATCTTTAAATTTGCTTGCATAATTTTCATTTCATCCTGTACTTCACTACAAACCAGTTGGCCTCATAATGGACTCTACATCATTAAATATTTACAAAAAAGAATGATCATGTTTCGTGGTGTGATACCTTTAAAAAACACAGAAACCCACACTATGGTATAAGAGGTAATCCTCTTATTTCCCCAAAACAAGTCTTTATCCCATTTAACTTTACTCATTAACTTTCTCTCATTTAACTTCTATCCCCTTTTCTTCATTCTCCCCTTTTTATTTATTTTTCATACTTGGCTTCTCTCATTTTAGTAGGTGGCATTTGCCTAAATCAAATCATCCCCAAATGAATTTTGCCTAGTTTCTTAAATATAGCTTTTGCATTTCCTTGTAATCTGGCCTATGAGTGATTTTTTTTTTTTTTTGGTCAATTAAACCCTATCTTTCACAGTAAAATCACGCATCATAATTATTAAAGAGTATGAATATCAGTACTAACTTCTTCCCAGTTGCTACAGCTACAGCTGATATGATATAATTGGCAATTGCTCAGTTTGACTATAATTGAAAGCGATGCCCTGCCCAGGAGAGATAACCTAACAGCATAACAAAGTATCACACTTGCCAGATACCACCTTCCTTGTAGTTATCTGCTATAAAACTAATTTTTCTTGAGTCTCTCCTTTTTCTGTGAAAAAGAAATCTGGTATTTTATGTTTCAGGTTAAAAATACAAACAATGATGAGATAACTGTAGTGACAGAAAATCCCATTGTATGATGAAATTCATTCTTTAAGGGCTGATTTCCATAGCACTAAGTGGACCATTGGAGAGGCTGATTTAACTTGAGTCTCCAGCTAACTGGTAAGAATTATCAGCTAAAAGTAACTGAATCATCAAACTGTATTTGTGGCTCTAATGATGAAATCAAATTAGCTGTATAAGATAAAGGTTAGTTAAGGTCAATCATGACAGGCCAAAATATTGGCCAGATCCAGAGACACGGTGCTATTACGTGCCATGCTTACATAATAATTAGCAAAGTAGAGCCACAGACTAGAAGGCTGGGAAACATTTTATTGGAAAATAACAAGTCACACCTTAATGACACTGCCATTGCTTTTCTACCTCTCTCTCTTACAATAAAGCTTCCTAATTAAAGTCTGTATTTTTTGAATTGTAAAGTATATTTTAACAGATACAAAACAGGGATTTTAGCATTTGTTTCTCAAGTTTTCATGTACACATATACACAGATACAACTTCTTCACCCTTGTTTGAGTTACATTCAATTTATAAATTATTTTTGAGGAAAACTGGAATCCTTAATGGCCCTGTATTTGCAAAATAACTTTTTCTACAAAAATTCTGGAAAAGAGATTATTAAGACAGATGGATTTTCTTACTTTCTCACTAGTTCACAATGATTCTAAAATCAATTTCAGGAAAAAAAGAGTTTCCCATTAAAGTAAGCATTCCTTGCTTTAATGGAATTTTAAAGGCGATTTAATTTATGATTTTTTTGGCTTTCTAATTTCTTATTGTTTTTTTCTTGTATGTCTGGGGAGAGTAAAACATATTAGAATAACATATTAGTAGATAATAATCCAATTTTTAAAGGAAATGTTTCTTTTATTTAGGCTTCTTTTTGATAGTAGATTTCTCATGCATAATGTTACTGGGTGAAATACTGAATAATAACTATGTTCTAATTATATAACACATTCTTATACATTTCTAATTATGTTTCACTATAACTTACACTTTTCAAAATGTTATGCATGAAAATAATTTTGCTTGGACCCTTGAAGAGCATCTTTCTTGCAAACTATTTCATTATTTTCTTTGTTTCCTCTGCCTTCCTTTCTTCCTTCACTGTATTCAGGTTATAGTTCAAATTTAAACTACAGAGACTATATCTTTTGTTTACCACAAAAATAGCTGGTATAGTGTGTATGTGTGTGTATATACACAAAGATATGAGGAGGGAGGGAGAAGAGAAAGAGACAATCCTCATGCAAACATATATAAATATATATGAATGGACTAAATTATATTAGTGACTTTCTCTTAAAAATTACAATTTAGAAAACTATTGTTCAGTAATATTACCATAACAATTAGAAGATGAAAGAGGGTAATGCAGTTCAATCATTGGCCACAGGATGTCCGAAATGCTTAATTAGAAAAGCAGTTAGGCCAGTGAATCGGTTCACATTTCTTAGCACCAGCTGGATGCAAGTGACTATAAGAGATTCTTGGAGAATACAAGGATATAACTAAATCAATCTTCCAAAATGATTTTTATTTATCACTGATACCCAATTGATGTGATCTATAGGATTGTTTTCAGGAATGATCACTTTAAGTTCGAAGCAAAACTATCAGCTCACCAACATTACTGATATGGTGCCACTAACAGAAAAGGAATAATGTAATCCATTCTAGTAAACTCTGTTAGATGCATTCTTAAGAAGCATTATATTAGTAAATTATATCTTTAAAATAACTCCTTTTAGCAAGATTTAGAATTATTAATAGCAAGGTGTTTTAATAAATATAAATGTATACTCATAAAACAAATATCCTTGGTCAAAATGGTTAGACTATACTCATTTTTTGTTCAAAGTTAATTACATTTAGCTTAATTTTATCATCTTCAACAGCAGTATCACTTAATCTGCTCAGGCATTCTCATAAATTCCTCATCCATTGTTAGGATTTTAAAAAAGAGAGAGAGAGTAAAATGTCCCACAGAATCCTAATTCTTGATCATTTTATGACCAGGGACAGGCTGCATTATGACTTAGGTTCTGTTTCTAACTCAAAAACGCTGTTGTATCTATGTTATGCTATAAAAACTTGTCCCTTAAGAGAAATACCTACATAGAAATACACTGTTATTATAACTTCTAGTTTGACTAGGCTCTGATCAGTTAATTAAACAGAACCAGAGAGAAATCCAATTCTAATCAGACATGTTGCAAATCAGAAAGAAAGACAGGTTTCTACCTTCTCATTTTTTACCAATGCTCTTATTATATGATTAAACTTCCTTATGATTTTATATTTACTTAGAAATTTTAAAGACTGCATAACTTTTAATTCATTTTAAGAAGTAAGATTTAGGGGCGCCTGGGCAGCTCAGTGGGTTAAAGCCTCTCTGCCTTTGGCTCAGGTCATGATCCCGGGGTCCTGGGATCGAGCCCCGCATTGGGCTCTCTGTTCAGCAGGGAGCCTGCTTCCTCCTCTCTCTCTTTGCCTGCCTCTCTGCCTGCTTGTGATCTCTCTCTCTCTCTGTCAAATAAATAAATAAAATAAAATCTTTCAAAAAAACAAAAGACGTAAGATTTATTATGCTTTCCTCCCAATTATAAGAAATTTCTTATTGTAGAAAATATTTAATATTTTGAAGATCAAAAAGAGAAATTTGGAAAATACCATACTTAGACATAATCACTGGTGTCACATATGTTTAAATTAAATAGGAAACTGGGTCTATATTTTTATTAGATTTTTTCCCACTTAATCAAAAAGTCACTTTGAGGATTCTGAAATACACATGTTAAACATGATAAACTATGTGTTATTCAACAATTCTCTATTAGTTAATTTTTTGTGCTCTAAGCTTTTGTGCTTCTATTTTGATCAATTCCTATAAATTTGGATTTTCCTTAAAATGTTAGGTTTGGCATATAAATCATACCTGAAAATATTTTGCTTGTACAGACTATTTCTAGGACAGACTATAAATGTTAGAATATCCAATAGGCATTATTTTAATGAACATATATACATGGCTATTAAATTTTATGCAACTCCAAATAAAAGCAGTATCCCCAAAGGTATTCTATTCTTCTTGAAGCAAAAAGTAGAAAGTAATTCCCTTTGATTGAAAAAAAAAAAAACAATAATACTCATTTAACATGAAGACATCTGTATATGATGAATTTTAACTCATTGAAAATAGTTCGTACAGAGATATTTACAGCTCTACAGTCCTACAGCTAGGAGAATTCCTTTGAAAGGACTTTTGATACTGAATAAAAATAAATGAAGCTATATAGGAACATTCTAATTGATGTATGCAAATAAGAGATTTGAACAGCTAGTAGAACAGAAAACTAGTGAGAAATTCCAAATCTACAATTTTAAAATCTGAAATTTGTACAGTTTAAGAATCAAACAGTGATTTTATTCATTGTTATTTATTTGTCAAGCAGGGTTTTTAAATGTTGATATGTAATTATAAAGTGGTAAGTGGTGAGAAAAGAATCTTCCCTCAAGCTATTAAAAAGGCAATTTCTATTTCATTATTACATAATCATCACCATTTGTGCTTAAAAGTCACACATAGGGCGCCTGAGTGGCTCAGTGGGTTAAGCCTCTGTCTTTGGGTTGGGTCACGGTCTCAGGGTCCTGGGATTGAGCCCTGCATCGGGCTCTCTGCTAAGCAAGGAGCCTGCTTCCCCTTCTCTGTTTCCACCTGCCTCTCTACCTACTTGTGATCTCTTTCTCACTGTCAAATAAATAAATAAAATCTTAAAAAAAAATTAAAAAGTGACATCAGTGGAACACTTGGATGGCTCAGTCCTTAAGCCTCTGCTTTTGGCTGAGGTCATGTTTCCAGGGTCCTGGAATTGAGCCCTGCATCAAGCCCCATATTGGGTCCCCTGCTCCACAGGAAGTCTGCTTCTCCCTCTCCCATTCCTGGTGCTTGTGTTCCCTCTCTTGCTGTGTTTCTCTCTGTCAAAAAAATTTAAAAACAACAACAACAAAAAAAAAAAAACTTTTTTTTTAAAGTGACATGAAAAACAGTACTTTTGCTAGTCAGTAAATAATTAAATGTTCAAATATACTGATCTCATTGGTTTTGGAAATCATAGTTAAATCTAAAAAGACTGGTTTTCCCTGTGTTGAAGTTTCTTGGACTAACCCAATAATACTTAAAGTATATGAAATTGCTTCTAGGTCTGGTGTTTGAATATCAAGTCAAGATGATATAATGTATTAAAAAAAAACTAATATCATGTGAATTGGAAAATTGTTATACCATACCTGTAACACACTGTATGGTATAACAATTTTCCCTGCTCCCCACATATAAAATAGCAGACTGAGAAGTGGCCCTCCCAAGGGTACTGACACCCTAATCTCTGGAACCCATTAATATCACTTTATGTAGCCAACAAAGAAGGAAGGAAGGAAGGACACAAGCAAGCAAGCAAGGAAGGAAGGAAAAAACAATAAAAGTTTTTGCAGATATCATTAAAAGTTTTTAAATGGGGAGACTATCTTGGATTACCTGGGTGGGACCAATGTAATCACATAAATGGATATTTCATGCACACAAATGGACAATGTGACTAGAAAAGAATGAGATTTGAAGGTGTCAGCCTTTAAGATTGTAGTGATGTGTCCACAAGCCAAGGAATCTTAGCAGCTACCAGAAGCTGGAAGAAGCAAGGATGTGATTTTCCCTGGAGCCTCTGGAAGTAATGTGGGACCCAATTTAGGCTCAGTTATACTAATTTCAGACTTCTGGATTTCAGAACTAGGATAAAAGGAATTTCTGTTTTTTAAGCCACGAAGTTTGCGGTAATTTGTTACAGAAGCCACAGAAAGCTAATATATCCACCCAACTCTTCTGTTCTCCAAAATCTCCCTGTCAGTGAAATATAAACCTGGAGATGTGCAATTACCTTCAAAACACTGAGATCTACTCCCATTGGACAACTGTATCACTGCTTCAGAATCTGTCCATTGTTAATGCTTGAATGACACTCAGACAAAAATATTTTTTTAAACTTATTTGTCTTATGTAATTGCTGTGAAAATTGATAATAGAAAATGAGGTACTCTTGTTTTATGACTCTCAATCAGTTTTCAGTATATTTCCAATATTCTAACAATATAGGGTTGCTTTATTGTTTTCAGAACTTATTGCATAAAGTTCTGGGATGCAGAAATCAATAAATTTAGAGTCCTGAATATTGACAGACTTGTAAAAAAATGAGTTAAGTACCTGGAAAATATATAATTTCAAGTAATGTTTTATTGGAACTAACTTTAAAGGCAAGGAAGCGGAAAAGCAAGTGATAACCATTATCAATATGATGGGCTGATACTTTTTAGTTGGGAAAATGGATTACATGATACTAAAAATATTGAAAATTCTAATAAACAAATAGTAGTCTTAAATTTATCAACCATCAGAGTTGGCCTTGAAAAGTTCGAGAGGTGTTAAATTGATGATTACTTAATATCTGTCAACCTAATAGTTATACCAAATATTCTTCTGTATCACTTTTCAGCAAATATTTTAACACTCAGTAAATCCTGTGACATCAAGCCCAGTGGATTAAGTGGAAAGCATTATTTTAGGTATACACATACTCCTTGACTGTTTTGACCACTTCGATGGCTTCTATGACTCTAATTCACCAATGTATCCTAAGATGCCTAAGAATGTTGAATCCTCTTTTTTTACGGCAAATAATTAATTTAAAGAAGATGCACTCTTTTTTTTTTTTTTAATTTTTTATTTTTTATAAACATATATTTTTATCCCCAGGGGTACAGGTCTGTGAATCACCAGGTTTACACACTTCACAGCACTCACCAAATCACATACCCTCCCCAATGTCCATAATCCCACCCCCTTCTCCCAAACCCCCCCCCCCCCCCCCCCCCCCCCCCCCCCCCGGCAACCCTCAGTTTGTTTTGTGAGTTCTCTGCTCAGCAGGGAACCTGCTTCCTCTTCTCTCTCTGCCTGCCTCTCTGCCTACTTGTGATCTCTCTCTGTCAAATAAATAAATAAAATCTTAAAAAAAGAAGATGCACTCTTATCCATATATTGAATTATAGCCTTCAAACTGTACTTCATGAAAGAATTTATGGCACACATGGACAATGATACTATTTGTAAGGCTCACTAACATAAATAATCATTTTATTATTTCAGTCTGCTGCTGAAATGATTGATTCAGGGGCTTTGCCCACCCCAGGTTCCTGAAGGACTCAACATGCCAAGATATTTGCAATCTATTAGCTGTGACACTATTGGGAAGTTCCGCTAAGGAAAACATATATAATGCACAATTTCTTTTTAAAAAGATATGCTTGCTTATCTATCAAAAATAAAGTCTGCCTGTTTGACCTGATCAATAGGATAGCTAGTTTTGTACAAGTCTTTATATAGTCACTTAAAGGATGTTTTTGGAGTATCACATAGCTGAGCCAATTAATTGCGTGACAATTGTAGCTAACATGGACAAATCAATGAGGCAATGTTCAACTTAATGGACAAATGTAAACATGAATATGTATTTCTCCTACAGTATTCTAAACTAGTACTTGGTACTTTTTAGATTGCAACTATTTGTTTGAATAGTGACATTCCAAATTTACATATATTAATGTATCTTTAAATGTTAAGAAGGAATTAAAACTACAGAGTGTTTTTTTTTCCATCTTAGAAGTACTTTTCATTACCTTTCTTTCCTTGTTTTTCTTTTCTTTCTTTCTTTTATGTACTAAATGACTTCTCTTTTACTATCTCAAAGGCAGGACTCAAATCCATTACCATGGATTATTAATTAATTAAATATCTGTACTTAAATGCATACTACATAAGAAGAAATATTGAATGTAGAAAGCTCACTCTCAGAGGAGTTAAAATAAATTATCACAGACATAAGAACTATTTCTCAAATCAATCTAAAAAGAAAAATATTTAATTAATTAAAAGTTTGGTGATTTTAAGTTTTCTTCCCAAACACTGAATAACATTTAGATTTGATTCTCTGGACTTGTTCCCACATATACTTTAGATTTAAAAACATCCAAACACAGACAAGGACATATATATATATATATATATATATATATATATATATATATATATATGATGTTTGGATGTTTTTAAAACAAACACAGCAAATCACTATTTTTAAATAGATTTATCCTGTCTCCCAATTAGGATAATTTACATATTATAACATAATATATTACATAATTTTATTACATAAGTTACATAAGTTACATATATTATAAGACTGTTTACCTTACTCTTAGAATCAATTTCAATTTGAGATGAAAGCTAAGAGGACAGAAAAACTAAGAGATTGAAATCTTTCTGGTTGAAAGAGATGTTTCTAAGTCCAGGGGAAAGAAATAATAGACTTTGTTTACTCAATCAATATTGTCAACCACCACACATCTACTAAATCTTTTTTTTTTTTTTTAATTTTTTATTTTTTATAAACATATATTTTTATCCCCAGGGGTACAGGTCTGTGAATCACCAGGTTTACACACTTCACAGCACTCACCAAATCACATACCCTCCCCAATGTCCATAATCCCACCCCCTTCTCCCAAACCCCCTCCCCCCGGCAACCCTCAGTTTGTTTTGTGAGATTAAGAGTCACTTATGGTTTGTCTCCCTCCCAATCCCATCTTGTTTCATTTATTCTTCTTCTACCCACTTACATCTACTAAATCTTAGTGAAGCAGATTTATATAAATTTTGAAAGTGTCATTGACTTTTTACTTACGACTTTTTAAAAAATTCCTGTT
Organism: Mustela lutreola; assembly: GCF_030435805.1. Lineage (NCBI taxonomy): Eukaryota > Metazoa > Chordata > Mammalia > Carnivora > Mustelidae > Mustela > Mustela lutreola. The sequence goes on from NC_081295.1 coordinate 76,626,544, forward strand.
TTCTTTTAGTATTTTTATGAATGTAGAAAGCTCACTCTCAGAGGAGTTAAAATAAATTATCACAGACATAAGAACTATTTCTTAAATCAATCTAAAAAGAAAAATCTCTTAAAAGCCCTTGGTCTAATGCAAAGCACAATTAATTTTTAAATTGTACCTCTTTTGGCTATGTATTTATATTCTGAAAACAGTAACAGTGTACAATAAAAATGTTCTTTTGATTTCATTTCTTTTTAAAGACAAAAGTAAAGTTAAAGATTTACTTTATGAGGTTTATATGGTTTTAACTGCAAACTTTGATTCATCAGTGAAATTCTAATCAATGAAGTGTGTTTCTGAAAACCAATTAAGCATTTTTCTTGAATTCATCTTTTCTTTCTGATGTCAATAGCAGCAGATAAAATGGTAGCCCCCAAATATGTCTCACCTTAATCCCCACAATCTGTGAATATGTTGTGCTATTACACTTATGATTCCCGTTATGCTTAGAGTGGACCTAAGATGGGTAATTACGCAAGTGGGTCTAACCTAAGCATATGAATCTTTTAAAGCAGATAACTTCTTTTTGGCTGGTGGCTGAAAGGGACCTCAGAGAGATTTGTAGCACATGAAGAACTTAAGGTGCTTGCTAGTTTTGGGGACGGGGGAATCCTCTTGAGAAGGAATATCGGTGGCCTCTAGAAAAGCTGAAAACAGTCTCCAGGCAACCACCAGCAAGGAAACACGCACCTCAGTCCCATAACCAAATGAAACTGAATCATTCTAATGACCTGAATGGTCTGGAAGCAGACAGAATGCCAGAGGACCTATGACAGTCACTATCTTGATTTCTGTCTCATCAAACTCTAACCACAGTACTCAACCAAGCCCACCTGGACTTCTGACCTACAGAACTGAGAGAGAATAAGGGGTGTCATTTTAAGCCTCTAAGTTTGTGGTAATTTGTCATTCAGCAATAGCAAACTAATACTTCAATATTGACATTTTCTGTTTTCTAAAAGAGCTTTTAACAGTCAAATAATTTCCTATAAGGACCAAGTGCCATAAATACATTATATTTTTAGTAGACTATATTTTATACAATCTTTCAGACTGACTTCTGGTATATGTATTTCCTTTTGAATTGTAAGACAGTTTGTTATAGTATGTAAATATATTATTTACTTAATTTAGTTCAGTCATAGAAAGAAGTATCTAGAAATTAGGACAATTGGGTTTAAAACCAAACTCTATAAGGAATCTACTTTTATAATCTGAAAATATTGGGATTTTTATCTGCTTTTGAAACTATTATTCCTGGAAGAATGCAAAGTGATTTTATTGTTATTTTTCTGGAGAAGCATATCCCTTCTCACATAACCAACCTTAGCTGCAGTGCCCATGGGCGAGTCCAACAATGGCAATAGTAATAAACAGAATGTTTCACTCCTTATGTCAGCCACTTAGAGTGTCAATCACTTTTATTGGAAATAATGATTGCAGAGTGGTATCAACCAAAAGTATTAGCACTAGCAATCACTTTTTGTGTCATTATACAAGAACTCTTTTATAAAGAATGTATTCACAATTTCTTGAGGACTATATCTTGAGGGAAAAAAAAAAATCAGGCCTTAGAATGACCATCAAGTAGACACACTATTTGCAAACTAATGCTATTTGATCAAATTTGTTGTCAGTGCATAGGACCTTGGAAAATGTGTTAAAAAAAAATGCCCCCCAAAAGCACAATTTTAATGTACATTTAGTACTAAATAACCTTTGAATGAGAACTTAATATGTATTAACTTTTCCAAAAGTTGAAAAGAAGGTCATGTAATGATGATATGCCAACACTAATAATGGATAGTTACATTTCATTAAATACATTCAGTTCTTCCCATCTTTATGATATCTTTGTTTCTGTGTTTTGCTTGTTTTTAAATTGTCCTAAAGCTAAAATGACTAATTCCCAGTTTAAACGTAGTATTCAAGGATGAAAAGTTTAAAAATCACTTTCCTTTCAAAAGTGTTTTCTCCTGGGGCACCTGGGTGGCTCAGTGGGTTAAAGCCTCTGCCTTTGGCTCGGATCATGGTCCCAGGGTCCTGGGATCTAGCCCTGCGTCTGGCTCTCTACTCCACGGGGATCCTGCTTCCTCCTCTTTCTCTCTGCCTACTTGTGATCTCTCTCTGTCAAATAAATAAATAAAATCTTAAAAAAAAAAAAAAGTGTTTTCTCCTACTCAAGAGTAAAACTGAGGTAAGTCCACATGATCATAAAAAAAAAAAAAAAAAAAAAAAAAACAAAAAAAAAAAAAAAAAAACAAGTTCTGTATTTGGCTCTAGAAATCATTATTGTATCTTGGTCCAATTACTATGCAAATCTAAGAACGTGTAGCTCAGGTGCTTAGATTCCTCTGCTAATGAGACTGTGGTGTCGGACTGGAGGCCTGTGTAAGGTCTTTAGGGTTCTTGTGGCTCCTGTCTACAGAACATAGGTCTTAGAAGAGACACATGTCTTTCAAATGCAAGGATACAAGGTGTTTTAAGTGAAAATACATCCCAAAAGAGGGTAAAATCTTGTGCCATATTTCTTATTGGTGCATAAATAGTGTGACAGTCATATAGAAATTATATCTTTTCTGACAGAGCCTACATGTAAGTTGAAAAAAATTAGCAACTTATTTCAGTACAAACTTACTTCTGTATAAAATCAGTGTGACAAACACATATTTGAGAGAAATAAAAAAATAAAACATTCTAGAACTCAGACTTCAGTGGATGCTGTGAGCACTGCCCGAATGGCTCTTTAGGACTGAGGCACTAATCATTATCCAACTGTCAGAAGTGTTGCCTGTTGATAGATAGCTCACAGCCAAGTCCCTTTTCAGGAATTGCCCTCTGCCAAAGTGAGCTGCCTTGCTTATAATTACACTCACCTCCAGGAGCAACCCTCATTTCATGACTGGTCGATGCTAATGTACAAAGCTCCTAGACCCTTGTCTCAACTAGGGACATTTACGAAAAACTGGCTCATATTCAGACCTCTACATGGGATCAGCTGAGGCTTCTGATGTTGCTGTACTGCAGTTCAACCTCTCCTCTGACTGCCCCTCACTGCTCCCCTCACTCCATTACAGATGCTGTTCCTGAAAACACTCCTCTCTAAGTGACCTGCATACAAATCTCCATTTCAGAACTTAGTACCAGAAGAACTAACAACCACTGAAAATAGGAGCTGTCCAGGAAAGCAGATGTTAAAGGGAGTTTTGAACTAGATCGCTTCCTGATGACTGGCAGTGAACACCTTATCACTGGAATAAATGGTGTAATGATAGTTCTTGACCTAGATGGTAGCACTAAAACTATTAACATTTTTCCTGTTGGTATTTTAGGATGGCTTGTTTATTTTTTATTTTTTAATTTTTTATTAACATACACTGTATTATTAGCCCCAGGGGTACAGGTCTGTGAATTGCCAGGTTTACACACTTCACAGCACTCACCATAGCACATACCCTCCCCAATATTCATAACCCGACCACCCTCTCCTTACTCCCCTACACACAGCAACCTCTCATTTTGTTTTGTGAGATTAAGAATCTCTTATGGTTTGTCTCCCTCCCGATCCCATCTTGTTTCTTTTGTTCTTTTCTTACCCCCCAAATCTCCCATATTGCTTCTGAACTTCCTCATATCAGGGAGATCATATGATAATTGTCTTTCTCTGACTGACTTATTTCACTCAGCACAATACCCTCTAGTTCCATCCACATCTGAATAACTAAACAACATTGCTTACAAGCGATGACAAGTCCATGGGGAAACACATTCCCCATGGGGAGTAATGGGAATGCCCATCATTCCCCCAGTTTTGGACACATACGAAAGATCACCATGGCTTTGGAGAGTTCCATAAAACCAAATGATTCCTGTGTTGCAACTGCACTGTAGTTCCACTTTTTCATTTGTCCAATTCCAGTTTTTGTTCTTTAGGACATACTATAATAACTGTGCTGCATGTAAATCTCTGTCTCAGACTTGGCATCCCAGGAAGCTGACCTATGGGTGGAAATCATTACAGGCTATAGCAAAGAGAAAGTTCCCTCAGTTTCTTCAGCAACACAAAATTAGATTTCATAAATCACTTTGATGAAAATACCATAAGCATAAAGAAATATTAATAGTACCATAAGAAATCATCAAGAACAGGGCTCAATTACATGTGAGAATTTATACACTAGGATCAATATCAATCCTATTATTTTACAAATACAGTACAGATTAAAAAATAGGTTGTGACAATTTTAAAGGGGTAAACAGTCCCAATGTCCAAAAACATATTAATAATGTCTATGTCACAATCTCAATAAAGCTGACCCCTAGAGTACTACACAAAGGCTATTTCTAATAATATAACTTTTATTCACTTCTGGCTACTTCAGCTGGGTCTTCCTTTCCATTTAGTTTTTTTCTCTTTCTGTTCTTTTAATCCTTTTTGCACACCTACAAAATGACACACTTTCTTCATATTGTAAGGGGAGTGATGATATCTTGTGCTTTACAAATTAGTTATTATTTTAATATTAAAATGTGACTAGCGTTTTTATTTTTCAAGAGAATGTTATGGAAAACCAGAAATAATTTTGAAAAAAAATGACTGTCTTTTTAATTCAAAACATATTCTCTTTCTTGGTACATCCACATACATATTCTGCTTATTATTTCTTAAGCTCTTTAACTTATTTCTGCCACTTTATATTTGTATGAATATAACATGGGATGATTTTATTCATATTTAAAAGCCATAATAGCTATCATTTATCAATTCATTATGTACTAAATATACTAATTTGTCATGATTGGCCCAATTCAATCTTCAAACAATCCTATGAAGTCGGTACCATTATTATTCCCAATAAAAACTGAATGAACCAAGGGGAATACCTTGGTGGCACAGTCATTCAACCGTCCAATTCTTGTTTTCAGCTCAGGTTGCGATCTCAGCATTCTAGGATAAAGACCACCTTAGGCTATGTGCTAAGCATCGAGTCTCTTAAGACTCTCTCTGCCCCTCTCCCAATCCCTAACATAAATAAATAGTTAAAAAAAAAAAAACCTGAGTGAACAGACAAAACTAGAATGCTTTTTTTTTTTTTTAATTTTTTATTTTTTATAAACATATATTTTTATCCCCAGGGGTACAGGTCTGTGAATCACTAGGTTTACACACTTCACAGCACTCACCAAATCACATACCCTCCCCAATGTCCATAATCCCACCCCCTTCTCCCAAACCCCCTCCCCCCGGCAACCCTCAGTTTGTTTTGTGAGATTAAGAGTCACTTATGGTTTGTCTCCCTCCCAATCCCATCTTGTTTCATTTATTCTTCTTCTACCCACTTAAGCCTCCATGTTGTATCACCACTTCCTCATATCAGGGAGATCATATGATAGTTGTCTTTCTCTGCTTGACTTATTTCGCTAAGCATGATACGCTCTAGTTCCATCCATGTTGTTGCAAATGGCAAGATTTCATTTCTTTTGATGGCTGCATAGTATTCCATTGTGTATATATACCACATCTTCTTGATCCATTCATCTGTTGATGGACATCTAGGTTCTTTCCATAGTTTGGCTATTGTGGACATTGCTGCTATAAACATTCGGGTGCATGTGCCCCTTTGGATCACTACATTTGTATCTTTAGGGTAAATACCCAATAGTGCAATTGCTGGGTCATAGGGCAGTTCTATTTTCAACATTTTGAGGAACCTCCATGCTGTTTTCCAGAGAGGTTGCACCAGCTTGCATTCCCACCAACAGTGTAGGAGGGTTCCCCTTTCTCCGCATCCTCGCCAGCATCTGTCATTTCCTGACTTGTTGATTTTAGCCATTCTGACTGGTGTGAGGTGATATCTCATTGTGGTTTTGATTTGTATTTCCCTGATGCCGAGTGATATGGAGCACTTTTTCATGTGTCTGTTGGCCATCTGGATGTCTTCTTTGCAGAAATGTCTGTTCATGTCCTCTGCCCATTTCTTGATTGGATTATTTGTTCTTTGGGTGTTGAGTTTGCTAAGTTCTTTATAGATTCTGGACACTAGTCCTTTATCTGATATGTCGTTTGCAAATATCTTCTCCCATTCTGTCAGTTGTCTTTTGATTTTGTTAACTGTTTCCTTTGCTGTGCAAAAGTTTTGATCTTGATGAAATCCCAGTAGTTCATTTTTGCCCTTGCTTCCCTTGCCTTTGGCGTTGTTCCTAGGAAGATGTTGCTGCGGCAGAGGTCGAAGAGGTTGCTGCCCGTGTTCTCCTCAAGGATTTTGATGGATTCCTTTCGTACATTGAGGTCCTTCATCCATTTTGAGTCTATTTTTGTGTGTGGTGTGAGGGAATGGTCCAATTTCATTTTTCTGCATGTGGCTGTCCAATTTTCCCAGCACCATTTACTGAAAAGGCTGTCTTTTTTCCATTGGACATTCTTTCCTGCTTTGTCAAAGATTAGTTGACCATAGATTTGAGGGTCTATTTCTGGGCTCTCTATTCTGTTCCATTGATCTATGTGTCTGTTTTTGTGCCAGTACCATGCTGTCTTGATGATGACAGCTGTGTAATAGAGCCTGAAGTCCGGAATTGTGATGCCACCAACGTTGGCTTTCTTTTTCAATATCCCTTTGGCTATTCGAGGTCTTTTCTGGTTCCGTATAAATTTTAGCATTATTTGTTCCATTTCTTTGAAAAAGATGGATGGTACTTTGATAGGAATTGCATTAAATGTGTAGATTGCTTTAGGTAGCATAGACATTTTCACAATATTTATTCTTCCAATCCAGGAGCATGGAACATTTTTCCATTTCTTTGTGTCTTCCTCAATTTCTTTCATGAGTACTTTATAGTTTTCTGAGTATAGATTCTGTGTCTCTTTGGTTAGGTTTATTCCTAGGTATCTTATGGTTTTGGATGCAATTGTAAATGGGATTGACTCCTTAATATCTCTTTCTTCTGTCTTGCTGTTGGTGTAGAGAAATGCAACTGATTTCTGTGCATTGATTTTATATCCTGACACTTTACTGAATTCCTGTATAAGTTCTAGCAGTTTTGGAGTGGAGTCTTTTGGGTTTTCCACATATAGTATCATATCATCTGCGAAGAGTGATAATTTGACTTCTTCTTTGCCGATTTGGATGCCTTTAATTTCCTTTTGTTGTCTGATTGCTGAGGCTAGGACCTCTAGTACGATGTTGAATAGCAGTGGTGATAATGGACATCCCTGCCGTGTTCCTGACCTTAGCGGAAAAGCTTTCAGTTTTTCTCCATTGAGAATGATATTTGCAGTGGGTTTTTCATAGATGGCTTTGATGATATTGAGGTATGTGCCCTCTATCCCTACACTTTGAAGAGTTTTGATCAGGAAGGGATGTTGTACTTTGTCAAATGCTTTTTCAGCATCTATTGAGAGTATCATATGGTTCTTGTTCTTTCTTTTATTGATGTGTTGTATCACATTGACTGATTTGCGGATGTTGAACCAACCTTGCAGCCCTGGAATAAATCCCACTTGGTCGTGGTGAATAATCCTTTTAATGTACTGTTGAATCCTATTGGCTAGTATTTTGTTGAGTATTTTCACATCTGTGTTCATCAAGGATATCGGTCTATAGCTCTCTTTTTTGGTGGGATCCTTGTCTGGTTTTGGGATCAAGGTGATGTTGGCCTCATAAAATGAGTTTGGAAGTTTTCCTTCCATTTCTATTTTTTGGAACAGTTTCAGGAGAATAGGAATTAGTTCTACTTTAAATGTTTGGTAGAATTCCCCCGGGAAGCCGTCTGGCCCTGGGCTTTTGTTTGTTTGGAGATTTTTAATGACTGTTTCAATCTCCTTACTGGTTATGGGTCTGTTCAGGCTTTCTATTTCTTCCTGGCTCAGTTGTGGTAGTTTATATGTTTCTAGGAATGCATCCATTTCTTTCAGATTGTCAAATTTATTGCCGTAGAATTGCTCATAGTATGTTCTTATAATAGTTTGTATTTCTTTGGTGTTAGTTGTGATCTCTCCTCTTTCATTCATGATTTTATTTATTTGGGTCCTTTCTCTTTTCTTTTTGATAAGTCGGGCCAGGGGTTTATCAATTTTATTAATTCTTTCAAAGAACCAGCTCCTAGTTTCGTTGATTTGTTCTATTGTTTTTTTGGTTTCTATTTCATTGATTTCTGCTCTGATCTTTATGATTTCTCTTCTCCTGCTGGGCTTAGGGTTTCTTTCTTGTTCTTTCTCCAGCTCCTTTAGGTGTAGGGTTAGGTTGTGTACCTGAGACCTTTCTTGTTTCTTGAGAAAGGCTTGTACCGCTATATATTTTCCTCTCAGGACTGCCTTTGTTGTGTCCCACAGATTTTGAACCGTTGTATTTTCATTATCATTTGTTTCCATGATTTTTTTCAATTCTTCTTTAATTTCCCGGTTGACCCATTCATTCTTTAGAAGGATACTGTTTAGTCTCCATGTATTTGGGTTCTTTCCAAACTTCCTTTTGTGGTTGACTTCTAGCTTTAGAGCATTGTGGTCTGAAAATATGCAGGGAATGATCCCAATCTTTTGATACCGGTTGAGTCCTGATTTAGGACCGAGGATGTGATCTATTCTGGAGAATGTTCCATGTGCACTAGAGAAGAATGTGTATTCTGTTGCTTTGGGATGAAATATTCTGAATATATCTGTGATGTCCATCTGGTCCAGTGTGTCGTTTAAGGCCTTTATTTCCTTGCTGATCTTTTGCTTGGATGACCTGTCCATTTCAGTGAGGGGAGTGTTAAAGTCCCCTACTATTATTGTATTATTGTTGATGTGTTTCTTTGATTTTGTTATTAATTGGTTTATATAGTTGGCTGCTCCCACATTGGGGGCATAGATATTTAAAATTGTTAAATCTTCTTGTTGGACAGACCCTTTGAGTATGATATAGTGTCCTTCCTCATCTCTTATTATAGTCTTTGGCTTAAAATCTAATTGATCTGATATAAGGATTGCCACTCCTGCTTTCTTCTGATGTCCATTAGCATGGTAAATTCTTTTCCACCCCCTCACTTTAAATCTGGAGGTGTCTTCGGGCTTAAAATGTGTTTCTTGGAGGCAACATATAGATGGGTTTTGTTTTTTTATCCATTCTGATACCCTGTGTCTTTTGACAGGGGCATTTAGCCCATTCACATTCAGGGTAACTATTGAGAGATATGAATTTAGTGCCATTGTATTGCCTGTAAGGTGACTGTTACTGTATATGGTCTCTGTTCCTTTCTGATCTACCACTTGTAGGCTCTCTCTTTGCTTAGAGGACCCCTTTCAATATTTCCTGTAGAGCTGGTTTGGTATTTGCAAATTCTTTCAGTTGTTGTTTGTCCTGGAAGCTTTTAATCTCTCCTTCTATTTTCAATGATAGCCTAGCTGGATATAGTATTCTTGGCTGCATGTTTTTCTCGTTTAGTGCTCTGAAAATATCATGCCAGCTCTTTCTGGCCTGCCAGGTCTCTGTGGATAAGTCAGCTGCCAATCTAATATTTTTACCATTGTATGTTACAGACTTCTTTTCCCGGGCTGCTTTCAGGATTTTCTCTTTGTCATTGAGACTTGTAAATTTTACTATTAGGTGACGGGGTGTGGGCCTATTCTTATTGATTTTGAGGGGCGTTCTCTGAACCTCCTGAATTTTGATGCTCGTTCCCTTTGCCATATTGGGGAAATTCTCCCCAATAATTCTCTCCAGTATACCTTCTGCTCCCCTCTCACTTTCTTCTTCTTCTGGAATCCCAATTATTCTAATGTTGTTTCGTCTTATGGTGTCACTTATCTCTCGAATTCTCCCCTCGTAGTCCAGTAGCTGTTTGTCCCTCTTTTGCTCAGCTTCTTTATTCTCTGTCATTTGGTCTTCTATATCACTAATTCTTTCTTCTGCCTCATTTATCCTAGCAGTTAGAGCCTCCATTTTTGATTGCACCTCATTAATAGCTTTTTTGATTTCACCTTGGTTAGATTTTAGTTCTTTTATTTCTCCAGAAAGGGCTTTTATATCTCTCGAGAGGGTTTCTCTAATATCTTCCATGCCTTTTTCGAGCCCGGCTAGAACCTTGAGAATTGTCATTCTGAACTCTAGATCTGACATATTACCGATGTCTGTATTGATTAGGTCCCTAGCCTTCAGTACTGTCTCTTGTTCTTTTTTTTTGTGTTGAATTTTTACGTCTTGTCATTTTGTCCAGATAAGAGTAAATGAAGGGGCAAGTAAAATACTAAAAGGGTGGCAACAACCCCAGGAAAATATGCTTTAACCAAATTAGAAGAGATCCAAAATCGTGAGTGGGGAGAAAGGGGATAAAAAGAGGTTGAAAAAGGAAGAAATAAAAAAAAAAAAAAAAGAAAAGAAAAAAAAAGAAAAGAATTTTTAAAAAAAGAATACACCTAAGAAAAATGTAAAAAGGAAAAAATATATATATTAGATAAACTAGTATAAAATCGTTAAAAAAGAAAAAGGTAACAGTTAAAAAAAAATTTTACCCAAAGGCGAGAAAAAAGAAAAAAAAGAAAAAGAAAAAATTAAATTAACTGCAAGACTAAAAAAAAATCACAGGAAAAAAGCCATGAGTTCCGTGCTTGGCTTTCTCCTCCTCTGGAATTCTGCTGCTCTCCTTGGTATTGAAACCGCACTCCTTGGTAGGTGAACTTGGTCTTGGCTGGATTTCTTGTTGATCTTCTGGGGGAGGGGCCTGTTGTAGTGATTCTCAAGTGTCTTTGCCCCAGGCGGAATTACACCGCCCTTACCCGGGGCCGGGGTGAGTAATCCGCTCGGGTTTGCTTTCAGGAGCTTTTGTTCCCTGAGCGCTTTCCGTAGAGTTCCGGAGGACGGGAATACAAATGGCGGCCTCCTGGTCTCCGGCCCGGAGGAGCCGAGAGCCCAGGGCCGCACTCCTCAGTGCGCGCTCAGAGAACCACGCCCAGTTACTCCCGTCTGCCTGACCTCCGGCCGCGCTCCGAGCTCACCGAGCCTGCGACCGGTTCAAGGTAACACGGAGCTGTGAGCTTACTGTCGGCTCTGTCTCTGTAGCCGGCTTTCCCGTTCCAATACCCGCAAGCTCTGCGACACTCAGACACCCCCGATCCTTCTGTGACCCTGCGGGACCTGAGGCCACACTGACCCCGCGTGGGCTTCGCCCCGGTTTAGCCTCTGGAGCGATGTCTCTCAGCGGAATAGACTTTTAAAAGTCCTGATTTTGTGCACTGTTGCTCCGCCGCTTGCCGGGAGCCGGCCCCTCCCCCCGGGGTCTATCTTCCCGTCGCTTTGGATTCACTTCTCCGCTGGTCCTACCTTTCAGAAAGTGGTTGTTTTTCTGTTTCCAGAATTGCTGTTCTTCTTCTCTTCTATCTGCCTATGGATTTTCAGGTGTTTGCAATCTTTAGATAAGCTATCTAGCTGATCTCCAGCTAGCTGAAGCAGTCTCAGCTTGCTACTTCTCCGCCATCTTGACTCCTCCTCCGCCACTAACTCTAGAATGCTTGCTATAAGCTCTTCAACATTATAATAGATACCCGATGCAACACAGAAAAATGTAAAAAAAATTGAAAGTTGGAAAGAAAGAAATTAACCGTTCGCCATTCATAAATGATTATTTATAAGATAATTAACAAATTATTTGTACTAATTAAGAGTTCAACAATGACAGATGATCAATATATAAAGGCAACTATATTCCTATACATAAGGAAACATAGCAAAAAAATATCATCTTAAGAGCTTCTGGATCTGGACTTCTGGCTTAAGATGTAGCTATATAGTTTTCTGTTCTCCAAAACTTCTTTAGAAACAAACAGGTCAACCAATATAGGGCAAGAAAATACATAGCAACTTCAATGATGTTTGTTAACAGGAAACATCTACCCAGAATATGGGTAGATGTAGCCAAATCACTAAGAGAGCCAAGCAGTGGAAATTATAGGAAAAGAAAAGGAATTTCTGATGAGCCACATAAGCCACAGAACTTCTGTACCAGAAATAAAATTCACCTCTAGAAGGCAAGGACTTCACACTGAACAGTCTTGGGTTTCAGGTTCTTGAAAGGTCAACAAAAGTTGAGGAGTCATGTAGGTACAAAAACTAAATGGCTAAGTTCACTAAGGAAAGGGAGGAGCACAGATAGGGAACAGAAACACAGCTGTGGTCATATAAGCCTTATGGGTAGGATTACCTGATTCAGCTAATATTGTCTGGGACATAGTTACACTAAACAAACAAGCAAACAAACAAACAAAATACAAATCTGTTGTTCATTGTAAAATCAAATTTTATCAGGCATCTACATTTTGTCTGGCAACTCTAACTCCAGGATATCAGAAATATCTAGAAGTGTAGAACCTCAACCTGAAGAGACATTACTGAAAGTCAAACAAAAATAAGCAAAATAAGCATATTCAGGGTAAGAGAGATATAAATACTAGAAGAAATGGAACCAGAAGCAGCAGATCCCAGAAAGTCCTTTAACTGCAAAACATACTATTTATTGAGAAGAGCATTGAAAATAGACACACACACAATTTAATTTACAATATTTCAAAATGAACCTAAAGAAATTAAGAAAACAGACCACTGAAAAATAAACAAACAATTATTAGAGCTAGAAAAGCTCAGAAATTAGATGTTTAGATAGTGAGAAGATTAAAATAAGAACTGACAGTTCTCAAGGAAGATTTAGAAGAAAAAAATCTTCAGAAATATGCTGACTAATTGAATATAATAATATAAATTAATTAATTAATTAATTAATGGTAGAATTAAAAGGAATTAACCAAAGAAAGATTGACTATAAGGTGAATAAATGGTGTAGAGAAAAGTGTAAAGGACAAAACAGATATAAGGGGAAAAGTTCTTGAAAGGATTTAAGAAATTAAATATATACACACACCGAAAACAGGAACTTTCAAAAATGAAATCACAGTATGAAACATTTTAATATTTAAGCCTCTAATTCAATAAAAACTTACTTGAAATAAAAGAGAAGTTATGGAGCACCTTAAAACATAAAGGAAACATATGTCAGTAGAAGTACTGCTTCTTTTAAACTGAGGAATAACTCATATATAATAAAACATATATTATTATGTATTATATGTATTGTATATTATTATGCATTAGTTTTGACCATTGTAAACCTAAGTAATATCCACGAAAACACTGGGAGCTTGCAGAAATATATCAGTATGTGAAATTAAGATATTACCAAAAAGATTCCTCCCATTAACTACTTATCTTATAAACGGAAGACTTTATTTATGATTGTAACAAAACTCTATTAATCCACATGCTTGTGAGAGTAGCCAGGAAAGCCTGTAAGTTTCTCAAGAAAAGAGTAAAAGGATCATAGAAAATTTAAAGTAATCAATGAAAGGACAGAAGGAAAAGTAATAAAAGGAAGGCAAGTTTAACATGGTTTGGATGATTTCAGCAAAAATATCTATGCCAACCATTTACTACTTCATGTGGTGCTCAGGAAATACTGCATTCTGGAAACTTTATTGGTGTTAGGCACTCTGGTAGATGTTAACTTGGAGACATAGCCCCATACGCTGCCTGTTCTTATTGGCTCACTGTCAACATGAGGCATGGAGACATCAGCTAGTTAGAGATTATGTAGTAATTAATGTCATTACTTCAATCAGTGAGATTGAAGTTAGCTTGGGGTGGGCAGAGAGAACTCTTAGCTCGGCCCTCACTGCACCTTGCTGTGGGGGAGAGTCAGGTTGCTTCGAAAACCAGTGAGCCAACAAATCTCTATTTCCTAGCTAAAGCTCCTTTTAATGTCCTCATTTGTCATCCTCTGCACTAAAGCAGTTATGGTTTATAAAAGAAACTATTAGCTGTTTGAGAACCCATAAGCACCCTAAAAGTCTTCAGAGCTCCATCAAGTTCACTACTTCAAACAATGGATAAAGCAGTCATTGTACCTTGGGGTAGTCATAGGATATCATGGATGAAATGTTTTAAATCAAAATGGTCAACGACTTTTGCTACAGTCTCACCATTCTGGCTAAATATTTATTCTCATAACAAACATTTATTGAGCCTATAAATTGGGCTGGAAGCTGCAGATAGAGCGATAAATAACAGGTAGTTTGCGTTCAAAGTTCTCAGTCTACTGGAGGAGTTGGGCAAAGAAATGAATGATTTTCATATGTGGAAACACGTTATGGGGAATAAAGGAGTAGCTCGCTCAGTTTAGGATGAATCTTATCCTTGGGAGCTCGTGGAGGACTGCAGAATATCATTACTCAACCACTTTTTATTTTAAAGGCCTTTCAAACAGGAAACCCATTTAAAAAATCCCCTCATTCGAGCTGGGCTCTTGGTTTTGTAAAACTGGTCTGCAATCACAAAGATGTAGCTCTTGCAACATCAGAGATGAATGCCATTTTGGATAAAAATTTAAATAAAAAACCTGATAGGGCAAGAGGCAACTAAATATGAGAGCAAACAGCTGACACTTTAAATAAAATGGGAATATATCCAAATGTCAAAACAGTATTGATGATTTTAGCAATTAAAAGAGCAGTAGGCTTCCACACATTTCACAAAAGAGCAAGTTCAGCTTTGCCTCAATTAACCCAGATTTCAATTCAAGGGCAGAAGAATCATGAGCCAAATGGATCCTCCACAAATCCCACAGTGAAAGTGTAACATATTAAATCTGGGCACCTTTCAACATATTTTTAAAGCCCATTTTTAAAACTGTGGCTTTATTTATGGCTGCTAATTTCTCTACCTGATGATCTGGCTGTGACTAATTAAAAACTTAAAATTCAATGTAAAAATATAAAATTAGCAATCCAGAAAAAAAAAGCCAAAGACATAAAGAGTTGACTCTGATTTTTCAAAACAACAAAGGACCGAATGAAAATGAATTTGTTCTGCCCTTGTACCCAATGCATAATAAGACTGAGAGGACAAACTTAGTAAAGTTAAAGGGCAATATATTTGAAAGGAAGATATTTGAAATAAATGGACATATTTATTTGCCCAGCATGTATAATAACACTTTAGCACCCATAGTTACTAGAGGTCAGGGAAAACAAATAAAAATACCTGGGAGCAAAAGAACAGAATAATTTTCTATGTAATGAAAACATTTATAGCTAAGATAATGGCATAGTTAATTATATTGCCATACTTCAGAGAGCACTAAATAAATCATCTAACAAAAGTCACCCTATCAGATGAAAAGCACAGCAAAGGGAATATGGTCAATATTATTGTAATAACATATGGTAACAGAAGGTGACTACACTTCTCATGGTGAGCACTGAGGAAGGTATGGAATTGCTGAATCACTATGCTGTATATCTGAAACTCATAGAAGACTGTATGTCAACTATACTTTGATTTTAAAAAATCACCCTATCAACAATAAAATGCAATAAGGGTTCTCTCTGTGTTCGAAGTCTACAGAATTTTCTATTGCTAAGTGAAGAGGTAACTAGACTTTTCGGATTTGTTAGCTAATGAAATGCATCCCTATACTGTTGGGGCAAAGTGAGTACAGAATCAGCATTTGAACCAAAATGGTACATGGTGAAATATTGCCAATCACTGGAAATAGAAGGGAACGTGAGGTTAGATCTTGATTTAAATAGGTGAAAGTGATCAAAGGTATCAATTTCCAGTGCTAAAATAAGTAAGTAATAGAAATATAAAGAACAGCAGCATGGTGACTGCAGTTAATAATACTGGATTACATATTTGAAAACAAGTTATAACTATGTATGGTGATGGATATTAACGAGATTTATTGTTACAATCATCTCACAATATATACAAATATGGAATAACTATGCGTATACCTGAAACTAAATAATGTTATATGTCAATCATACCTAATTTAAAATAAACTCATAGATAAATAAATGTGTGCTCTTCTATGTACAACTTTTATAATTTTCAGTAATTTACATAAAATTCCTGGGCTATAACCTTCCTATTTGTAAAATGGGTTTACTCATGCTTATCACTTCCTTCTGGCAACTGGATGGATAAACTACAGCTTTTTTATGCTTATTCAGTTAGACACACAGGTTTAAACAGAATCCACAGCCCAGAAATGGCCTGGATAACCTGCCACTGCTCATAGTAAATAAGCACCTTTAACCATAATCCATGTTAAATACTTATAATCACAGTAAATAAGAATGAACTCTAAGGAGGGATATGTTCACTAATGCCACTTGGTTCAGTGTAAGCTAGAGTTGGTTTACTCAGTGAGCTTTACAGTCTCTCTTCTTTGGGGTCTGAGAACAAGGGGCAATAATCTCTCTCTCTCTTTTTTAAAAATTATTTTAGACTCAGGTTTGATTATATGGAGCTAGACTATTTGCTGCCCTGACTGGTAGCACTCTATGATTCTATATTTAGCTTTATGATCCTGTCTTTAGTCTTAACATAACTTCTTTATCTAGTACAGAAATCTGTATTTCAGATTCTCAGGTAAGCTGAAAAGTTTGAAGTCAAAAAGAAGCTGAAGTAAAGAGAACAGTGGAAATTTTAAAAAATCAATGATAGGCTGGGATGAATAATAATACCAAGATATTATCTGAGTGCAAAAAATACCCAAAATTTTATCAAAAAGCTATCTTTATCTTAAGGATTATCAAGAATAATTTATTGGTAGATGAGGAAAATGTTGCTAAAATGAAAATCCATAATTTGCTTCACTCTTTCCAAAGACGATTCAGAGTAAATGTCAGCAACAGACATAAAACTCAAGAAACAAGATAAAGAATTATTTGAATTGCTGAGGGAAAGCATGCCAAATCTAACAAAATTTTAAAATGGGGGGGGAGGTCTAAACCTATAATAAAAATAAAATAGCAAAGCATAAGTACTAAATTATACTACATTTGTAATCTCCTTAGGTCCTGGATAATATTTTTGTACAAGTGGCAAAGCAGTATTGCTCACATTTACTATGCAATCTATGAAAAACTCTACAAATGCCAAAACTATTTCATGAGGCTTTAGCAGAGGAGATGGTATTGAAATTCTGCATAGAAAAGATTTGTACTTAGCATTTCTCTGGCATTAGAGAAATGATTGGAATTTTTTTCTTTTAATTAAAACTGTCAGCATGGAAGGATTTAAGGATGATCAGAACAAATCCAAGCAGCAAACTTCATTAACCAAAAAAGTTACAGGAAAAGTAAAAGGCATTATTTACTAGTGTTATAAGAAATGGTTATATACATTAGGTATATTTGGTGGTATTATAAACATATTGAATCTAATCCTGATCAGGATCTTAAAAATTCTTCAACTAAATTTCTACAAGTTGTGAATAACCTAGTATTTTGATGATCAAAATAACTGAAAAAATAGCCTTTGCCCTAGGATTTCTGTGAGGATGAAGAAATAAATATATTTCAGAGGATTATAATGTAAAAACTTATTTTTTCTTTCCTCCTTTTTAGTTTGCATTAAAATAGTACCTAATTAAATGATAAAGATTTAATTTTATTTTAATTTAAGTTAATCACCCTGGTAAAAATCATAAGAAGCCTAAATAGTAATCTAACAGACCATCACGTGTGCTCAAAGCAATGAGAACAGCCTGCTTCATATAGCACTAGTTACTTTTCCCGCCTGCTATTAATATCATCTAAGTAGCAGAAATGCACAGTCCTTTAGAAACATAATTCATATAGGGTCTAAACTGGTCCCTCTGATCTTTTTTGAACAAAGAGAAAATTCTCTCCTACACGGTATGTTCAGGATAAAGCCTTTTGTCCAAAGAGTTGAATGCAGTTAAACCTCAGTAAGTATTCAATGCATTGATATGAAAATGTGAATTAAAATTTGAGAAAAGATCACAGTGTCTTTTTAAAAATTTAAAATAATTAACATATAGTTTATTATCAGTTTCAGAGGTAAAAGTCAGTGATTCATCAGTTGCATATAATACCTAGTGCTCATTATATCACATGCCCTCTTTTATGCCCATCACCCAGTTACCCCATCTTCCCCCCCCCCCCAGCAACTCTCAGTTTGTATCCTATGATTAAGAGTCCCTTATGGTTTGTTGGAAACCCTCTCAGATTTCATAATGTTTTATTTTTCCCTCCCTTCTCCTATACTCATCTGTTTTGTTTCTTAAATTCCACATAAAAGTGAAATCATATGACAGTTGTCTTTCTCTGATTGACTTATTTCACTTAGCATAATACCATCTAGTTCCATCTATATTATTGCAAATGGCAAGACTAAATTTTTTGATGGCTGAGTAATATTCCATTATATACACACACACACACACACACACACACCATATCTTCTTTTTTTTTTTTTCTTATTTATTTGACATACAGATCACAAGTAGGCAGAGAGGCAGGCAGAGAGAGAGAGAGAGAGAAGGAAGCAGGCTCCTCATTGATCAGAGAGCCCAATTCAGGGCTTGATCCCAGGACCCTGGGATAATGACCTGAGCTGAAGGCAGAGGCTTTAAGCCACTGAGCTACCAGGTGGCTCATACCATATCTTCTTTATCCATTCATCTCTCAATGGACCCCTGGGCTCTTTCCATATTTGGCTATCGTGGACATTGCTGCTATAAACACTGGGGTGCAGGGGTCCCTCTGGATCACTACATTTGTATCTTGGGATAAATTCCTAGTAGTGTAATTCCTGGATCATACAGTAGCTCTACTTTTAACTTTTTTTTTTTTTTTTTTTTTTAAAGATTTTATTTATTTATTTGTCAGAGAGAGAGCAAGCGAGAGCGAGCACAGGCAGACAGAGTAGAAGGCAGAGTCAGAGGGAGAAGCAGGCTCCCCGCAGAGCAAGGAGCCTGATGTGGGACTCGATCCCAGGACGCTGGGATCATGACCTGAGCCGAAGGCAGCTGCTTAACCAACTGAGCCACCCAGGCGTCCCTACTTTTAACTTTTTGAAGTACCTCCATATTGCCTTCCAGAGTAGCTGTAACAGTTTGCATTCCCACCAAGAGTGTAAGAGGGTTCCCCTTTCTCTGTATCCTGCCAATGTCTGCTGTTTCCTGATTTGTTAATTTTGGCCATTCAGACTGGTGTGAAGTGGTATTTCATTGTATTTCTATACACTAACAATGAGACAAGAAAGAGAAATTAAGCAATCAATCCCATTTATAATTTCACCAAAAAACCATGAGATGTCTAGAAATAAACCTAACCAAAGAGTCAAAGGATCTGTAGTCTGAAAACTATAGAACACTCATGAAAGAAACTAAGGAAGACACAAAGAAATGGAAAATGTTCCATGCTAATGGATTGGAAGAACAAATATTGTTGAGGAATTTGAGAAACAAGACAGAGGATCATAGGGGAAGGGAGTGGAAAATGGAACACGATGAAATCAGAGAGGGAGACAAACCATAAGAGACTCTTAATCTCTGGACACAAACTAAAGGTTGCTGGAGGGGAGGAAGGTGGGAGGGATGGGGTGGCTGGGTGATGGACACTGGGGAGGGTATGCGCTATGGGGAGCACTGTGAATTGTATAGTACTGATGAATCACAGACCTGTACCCCTGAAATGAATAATATATTTTATGTTAATTTTTAAAAGTCTATGGTATCTAGAGCAATCTACATATTCAGTGCAATCTCTATCAAAATACCATCAACTTTTTTCACGGTGTTGGAATAAATAATCCTAAATTTTGCATGGAAACAGAAAAGACCCCAAATAGCCAAAGGAGGGTTGAAAAAAGAAACCAAAGCTGGTGGCATCACAATTCCAGACTTCAAGCTGTATTACAAAGCTGTAATCAAGAAAGTATGGTACTGGAACAAAAACAGACACATAGATCAATGGAACAGAATAGAGAGCCCAGAAATGGACCCTCAACTCTATGGCCAACTATTCTTCGACAAAGCAGGAAAGAATGTCCAATGGAAAAAAGACAGTCTCTTAAAAAAATGGTATTGGGAAAATTGGACAGCCACATGCAGAAAAATGACTCAAAATGGATGAAAGACCTAAATGTGAAACAGACATCCTTCAAAATCCTAGAGGAGAATACAGGCAGCAACCTCTGAGATCTCGGCCACGGCAACTTCTTGCTAGACACATCTCCAAAGGCAAGGGAAACAAAGGCAAAAATGAATTATTGAGACTCCATCAAGATTAAACGCTTTTGCATAGCAAAGGAAACCATCAACAAAACCAAAAGACAACCTACAGAATGGGAAAAGATATTTGCAAATGAGACAGATGGTAAATACTATACAGTCTGCTTTATTTACACTGAGTACGCCAGTCTATCTGTACATCAATCAGTTATTTTGGTGTGCTCAGCTGCTTCAGTCAATAGAGCATGTGACTCTTGATCTTGCGGTTGTGAGTTCAAGCTCCACATTGGGTTCTTAGTGATTACTTAAAAATAAATCTTTGAAAAAATCATCCTTTTCCACATGTTGATGTTCATTTAAAAAAAAAATATTTTATTTATTTATTTGACAGAGATCACAATTAGGCAGAGAGGCAGGCAGAGAGAGAGGAGAAAGCAGGCTCCCCACAAAGCAGAGATCCCGATTTGGGGCTCAATCCCAGGACCCTGAGATCATGACCTGAGCCGAAGGCAGAGGCTTTAACCCATTGAGCCACCCAGGCGCTCCTGTTGATGCTCATTTTCGCCTCACAGAGACATATATCTAGTTATGAGAGTGAATATTTAATGACTGCTTGATTACAATTCACTCTGTTAACCTTTCTTGATTCTGAGCCTCCTAGACACAATGGTCTAAAAAAAACATTCACTCATCTTGTGATAGAAATATTTAAAGTTGACCCCATCAATTATCTGCATTTCTAATAGCTATTTTTATTTCAACAGGAAAATAAGATTTGTTCCAAATAAGAAGAGCTATAAAACCTGATGTTAATATATCTGCACATTTTTCCGTTTCTCACGGAAATACAAAAAGAACTGGACATTGCTTTAAACGTATATTTTGGGAAGCAAAAGCAAGGACATCTAGCAAGATAACGTCTTTTTCCATTGCATTCAGTGAACAAAAGACCAATGCAGTCTAATTTATATTTGGAGATTCAACACTTTGGAACATTAATCCTCTGCCAATTCTATTCATATGCTAAGTCCTTACAATTGAAGTCATGTCTTCAATATGTGGAGTCTCTAGAAACTAGTAAAGATTTTAGGCTCTTAGCAACTTTTGATCCATGAATAATTTTACACATGTCAATTGCTTCCAAAATTGTAAGAGTTTCTTTAGTTTTATGAGGTTTTCTTTTTGTGCTGCTATCCTGAGAGAAATCACTTTTTTAGTACTTTCACTACCTTCTTTGACATTGTAACTATTTCTTTCTATAAATGGTATCTGCTCATTTGCTTTTTGTAATATCCTATTGGAAAAAACTCATAGCTTGAGCTCTGAATTTCTGTCACTCTGTAGCCATGTGCCTGGAAAGCCTGGATGGTCTTATTGATTAGTATGATATGCCAGCTGTTGATTCTGGACGCATTTAAAGATCTTAGGAATGTAGATACATCGACGTCATCATCTAAAAGATAAATGAAGCCCTTCCCAAAATAAAATTTCTAGGAATTTTCATTGATAGTAATACAGTGAAGATAGTATAATATGTACACTATCACTTCTGGCTAAAATTAATCATATAGCATATAAAGAACTTATATAATTACAGTATTAAATACTTCACATTAGAATGCTCATTTTATACTTAAAGAAACTGATGCAAAGGCTCTTTATATAAGTTGAAATATTCAAATTACGTGCCAGGCATTCATGAGATATGATACTTAACTAATGTATATTCAGATAGAAGCAATTCATTCCAATAAAATATGACAATGAATTCATATGGTTTCTGTAGTGCATACTGCAGTGGCCCTGTTCTGTAGCCTCTCTATAGGTGATGCCTCCCCCCAGCTGCTGGGAATATTGACAACTGAGTTTTTTCACTGGGCATCACCCTGGCCTCAGGGAACTGTCTTACCCAAGGTTGCATCTCTTTCTAAAAGACAAGGTTCAACTATTGACAGGCTAATGTGGAAATGGAAAGGCCCTAGCCTTTGCGCTGCCTCAATGTGGCACAACTCTGAAGGGTTAAGCCTGATCTGGAGCTCCTTGGAGGATGAGGTGAGACCTCATTTGCAGCTACTCCCTCAGTCCTACTCTGCCTCCCTCACTTCCCTATAGAGTGCCCCCCTCTCTCCTAGCACCTCTAACTAGTCCTCTGCATCTCAGAAAGTTTCCACACAACACAGTCAAAGGAAACTTCTAAATGTTTTCATTTGTAGAACTTCATAGGAGCAATATTTAGTAAAAATCAGTTCAGAGATCACCAAACACCAAGTGTCGAACAAAAAAGTCCTGATTGGTTTTTGCTCATTTTCCATGAACAATTTGTTTTGAGTTGAAAGATAAGGCAAATCGGTGATTTTCTTTAATTTCTGCTTATGTAATGGATATTGAGGAAGATTTGCCCAATAGTCTAGAACTGTCTGACATAGCTAGAAAGCAAAACATGGAGAGTGTACTTTACTTCTCATAAAGGTTTAAAATAATGGATTTCTACATCCTCGGCAGCCAATTCGCCTCTGCTCCATCAACCTTCACCTTAGCTCTCCCATTCCAGCTCTATTTAAGCAAACACTTGGAAGGGCTGCAGAGCAAAGCTTTGACCTAGTTAAGGACTGCCATAGCTTTTCCCAAACTTCTACCACCCTTTGTAGTTCCCAAAAGTATGCCCTGTACAAGTCTGAAACAATCCTAAAGAAGATAGGCTGGCATCACATTCAGTAGCACATCTGGGTAGCAGACTTTCTGACTGGCCCTGAGTACCTTTTAGTTGATGGGAGGAGAGGGACAAGGTTAAAAGAAGTTGGGCCAGACTGAATTTTCTGCATCTGAAGATTGACTTTGCCACAGTGAAGCTGCTGAAGAGTCTTTTAAGGAAATGAGGCAAACTCTGATAAAGAGCCAGCACCAGGGCACCAGCCATTCAGAGGGTATAACTGGAAAAATTTCAGTAATCAAAATGAGAGAACTTTAACATGATCAATTAAGTCAGAGATAGTTACCTCTTTTTCCGTATCACCCCTCTGGTCACTAATACACTGGAGAAGAAAGAATACTGGACGAGGAGAGAGAGCATAGAAGCATAAAGAGAGCATAGAGAAGCAGTCATGGCCTCTTCCCATGCAGGTGAAGCAGGGAAGGAAGCTGATGGGGAGGATAAGAGAAAAATTGGGTAAGTGACTGATAGAGTAAACTGGAATGAACTGGAATATTAAAACCTGAAAAGGAAGGAATCTATGAGATCTGCCATAGACATTTTTTTTTTTTTTTTTAACGACTTACTTACTAATTTTAGAAAGAGAGAGTGTGGGGAGGAGGGAGGCAGAGGAAGAAGAGAGAGAATCTCAAGCAGACTCCCTGGTGAGATTTGGAGCTTGACACGGGGCTGGATTTCATGATCTGGAGACCATGACCTGAGCCAGAACCGAGAGTCAGACCCTTAAACAACTGAGCCACCCAGACATCTCACTGCTTTAGATGTTTTTAATGAAAGGGAAATAGGAATCAGCACAGTCAAAGGTGAAGACTGGGGATTTCCACCAGTTGAAGGGAAAACTAGATGTTTCCACCCACTGGGTTAAGACTGTTCAAGACCTGGATACATTTCATTCTAGCAAATACTTGAGAAATATTAGCCAACTTTATTGGAGAGAAATGATTAAATTAAAACACTTACTCTCCTACTTGACAAGATACACTAACTGAAGGACAAATTTTCTGTTCACTAAAGAATTTTCAACTATGCGTCTCTATTTTTATTTAAAAGAATTCATAGCCTTACATGAAAGGAAACATAATCATAACATCGAGTGAAAAAGAGAAGTCTACAAAGAAATGATCCCATTTATACAAATAAAAAGTGCATGATTACAAGTTTTTATACGTTTTCTATATTTATATATCTCTTTTTCTCCCTCCAAAGTCTAAAACTAGAAGTTAACACTGGGTCACAGTGGTTAGAAGGATTACTTGAGAGTGAAGGTAGGATGAAGTTTTGCTTTGTTTGTATTGATTGCATTTTTTTACAAGTAAAGAATATGGTATGTATTTTTTAAAACAGTCAAATGAAGGCAAAGGAAGAGATTCATCAGGCAGGCAATGGTCTCTTTTCTGCATGCAGGTCTCTTCAGACATTCGTGAACATGTCATGACTTTATAATCACTAGAGGTATCAATTAGGAATGGGTTCTATTGAGCACATAAATGAAAATCCAATAAGAAAACATGTCTGGCACTTTATTAACTCCATAGCAGTCCATGTTCCTTCTTATTTGCTACTTGTTTCCCGCTTACATTCATTTTCACATAAGTTAATGTATTAGATATGGTCTTTGGAATTTGGTTAATCTTTGGTTCCCTATTTTTAAAACATGCAAAACAATTCTAGGATTTTCCATGGTAGCCATGGATATATATACAGTTTCAGGGAAGCCCGGAAGTAAATCTACTTTGGAAATATGTGAACACAAAGTGACTGCAGCATATTTGTAAGTGGGTAATCTTGGCTGGGCCTTTAACTCTACTAAAATGTATTTCTAAAGGGAGTCTGTGGCATTTTCTACTCTGTATGTTTTTCCAGCAGGATACAGTTTTTATCTGTCTGTGTTAGTATGGGATCTTGTCCAAAATTAGGACTTCTCAGTATTCCTGGACTCTGCAGAGGTGTTATACTACACTACTGCTACACACTAATTACAGGATAGGGTGATCAAAATGGCAGAGTGGGCTCTTGTCCCCTCCTTCTGCTTTCACTTGAGATTCTCCACATATCTTGGCTCTATATATTGAACTCTTTTAACAAGTCAGTGAAAAAGAGAATCTTCTAATCTTCAAGATTTTATGGAAGGAAATTTTAAAGTCTCATTACTTTGAGTCTTTAAAGTCTCATTACTCTTAGTAATGAGAAATAAATTAGTTTATTTATTTACTAATAGTAATTCAGTCCCAAATATGTGGTGCAACCAACAGGACCAAAGCACTTTGCTTTCATGTCTGTTTGGTCCACCTCATCACACTGCCTCCCTTTTGATGCCAACTTCATTGTTAGTAGCATTTCTGTCTTCCAAAGCCTGGGATTTTGAATATTTCTGTTCAAAATAATTGGGAGAGGTGTGCCTGAAGAATTTAGGTGTCAAGACCATAGTTGTTTACTATCATCACCTCTGATTTCAGTAGAAATTTTGGTCATGGTTGATAAAACTGCTAAACTTAAGCTATTCTATTTCAGTCAAGTTTCTAACGAATCTACCCACCCTTTGAGAATTATATGGCTATATTCCAGTTGCATTGAGGTTTGTAATGTTCTCCAAGAGGCAATATATTTTGTGGCCAATCCTAAAAAATCATAACTCAGGGAGATATATTTGGTGTTTCTGCAATTTGTAGATACAACAACAAAAAAATCTATAGCCCACATTCTGTTTCTTAAAACACCAAAAGTATTTCAAATATTAACTTTCTAACCACAATTTCAGAAAGTGTGTAAAGTGTTTGTCTTATGCAATTTAAAACTCTTATCACAAGTGATATGTCAGCAATACCATTATAAGCATGAATGGCAATTCAAGGCAATTCCAAACCAGCTGCACAAATAATAAAATAAAAATCACACAAAAAATTATCTAAGTAAGTGAAATGTAAATCACCTTCTATTCTCATGTTAACCCTAGTAGAACAGATATGTGTCTTTCAATGCACCTTTCTTCACTTGGCTTAGTGGTTTGATCTCATTTAAGTGCTTAATTGGTTACATGCTTCTGTAATACACATATTGGGAATATTTCTGTCCACCAAGTGCTATTTATCTGAAAGGATTTAAGATTTCTATAAGACATGGGTATTTTAAATCTGACACATGTATGCAAATAAGCCTAACTAGGTACAGTGACCTCTTTCATTAATGGTTGAGATTGTAAATGCCAAGAGTTAAAATAAAAATTAGAAGAGGGACCAAAAGTAAGAAGAGAAGAACAAAAAGAAACAAAAGAGAGAAAATCAGAAAGAATGGCATTGTTTGATCAACATTCTAAGGTGATATGTATGGGTCAAGAATGTATGGGTCTGTGTCATTAAAAGGGTCCAATAAAAATGCCAAAAAAGTGAAAGAATACTGTGTAGAATATTGTGACTGGAATGAATCTATAGGATCATCCTGTCCAACTCCATCAAGTCAAAAATGAGACAAAAAAGAGCCTGAGAAGTTATCTTGCCCGAGGTCATAGAGTTATCAGGTCGCAGAACTGGAAACTCCAGCCTCATGTTCTTGATTAAAAAATCAAAGTACATAAAGGAAGATTTGTAAATAGTATTTAATTATTTAAATAAGTATGCTAAAGTAAGCCTTCAGATATAAAAAATGGCAATAATATATGATCCAGTAGCTCCACTACTGGTATTTATCCAAAGCAAACAAAAACACACATTCAAAAAGATAAATGTATCTTTATGTTTATTATAGCATTATTTACAATTGCCAAGATATGGAAGCAACCCAGTGTCCATCAAAAGATGAGTGAATAAAGATGTGGCATGCATACACACACATACACACACAATGGAATATTACTCAGCCATAAGAATAAAATCTTGCTATTTGTGACAACATGGATGAAACTAGAGGATATTATGGTAAGAAATAAGATAGACAGGAAGACCCATGCCATATGATTTCACAAATATGTACAATCTGAAAAACAAACAAATAAAATGCACAAAAAGAAAGACTCCTAAATGCAGACAAGAAACTGGCGGCTGCCAAAGGAGAGGTAAGTGGTTGGATGGTTGAAACTGATAAAAGGGTTAAGAAGCACAAACCTCAAAATACAAACAGAATAATAATAAAAGTATAGTAATCTGGCATATTTTAATAAATAATCCCAGTATATAATAATTTGCATTGCTTTATAAGAATAGTTTCCTATGGATTATGGTAATAAAGACTAAAAAATTCTATTGTAATTGTCAACTTTTATGTATATTAAAAGCTTTCCACTTCCATCACTGATGACCACAAGATACGCATAGCTATCGATTGTAAGCTATTTGTACAGGACGGATTAATGGTTTCTTCTCCTGTAAATATAAATATTTCAACCTGAGCTCATCAAACCTTCAAACTGTTAAACAACCATTAACAACATCCAAACTATTCACCCCCTTCCACTCTTCCCCGGAGTTTTCTTGAAATAGTGCCTTGTGGAATAGACTGATGAACCATAATGTAAATGTGAGCATATAAATTACTTTACATACCCTGACACAATTTGGCTGTTCAAGAATTATACTTTTGATTTAGCCAGAACATTTTATAGCTTACTTTTATTAGTAAACTGTTAAAAAATCTGGATGCCTTAAAAGAAGCATGGGCAGACCCAACTCATTTGCCTTTCCTCCTATCACTTACGTAATATGCTATCTGAGGAATAATCTTATCCATGTTAAGTAAGAAATATACTAAATTTGTGTCAGAAAAAAGTTTTCATATAGAGGCCCTTCATAGGTTAGATCTTTTGAAACAAAACATGAATTATTGGTATTTATTTTCTATTTAAAAACAAAGTTTAGATTAAATTAGATTTGGCATCAAAGTTTAACATGTAAACACATATGTATATGATTATTACTATGTGTGTACATACACTCATATGCTAATGCATGTAATATGCTCACTAATACATGTTTTATTTATTTGACAGAGAGAGAGATCACAAGTAGGCAGAGAGGGAGGCAGAGAGAGAGGAGGAAGCAGGCTCCCCACTGAGCAGAGAGCCAGATGCGGGGCTCTATCCCAGGACCCTGAGATCATGACCTGAACCAAAGGCAGAGGCTTTAACCCACTGAGCCACCCATCTCTACTTATGTAAAAGACTATTTTGTGGAAATCAAGTTGATATCCAAAGATAAACAAGACCAAACAAACAAAAAAGTCCCATGAGAGTTCACATACATCAGGACAAGGGCTGGACCTTGGGTGGAGATCTGAGGGCATTCGTGGCCATCAGAAGATCAAAACAGTCTCATGTGGCCATCAAGCCACCAGGTACTAGATAAACCTTTTAAATAATGTTTTATTTAGAACCATGGGCCTCCCATTTTCACAAATATCTTGATAAAACAATGATTTGTTACAGTATTTATAATCATAATCAATACTTATTAACACTGTGACTTTGAGCTAGTTAGTTAAAATTACTCAGGCATGTTTCCTCACCATGATTAAGAAAAGCTCACTTAGCATATTACAAAGATAAGCATGGTCTACGTAAAACTCCTGACACTTGTTAGGCATGGGCTAAATGTAAGTTATATTAATAATAATAATAATAAAGAATATACATATCATGCCTAGACATTAAAATGATCCGGTCTGTCTTTCATTTACATATTTAAAGCCTCAGCATATAAATTTCAAAGGTGGGTTACTGTATTGATCTTGGAAAGCACTAGATCTGGCTGATTTGGTTTCTTTAATCATCACTTGCTGGACTGAAATTACAGTCATTCACATTAAAATTCCTGAAACACCTAGTTTATGCATTAAGAGATAAGGTCCATAGATTTTTTTTTAATGGTAAAATATTCTTGCATTTATTTTCACAATGTTTCTCCTATATAACAAATATACATCTTCATTTAGAAGGGAGTTATTAAAGGGTATTCACAGTTTATAGCTCTAAGGCTATTGAACTGTTACCTTGTCACCTAGTCTTTCCTGGGTCTGTGAAAGCTAAATCTTGGAAGCCACCACAGAGCAGACATTAATTTTTCAAAGGCACTATCCCTAAATGTCTTGTCTATCAATTCTTCAGTTATAAGAGGTAATCTACCATATTAGAAGAGTAAAGAGATCTCCTTCCTGAAAACATATAAAAACCTATATAAAAATGCTTCTCATAAAAAAAATGCTTCTCTTCAATAAATGCATATGCATTATGATTATGAAAATCAAGTAAGCTAATCTGGGCTGCTAGCAGGTGGCAGTGTTGCAGGGAGGGGGAGGGGGAGGGGACAGTGATGATGGCAATTATCTATTAGTAACCTGAAGAGCAATGGAAATTGGGAGGAACTAAATTTAAAACAGAGGACCCAAGATAACTGATGGGATGATAAAAGCAAAGGAAGGAGGAACAGAGGGAGGAAAGAAAAAAAGGAAAATGGACAGAACTCCTGCTATTTTCACTCAGAAGCCCCTGCAGGAGCCCTTGAAGTCTTGTGAATGTCATAAATTCTTTCTTGTCTCTCTGCCTCTGCATATTTTGATCCCCTTTTTAGGTTCTTTTTTTTTTTTTGGCCTGCCAAAATAGCATATATCCTCCTAGTTTAAGCCCAAATTTTACCTTCTCTATAAGTCTTCATTAACTTCCTCAGGCTGATATGGATGTTTCTTTTTCTTATGTGTTTCTAATACGGTGGATGACATTATTTTTACAATGTTTAATTTTGTGTGTGCCCTTGAAGTTGAAGAGAATATTTTAGATAATGCATACCTTGTATATAGAAAAGTATGTACCTGGAATATGGTAAATGATTATTTTGTGTGTGTGTGTGTTGCTTTTATTAGTTTTCACTTGAAAATGCATAGATTTCCCTTGGAAAAATCAAAGATAGAATTTGAATGAAATAACTAACATTAAGACAGATTTTTGAAACATTACACATATTGACATATAAGCATATTCAAAATTCATAAAAAGAGCATTATCAAAAAGGAACAGGGAACAGACAAGTCTTCATTAACATATCTATAATCTATTGTCTGTGTCAAAGAAGAAAATCTTCAATACTTGCAAAAGCCATCATAAAGTCTAGAAACCTAGGAATCAGAGGATTTGGGGGCTGGAAGGAATTTTAAATATCACTTCTCCCAACTACCCTGCCAGTATGCAAATTCTCTATCCTGCAATTCTGCTAAGTGAGCATGGAAAGAATGCTAGGATCCCCCCACCAGCTATTTGCCTTGGAGCCTGATCTGAGAAATGCCAGTCATGCATCAGAATTACCAAAATGGGTTTCAAATTCTCTCTTGTGTAAAATAATGTGAAACATCATGAATGAAATGTGAAACAAATTATTTAACAAAGTACAACACTCTCAATTGGTGAATTATACTTCCAAGTTATTTTCTATACATTTTAGTAGACAACTATGAGAAAATTTTCAGTGAATAATTAAATGTAACCCAATTAACTACAGTTCTTATTTCTGAACAGGAAAAAAGAAAATAACAGAAAAGAGAAGTATAATTAGAAAATATGTGGTAATGTACATTTCTGGGGTAAAAGTTGAAGAAAGGGCATTGGATTTCGAACACTGGTTTTATGATGACCTCATTTTTGTGATTAAAAACAACGTTTTCCTTATTATTTCAAAACCATTTCCTTGTGTTCACTATGGTCAAATGCAATATACATCATGAATTATCCTTGGAAATGCTTCATGTAGAAATATCACCTTTTTAAAAAATGTCATTTTTTCCTTTCAGAGAAATGATCTGATTTGGAGAAAATGTAGGAAAAAACAATTACTATGAAAAAAATAATACTCTAGAATCCTCTGTTTTATCCATTTCAGAACCTAATTTTATCCATTTCAGAACCTAAATTAAATGTGACAGGCAATTCACAAAAATCTATGTGATTACCAGAGGGAATTTTAAAAATTGTATTTATAATTATTTTGTTTTCCTAATTCTCCATTTATATTATCTAAGGACTGATATTCAGCGCTCAATTATGCTTATTATTATTATTAATTATTATTATTTACTATTAATGTAACCTAAAGCCCTTCATAAACAAGTCTTGTATTCCCCAAGTTATAGTAGACTCTATAGGCATTTTTTAAACATATCAGAGCTCTAATACCTCCTTGTACCTAGCAGAACAGTGGACTTCTATGCCTTCAGAATCAATGAGACCCGAAATTATTTAAGTGTATTAAGACACTTATTTATTGAATTTAGCAACTGGGAGATTATTTCTTTACTGATCACAAGCCCATCCATTAACTACCACACACAATTACTCTGGAAAGGCCTTTGATACTCCATTAGTTGTGGACATACTAAAACCACATTACTCTCTGAGGATTTCACCAAATTCCCATGGGAGCCCTTACCACAGCATGATACAAAATGGCTTGTTGTGCTATTCTAAAATGGTTTGACAACAGCATCTGTACTGATAATAATAGGCACAGTAAAGCATGGCCTTCACTTCATCCGAACATTACCAATGTAGGTATTTCTGCTGAGTTCACAGAAAACAAGGAGCTGCTTTTCTAGGACCTTTATCATCTTACATTTAAAATTATATATTATTAATAATTTTTATATCAGATGAATGTATATGGCCTTATCATCTACGCTTACATATAGAAAAAAAAAGCATAAAAACAATCCCCAAATAAATAGAGCTATTGACAAGTAAATTATGGAAATAGTAAGCAATGGACATTTTGGAACATCTTTAGTCAGACAGTTTACAACCATATGTGTTATTTATTTTGCTTTTCAGTGTCAGATTGAAAATGGTTCATTCCTAGTAATGGTACTCATGACAACAAGCAGGATTTGAAAAAAAAAGTGGCCCTTTTTCTGCTGAGCCTTGAAAGATGGAAATCATTACGGAAACATAAAAAAGGAAAGAGAGAAAGAAGAGAAGGAAAGCAGGCTTATTGCTACTCAGGTTTTGTTATACATTTGTGACAAAGAGATATATAAAATCCATTTTAAAATAAATTTATGATAGAAATTGAAAGACTATTCAGAAAACGACTTAAGTAATTTTGATTATAATTTAGTTCAGAAACTTTTTGACTCCTAGATGATGTACCCTTGCTCGAAGCCTCAATAAAGCATGGAGAAAGATGACAACACAAACAAATGGCATTTTTTAACATGATAAATAATAACTTGAGAGCCTTCTTATACCAGACTCATGCTCAATATTCTATATTAATCTTTCATTCCATACTTGGAATAACTGACAACTGATGTGAGGAAGAAACCAAAGTTTAAAGAGTTTAGTTGACTTGGGTTGGAGGAGCAAGATGGCAGAGGAATAGGGGACTGGAATGTCACCAGGTCCCAGGAGTTCAGCTAGATAGTTATCAAACCATTCTGAACACCTACAAACTCAACAGGAGATAGAAGAGAAGAAGAGCAGCAACTCAAGGAACAGAAAATTGACCACTTTCTGGAACGTGGGACTGGCAAAGAAATGAATCCAAAGTGATGGGAAGATAGACCATGGGGGGAAGGCTGGCTCCCGGCAAGTGAGAGAGCAGCCGAGCATAAAATCAGAACTTTTAGAAGTCTACTTCACTGAGTGACATTGCTCCAAAGGCTAAGCAGGGGATGGAGACCTTCTGGGGACAGTGTGGTCTCAGGACCCGCAGGGTCACAAAATGACCAGGGATGTCTAATGGTGGCAGAGCTGCCAGGTATCGGAACAGGGAAGCCGGCTGCAGAGACAGAGCCAGGAGTGAGCTCTCAGCTCGGGATTACCTCAAACAGTGATCTGAGGCACAGTCGGACCTCTGCTCTTTGAGCAGGGAGCCCAGAAGTGGCAGATCGAGAGAGACCACCTCATCTCCTCTGGGAGGAGTGATGTGGGAATGCAATGCAGGAATCTGTTGGGTTTGGAGACTCCAAACAGGGCCATGTACCAGAGATAGAAATGCTTGGTCACAAGCCTGGTGAGCATGGAGTGCAGCTAGAGACCAGGGGGATAGGAGTGATTGACAGTTTTTTCTTAGGGCACATTGAGGGGTGGGGCCCTGAGCTCTCGGCTCCTCTGGGTAGGAGATTGGGAGGCCACTGTCTTCATTTTCATCTCCACAGCTGTATGAAAAGCATTCAGGGAACAAAAGCTACCAAGACTAAAACCAAGCAAATTGCTTAGCTTGACCATCGCAAGGGCAGGGTAATTCCACCTCGGGCAAAGACATTTGAGAATTACTGCAAAAGGCCTCTCCCCCAGAAGATCAGCAAGAACATCCAGCCAAGAAGAAGTTTACTGATCAATGAGAACATTGGAACTCCAGAGCTGGGGGAAAGGAGCACATAGAATCTGTGACTTTTTCCCCATGATCCTTTGGTCTTCAAAGTTAATTTATTTTATTTTATTTTTTTATTATTCTATTTTTAAAATTTTTCCTCTTTCCTATTTTAACATTTTTTAACTATTTTATCTTATCAATACCTTTTAAAAAATGTTTTTTGATTTTTATTGTTATAGTTGTATTTTATCACTTCATTGTATTTAACCTTATTTTTTCAATACATATAGGGTTTTTTTCTTTAAAATTTTGGGATACAGTTTCTTCTATTAGATCAAAATATACCCTAAATCTAGTGCATGGCTTTTTTGTAGTCTCTAGTCTGATCGTATTCTTTCCTCCTTTTTTTTTCCCCTAAACAACTTCTTCTTTTCAATTGCTTTTTCAGAATCTTTCATAATTTTCATCCTTACAGTCATATTCTATTCCTTCATTGTGTTTATCCTTATTTTTTTATACATATGGTTTTCCTTTCTTCAAAAATTTGGGAGGTAGTTTCTTCTAACAGACCAAAATACACCCAAAATCAAGTGTGTGGCTCTATTCTATTCACCTGTGTGTGTGTGTATAATTTTTTTAAAGATTTTATTTATTTATTTGAGAGAGACACAGTGAGAGAGAGCATGAGAGGGGAGAATGTCGGAGGGAGAAACAGACTCCCCTTGGAGTAGGGAGCCTGATGCAGGACTCGATTCCAGGACTCTGGGATCATGACCTAAGCCAAAAGTAGTTGCTTAACCAACTGAGCCACCCAGGCATCTCTTTTTTCTTTTTTTCACCTTTCTTCTCCCCCTGGTTTTTGGTCTCTTCTGATTTGGTTAGTGTATATTTTTCTGGGGTCACTGCTACCACTTTAGTATTTTATTCTCTCATTCATCCATTCTTCTCTGGATAAAAAGACAAGGTAGAAAAAATCACCACAAAAAAACAAAAAAACAAAAAACAAAACAAAAACAAAAACAAAAAAACCCCAAAAACCGTATTGCTGCCTACGGACCTAATCAATATAGACATTAGAAATATGTCAGAACTAGAGTTCAGAATGACAATTATCAAAGTTCTAACTGGACTCAAAAAAGGAATGGAAGATATTAGAGAATCCATTTCTGGAGAAATAAAATCCATTTCTGGAGAAATAAAAGAGCTAAAATCTAATCAAGTTAAAATTTAAAGAGCTATTAATGGGCACAATAAAAAAGGGAGGCTATTACTGCTATGATAAATGAGGTGAACAGAGAATAAGTGATACAGAAGACCAAATGATGGAGAATAAGAGACAAAAGAGCAAAAGAGACACAAACAATTATTGGACCATGAGGGAAGAATTCGAGAGATAAGTGATATCAAAAGATGAAACAATATTAGAATACTTGGGATCTCAGAAAAAGGCAAAAAGAGAGAAAGTGGCAGAAGGTGTATTGGAGCAAATTATACAAGAGAATTTCCCTAATATGGCAAAAGTAACAAGCATGAAAATCCAGGAGGCAAGAGACCCCCCTCAAAATCAATAAAAATAGGTCCACACTCTGTCTTCTAAGTGTAAAACTTAGAAATCTCAGTGACAAAGAGAAAATCCTGAAAACAGCACATGACAAGAGGAGTGTAACATACAATGTTAGAAATATTAGATTGGCAACAGACCTACCCACAGATACCTGGCAGACCAGAAAGAATTAGCATGATATATTCAGAGCACTATATGAGAAAAATATGCAGTCAGGAATACTATATCCAGCTAGGTTGTCACTGAAAATAGAATGAGAGATAAAAAGCCTCCAGGACAAAGAAAAATCTAAAGAATTTGCAAACACCAAAGCAGCCTTACAGGAAATATTGAAAGAGGTCCTCTAAACAAAAAGAGAACCCAAAAGTAATAGACCAGAAAGGAGCAGAGACAATATATAGTAACAGTCACCTTACAGGCAATATAATGGCATGAAATCCATATCTTTCAGTAGTTACCCTGAATGTAAATGGATTAAATGCCCAAATCAAAAGACACAGGGTATTAGAATAGATTTAAAAAGAACAAGATCCATCGATATGCCATCTGCAAGAAACTCATTTGAGACTCAAAGACACCTCCAGATTTAATGTGAGTGGCGGAAAATAATTAACCATGCTAATGGATATCAAAAGAAAGCTGGAGTGGCAATCCTTACATCAGATAAATTAGATTTTAAGCCACTATAATAAGAGATGAGGAAGGACTCTGTATCCTACTTAAAGGGTCTGTCCAACAAGAAGATCTAACAATTTTAAATATCTATGCTCCTGATATGGGAGCAGGAAACAATATAAACCAATTAATAACAAAATCAAAGAAACACATCAACAATAACACAACAATAATTGGGCACTTTAACATCCCCCTCACTGATATGGACAGATCATCCAAGCAAGAGATGAACAGGGAAATAAAGGCTTTAAATGACACCCTGGACCAGATGGTCATCACAGATATACTCAGAACATTCAATCCCAAGGCAATAGAACACATAATCTTCTCTATTGCATAAGGAACATTCCCCAGAATAGATCACATCCTGGGTCACAAATCAGGTCTCAACTAGTACCAAAAGTTTGGGACCATTCCCTGCATATTTTCAAACCACAATCCTCTAAAGCTAGAACTCAATCCCAAGAGAAAAGTTTGAAAGAAATCAAATACATGGAGGCTAAAGAGCATCCTACTAAAGAATGAATGGGTCAACAAGGAAATTAAAGAAGAATTTTAAAAATTCATGGAAACAAATGAAAATGAAAACACAACTGATCAAAAGGCAATCTTGAAAGGAAAAGATATAGCGATACAAGCTTCTCTCAAGAAACAAGAAAGGTCTCAAGTACACAACCTAACTCGACAACTAAAGGAACTGGAGAAAGAACAGCAAACAAAGCCCCTAAACCTCGCAGAAGAAGAGAAATCATAAGGATCAGAGCAGAAATCAATAAATAGAAACAAACAAACAAAAAAAGTAGAACAAATCAATGAAACTAGAAGCTGGTTCTTTGAAGGAATTAATAAGATCGATAAACCCTGGTCCAGACTTATCAAAAAAAAAAGGGGGGGGAGAGAGAAAAGTCCCAAATAAATGAAATCATGAAAGAGTAGAGATCACAACTAACAACAAAGAAATACAAGCAATTATAAGAACATATGATGAGCAACTATACGCCAGCAAATTTCACAATCTGGAAGAAATGGTTACATTTCTAGAGACATATACACTACCACAACTGAGCCAGGAGGAATAGAAAACCTGAACAGACACTTAACCAGTAAGGAGATTGAAGCAGTCATCAAAAATCTACCAACAAACAAGAGCTCAGGGCCAGGCAGCTTCAGGGAATTCTACTAAACATTTAAAGAAGAATTAATACCTATTCTCCTGAAGCTGTTCCAAAAAACAGAAATGCAAGGAAAACTTCCAAGCTCATTTTATGAGGCCAGCATTACCTTGATCCCAAAACCAAAGACTCCATTGGGAAGGAGAATTACAGACCAATATCCTTGATGAACATAGATGCAAAAATTCTCACCAAAATACTAGCTAGGAGGATCTAACAGTACATTTAAATGATTATTCACCATTACCAAGTGGGATTTATTCCTGGGCTGCAAGATTGGTTCAATATCTGTAAATCAATCAATCTGAAACAATACATGAATAAAAGAAAGAATAAGAAACATAATATAATCTCAATAGATGCTGAAAAAGCATTTGGCAAAGTACAGCACCCTTTCTTGATCAAAATTCTTCACAGTGGAGGCACAGAGGGTACATACTTCAATATCATCAAAGCCATCTATGAAAAACCCACAGCAAATATCATTCTTAATGGGGAAAAACTGATAGCTTTTCTCCTAAGATCAGAAACACATCAGGGATGTCCACTATCCCCACTGCCATTCAATATAGTACAGGAAGTCTTAGCCTCAGCAATCAGACAACAAAAAGAAATAAAAGGCATCTGAATCAGCAAAGAAGAAGTCAAACTCTCACTCTTTGCAGATGATAGGATACGTTATGTGGAAAACACAAAAGACTCCACTCCAAAATGGCTAGAACTCATATAGGAATCTAATAAAGTGTCAGGATATAAACTCAATGCACAGAAATCAGTTGCATTTCTCTACACCAACAGCAAGACAGAAGAAAGAGAAATTAAGGAGTCAATCCCATTTATAAGTGCACCCCAAACCATAAGATACTAGGAATAAACCTAACCAAAGAGGCAAAGAATCTGTACTCAGAAAACTATAAAGTACTCATGAAAGAAACTGAGGAAGACACAAAGAAATGGAAAAATGTTCCATGCTCATGGACTGGAAGAACAAATATTGTGAAAATGTGCATGCTACCTAAAGCAATCTACACATTTAATGCAATCGCTATCAAAATATCATCCCTTTTTTTTCCCAAAAAGAAATGGAACAGATAATCCTAAAATTAATATGGAACCAGAAAAGACTCTGACTAGCCAGAGGAATGTTGAAAAAGAAAGCCAAAGTTGGTGGCATCACAATTTCAGACTTCAAGATCTATTACGAACCTGTCATCATCAAGACAGTATGGTACTGGCACAAAAACAGACACATAGATCAATGGAACAGAATAGAGAGCCCAGAAATGGACCTTCAACTCTATGGCCAACTAATCTTCGACAAAGCAGGAAAGGATGTCCAATGGAAAAAAGACAGTCTCTTCAACAAATTGTGTTGGGAAAATTGGATAGAAGAATGAAACTGGATCATTTCCTCACACCACACACAAAAATAGACCTAAAATGGATGAAAGTCCTCATTGTGAAACAGGAATCCATCAAAATCCTGAGGAGAACATAGGCTGCAACCTCTTTGACCTCAGCCACAGAAATGATGTTTCCTATAAACATCACCAAAGGCAAGGGAAGCAAGGGCAAAAATGAACTATTGGGACTTCATCAAGACCAAATGCTTTTGCACAGCAAAGGAAATAGTCAACAAATCAAAAGACAACTGACAGAATGGGAGAAAATATTCGCAAATGATATATCAGATAAAGGACTAGTATCCAAAATCTAAAGAACTTATCAAACTCAATACCCAAAGAACAAATCACCCAAACAAGAAATGGGCAGAGGACATGAACAGACATTTCTGCAAAGAAGACATCCAGATGGCCACCAGAGAAATGAAAAATTATTCCACATCACTCAGCATCAGGGAAATACAAATCAAAACCACAATGAGATACCGCCTCACACCAGTCAGAATGGCTAACATGAAAAAGTCAGGAAATGATAGATGTTGGTAAGGATATGAAGAAAGGGGAAATTTTGGTGGGAATACAAGGTGGTGCAGCCCCTCTGGAAAACAGCATGGAGGTTCTTCAAAAAGTTGAAAATAGATCTACCCTACAATCCAGCAATCTCACTACTGGGTATTTACCCTAAAGATACAAATATAGTGATCCAAGGAGGCATGTGCACCTGAATGTTTATAGTAGCAATGTCCACAATAGCCAAAATATGGAAAGAACCTAGATGTCCATCCACAGATGAATGGATAAAGAAGATGTGACATACATATACACTGGAGTACTATGCATCCATGAAAAAGGAAATTTTGCCATTTGCAATGACGTGGATGGAACTAGAGGGTATTATTCTGAGCAAAATGGGTCAATCAAAGAAAGACAATCATCATATGATGTATCTGATATGAGGAATTTGAGAGGCGGGGCAGGGGGTCGTTGTGTTTAGGGAGGGAAAAAATGAAACAAGATGGGATCAGGAGGGAGACAAACAATAAGAGACTTTTTAAAAAAATATTATTTATTTGATAGAAAGAGATCACACATAGGCAGAGAGGCATGCAGAGAGGGAGGGGGAAGCAGGCTCCCTGCTGAGCAGAGATCCCGCTGCAGGGCTGTTCCTCGTACCCTGAAATCAAGATCTGAGCTGAAGGCAGAGGCTTAACCCACTGAGCCACCCAGGCACCCCACCATAAGAGAATCTTAATCTCACAAAACAATCGGAGGGTTGCTGGGGGTGGGGGTAGTGATAGGGTGGCTGGGTTATGGATAATGGGGTATGTGCTATGGTGAGTGCTGTGAAATGTATAAGCCTGATGATTCACAGACTTGTACCTCTGGGGCAAATAATGCATTATATGTTAATAAAAATGAAAACAAAACAAGAGTTTAGTTGACATGGACAGGGGTGGACAAGTAAATATACTTCAGAAATGACAGAGCCAGATAGATCTTTATCCTCAGATTCAAAGACCTTGCCTCTAGCCAAATTTTATGAGTTTTAGAGAAAAACATTTTATTAAATTATGAGCAACTTGCAATTTCCAGACAAATGCTTAATATTGTCCCATGTAACTATGGGGGGACGTCATGGCTTTAGAAATTCCTGACCAGTAAAACTCTATTCAGTAAGTATGTGGTTAGTGCTCAGACGTTGTGATGTAACTCTTCAATCCATTATGAACTGCTCTGGGGAGGCGAAGCATTCAAGCTGTCGAAAAATGAAAATGGCTATTGGCATGGGGGAAAAGTCTCTGCACCACTGGTGAAGACTCTCCATTACTTCTACGAACACTGCCTTTTAGTTTATATGAATCGAGCACACAGTTAAGTTCACTGAAGGTCAATGGAGAAAGCACAGCTGAAACAGGATCTAGTTTGGTTCAGGAAAGGTAAATGCTTACATGTTGTTGATTGGCATGTAAGTCATTCAACACTCCTCCCTTAGGAATCTATATGAATCGCTGTAGTCCTACAGACTAAAATAGTTCCTATGAGGGCAGAGAGTGAAAGGGTCCCTGACGTACTCCCTGTACCCCCTTTTCTTTAGCATGAATATTGTTCATTTATGTCCAATGCACTGCTATAGTCCCAAATCATACTAGATAATAGAACAAAACCCAAGGTCCTGAGACAGAGCTCAACACAAGGAAAATGTGGATTACTGACCCAAGTGTAATAGAAGGGCCTAGGAATTCCTATCAGAAGCACTGGGTCTAAGCATAAGGAATAACTGACCTTCTAATGCTGCCAAAATCAGGCACTTTGGAGGGCCTTTAGGAAATGGAATAAATAGTAACATCTGTGTACTGGAGGCAAGGCAAGTGGTATTCCCGTTCAGACAGGTCATGGCAAAGCTGAAAGGCTGCCATCAAAACCTGAGCCAGTAAGCTGAGACCTACATTCATGGCTGTGAAGGCTGATAGTAATACTGTGACAGCAGGTATTGGGAACACTAATCTCTGGCCTCCAGTAGCTATGGCAGTAGCAAAGATAGAAGAGGGCAAAGTAACTGGACTGTCTGGGTGCAGTCATACCGCAGCAGGTGGTGGCATTTTATGAAGGACTGAGCTTTCCAGGTAGATACTGCATGGTCCTTCAGCAACGCAGCAGTGTATTTGAGTACTGACTTCAATGGTAAGATAAAATAACCAGGACTAATCTCTTGAATATGGATGACCATCCCTGGGCATGCTATAGCATAACATATAAGAGGGTGCTGGAGCAGACAAAATTGCACTCTATGCTAATTTGGGGCAGGTGTGAGCTTGGGAGTCTTTAGAATTTGGATATTAAAGGCTGTGTGATTTTGTTTTGTTGCAAGTTGATGAGATCTCAGCATATCTAAGTTCCAGCTTAAAATAAGTAGATGTGAAGCTACAAGAGTTCTGTTTTTTGGCAGGTGGCAGAGATCCCATGAGCATTCTGTATTAAAAGGATTATGATTTATCCCTACAAGCTGCATTGTTATATCAACAAGATTTGGTTGAGTATAATTTGTTTTAAGTACAAGTACATAAGTAACAGAGATTTCTATTTTTTTTTTAAATGAAGTTGAAAATAACATCGTCAGAGTCTTGCCTCTAACAGATTCTTCATCAACATTTTACAAATGAGATCCCTAGACAGAATCATGACAGGTATTCACCTTCTACTTTACTTACCACCCCTACAACCTAAATCAAGTTTGGAACATAATCAAATACATTGAAATTTTTAAATTTTTTAATAAACATATAAGCATTGAAAATTTTTATGTAAATCTTGATACAGATTAATTTTTCTGATATGATAATGCCTCAATAAAATATCCATCTGGAATACCAGTTACAAATTATTGTACCTGTGCAAAGTGTGAACTAGAGACTTAATAAACTTTATATTTTTCAAAATATTTGTTTTGTGGTTTAAATTATAGATCCTAGTAAAGAAAGCATAAATCAAAATTTCAAAAGGAGCAATTCATTCCATAGGTTGTCTTTTAGCTTTGTTTAGCTTTGTTTCCTTTGCTGTTCAGAAGCTTTTTATTTTGGGAAAGTTCCAATAGTTTATTTTTGCTTTTGTTTCCCTTACCTCAGGAGACATACCCAGTTACAAAGTTGTTATGGCCAATGTCAGGCTACTGCTTGTGTTCTCCTCCAGGATTTTAATGGCTTCCTGTCTCACAGACAAATACCATATGATTTTGCATGTATGTGGTATTTAAGAAACAGAACAAACGATCAGAGGGGGAAAAGAGATCAAACCAGAGAACAAAATAATGGTTACCAGAGGGGAAATGAATAGGGGGATGGGTTAACTAGCTGATGGCGATGAAGGAGTGCACTGGTTGTGATGAGCACCGGGTGTTTAATGGAAGTGTTGAATCACTAAATTGCACACCCGAAACTAATGTTACACTGTATTTAACTAACAAGAATTTAAACAAAAACTTAGAAAAAATAAGAAAGAATAATTCAAATAAAGAACACAAATAATGAAACAAACATCAGTGTATTACCATGGGCATAGTCATAGGCACAACAGTTTTGCATATGTATGCTCCCTGAAGCAGAAAACATATGTCTGCAGAGTTAGTGAGATTTGTGGTAGATGGTTGTGTGTCGCTCTTGAAAGACAAAAAAAGTAGAAAATAAATGATCTAAGTCGGAGTAACCAGGATGGGCTGAAGTTTGTTAAATTGTAACTAAAATCCTAAATGCAAGAGCCATAGTTTATGCTTAGAGCTGATGCAGCCCTCTAGGGCTGAGAGAAAAAAACAAAAACAAAAACAAAAACAAAACAAAAAAACACAGGAAGACTGAGTCTTATAAAACGGCAACCAAAGGCTTCCGGTGAAGGCTTTTCCCTTTCCTTAGGTCAATTGAAATTATCAAGGACTGTTTTAGTTTTCATATAATTTGCATTTTAAGTACCAAGCATTTTTCTGTAATGACACTAAATTTTTAAATAGCAAAATGGGACAAAATTCAAATTCATTGTTTGGATTTTGGCTATGGCTATGTATGGCCTTTAAGGATGTTCCCCCAGGATGGCAGTGAGACCATCTTCTTTCCCTCTTTAGGAAAGTAGAGAAAATACTCAATACCTGATTATAAAAAAGCAAACAAGAGCCTTGTTCTTAGTTAACAGGCCTAAAAGAATACAACCAGAAACAAAGACAGCCAAATGACTGATCAAATTACAGATTTAAAAAAAATCTATTTTCCTGAATTACACTGCAGGAAAATAACACATAACAAACAAATGAAAAACCTCTTGTGAGTCACCCCCCAAAAAAGATGTCACAAATCTTTACGTACCAGACTCATCTGGAGGGCCTGTATCAGAGTGGATGTCTGGCCCCCACTTCCAGCTATCAATGGAGCAGGCCAGAGCCTATAGATAATTTGCATTTCTAACAGTTGCCAGGGGATGTTTTGAGAATAAATGCTTTAAGGAGTCTTGAATCCCTTATCTGAGGGATAATAATTTCGTCCAGCAACTCTGAGAGTTAGGAAAATCAATGTTAGAGAAATACTTATATACTGACTCATCATTTGTTAGCTGAATGCCTGAGAGCCACACTTAAAAGAGCTCAGTCTTTCATGATCTACACAGGCTCCCCATCTTGGAAGGATTCAAAGAAGACAAGTTAATTGGAAAGACTGGTTTATACTGTGCAAGTCCTCTTAATTGTGGAAAAAAAAAGTGTATAAATAAATAAATTTATGTATAGATAAATAAATACTATAAGCAATTGGAATTGGAAGGAATTAAAGTGTAAAACGAATCTCTGGAAAAATGAACCTATAAAGACCAAAACTTTTTTTTAAAAGCTTACTATTAAATCATTTAGCTGAGAAGGGTGTTTTTCTTCTACAAAAAATTATTTTATTTAATTTATGCACAGTCTTTTCCCACACCACTGGCTTAACATCCTCTTGCTGTACCAAATTTAAGAAAGATGCAGACCTATAGCTTCCAAAGCCAAAGAATAAAGCAAGTCCAAATAATCCTGAAAACAAGAACACAGTTGCCCAGGGGAGTAACTGCTCTGAATTTACTTTCATTTTGTGGTTATAATGTGCATACTAGATGTTGTTGGGAAGATGACTAGGATTAACAAAAAATCTTGATAGGTCTCTTCAGAGAAGAAAGGAGAGTCAAAAAAGAAAAAGGGAAGTTAAAAAAGAATCAAGGGAAGCTTTATTATTTTTATGATGATAGAATGGCGGAGTATCTCTTCCAAACAATTTGTATTTTGATCCAACTGTTTCCTGGAATATAAGATTGAATTAAAAGTCCATATTTAGGGATGCCTGGGTGGTTCAGTGGGTTAAGCCTCTGCCTTCAGCTCAGGTCATCATCTCAGGGTCCTGGGATGGAGCTCTGAATCGGGCTCTCTGCTCAGGAGCCTGCTCCCCCCCACCCCCCACCTGCCTCTCTGACTACTTGTGATCTCTGTCAACTAAATAAATAAATAAAATCTTTTTTAAAAAAGTCCATATTCACTATATATCAGAACCATAAATGTATGAAAAAGATGAAAATCTAAATATACTAACAGAAAGGTCAAAGTTTCCTTGACTGTTGATTACTGACAAAAATAAAAGCAGTAGGGGGCTTGAATGATTTCAGCAATTAACTATTTACAAATACACCTCATAAATGAAACTTCGTATTGTGAAAAATAATCTAGATACTAAAAGTGGTTTTAATATAAAATTTTCTATAATTGAATCTTTACATTAAGTAATATAGATTAAATGGAAGAGTTTAAAATTTTCCTAATCCCAAAATAATTCCAAAATCTGTC
Source organism: Mustela lutreola (assembly GCF_030435805.1). Lineage (NCBI taxonomy): Eukaryota > Metazoa > Chordata > Mammalia > Carnivora > Mustelidae > Mustela > Mustela lutreola. Next base: position 76,670,800 of record NC_081295.1, read on the forward strand.
CAGTCCAGCAATCTAAAATTGAATTCACCTAAAAAAAAAAAAACTGCCACCCGCTTATTACTCTACAACTGCACATGAAGACAAACTTTAAAAAATACATCCACTGAATATTTTTTGAGAAAAGATGCATAGCCAACAATAGAAAAAGAAAAATGTGGCTGCCTGGGTGGCTCCATGGGTTGAGCCTCTGCCTTTGGCTCAGGGCGTGATCTCAGGTTCCTGGGATTGAGTCCTGAGGCTCTCTGCTCAGCAGGGAGTCTGTTGCTCCTCTCTCTCTCTGCCTGCCTCTCTGCCTACTTGTGATCTCCCTGTGTCAAATATATAAATAAAATCTTTAAAAGAAGAAAATAGAAAAAGAAAAATGTATTATATGTAACATGTATAAGAGCTCTTGCATCCATCCTGAGTTTTCTGAGGACAATCTCCCTTTCCTGCTTCTTCTATCCAGATATCAGAGCTATAAATATGCTGATATGTGAATCTGTAACCAGTTGAGTATCAATATAATTATTTCCCTAACTTTCTAATGTATTCGATGGATGTCATCCTTATAGTCCTACATACTTCTACAAAAGAGTTTATAAGATATACCACTTAAAACTATTCTTCTCCTGAAAGGATATAATTACAAATACCCTTTAACTTTCCAATTAACAATAGGAGCACTAAGGATGAATTGTGAAATCAAATATATTAGCTCAATATAAATGAAGAGCAGCATTAAAAGAACAGGCTATTCACAGAACAGAAGTATAAGGAAAGAGTAAATGGTATATGAGGGTTAAAACATAATCTGTACTTAAATCTTTTATGTTTTTCATAGATTTTTTGCAGCCCTTCAAATTTAATATTTTGGAGAAGTTGAAAATATTCAGATAGTTCAATGAAGTGGCTGAAGTACAAGAAACAATTTTGTGAGTAAAAGAGGAAAGAAAAATATCACTTGCTACATGGAAATACAATGAAGAAAATAATGTTTTAAGTAGTCCTTGAGTTATAGTCTGAATACTAATCCAAAACAATACATGAGACTGAAAATAATTCTTTGGCTAGTCATTCAGCAGTACTTTCAGGTTCTAACCGCAAGACATTGCAAATTCACCTGGAATTTGATTTTGCAGAAAAACAAAATTTTCTTAATGGACATGACATTTATTAGACATACTGCGTACCCCTTCTACTTGTATCTTTCTAAATATTTGTGCTTTATATTTTATGTCTTTTTCTGCCTCCTCTTGGTAGCTAGAGTAAGTGTTAGCATCCCCATTTTATAGATGAGGAAACTCAAAAAAATTAAAGTAATTGCCACAGTGTAACCCACATGCAAGTGTACAAAAACCAACACAATTCTAGAAGGGAGAAGGCAAAGTATTTTATCCATAGTTGGTGCCGGTGACATAGCATCTCGCAATGGGGCATGAAAGTAAAGGGTTTCTATGTAATGGGACAAATCCTCAGCAGGGTGCTGTTCTATTCCTACCTACAGAGCCAGACTTCTTAAATCGATAACCTCAGCAAGTCAGCAAACACTGCATTGTGTAGTAGGTATTAGCTGAATTTGTCTACACTGGAGGAGAGTGACACAACAGTTACAGACCTACGAAGATCTGTTCAGGACAAAATGGGAGCAATAATAGAGCAGTACAAATAGAGTTCATGAACCTGTCTCTTAATAATCTTTTGCTAGACTTCAAGGAATTGGAAATTTAAATGCTAGAAATTCTTTACTGTTGCCCTTTGTGCTCTGAAATCAGAAGTAATCACTCCATATTCAGCTGTATGTGAACAGAAGCACAGAAGGCAGAAATGTAGCAAAGTAGGAGGCAGAAATTGGTCAGATATCATTTGTGGTTCAAGGTTGCAGGGACAGGTTAGGTTGTAGGAATTGGTAAGTGACACCAGAACCATATTAGTGATTATTTGTGTGTGTGATCATTTGTACTTTGTGTGTGTGCTCTATGTCATAAGCTATATATGATTCACTGTCTTGTGCCTTTTCGTTCCTTGGAGATGCAGCATAACGTAGAAGAAAAGGCAAGAACTTTGAAGACAGACTTATGACCAATTCAAAGTGTCTACATAATAGCAATATGAGGTACTAGAAAGGTTACTTAGTTTCACTAAGCATCAGTCGTCCTCTGTAAAACTTACTTATTACGATTCTACCTTAAGTGACCATGGGAAAGACTTAGATGACAATTTATATATATTATAGTGAATATTGTTACATATGAGACATCAGGGTAATTGTTATTATCATAATTATTTCAGGTCTAATCATTATCTAGAAACCCCTGCACACAATTAATAAGAGACAGAAAGAGAGAGACAGAAGAAAAGTTGTCTTAGTGCTGGTTTGATCTAGTACAAAGGGGTAAAAACAAGACATCAGGCGTCAAATGAAGTCACTTACAGTAAGTGACTTCACCAAACTGAAAATTGACCCTAATTACAGCTTTAGCTCTCCCAGAAATGGAATTTCAAAAGAGTCACTCAGGAATTGCCTGATAGTACAAGTTGGGCTATCTGCCTAATAGACCTCTGCCATCCCCTAAAGGAAAGTAACCTACATTTTTTTTTTTTTTCTGCCTAGTATAACTTTTTTGTTCCTGCTCCCTTCTGCCTATAAAAGTCCTTCATTTTATACAGCTCCTTGGTGCTCCCTTCTATCTGCTAGATGGGATGTGCTCAATTTGAATTGACTTTTGCTCAAATAAACTCTTAAAAATTTTAATATACCTCAACTTTGAACAAAATCATACCACAAAGGATTTACCTACACAGAGAAGATACCTTTTTGCAATTGTGTAAAAGGCACATTTAATGTTAAAGCAGATGTTAAAGCAGATGGCATACCTGGAAGTCCCAAAAGGACTAGATCTTAGTGAAATATTTTTCTCCTAAATAGTTCTGATTTTCTTGATTTTATTCATTGCTCCTAATATTTGTGGGGAAAGTCTAAATTAATTTATATTTACTTCACTGCAGTATAACTTATTCCCAGATCACACTGGAAAATGTGGAAAAAGTGGTATTTTGGTGAGGTCATTTAGATACAGAGTCTATCTTATTTTTGTAGAGCATTGCCATTATTTTGTATACAACTTCTTCCACTTGCATGTAACCCAATTTTAATGCAATTTTTAGTTGTATAATTTTGGCATCATGTATTTCATGAACTTTTTGCATCTTCTTGATAATATCTGAATTTTTAAATATTCCTACAAACCAACAATGATAAAAATACTTTCTAGTTAGACATTTATTTATACACACATAGCTAAATAAAATCATAAAATGAAAATATTAATAAAGAATAAAATAAAATGTTTTCAAGAGCTAAAGAGTTAAATCCTCAAATATGTTTTAAAAGAAAAGACAACCAAACAATTTTTTGGTCTAACAACTCCATTTTATCACTGTTTCTTGCTTTATAAATTTCAAAATTATACTTATATTCTGTAGATAGTTTGTTATGACTGAAAGCAAACTAAAAAAAATGAGTTCAGAGTTCATTGTGCTCTGATTTACAAGGAGTGAAAACTGAGTGGAAGCTTAATCATGAACAAATTTAAATCCAAGGTGTTTAGTGTTTAAAAAAAAAGCAATTTCGGGGAAATGATATAACTACCTAGGTAACACTGAAAAGCCAAAAATTTTTTGAATTTTAAAATCTGCAAAAAATAAATCTGTGATTCTTTACATATTAACAATGATGTACAAATAAAGTGGGGTTGTATAATAATGGATAGTCTGTTTCTCATAATGGAGGGGGTGACCATGGTACAGGAAAAGAGCCATCACCAGATAAATGGCAAATGTTCTCTGAGGTCTCGTTTGTTTTCACTATTTTATCAAGAACAGTGAGTTTAAACCAGAAAATTGCCTTTGGTAGAATAATTTTTTAAAAAAACAAGTTCATTACATATATTTTTTAGTTCAGAAAATCCTTAATTATATTATGCCTTGGGAATAGGTGTTAGTAGCAGGTATCTAAAAGCAAGTGTTCTATCTGGTTTATTGTAATTCATTCACTTTCAGTCCTAATGCATCAATAATAGCAGGAGCATAAAAAACATTACAAAGGACACTAATTTCTCCTTGATAAAATTGTATTAGATTTGTTAAAATTGATACAGTTTTTGCCTCTTTCTTAAAACCAGTGAGTTTCATTCCTACAGTAGCTGGTGCTAGGACTCTTCCATGCATGTGAGCAGTACAAAAGAGGCCAGTCCATCTGATTGTTCTAGACTGACCTAAAGCTACGGGGCTAAGATTACTTTAATTTTTCTAAGTCTGCAGCTGACAGCATCATGCTAGAAACCTCTCAAAATGTCCCCACACTCCCCAAAGCCTTTGATTAAATGTCTTGCTTTAAAATAATAATAATGAAATAATAATAGAAAAGGAACAAGAAAAAGAGAATGAGAAGGGAGAAACAAAGGTTTTCTAAGATGATGGAATGACAACTTTGTCAAAAGATAATTTTGCCTCATTATAAGTTTTCAAACAAAAACTAGTCTGAAAGTGTAACTTGAAATGTAAATATAAGCATTTAAGCCTTTAATCAAACACTAACCTTTCAAAACAATGACAAAAGAATTAAAATAAGATGTCTCATGGTCCTAATTTTACTGTTACTATGAAGTGAAATTATTTAAAAACTAGTAGCTTCACTTCCAAGGGGCATCTACTTGTACATGCATGCTAATTTTTCATTCAAAGAGCCTTTTCGCCCATACAAATAAATTCTAGACAGAATGATTTCAATACATGCAGTAAAACATTATTTTTATGAGTTCCTTAAATAGAAGTGTGCCTTTAAAAGGAAAAACAAGGGGGGGGTGGGGGGAGAAAAAAATTGATTCCATTGTGTTCCAGAAAATGACAGGTCTAGGCAAACAGAGGTTTAGCTGTGGAGTTTAGATAACACGTTCTGGTGTACGGAGTTCCCAGATGAGTCAAGGTTTCCAAAAACCACTGACAAGATGTCTACCCATAAAACACAGAGATGACCAGGAAAATGACAACTATTCCATTAAAGAGACAGCTGGGCATTCAAAAAGTATCCTGCAAGGAAAACTGTTCACAAGGCACCTGAAGGGTCAAGATCAGAATATTTTGTGCTATCGTTGCAAAGAAAGATTTATTTTGAAATAAATATCATAAAGAATATTCCACAGAAGTGATTTTATAGGAATTACTACTCCCCAAGACCACTTCTTTATTTAGTGTCAATTTGGCTGAAATGGTAAAATGAAAGCTGTGAGCGTACTTCAGAATTCAGTAACTTAAAGTGGAAATTCTTTGTTCAGTCCCAATCTTTTTTTTTCCACTTTTAAAATTATTGTTTATAATTGTTATTTCACACACAAAACCATGCTAAGAAAATTGAAATCAAGGTAAGTCATAAATCTACATCATCTATTTGCCATAGCCATTGCCGTAAAGATTAGCAAATATACGAGGTGGTGCTTGGGAGGCCAAGACCCTGTTTCTTCCTATTGCTGTGGAGGGAGAAGGGGGGTGCGACAAAAGCAGGAGGGAGATGACTTTGATATTATCTGTCTTCACTTTCCCCTTGATTCAGGGATAATACTACATGAGATGAAGGGGGGGGGGGGAGAATGAGGAAAGAAACCAGCCCAGGGATAAAGAAGATATTTTTAAAAAGAAAGAAACCAAGTATTGCTGAAAGTCTACAACAATAACATAAAATGTAAGCTCCAGAAAATAGATGCTCTGTCAAAATTTAGATTACTAAAATCATGGAAGAAGTGGAAAACTTGAAAAGACCAATTACTGTAAAATAGATTGGAAAGATGATTAAATGGTTACCATTCATGAAAGTACCAGGACTAGATTATTTCATAGATGGGTTTTAGAAAACATTAATATCTCTGATCCTATTTGAACTGTTCCAGATCACAGAAGGAAATCTCAATTTATTCTTTGAAGCTTGCATAATTTGCAAAATATTATAGGTGAAAAGCTATGAATCAATCTAATTTTTGAATAAAGTTGTAAGAAGTATAAATAAAAATATTAGAAGTAGAATACAGCCATTGAAGCAAAGGATAATATATTATAAATAAATAAGTTATAGCCTAGGAAAGGAAGGTTGGGTTAATATAAGAACACTTACTAACCTATCTGAATGCATCTAAAATTTTAAAAAAGGAAATATTATCATATTAATGTAAATTCAAAAACATTTAATAAAATATATTGCCTTTCCTGATAATTGAAGGAAACTACTTAATTGTAATAAAGACTACTTATTAAATAGCAATTTTAAAATAAATAACAAAATAACTAAAATCTTTAATTTTAAAATCAGGAATGTGACTGAGATTCTTGCTATTGACATTTAGATTTAACACTTTCTTGGAGAAACTTATGAATACATTAGGATATAAAATAAATACTATTAATACTAGACATAAATGAAATTTCCCCTTTAAAGATATTTCCTGAAAAAACCCAAGAGATGCTAGAAAATCTTCACTATATTAATAAGAGGATTCAAACATGAAAAAGGTGACAAAGACACATATTTTCTCTATTTTAATAATAAAAACTTAGGAGAAAATATTCTATTCGCAATTGTTATGAAACCCACAAAACATATATGAATAAATTTAACAACAATGGCACAAAATCTATATGAAAATGTCTACAAAGTCTTATTGAACTGAAGATCAAAATAAAATAAGACAGATTAGAATGGAATGACATTAAATTCTCAATGACAAATCTGAACTTCATAAATTATCCCTCCGTCAAATTAATTTTTTTGAAAAAGAAAAAACCCACAATTCTAATTATAATCTTAATAGGTTTTGTTTTGTTTTGAATTGAATATAATGATTTTTAAATTAACATTAAGGATTAAAAACTGGAGAATAGCCAAGGGAGGTAAGAACAAGTAAAATACTGAGCAGACTTGTTTTACCATTTGTCACAGTACTATAAACCCATTAAAATGACAAATTAGGTAGTGACATATGATGCAAATAAATCAATAGAAGAGAACAGAGAAAAAATCCAGTATATTTCATAATTTAATATAAACAAATAAGATATTTCTATTATTTGGGAAAATAAATGGTAGAACAAATGGTTTCCCATATGGAAGAAAATAATGTTGGTGTCCGACTTAATATTAAATACTAAAATACATTCCAGATTAATTCAAAGCTTACTATAAATATTAATAAATATCTTGGAAAATAATATAGGATATTATATGTATAACTTCACTATCTTCATTACTGAGACAGGAAACAGAAAATACAAATACTTCCTGAAATAAAAATTTAAATAATAAGTCATTTTAGTCAATGGGACCAAAACAAAAAAACACTAAGAGAGATGTAGAGAATTTTTTTTAACACATATTGAAGGGTGACAGGTTAATTCTATAATATCAAAAGATGTTAATACCTATAAATAGAAACTAACTAGAAAATAAACATCTCAAGAAATGGGCAAAGATTTGGATCTTTTACAGTAATCATAAATTGATTTAACATATTTAAAGAGCAATCTGGGACTATAAAATTAAATAGACATCATTAGATTTCCATATCTTTGCACAACACTTTGTTATCCTCTCAGATCTCATTGATAAAAAGAAAAACATATTAAATGTTTACTGTTATGCCTTTGGGTTAAAAAGGTAAGCCGAACATACAATGTGTACACTTGTGCAACTATTAGGAGCAGAACATCAACAGCAGAGGTATTTCAGCCAACTGATGGAAGAAGACCAGACATACATGTATTGATTAATAAGCAGAGTGGAACAATTGCCAGCTCACTGTCCATGTGGCAGGGTGAACAGACACAAAGGAAGCTGAACTGTTAGGCAGAATTCTGCATATTCTGGAAACTTGAGGAAGGAACATGTGAACGAAAGTGTTAAAAATGGGCCAGAGGTGGGGCGGGGGGAGGTGGGCCAGAGAAGAGGGATAATCCCTCTATAACTTTGATTTTTAGAACCAGCCAAACACATTTATCTTTCCAGAGAAAGAAAAGAGAGTTTTAAATAATTAAGTAAATAAACAAATAGCTATAATATATAATAACTGTTAATTGAAATAATCTGAGTTTAAGGAAGGCAAATGTTCAAATGCATAGAGAATCATCAAAATGATACATGCTAAGTACAGAGCTGAAGGCATTCATGTCTTTTCAAATTAAAAGACCTATAAAATTTTAAATTATGTCCACACTTAGACACCTCATCTTGAAATGCTAACACAAGAAGGATAAAATGAGTATTTCAAGAATCTCTTTTAAAATCATCTATGAAAGAATGAGGAAAAGATTGATACCAGACTTCCTATCAGGAGCACTACTGCCTAGAATGCAACTGAACAATGACTTCAGGGTCCTAAAGAAAAGTGGCTCTCAACCCTGAATTCTGCATCTAACAAAACTATTACTCTATTACTCAACTGTAAAGGTAGAAAAATTTCAGAAAGTTTACCTTGCCAGCATGGCTTTTTAGGAAGTTGTGTGAAGAGTATCAGAAAGAAAGTACATTGCATCTAAGAAAGAATAAATCTAATTCATACAACAGAGCAGGGAAGATAGGTGTCAAAGAGGCTCAGAGAGCAACCAATTTAGGTAAAAGCAAAAAGAGAGGGTACTATGAGAGAATTCTCCAGGGAAGAAGAGCATACCATTAAAATAAAAAGCTACAGATAATATCATGATCGAATATGAAGAAAATGGTCTAAATTGAAACAGGAAAGCAATGTGTTCCCAAAATAACAGTAAAATGGATATCAAGCAATAGATAGAATGAATCAAGAATTAAAAATGTATTTAGGATATAGCTAAAAAACAAACAACAACAAAAACTCCATTTCTCTTTTACAAAAGGAAAAAAGAAAGGCAACCAGAAACTTTGGCAGGGGATGAAGGGTGGTAAAAACAAAGTATGATCCCAAAGTAAATTAGGTTAAAATGATTTCTTTGCTTTCACATACTCTCTAAAGTATATTCCTTACATATATAGATGATATACATATAGATCAATCTATGTATTCCAGAATAACTATAAAGAGATTAGGACCAGTGGGAGAGAGGTAAGAGAAAGGCTTTTATTTTATTGTAAAGCCAATTTTAGTATTTGGTTCTATAAAATATCGACATGAACAAACTTGATTTTTTTTTCAGGAAAGTAGTACATACACATATATATCACAACATGTTTCCTCTTCAAAATATTTTCCCAAAAATTATTAGATGATTTATAAACATGAATTTAGATTGTCAAAATGTAATTACTTATATTTACTACATTTTATAAATCTTTAGTCACAGCCTAACTCCAGAATGAGAGCACAGACTATCTTCTTGTAGAACAAATGGCCCACACTTCCCCAAGGGAACACATCCTTTTGAGAATAAATTGCATTTACCATGTTGCATGATTACATTTATTTTAGGACTACAGGCTAAAATCCATAAACCTTGTAATGATGTTTTTTTTTTCTCTTTTCCTTCCTAGGCTTATGGGAAAAGACTTATTTTCACAACTACTCTAAGTCATTAGAAACATTGTTAATTTACTACTATCTCAAGTCTCTTCATCTCTAATATATATTGATTTTCTGTCCTGAACACAGAAAGTGTGAATTTTTAATGCTTTAGCTGCAATAAGTTTTCTTTTGGATATTTTTTCTCCAAGAAAAATTGAATGAAAGAGGCAAGGCAACTGCTTGAACATAGATTAATAACTTTCTAGAAATGACTTCAAGGAGTGTACAAATTTTTAGGGAGGTAACATTATTAAAGGATATAAAGAAGTGAAAACATAAAGAAACATATGACCTAGAAATAAGACATACAAAGTGCTTCTCATTTATTACTGTTGGTTATAATCTCTTATCAGGACCTGAGCTCCATGAGCCATTAAAATTCAACTCATGGCCCATTATCAGTAAAAAGTAAATCTGAGAAATTTAGAGAAGTTTTTTTTTTCCCCCACACAAATTAAGCATGTGACTATCTGCTCTTATAGATCTTCTAAGGTGTGTATATATTTCCCAAATTGCCATTCAGAATGTTTTTAAAAATGGGCCTTAGATCTGTCCTTTGTTCACTTATTTATTTAATTTTGAGAGAGAATGTGCAAGAGCACAGGCACAGTAGGGTGGGGGAGGAGCTGAGGGAGAGAGAGACTCTTAAGCAGGCTGCATGGTGGGTATGGCTCTCTCTCAGGACCCTGAGATCATGACCTGAGCCTAAATCAAGAGTCTGATGCTTATCAGACTGAGCCACCAGGCACCCCAGGTCTTTTGGTGCTTCAGTCACCATGTGGCTCTCAGGTCTTCCCTGGATGACAAGAGGTTACTTTTCTTTACTATGTTAGCTCAAGGAGAAGAAAATCAAGGAAGTCAAAGCAGGTGAGCTTGTCTGAAACTGCTTCATTGTTATCTTTTTAATCCTGTGCCCTCACCTTCAATGGGAAGAAGGATGTCTGTCAACTCACAAAGCAATACTCATTGAGAAAGGCATGTAATTTATTTTTTAAAAATTGCTGTAAGGAAACAGACTGGCCCAAATGGAGCTGTAGTTCTTAAAAAATGGTCAGAAATTAATATTTATAACTTCAATATATTAACTAAAAAGGGTGTTCAATTATTTTATTAATTTGAAAGAATGAGAAGGAATATAATGATACAGTCTAATAGTTTATCATTTTTTTTTAAATTAACTTTATTTTTGTCTGTGAGAGAGAGAAAGTGTGCATACACAAGCACAAGGCGAGAGGGGCAGAGGGAGAAGCAGACTCCCTGCTGGGCTAGGAACCTGACACAGGAATCAGGACTCCATCTCAGGGTCCTGGGATCATGACCTGAGCTGAGCCTACTGAGCCACCCAGACACCATAGTTTATCATTCTTAAAACACCAAAAGAAGGATGAATGAACATTAGGTTCTTTTTCTAGCCATCACAGCCCTATTTTGTCAAATTAGCTTTAACCACATTATTTTAATCTCTTGCTTTTTCAGTGATAAAACGGGAAACTATTCCAATCATTCCTATTCATTTAATTTTAGGATTAACTATTGCAGTCTAAACTGATGTCGTGGCAAACCTCTGCACTACATATGATAACATACATTAAAACATATTTTGCCAAATGATATGGGTAATACATAATATATTTTTTTCAATTACATAGACACAAATTCATCAATTCTTTAGAACTCTTTACCAATAACAAATGTGGGAGGAGATACTTTGTCTTTAGTTGATATATATTAGATATAAATTATAGTATATATACATATGTGTCTATATATGAATTATCATCATTAAAATGCTGATTGCTATAAGATAAGAAAAAACACCATTCTAAGTCACTATTTCTGGAAATTAAGGATGCCCTATGATGATGTTCTTTTGCAAGAAAAAAAAATCCATCACTAAGGGTTTTCTGTTCTTAATTCTTGAGACATGAGATCATTTCCTCACTAAATACAAAACTAAAAATATAATCCTTGATAAAGGATGGCAGATCACAATTTAAAATCTAAATGGTCTCCAAATTGCCATGACGGATTTTAAGTTTTCCAATAACATAACAAAACTTGTTTTCATTTGCTAGATAGATTGTGGCCCTCTGTACTGTGCTCCTAAGTGACACTTCTGTATAGGGGTTAAGGGCATGGGTTTGGCAGTTAAAAGGACTTGGGTCATACACTAACTCTGCTATTTCCTAGGTAGGCATATGAATTTGGACAGAAATTGTGTGAATCAATATGAGGTTCCTAGGAACTGTAGAGGAAGATATCTAAGAGCATCTGTAGAAGGTAATGGAAGTGGTTAAAAAAAAACCTGATTCTTATATTACTGTGATCCTGGTACGCTGTTCTCTCCTTTATTTTTATGAAATCAGAGTAGTGGATTTTTAGCTATCTTAAATTTATTTCTAGTTTCAGGACCGGGTTTCCTTGATCAAACCAGTGGGTCCAAGCTAAGAAAGGTATTATATTTTCTGTCAAAATAACTTAAATAGAAAAGAAAAGTGGAAAGTGGGGGGGAGTAAGAGAGGAAAGAAGAAAGGATGCAAGTAAAATAGTAAAAAAGGTAGGAAGGAAGGAAAAAAGAAAGAAATATCTTTGGCCATTCGGCAACCCATATTCTGGTAATGTCACCAAGAAAACTCCTGTGCCTTTAGCAGTTAGGAACTTACACACTCTTCAAATTACTTTAGACAACTTAGAGCCGTTAAACTTACTAACATTTTTTGGTCATTAAGAAACTGATATCCCATCACATCTTAGTCCAGATGAAGATGGGCTGGACCGTTCCACTGAAGACATGAGGAAATGCTTTCATGGGAGCCATTCGTATGTATTCATTTATAAATCATTCTGCAAGAGTTAACTAGGCCTTTCTGGGGGGGATTTGATATCAAGAATTCTGTAATACACAGGCTTCCTATGGGTTCTGGCTTCAGATTTCCTTTGCTTAGAATTGAAATAATCATTTTCCTTCAACATATTATACTCCTTGAAATGCTAGAGACCCTCAAAGGCTACTGTTGAGTTCTTTTTCCAGTTAACCTGTTTTAAATTTTTAAATATTTTGTCTTCACTCTTAGGAAAAAAAAAAGATTAGTAAACAAAACTCAGTGAAGACATCATTATGCTCTTCAAAATTACTAAATTTTATAATTTTTTTAAAAAAATTACTTATTTATTTTAGAGACAGAGAAGGAGAGAGAGTGTGTGTGGGAAGGGCAGAGGAAGAATCTCAAGCAGACTTCCTGCTGAGCATGGAGACTGACATAGCTTTTGAGCCCACAGACCCTGAGATTATGACCTGAGCCAAAATCAAAAGTCAGACACTTAACCAACTGAGCCACCCAGGCTCCCCTAAATTTTATAATTTGTAAAGCAATAGAAGATAAAGGGACAGGGAGTTTATTTTAACAAGAGACAAAGGGACAGGGAGTTCATTTTAACAAGAGACTAATAATAAACATCAAAATAAAAACTGATGATATTTAAAGGATAAATATCTTTACTATATAATCAATACATAAAAACTGTTATGATAAACACTAAGACTCCAAACAAAATAATAAGCAAATGTAAATCTATACCAAAAGACAATCCTTCCAAAAAGGATATACAAATGGAAAATAGCTAATGAACATATGAAAAGTCCAACTCTGTCAAGATAAGAAATGCAATTCAAAACAAAAATGACATTTTTTCTCCTATCGGACTGACAAAGGTGAGAACAGATAATACTCAGGGTCAGGAAGAGTGCAGTAAAATAGACTCTGCTGTACATTTCTGGAAAGATAATTCAGTAAAATAATGTTGGATAGGTAATTCCCAATTATATACTAAAAACCTTAATATTTTTCATATTATTTCATTATACTGAGATATTTCTTCTAAGGGACAAAATCACAGATAAAGATGAGAGTATTTTTATGAAGATGATTATATGGAATTATCATAAAAACAAGGAAATCACTAATATATGATATATAACAACCCATAATATATGTTATGTATTATTATATAGTATGATAAACAAGAGTGTAAAAGCTTAAATGAATATCTATATGAATTTAAAATTGTTTGATATAATGTTAAAAGAGTTGAAGACCTATTTGAAATGTAGAAGAATCTGACATGTTTCTTTTTTTTTAAGATTTTATATTTATTTGACAGAAAAAGACATAGTGAGAGAGGGAATACAAGCAGGGGGAGTAGCAGAGGGAGAAGCAGGCTTTCTGCTGAGCAGGGAGCCAGATGTAGGGCTCGATCCCAGGACCCAAGCCAAAGGCAGATGCTTAATGACTGAGCCACCCTGGTGCCACAGAATCTGGCATGTTTCAGTTGCACATACATGAAGGAAATATGCAGAAATAATAGCTTTCAGTTTGAAATTATGAGTGTATTTCTATTTTTAAACTGAAATTTTTATAATGCAAAAATATAAAACAGCAAATAAAGAAATAATAAAGGCCTATATATTTAGGGGAGAGAAAAATAAATTTCACTGTTCATATCTGAATCTCCAGGACACAGAGAGCTTTTGGAAATTAGCTAAGTGCAACAATACATTATCTTTAGTTACAGCTTGTCCCAGTTATGCATTTTTCTGCTAAACACCGATTCTTCAATGATCACAATTTCTGGCATCTGTAATTTCATTCAGATTTCTTTTAACTTTCTTTAATTCCTTTGGTCATCTTTAGGCAAATTAAAAATATTAACTCCATTTTTATGTCAAATTCTCTACTTTCTGAATCAATGTTTGACTTTTAACATAGCATAATAGACATTAGATTCCATAAATTTGATTATTCAGAAGTTTGTTATACAGAATATACACAGAAATAAATAGCTAGACTGGAAATCAGTACCAAAACTGAAATGATACTATAATATAAACCTAAAACACAGCATTAGTTTTACAAAAAGTTTAACAGGTGGAGGCCAGAAGGGCTATGAGGAGACTCTCAATGAAGACAGGAAGGACAGTAAGGAAGTGATTTTTGAGAAGTGGGGAAAAAAGTATTTATAGTAAATTACTATCAGAACAATGAGCTTGACCTTTGGCTGCGATACTAGGAAGAGAGAAAATATACCTATCAACTTGTGGATCTGCTAAGTGGATTTCCAAGCAAAGAGCTGACTGTGTTATTTGCCACCTTTTAGCCACACATAGTATGATAATTATAAGAGAGGGATGAGCAAAAGAGAGATCCATTTAGTTTCTAAGAAGGACTTTCAGAGTTGGAAAATAAAGTTTTCACATTTACAGAATCTCCAACTGGCAAGAGGTTTTTCAAGTAAGACACTGTCTCAAGGAAAAGATCAAATTCAGAATGCTGTTTGCAAGTTGAGATCAAAGCAAAGATGTTGCTCTAAGACCCATTGTTAAGACCTCAGAAAGATTTCAGAGACACTCTTAGCTATATAAAATATCTAACAATCTTAAAGGTGTCGCTTGGCATCTTAATTCTCATCTCATGTTAGAGCGAACAGCCTTTCTTCAGAAGATTTGTGGGTATGTGTTTTGTCTAAAGGGATGGGGTTATAATTTGATACATAGAAATTCTACAAAATTGTTTAAAGAGTTGTAGCAGCCTGGAACAAAAGGGAAAAAAAATCGTTCAATCACTAACTTAGAACACCTTGCTCTATTTTAAATGGCTTGCTATTCTATCACTAGTCTATACAATTTAATATCATTTCAAATTCAAAACGAGAAAAATATTATAGCTAACTTTTATTGACACTTTTTAAATACCAAGCATTGTGTTAAGGACATTTTACAGGATATTCCATTTATTCCTCCCAACAAAACTTTTTGTCTTTTGAGTTTTTAAACTGTTCGAACATTTTGATCCACATCTAGATTTTTATTCCAAGATCTTTATTAGAAACAGAAATGACATATTGATAAGTTTATACTTAGAGTAACATTATTTATACACATAAAATCACGGAGGACCCTCAAAGTCTAATGAGAGAGAACAGTTAAATTAAGAATCTTTCATATAATGACTTATAACTAATTAATTGAAGCTTATGAGATAATATAATTATTCTCTTATTTTTAAAGTAGTAAAACCAAAAATTGGTGAGGTCATGCTTGTCTAAAAATTTTTTTTAAATGGCAGATACAAGATTTCAGTCCTGATATTATGACTTTGGAAGACCCACTCCCAATACTGTACTATTTTCCCTATATTGGATCATATTACAATTTATATAAGAAAGTGAATGGTCCTATCATATCTTGCATATTGAAAAACTTCACCCTGCAACAAAACACAAAGTACTTTTTACATGATTTACAGGGCTATATACCCTCAGAGAGGACATGGACTCATTTCTGGGCATGCACCCAGAGAAGAAAGCTACGGGTTTCTCACTCATCCTTAGCCAGACAGTGGATCCCTTGGTCCAGCTGTCACAACATTGTCTGTTTCAGTCCCAGTGAGCTTTATCTAGGTTCCAGATGACTGGGACAGTAGGTCGGAAGAGGGCATCTTTTATGTGAAGGAGGCCTTTGTGAAACCTGAGAAGGCTTGCTGGTTTGTGTTGAATAAGGCAGAGTTTTAGCTGCACTAGCTTATATATATATTCCTTTACCATAAAATTGCTTTATAATTTTAAATAAATGCTTATAGGCTTTTCCTTTGTCAAAAATAGAAGAGAAAAAATGATGAAACTAAAAAAAATCTACATTAATGAAGAGCTATAGCTGAGATGGGAGGCACATACAAAAGTAAAAAATTCTAAGTTATGGTTCCCATAGCAACTGCAACACAGTTGGATTTCACTTTTATGTTAAGTAAGTTTAACTTGAGTGGAGATGCAAAATACTTTCTCTGAAGCAAAAAGAGAATTATGGAAAATATACAGACTACGGTCTAGATTCTTCCAGCTTTCAAAAGTATCAAATATTAATCCCAATATATGTAAATATTTTAACATCAGAGCTACATACTCATTTGTATTGATTTTAAACTATATTTATTCAATTTATAAAATATGATTATTTAAAATGGGGAAGATTCCCAACAAAATATGTTAAATCAAAGGACACAATCTTATAGTTTGGAAATATAGGGGCATAGTTCTGTTTTTAATTAAAAGAAATACTTACTGGAAGTGTAGTTTATGAAAATGCAATCTGATTATGTTCACCGTCAAGTGTTTTAAACTTGACATTTTCAGTTACTGTAAATGTAATCTGAAACTAGGAAAACAACCTAATAGTACTCTAAGGAGAGGATATACATATAAATTTTTGAGACATTTGTAGTTTGCATCATTACTCCAATTTTTCTTTTTTTAAAGAAGCAGGAAAGGTACTTACTCCTGTTATGTAACGAGGTCTATATTGAATAGTTCCAAATAAACCAAGAATGACGATAATAATATGTACAAAATTTGCCAGGATAGGTGCCCACTGATATCCAAGGAAGTCAAATATTTGCCTCTCCAGCACACAAACCTAGAATAGCAAAACAGGATATATAAACATAAGCACAGTGGTGAGAGAGAGAGAGAGAAAGGATCATATTACATTCTAATTAGCAAGTATAATTGTGTTATTCTATCTTGCATTTATCTTTAACAGTGAGACTGACATTTTCAGGTATATTTCAAAGAAACACTATGGAAGCTGTAGATCCACAGATAGCTACAATCCTTTTAACGAAGATTTTGTGGAGGTATCAAGCCATATTCACAGGATATCATCTGTGCAGTTGAAGGATAAATTATATCGTCATATGCACTAACTCTTGGATTCATCAACCAGCAAGTTTGCAAAGTCCACACAAAGGGTTTACTGTTAGGATCTGCCCAAATGTCATTATACAGGTTGGGAATAAAACAAAGGGGATTGACATAGAGCAAAAATAACTCATCGCCAAGTCAACTGACCTGAATTCTGGACTTAGATCTGACTCCAAACAGCTGTAGTCCCCTAGCTAAGTCTAGCTCTTGTCTGGGATTCTGATGACTCACTTGTAAAATGCGTGATTTTGACTATTGTTTAGGGTTCTACTACCCCAAATTGATCTGGATTATAAATTAAACATGACTTTCTTTTTTCTGTCATACCCAGTTACCTATATAACTGGCAAAAGGGTAAAAAAAGGACATTAAAATAATGGGGAACAAATATAAAAATAAAGCATCACTGTTATAAAAGCAAGAAACTTAGGTCATTTCAAATGATCTTACATTAATCTGTGCTTACAACTTTACAGTTAACACACAGGTACAAATCTAAGGAGTAAGAGAAGAAAAACAAAACCAACCAGCCAGCCAACCAACCAACCAACCAACTAGACAAAAGCTGCCAAAGTCAAGAAGTGCCATTTGATATTGAGAAGGAAAACCTCCATAGCTATCAAGTCTCTCATCAGATCTAACAAAGCAAAAGAGGAATGGTGAGTTAAACTCAGCTTCGTCCTTTGTGTCTTCCCTCAGGTGGAAAGATAATCAACTGTTTGGAGTAAAACATTATGAAAGGACCTGATGGACCTGATGATCTTCCGCACAGAGATTCAACAATTCTTTTTGTTGTTGTTGTTTTTCTCCAAGCCAGGCTTTAAAGAAAAGGATTTTAAAAACCCTCAGTTACTAACATCAGTGTGCTTTAATGATTTTCCTTGTCAGGATACTAACTCTCAAATTAGTGTGCTTTTAAATTAAATACCTGTAGCACACTTTGAAGATTCCTTGAATGAGCATTATTCCCACTGCATTTCTTTAGCTGCGCAGCATACATTTCCACCAGGCATTGAAAAAGAAAATAAATTCATGACAACTGTTTGCATAACACTTCTGTTTCCTAAGGCATGCTGGGTACCATACAAGGGCTGTAATGGTAATCCAGACTTGTCAAATCTTCATTTTCACTTAGTCTTGGCAGTGATTAAAAAAGAGAGAATGTAATCTGTTCTACCTTGCATATTCTAAATTCACAATACCCACCAGAGTTGCAAAACTGGAATGTAAATAACATTGCCTATGACTGCAGATTCATAAACCTTGAACTGCCTTCTGATGAAACATTCCTTCAATGCTATCATGCACTCAACCCTGCATATAAAGGAGACCCATTTGTGGTGTTGGGAAGTATTATGTATGCCTTGTTTTTGAATCCATTAATGGTACAAAAAAATAAGTGGTTGTTCTCAGAGTCCCATTGCTAATCATCTGTATAAAAGCTCACTCCAACATAGAACTCTCCATCTTGATCCTATGAATAAACAGTAAGTAGGAATGTAAACAGCAGCAAGAGGAATCTAAACTCTATAAATTTTGAGCGTCATAACTGTGGGGACCCAGCAGGGTAAAAGTATAGAGGATGAAACGCATTAGTCAAACAGTGGGAAATCTCTCAATAAATGCACCAGTTATGGAAGAAAATAGCAGCACCATCGTTAATTATAAAAAATATATAGATGATAATATACTTGCAAAGCCTGCGTGGCTAAATGAAGTTACATCAACATGTATTAGTCTTTTTTTTTTTAAATGACAGAATTAATACTTTCATCAAACATTACTTACAATGTTATATAGACTGAATGAATTAATGTGCAATTCTTCACATAATATTTCTGCTTTTACCTTTGATTGGCCCTATTAGCTATCATAAGTAGCTTTATCACAGGTTCTGTAATTTAGAGCTGGGGTTGAAGAAGGGAAGATTTTTCTGAAAAATTCAGAGTATAACAGGAATGACAAATATGGAAGTAGTTGCAGTCTTTTCTAACTGAAAGAATATTAACTGTGGAATTACTGAAAGGGTGATGGGCATGGAGGCAAAAGAAGAAATATTAGTTAAAACACTCAGTATGTGATGGGCATTCTGGTTATCCCCAGTCATGTATTACCTCACTGATTCTGCACAAACCCCAGAGAGGTCAATATTGTCTTATTTTTCAGATTAAGAAGTCTAACATAGCGTGTGGCTAAGTGATTCTCTGGATGTCTTAGAAGTGATAAATGCTAAACAATCAAACACAAACAAAACCCCAAAACACAGGGCTCTGTGAACGGTCCCTTAGCTGTGTCCCTATGTTGCAGACTTGTCCAAAACCAAAATACAAACCAAACCCAGTCCAGAACCAAAAAGCTTTTGCAGTTTATGCTATAGGCCTAAGCTGGTTACAGGGTACATGCTATGTTTTTACCTTATTATTTACTGTGAAATAATGTAGAGAATTTCTTTAATCATACTTGTCAAGGCAAAGCTCCTTTTTGGTTTTATTTTATTTTCTTATTTGCCTCCTTCAACTCATGTTCTGCCTTTTGTTGGAGGCCACGGCACGGATGGAGTTGAGGACCAAACCAGGCCCTGACTTGTGTCTCCTTTAAAGTCCGGACACCTTGACAAGGGGTTAAGGATGGGAAAGTTGAGCAACACTGAAAGGGTCTGTGCTACGTGTCGTGCGCTCGCCTACGTGACTTCCCACACGCTCTCCCTACAGAAGGGAATAATGTGGTCAGGGTCATGAATTCTTAGTTAGTCCTTGTTGTTCTGTACCTCCCATAACCCACTCCCTGGTTGATTGTCTTGCTAATGGCATTAGCGGAGACTACCTGGCATCACGAGGTTTGCTTGTAGTTAATGTAAACTTGTTATAGCAACTTGTGGTCATCTGACTAGGTACTGATGTATTACTCCTATTGTGGTCTGCCTTATAAATGCTTGTAAGATGTGGAATAAAATCGTCACTGTTGGACATCCTCCTCAGTGTCCCTCCTGCCTCCATCTCTTTGTCTCTTCATTTCTTTTCACCATCCTCTTACCTTCACGTTTCCTGGTTGATTTGTCGCGCCGGCTGCAACAGCCTTTAATCTCCTTTCTCCTGTTGGGCCTCCTTTCTCCTATTGTGCTTTATGTCTTTTCCATACGTGTCATACAAATATATGAATATGGCCTTGAGAAACATATACAGATCTTCCTTGACTTACAATGGGGTTATGTCCTGATAAACCCATCATGGGTTGGAAAGATCATAAGTCAAAAAGGCACTTAATACACTTCATGTCTCAGACATCCTGAGTCTCAGACACCCTGAGGTCTTCCTTGTAGCTTGAATGTGCTCGGAACACTTACATTAGTGAACAGCAGGGAAACACCACCATCTTACACAAAGTTATTTTACAATAAAGTGTTGGATATTTCATGTAATCTATTGAATACTGTATGCACAGTTAAAAACAAAATGGCTGTATGGGTACAGAATGTAAGGGTACTGATTGTTTACCCCTGTGACCCTGTAATTACTTGGGAGCTGTGGCACCCTGCCTCTTGCCCAGTATAATTACAGAGGCTCGCACTGTATGTAACTAGTCTGGGGGAAGAACCGAACTCACAATTTGAAGTAATTTTCTAGTGAATACATATTGCTTTCACACCACCGTGAAGTAAAAATATCGTAAGTCAAACTTTCCCAAGTTGGAGATTGTGTGTATTGCTGTTTCTATGTGTCTTTTTCAGGTGAAAGGTCTTATGGAATAAGTCTCTTTCATGCTTGTCTGTTTAGCTCTATATAAATTTAAATCTTTGTGCTTGGGTTCTAAATAGTAGTCTATCATTAATGCATAACTTGGTGCTTTCCACAAGGAATTCTATTCTTTTACAAGACTATTATTTATGAAGTTTCTGTTTGTTAATATAGAGGCTAATCTTTACTATTTATTATTTCTGCATCTATGGAGATAATCACTTCATTCTCTTCTATCCTTAGTGTAATTGTTTATATTGATAGTTTTTGCCATGTTAATTATCCTTTTCTTCCTGGGAAAAATCCCTACTTGAAATTTAATATTATTTTTACCACAGTTTCAGTTTGGGTTAAATAAAATTTTATTTGGAAGTCTTGTATGGATTAACTGACCCAGAACTTAATTATCATTCTCTCTTTTTCTCTATCTCTGTTAAAGAGGTTGCAACAGCCTTAAAACACAAGGTACAATGTTCACATAAGCACTTAACAAACTTTGAAGAAACCATCAGTCCTATTCCCTTTCTCCAAAAGTAACCTGTGTCAATTTGTGGAAGCATTGTTAAGTATTTAGCTTTTCAGGAAAATATTGTATGTGCTTGCCAGCTCGTAGGCCGTTATCTGTCATCTATATGTGTGTGAAATTTTTTCACACAATTTTATTTACATAAATAGGATTGCAATGTACATGTGGCTTTTTACCTTGCACTTTGTGTTTGTGGATGTTTCCCTACATAACTACAACCTACGTGTAGAGATCTACCTCATTATATCCTCACTTAAGTATTCTAACAGATATTCATTTGGTTGTCAATTTTTGGTTGTAACACACTTGAGTGCATTACAAAACCTTGTACATGTGTATTGGTACATCCATAGGCTAAATCCCCAGAAGGGAAAATGCTGAACATGCTGAAAATTCTGATAGCAAAATCGCAAATATTATAAAAAGTTATTAATTCTCTTTGATATACACATATAAACTGTTTAAACATGAAAATGATTCCTCTTTTGCACTTTAGTAAACATGAATTTTAGTAATCACTGTTCAACTGCAAAAGTTTTCATACACTAGAAAAGTTCAACTTCAACTGGAAAAGGTTTTCAAAAACCTTTCTTTTTTTTTTTTTCAAAAACCTTTCTTATAAGTACATTAAGTAGAATTCATCTCACTAACAATGACAACAAATATTCAAAAAAAAATCTGTGAAATACCTTTAGGATTAATGTATTTATTGACTTTTCAAACTAGAAGAGACTCACTCAACACTCCTCATGTACTGCTGAGAAAACTGGACCCAATTAAGTAAATAATTTGCTAAGTAAGTTTGACCCCTTATTAGGAGTATTCAGTCTGAAACGAGTGTGCTTCAACTGTTTGCATTGCAAATTGAGAGTCACTCATATTTCCTAGGTAGCTATCGCCATTTAACTTTATTAACAAGGCAATTACATGTGCACAAACACTTTAAAATATATTTTTAAAAAGTCATAACGGGACGTTTATAGCTAGTTGTTTTCAACGGGTGGGACTCAGAATTGGTTTCCTTGAGACCCTGCATTCTGCTAATAACTGCTAAGATTTCTTAATAAATTTTCTCCAAAATATTTCTATAATTTTATGTCCCTAAAATATAACTTGTAAGTTATTGCAATTGATACGCAATAAAACATATTATATACAGAATTTGAGAAAAAAAATTTGGCTTTTTTATACCGTTGTGGTAGAATATGGGTTCCTTGATTTAAAAAGAAATTTAAGTGTGTTATTAGAAGTTAGCAAAAACCAAATTATTTCCACTGCTAAATTATAGATTGAAGTTAAATTTTTCTGTGGACACATCTGTTCTTCCTGTAGCCTTTCCGATTTCACTGTCCTCACTCTCCATGAGGAACCCACACTTTCAGACTATCACCACACTCAGGTCCCTGGAGAGAGAAAAGATAGCCTCAGACTGGGATGCTAGGCAAGCAGAGCTCTCCAATTAAAAGCCCCTTTGCAGAGCAATCAGAGCTTCCAGACATGCCCCTCTCCTGGCTTCGTGGAGTTTCCTTGCAGTATGGCCCCCAAACGCCAGTCTCTGCTCCCGCCTCAAAGAAAGAAATCGAGACTGCCTCCTGCCCCCCAGCCAGGGTAGACGTCAACATCTCAGTACTTGCGTAAGGGAGAAAAAGAACAGCAAGAAGCAATTGAACATATTGATGAAATACAAAATAAAATAGACAGACTTAATGAACAAGCCAGTGAGGAGATTTTGAAAGTAGAACAGAAATACAACAAACTCCGCCAACTATTTTTTCAGAAGAGATTGGAATTGATTGCCAAAATCCCCAATTTTGGGGTAACAACATTTGTCAACCATCCACAAGTGTCTGCACTGCTTGGGAAGGAGGATGAAGAGGCGCTGCATTATTTGACAAAAGTTGAAGTGACAGAATTTGACGATATTAAATCAGGTTACAAAATAGATTTTTATTTTGATGAAAATGCTTACTTCGAAAATAAAGTTCTCTTCAAAGAATTTCATCTGAATGAGAGTGGTGATCCATCTCCAAAGTCCACTGAAATCAAATGGAAATCTGGAAAGGATTTGACGAAACGTTCAAGTCAAACACAGAATAAAGCCAGTGGGAAGAGACAGCATGAGGAACCAAAGAGCTTCTTCACCTGGTTTACTGACCATTCTGATGCAGGCGTAGATGAGTTAGGAGAGGTCATCAAAGATGATATTTGGCCAAATCCATTAGAGTACTACTTGGTTCCCGATATGGATGACGAAGAAGGGGAAGGAGAGGAAGATGATGATGATGATGAAGAAGAAGAGGAAAAACTGGAAGATATAGATGAAGAAGGAGATGAGGAGGAAGTCAAAGAAGATGAAGATAATGATGAGGGGGAGGAAGGAGAGGAGGATGAAGGAGAAGATGACTAACGGAACACTGATGGATCCCAAACTTCCTTTTTAAATTTTCTTCAGTCCCTGTGAGCAAGTTGCCCTCGTTTTTTTTTGTTTGTTTGTTTGTTTTGTTTTGTTTTTTTTCTTTTTTTTTTTCTCCTCTCATGCTCATTTGCCCTGTTTTTTGAAGTCTCCTTTTTCTCTCCCTTAATACCATGGTTCTCAGCTTATTTTGGGGGGAAATACCTTGAGCAGAATACAGTGGGAAAAGAATCTTTACCCCTTTTTGTTCCATTTTGGTCCCTTCCTGTCTCAACGAAAACAAAAACTTTATGAAATCAACACCACCATGCTCTGCGGGAAAAAAGAAAAACCTTCTGCTCCCTTAGCTCTCCTGGAAGCTGGAAGACACTAGCTGGAGGACACTAGCTGGAGGCCCCAGTGTAGTAGTGCATAGAATTCTAGCTTTTTTCCTCCTTTCTCTGTATATCAGGCACAGAGAATACACTGTATCTCTATGTGAATATGGACAATTAGAATTTACCAACATGTACCTGTCTACTTTCTCTTGTTTTAAAAAAAGGAAAAAAAAAAAAACCTTTAAAAAATGGGGTTATAGAAGGTAAGCAAAGGGTGGGTTTGAGATGTTTGGGTGGGTTAAGTAAGCATTTTGCCAACATGGCTTCTCATTTGGCATGTTTAATTGTGATACATAACGGGCATCCTTTCAGTTTAAGATGACATTTTTAAAATAAAACTGTCTCCTAATGATGACTTGAGCCCTGCCACTCAAAGGACAAATCAGCAGAACCTGTAGGATCTCATTTGGAATTGACATTCTCTACTGTAATTTTGTTCCTGTTTACTTTTAAATTTTCTTTTTGTTTCACTGGATAAGAAAGATGATGCTTGGTTTTAAATGTTAGACATGTACAAGCTACTTTGTTACAATAAAACTAAATGTTTAAAAAAAAATAGTCCCTTTGGAGAGGAAGCAAGATGATGGAGGAGTAGCAGATTGAAATATTATTAGGTCCCAGGAGTTCAGCTAGATAGTTATCAAACCATTACAAACACCTACAAACTCAACAGGAGATAGAAGAAAAAATAGCAACAATTCTAGAAATAGAAAATTAACCACATTCTGGAAGGTAGGATGTGTGGAGAAGTGAATCTGAAGTGAAGGGAAGATAGACCCCAGGGGGAGGGGACAGCTCCCAGCAAGCGGTGGAGCATCCCTCACAGGGACAGTGTGGTCTCAGGACTTGTGGGGGTCACAGAAAGGCCAGGGGTGTCTGAGTGTAGCAGAGCTGCCAGGTATTGGAGCAGGGAAGCCAGCTGCAAAGACAGAGCCAAAGAGTAGGCTCTCAGTTCAGGGTTACCTTAAACCATGATCCAATGCAGAGTTGGGCCACTGCTCTTTGAGTAGGGACCCCACACATGGCAGATCAGAGAGACACCCCCCTCCTTCCTCCTCCAGGAGGAACGGTGAAGGAACACACTGCAGGAATCTCCTGGGTTTGGAGACTCCAAATGGGGCTGTGTGCCAGAGATAAAAATGCTCAGTCACGGGCTGGGTGAGCATGGAGTGTGGCCAGAAACCAGGGAGACAGGAGGGATTGACTGCTTTTCTCTGAGGGTACGCTGGGGAGTGGGGAACCGAGCTATCAGCTCCAACAGGGCCGGAGATTGGGAGGCCACTATTTTCATTCCCATCCTCCAGAGCTCTATGTAAAGCATTCAGGTAACAAAAGTTCCTGAGAGCAAACCAGAGCAGATTACTTAGCCTTCCCCATGGCAAGGGCGGTGCAATTCTGCATCGGGAAAATACACTTAGAATCACTGCAACAGGCCCCTACCCCAGAAGATCAGCAAGAACAAGGAGCCAAGACCAAGTTCACCAATCAAGGAGAATTTTGAAACTCCAGAGCTAGGGGAAAGAAATACATAGTATTCATAGCTATTTCCACATGATCCTTTAGTCTTACAAAGTTAATTTTTTTTAATTTTATTTTTTCTTATTCTTTTTTTAAATGTTTCCTCTTTTCTATTTTAACACTTTTTAGCTATTTTATCTTAAAATACCTTTTAAAAATATTTAAAAATTTTCATTGGTATCATCATATTTTAATCCTTTATTGTACTTAACATTATTTTTTGTATACATATAGTATTTTTTTCATTAAAATTTTGGGATACACTTTCTTTTGATAGACCAAAATATATCCCAAATCTAGTACATGGCTTTGTTCTAGTCTCCAGCCTGATAATATTCTCTCCTCTTTTTTTTTTTTCTTCTTTTTCCAACCAACTTACCTTATCAATTCCTTTCTTAGAATCTTTTTAAATTTTCGTCTTTACAATCACATTCCATCCCTTCATTGTGTTTACCCTTATTTTTGTATGTATATGTTTTTCTTTCTTTAAAATTTTGGGAAGTAGTTTCTCCTAAGAGACCAGAATACACTCAAAATCAAGTGTGTGGCTCAGTTCTAATCACTAGTCTAATAGATGTGTGTGTGTGTGTGTGTGTGTGTGTGTATTTTTTTTCTCCCTTTTCTCCCCCTCCCCACCCCTGGAGTTGGATCTCCTCTGATTTGGTTAGCATATATTTTCCTGGGGACTTTGCCACCCTTTTAGTATTTTATTCTCTAATTCATATATTCTTTTTTTTTTTAAGATTTTATTTATTTATTTGACAGAGAGAGATCACAAGTAGGCAGAGAGGCAGGCAGAGAGAGAGGGGGAATCAGGCTCCCTTCTGAGCAGAGAGTCCAATGTGGGACTTGATCCCAGGACCCTGAGATCATGACCTGAGCTGAAGGCATTGAACCACCCAGGTGCCCCAGCTCATTCATATACTCTAATCTGGATAAAATGACAAGGCAGAAAAACCAATCACACACACACACACACACACACACACACACACACACACACAAAATACGAACAAGAAGCAGTACCAATGTCCAGGGACCCAGGGACCTAAACAATATGGGTATTGCTAATATATCAGAACTAGAATTCAGAATGATGATTATCAATAAGCTTGTTGGCTCAAAAAGGGCATTTCTGGAGAAATAAAAATCCCCTTCTGGAGGAAAAAAAAAAAAGAACTAAAATCTAACCAAGCTGAAATCAAAAAAGTTATTAATGAGGTGCAATAAAAAATGAGGTGAACAGAGAATTAGTGATATAGAAGATCAAATGAAGGAGAATAAAGAAGCTGGGCAAAAGTGACAAACAACTACTGGACCACGAGGGGAGAATTTGAGAGATAAGTGATACCATGAGACAAACAATATTAGAATAATTGGGATTCCAGAAGAAGAAAAGAGAGAGGGGCAGAAGGTATATTGGCACAAATTATAGCAGAGAATATCCCTAATTTGGTGAAGAGAACAAGGATCAAAATCCAGGAGGCACAGAGAACCCCCTCAAAATCAATAAAAATAGGTCAAAACCCTGTCATCTAATAGTAAAATGTACAAGTCTTAGTGGCAAAGAGAAAATCCTAAAATCAGCTCAGGACAAGAAGTCTGTAACATACAATAGTAGAGATATTATATTGGGAGTAGACTTATCCACAGGGACATGGCAGGCCAGAAAGAACTGGCGTGATATATTCAGAGCACTAAATGAGAAAAATATGCAGCCAAGAATACTATATCCAGCTAGGTTTTCATTGAAAATAGAAGAAGAGGTAAAAAGCTTCCAGGACAAACAAAAACTAAAAGAATTTGCAAACACAAAAGCAGCCCTACAGAAAATATTGAAAGGGGTCCTCTAAGCAAAAAGAGAGCCGAAAAGTAACAGACCGGAAAGGAGCAGAGACAATATACAGTCACCTTAAGGCAATGCAATGTCACTAAATTCATATCTTTCAATAGTTACCCTGAATGTAAATGGGCTAAATGTCCCAATCAAAAGAAACAGGGTATCAGAATGGATTAAAAAAAATAAGACCGATCAAAATGCTGTCTATAAGAAACTAATTTTAGACCTACAGACACCTCCAGATTTAAAGTGAGGGGTGGAAAACAATTTACCATGCTAATGGACAGCAAAAGAAAGCTGGAGTGTCAATCCTTATATCAAATAAATTAGATTTTGAACCAAAGGCTATAAGAGATGAGGATGGACACTATACCATACTTTAAGGATCTGTCCAACAAGATCTAACAATTTTATATATATATATGACCCTAACATGGAAGCAGGAAACTATATAAATCAATTAATAACAAAATCAAAGAAACACATTGACAATAGTACAATAATAGTAGGGGACTTTAAACACCCCCCTCACTCAAACAGACAGATCAACCAAGTAAATGATCAACAAGGAAATAAAGGTCCACCCTGGACCAGATGGACATCACAGATATATTCAGAACATTCCATACCAAAGCAACAAAACACACACTCTTCTCTGGTGCACATGGAACATTCTCCAGAAGAGATCACATCCTGGGTCACAAATCAGGTTTCAACTAGTACCAAAAGATTGGGACCATTTCCAGCATATTTTCAAACCACAATCCTCCAAAGCTAGAACTCAATCCCAAGAGGAAAGTTTGAAAGAACTCAAATACATGGAGGCTAAAGAGCATCCTACTAAAGAATGAATGGATCAACCAGAAAATTAAAGAAGGATTTTAAAAATTCATGGAAACAAATGAAACTGAAAACACACCTGATCAAAATCTTTGAGACACAGCAAAGGCAATCTTGAAAGGAAAATATATAGTGATACAAGCCTCTCTCAAGAAACAAGAAAGGTCTCAAGTACACAACCTAACCCTACACCTAAACAAACTGGAGAAAGAACAGCAAAGAAAGCCTAAACCTGGCAGGAGAAGAAAAATCTTAAGGATCAGAGCAGAAATCAATAAAATAGAAACCCCCCCCCCCCCCCAAAAAAAAGTAGAACACATCAATGAAACTAGGAGCTGGTTCTTTGAAGGAATTAATAAGATTGATTAAACCCCTGTCCAGACTTATCAAAAAGAAAAGAGAAAGGACCTAAATAAATGAAATCATGAATGAAAGAGTAGAGATCACAACTAACAACAAAGAAATACAAGCAATTATAAGAACATATGATAAGCAACTATACACCAGCAAATTTGACAATCTGGAAGAAATGGATAC
Source organism: Mustela lutreola (assembly GCF_030435805.1). NCBI lineage: Eukaryota > Metazoa > Chordata > Mammalia > Carnivora > Mustelidae > Mustela > Mustela lutreola. The sequence goes on from NC_081295.1 coordinate 76,699,891, forward strand.
ATTTCTAGATATATAAAAACTACAAAACCTGAACCAGGAAGAAATAGAAAACCTGAACAGACCCTTAATCAGTAAGGAGATTGAAGCAGTCATCAAAAATCTCCCAACAAACAAGAGCCCAGGGTCAGGTGGCCTCAGGGAATTCTACCAAACATTTAAAGAAGAATTAATACCTATTCTCCTGAAGCTGTTCCAAAAAACAGAAATGCAAGGAAAACTTCCAAGCTCATTTTATGAGGCCAGCGTTACCTTGATCCTAAAACCAACGACCCCATCAAAACAGAATTACATACCAATATCCTTGATGAACATGGATGCAAAAATTCTCACCAAAATACTAGCCAGGAAGATCTAACAGTACATTTAAAGGATTATTCACCATGACCAAGTGGGATTTATTCCTGGGCTGCAAGATTGGTTCAATATATATAAATCAATCAATCTGATACAATACATGAATAAAAGAAAGAACAAGAACCATATGATACTCTCAATAGATGCTGAAAAAGCATTTGATAAAGTACAGCATCCTTTCTTGACCAAAACTCTTCACAGTGGAGGCACAGAGGGTACATACCTCAATATCATCAAAGCCATCTATGAAAAACCCACAGAAAATATCATTGTCAATGGGGAAAAGCTGAGAGCTTTTCCTCTAAGGTCAGGAACACAGCAGGGATGTCCACTATCCCTACTGCCATTCAACATAGGACTGGAAGTCCTAGCCTCAGCAATCAGACAACAAAAAGAAATAAAAGGCATCTGAATCAGCAAAGAAGAAGTCAAACTCTCACTCTTTGCAGATGATAGGATACTTTATGTGGAAAATACAAAAGACTCCACTCCAAAATGGCTAGAACTCATATAGGAATCTAATAAAGTGTCAGGATATAAACTCAATGCACAGAAATCAGTTGCATTTCTCTATACCAACAGCAAGACAGAAGAAAGAGAAATTAAGGAGTCAATCCCATTTATAAGTGCACCCCAAACCATAAGATACTAGGAATAAACCTAACCAAAGAGGCAAAGAATCTGTACTCAGAAAACTATAAAGTACTCATGAAAGAAACTGAGGACGACACAAAGAAATGGAAAAATGTTCCATGCTCATGGACTGGAAGAACAAATATTGTGAAAATGTGCATGCTACCTAAAGCAATCTACACATTTAATGCAATCGCTATCAAAATATCATCCCTTTTTTTTCCCAAAAAGAAATGGAACAGATAATCCTAAAATTAATATGGAACCAGAAAAGACTCTGACTAGCCAGAGGAATGTTGAAAAAGAAAGCCAAAGTTGGTGGCATCACAATTTCAGACTTCAAGATCTATTACGAACCTGTCATCATCAAGACAGTATGGTACTGGCACAAAAACAGACACATAGATCAATGGAACAGAATAGAGAGCCCAGAAATGGACCCTCAACTCTATGGCCAACTAATCTTCGACAAAGCAGGAAAGGATGTCCAATGGAAAAAAGACAGTCTCTTCAACAAATTGTGTTGGGAAAATTGGATAGAAGAATGAAACTGGATCATTTCCTCACACCACACACAAAAATAGACCCAAAATGGATGAAAGTCCTCATTGTGAAACAGGAATCCATCAAAATCCTGAGGAGAACATAGGCTGCAACCTCTTTGACCTCAGCCACAGAAATGATGTTTCCTACAAACATCACCAAAGGGAAGGGAAGGGAAGGCAAACATCACCAAAGGCAAGGGAAGCAAGGGCAAAAATGAACTATTGGGACTTCATCAAGATCAAATGCTTTTGCACAGCAAAGGAAATAGTCAACAAATCAAAAGACAACTGACAGAATGGGAGAAAATATTCACAAATGATATATCAGATAAAAGACTCTAGTATCCAAAATCTATAAAGAACTTATCAAACTCAACACCCAAAGAACAAATCACCCAATCAAGAAATGGGCATAAGGCATGAACAGACATTTTTGCGAAGAAGACATCCAGATGGTCACCAGAGAAATGAAAATTATTCCACATCACTCAGCATCAGGGAAATACAAATCATGACCGCATGGAGGTACCGCCTCACACCAGTCAGAATGGCTGGTGTCAGGAAACGACAGATGTTGGCGAGGATGTGAAGAAAGGGGAACCCTCCTACACTGTTGGTGGGAATGCAAGGTGGTACAGTCCCTCTGGAAAACAGTATGGAGATTCTTCAAAAAGTTGAAAATAGAGTACCCTCTGACCCAGCATTCACACTACTGGGTATTTACTCAAAGATACAAATGTAGTGATTCAAAGAGGCACATGCACCCAAATGTTTATAGCAGCAATGTCCACAATAGTCAAACTACAGAAAGAACCTAGATGTCCATCAACAGATTAATGGATAAAGAAGATGCAGCTTTATATATACAATGGAATACTATTCAGCCATTAAAAGAAATGAAATCTTACCATTTGCAATGACAGGGATGGAACTAGGGGATATTATTCTGAGTGAAATAAGTTAATCAAAGAAAGACAATTATCATATGGTCTCTCTGATATGAGGAGTTTGAGAGGCAGCATGGGCAGTTTTGAGGGATAGGGAAGGGAAAAAAATGAATCAAGATAGGATCAGGAGGGAGACAAACCATGAGACTCTTAATCTCACAAAACAAACCGAGGACTGCTGGGGGAAGGAGGATAGGAAGAGAGTGGTTGGGTTATGGACATTGGGTGGGGGTATTTGCTGTGGTGAGTGATAAATGTGTAAGCCCAATGATTCACAGACTTGTATCTCTGGGACAAATAATATATTATATGTTAATAAATATGATTAAAATCCCTCTGCATTATCCAAGTGAACTTCAGAGAAATGGCAAAGCTTGTCAAATGTCAATAAAATACTGGGGTGCCTGAGTGGCTCAGTCCATTGGTCATCCAACTCTTGTTTTCAAGTTGTGGGGTCAAGAACTGAATTGGGCTCAGAACAGTTTGCTTGTGAGCTCCCTCTGCTCCTCCCCCAGCACATATGTGCAGGCACGTGCACACATACTCTCTCAATCTGTCCCAAATAAATCTGTCCCAAATAAATAAATAAATAGATAGATAGATAAACAAATAAATAAAATATATTTAAAGAAGTTGATAAAATACAAATTGTGAAATTTTGAGAATATATAAGGAAAGGATTTGCACCGTAGTTATCTGCAGGAGAAGGTAACTAATAAAATTAACTCTGTTACAGCATAAAAAGTAGTAAATACCAGGGGAAATCTTGACAAAAACTGAAGTGGGTGTAACAGCTCCCAGAATGGGTCCAAAGTTCTTATTTCATCCATAGGATTATTAAAGTTTACATAAGATTCCAGACAGAAACTCTTTTAGCCATCTGTTTATCAGAATTTTGTCAACAGAAATCACTGTGAATTTTTCCTACATTCCAGTTAAGTATGGTCAATTTCTTGTTCCAAGCCATATCTACTCTATGTTTCTTGCCTCACAGAGAACTCAAAACAACACTGAAAGAGATAAGAAAACAGTTCTGGTACTGTCTCTTTTATTGATATAGGACTCTGCTCTTTCTATCCCTGCTTTGAGATCCTGGTTTGGATTCATGATTCTCCTGTGCCTGACTCCCTGTTCCATCTTCTGTTTTTTAGTTGTCTTGTGTACTTTGGTGAAGCTGCCAGTTCTTATGTATGTATTTATTTAGTTTGTCTTGTCACACTAGATCTCATCTATATTCTGGTTACTGACCCTCCCCTGTAGTCTCCGATGGTGCATTGTTAATCTTGAACATGATCTGGAGTGTCTGCTCCAGAATCATAAAAGGTGCCCCATGTTGTCTTCTCTTCTTTTTAAGCCAATCCCCAGGAAAACTGCAAAGACTTGAGCGGCTTTCTGGGTCTTTACGATATTGCTGAAGTGCTGAGGTCTTTGTGAGGTTGTCTAAAATGCCAGAGTATCACAAAGTAAAACTCTGTATGAATATGATCAATGATGCTCGCAGCTTAAGATTCTTTATGTTGTTCATATTGGACAAGAGAGAACATATATGCCAGCTCTTAAACATTATCTGCAGGAGATATACTAGACACACATCTTTCATCTCACCGAGAGATCTGATTCAAATTTGAAATATACCTGAAGTAGGCTCTATAATAATCATACATGGACAGAGCCGAGCACAGAGCTTTACTTGAAAAATTTTAATAACTCTTGAGTAATTGCAGTTTTCAAGTGTATGTGTGCATGTCTGTTTGTGTGTTTGTGTTGGGGTGCTTATTCACTAATGGAACAAAATAAAACTGTAAGGTGTTTGGTAAGGTGTTGGGTCACAGATAATAATTTACTTTATTTCAACTAAATCAAGGATTTTCTGTCTCCTCCCACACAATTATTTTTCTTTAAATTCCAAACAAAGGAATCAGCCACAACAACAAATTACCAAAAAAAAAAAAAAAACCCAAAAGGAGATCTGGCCCTAATGGCTACAATAGGAAAAGAAGTCAACATGTCATAGTGGTTCAGAACTCAGGTCTTAGATCAGAAAATCATGTTTATATTTTAACTCATTATGTGACTACAGGAAGTCACCTGATGTCTGTGAATCTCAGTGTTTTCATTTCTAAAATGGGGATACTATAGTACATAGTTCTACAATTAGTATGAAGATATAAATGTATCTTCATAGTGTCTTCAAAGTAATAATGCATATATTTATCACAATGCCTAAGTTGCATCTGAAGATCACTAACTAATTAATATCTTAAAAACACATTACCAATTTAGAGACTAGTATTTTAGTATAAATATTCTAGATTAATGGTCTTGCCAGAATATTTTGGAGATGATCAAGTATTTATTTTATTGGTCACAAATGCAAATAGTAACATGTAGACATGGATAGCCTCGATTATCTGGTGGTGGGTGGTGAAGTCTTCCTCAATGAATGTTTTCCTGCCTGATTCAACACCCCATGTATCTAATCTATTTTTAGTGCTATGTAAAAGAACAGGTTTCAAATATCACAATTTATTTCAAGTTTTTCTTTCTCTCCCCAGCTTACTTAAAAAACTGTGTCTCCATTCAGTTAAGTTCAGTCAAGATCTTCAAAAAATAATGTGAAAGATTTGGTATAAACTCAAAGAAACTAAATAAAAACAAGTATTTATGTTTCTTATGAAAATGCATTTTCTTATAAGCCTCATTACTGAAACAGTCCATGGTATTTCATAACAGATTTTTATTGAAATACAGTCAATCACATATTTCTGAGATTAAATTAATAGGGCTATTTAATTGACCCATATCAGAGTCTAAAAGTATATTTTAGGACTTTTCCCACCATTTTCTGTAATAATGCCATTTATATGTAATTCTGCATATGCCAGCTAATATTCTAGTTGTTGTGATAACAGAATCATTTATTATTTCCCACAGCTGTTCATTCTGCAAAGTAATTTATAACCATTTCATAGTTAACATTCATGCTATCAAAAGACAAGTTGATGACTAGCATTTTATACTAGATTTTTAAAACATATTATCCAAAAAAGTAGCAAAATAAATTGACAGTAGAGCACAAATCATATTGTCTGTTGTTGAATTGAATTTACCCAGTCATATAATTGCCTCATCTATATGTTCATATGCCAAACTCTGTGTGTGTGTGTGTGTGTGTGTGTGTGTGTGTGTGTGTGAAATCACTACCTATTATTTGATATTTTGTAGTAGGGATTTAACATTTTTTAACTTAAAATCTCCTTATAACACAAATCTCAGCCTTCTGATAGAATAGTGAGTATAGACTCTGTTACCATAATTATTTTTTTAAAAGATTTTATTTATTTATTTGACAGGGAGGGGTGAAGAGGGAGAGAGTATGAGTCAGGTGGAGAGACAGAGGGAAAAGGAGAAGCAGATTCCTCACTGAGCAGGGAGCCTGACATGGGACTCAATTCAGGAACACTGTGATCATGATCATGATCTGAGATGAAGGCAGATGCTTAACTGACTGAGTGCATCCAGGCACTCCTCTGATGCAACAGTTATTAAAAACTGAGTTATTTGTTATATCTCAAGCATTATGATAGGGACTTTAATATGCTACTTTATATAAGGCTTACTTTTAAATCATGCATTCAACAATGATTATCTACCATTACCTTTATTGTATAGATGAGGAAATTGATACCATGACCAAGATCATGATTATAGAGCTGGTCATTCTAACTTCAATGTCCATGTTTTCAATCACAGAGTATTTATAGCACACTAGAACATACTAGAACCATAACATAGTAGAACCTTATGTCATTGTTTTCAAAAATTTTAAGGCATCATTTCTACTTTATTACCAAATACTTCCCTAATTTGATAAGCAAGTAACATATGAGGTTCTCTGTCCAAGATAAAAGATAAAAACATACAGGAATAACTTTTTATATATAACACTATGGCTTATAAACTCACATAACTATAATCATCTTGTAAAATAACCATTATTATTACCATTAGTCTATTTCTACAAATTGTACAGTTCCCTATATAGACAAATTTATAGTTATGGCAGAGCATTTTTGAAAATAAAACAAGCTGAAAGTTTATACCACCGATGTAGTCAGTAGACTAGTAATCCTGCAAAGTTACAATAAAATGACATTTTTGTGGAGTTTAGGTTTCCCTGTACTCATATGAAATGAACTAAAAAGATCATAGCCCAGGTCCTCTTGGTAGATGGACTGCTGTTTTGGTTTTTCCACAGAGTCTATAATAATTTTACTCAAAGGAACTCTAACCTCTCAGAAGAATCAGAACACCTCAAAATGACAGCTGTTATAGGTAGTTTTCAGGGCTCACACAAAGCACATGACAGGTATGAATTAGAAAGTTTAAAGCAACAATTTGACCTTGAAATTTACAGTATCTGCACAACAAACTCTTAACTTACCCAAGCCGAGGCTTATACACAAATGGGATAAATATTCATAACACAGGGAGAAATGCTCACAGTACAGAAGACCACAGCCATGGACTTCTGAATCTTGTATTCTACCAGCACTGATAGTGAATTGTAAGTGCTGGGTGATGCAAAGCACTGTCTGAGGCATCAGTGAGGTGTGGGATCGGGAACTGGTGATGAGATGAACCAATTTTCATGTTGCTGGCAGAATTAGTATTATACGATAAGATATCTAATATCTGAAATGGTTCTTAGGGCAGAAATTCTCAGAACTCTCAAGAGGGCACAGGTGTAGCTGTTCAAATGACACCCTGCTATGGATACATGTATCTGGTTCCTGATCCATTTCCAGATCTCCTACTGCTCGCTTAGCAGGTGTACACAAAAAACCACTATGTAGCTAATATTACCAATATGCAGAAAAACAGATGAGAGAGGGGCTGGCTATATTTTAATAAAAGACTTTAGGAACTGGGCAAAATAAGTTACTAAGTTCATCAACAGTATCATCTGTTTGCACAGCATAGACTTTTTTTTTTTTTTTTTTAATTCATGGAGAGCTCAGTAAAAGCCAAATAACAAAAATAGCTTGCAGTGTTCTTATTTTCATGTATCATATGGTATTGCTTTCTCATAGCAAATGACTTTCTCTAGAGAAAACTCTATTGCTATTTTTTAACAGCACAATCATATTAAACATATTAAAGCTGCCAGCTGGAGAATTTCAAATTTGTCAACTAGGTAAAAATGCAGATATATGTATATTTTTTTTCTATAAAACTGATAAAGAATCCAAATACATGCCTCATATATCATTATCAGAGAAGCAAAGTCTAGCCAGATTTCAGTTTAGGTCTTAATAAATACTTATTATCTTTGTATATTTTTATTTTGTGAATTCAAAATGAGGTAAAATGCTACTCCAATACTCCTGCCTTCCCCCATTTGAGGCCGTGAATTAATAATGTTGTTACTATCATTGGTGCGCCTCATTAAGCAATTGCTGGGTATTTAACAGGATTGGAGGGGGACACATGCATACTATCTCAGGGAACAGAGGTGGGTATCGTAATGTCCTACTCTGGTGTCTTCCCTGCCTCCTCCTCCCATATCTTCTCCTCAATCGAAGGCACCAGCAGAGGTTTCAGAGCACTATTTCTTTGACTACAGCAAGGCAGCCATATGGAAGATGTCAATCAAACCTCTCAAACCCTAGGTTACGTCTCTTTCATAAAATTCAATTTCATAAGGATGGGAGATAGAATGACAGCCTCACTTACTCTGACTGCTAAAGGCCAATCAAGAGTTGAAATGAAAGCAGAAATGTTATCAAGATCACTACCATGTACTGGCAGTCACTGTAGCAATGGGTTATATCAGAAATTGCAACTAGGAATACAAGAGAATGCCATTTCAGTTGGCTACAAAAACGTTTTAGAATTTGTCAGGAGGTATGCTATTTTGGGCATGGTAAATACCATGTCTTCTGTGCCCTTTAAAGTAACCATATTATTGGATTCAACACAGATATGGAGATGCTGTTCTGAAAAGAAGCAGTCATAATATTTGTTTTTCTGTTGACAGAATGTCTGTGGCTGTCCATGAGTGAATGTAATAAGAGATGATATTCTCTATCAGCTTTAGGAGTTCTACCATAGACTCCATTAATGTAGCATGGATAACTGGTACAGGCTCAAAATGATAAATTCTGTCAAGCTACGAAATGTATTTCATACCTTAAACTTGAAAATTCAAAGCATTACAAACACTCCTAAACCATACATATGGTTTCTCTGTCCACATATGCAGTTTTTATACTGCTATTATTACTCAAAGCACTATTCCAAGTATTTTACAAATATGAGCTTATTTAATGAGGTAGGCAATATTATTATCTTCATTTTAAAGATGAGAAAACTGAGGCAGAGAGATTAAATTCCCAATCTCGTACAGCTGTCAGTCGGTGCATCCAACTTTATCTAGAATCTGAACCTTGAACTACAATCATTTATCTCCCAAGTCATATTATAGATATACATGCATATATAATGCATGCATGTAGAGAATATATGTGTATATATGTGAATTGTTATGTATACAAATATATGTACATATATATACATAATACATTATGCTTTATTTCAAGAATATTTTCTTTGTAGTTTCATGAACTCATCATACCATTTCTTTTCAGTGGGTTCATTAATAAATTGATGAAACCACATGAAACATTGCCTAAAATGTTTTTTAAGTAATAGAGTTTTTTCCACTTTATGTAGCCCTCAGTATGATACCACATTCCTGCAATCCTTTCACTCTTGTATCTCCCAGGATATGCATTTTCATTCCATAGGCATGGGTATTAACTTGGACAATATCTCTGAAGTGATGCTACTATCTGGAGAGACATTTTAAAATGCTAATTATTTTTAAGGAGACCCAGTTAACTTATGAGCTATCCAAAGCACTGAACTACTACATCCTATCATTCAAGTTATATGTTTATACAGAGCCGGCTATAAACACAAACTTGAACATGGTTACATAAGTCGTATTCATAGCATGTATCACTACACAATTTAATTATTACATATACAACTAACTTATGAGTGCAAAAATACAGCTTCAAAAAAACTAAGTTTAGGGATTCCTGGGTGGCTCAGCCAGTTAAGTGGCTGCCTTTGGCTCAGGTCATGATCCCAGGGTCTTGGGAGTCCTGGGATAGAGTCCCACATCCAGCTTTTTGCTCAGAAGCCTGCTTCTCCCTTTGCTTGCCACTCTTACTGCTTGTGCTCACTCTCTTATTTAAAAATAAATAAAGTATTTAAAAAAATTAAAAACTAAGTTTAACATATTAGAAAGACTACATAGAGGCGTATAAATGAATTTTTAAAGGATAGTTGGAAAAACAATGATAAAAATAAAAAAGGAATCTTTGCCAAATTATTTTGTAAGTCTTTGAGTTCTTATTCCACTGAAAAGAAACCAATACATAAAAATCGATAATCAATACATTATGGATTTCTTATGTAAAAAGAACATGTCAAAACCTAGTCGGTGATTCCACACACAATTAAGAGTCCTCAGCCCTACCTCAACAGAAAAGGCTTTTGTAGGCTGAGCTGAAATAGAATGTGCCAGGTATGCATGTATTACCTTTTTATAATTTACACCATTAAAAAGGTTTTGGATTAACTGACCCAGTGTCTAGAGAGAGTTGCACTGTATCATCATTCTGATAACCAAGGCATTTCTTGTAATTTCGTGTATAAAACAAGTAACATATCCACTGCACTACACCATAATCTAGAGCACTGAAATGATTCCATAGATCTTAATTCATGATATTGTTTAGGAAAGATAAATACTGACCATTATCTCACACCTTGGAGCATACAGAAGCTAGAGGAGTACCAAGAGTCACCATGTTGACTTCCTTTATGAAAAAGATTTGGAATTTTTTTATATTATCAATTGTTTTTTATGGTACCATAAATAATTAACCAGGATTCTCCATTCACTTGTTATGCATTTGACAATCACAGCAGGACTATCAGGTTCTATCAGGTTCTAGAACTATATTATTTTTCAAAGCTGACAGTAATTCTGACCTTTTCCACGTATATCATAAAAACTAGTTTATTGGCAAGGTTTCCTGAGATTTAATATCTGCTTTTTCCTAGAGTTGGAGGTTTCAAAGAATGTTAAAATGTCCATGTTATCCATGTAATTCCCTTATAGTTAGGTTGAAATTTCTTAATTCTTCAAGTATGCTAATCAGAGAAGAGAAAAGCTTGAAGATGATGATTAAGTTGCCCTTTCTCTTTATTTTAGAGATATGGTATTAAAGCCAAGAACTGTGTGCATGTGTTTGTGTATACACTGACAAGGATATATACAGAGTTCCTTATATATAAATATAGTGAGAAACCAGCTACGTCTCACCCATATACACAGAGTTTTACCTAATAGAGAGATTATACTAAAAAATGTTACAGAAAATTTATAAGGAATTATTTGTCAATAAAAATCTTCAAACTTTTTCTTCATATAAGGTACCATTAGGAGCACTATGGGTCACATGCTATAACTTTGATTCAAAAAGATATTAAATTATGTGGACTATATTTCCTTCACATGTGAGCAATCAAGTCCACAAAATAAAAACCAATATAACCAAGTCTCAAAATAATGGTTTTTCCTGCTTTGCCTTTTTTTCTTTCTTTCTTTCTTTTTTTTTTTTTTTAAAGATTTTATTTATTTATTTGACAGACAGAGATCATGAGTAGTCAGAGAGGCAGGCAGAGAGAGAGGAGGAAGCAGGCCCCAGCTGAGCAGAAAGCCCGATTCGGGGGCTCGATTCCAGTATCCTGGGATCATGACCTGAGCGGAAGGCAGAGGCTTTAACCCACTGACCCCCCAGGTGCCCCCTGCTTGGCCTTTTTAATCTCAATGTTTGTTATTACTGTTGTTTATTTTGTTTATTTTCTTTCATTCTCTCTGACTGGCTTCATTTGCTTCACTAACAATCACATTTCACATTTTACTTTAAGGAAACAGTGTCAGTTGCAGACCCCAGTCCCTGGTCTCCAGCTGAGCCCTGCAAAGTCCACCATTGTTCATACAGCTTACTGGCACGACACCACCATGGTGTTGTACTCTCTTGCCACTTTCCCATTCCTTGTTGTGCTAAGGGGGTTGATCACCTTGTGGACAGGCCAAGTCTAAACTCTCATATGTAATTATAGGCCTGTAAATGCATAGAGAATCAAGCCATATCATGGTGGGAATTAGAAATCAGCCTAGTCAGTAAAGCACAATCTACTAATTACTTGCACTGATGGCTTCTCTGGAAGAAAATAATTATGGTCATTTTGATAAAAGGCGAATAAAATTGCTTGAACTCCCCTTTGTTATCTCATTTCAAAATAAGTTGACAATTTTAGAAGTTTCAATGTACCTACTCTGAAAGTTCTAAATCTGAACTGCACTTTCAAATTTGGTATATATTTACAATAATGATAGGTAGCAGAAGTCCTGCACTAAACTCATTTTAACGAATCTGGCATACCCTAGGATTAGACATAAACTATGAAAAAATAGTATATTTACATTCTAATATAACTATGATAATTTTAAAATTGCAAAATATTCCAAAGTTTGTCTGTCATTTTGGGAACAACCACAGATCAAGATTTTTTCCTTGATAATTCACAAACATGAACTTAAAACATAGACATGATTTAAAGTTTATCATAATGAAAATTATCTAATGTGTATATATATATATATATTCATTTTAGCAAATTTGAGTGAGATTATTTAAAAATAATCAAAATACCATATGATTTAGCTTCTACAGGGGAATCTAAAAAACAAAATAAATAAATTAACAAAAGGTAGAAACAAACAAATAAATACAGAGAGCAAGCTGATAAGTGCCAAAGGGGTGGTGGGTAGGGGAATGGGCAAAATGGCCAAAGAGGAATAGGAGGTACACACTTGCAAAAAAGAAGTGAACACTAGTTGGCACACAAAACTCTAAACACTCAGGGCAACCAGGGAGCTTAGTCAGTTATGCATCTGGCTCTTGATTTTGGCTCAGGTCATAATTTCAGAGTCCTGAGAAAGAGCCCCACATCAGGCTCCACAATGAGCATGGAGTCCTCTTGAGATTCTCTCCCTCCCCTCTACCTCTCCCCCTACTCTCACATTCCTTCTCTAAAAAAAAATAATAATAAGATGAAAAATAAACATTATTGATAATGCATATTAACCAATACTGTTGAAGATACCATTTCTTAAATATTTATTTATTTATTTATTTGACGGAGATCACAAGTAGGCAGAGAGAGAGAGAGGAGGAAGCAGGCTCCCTGCTGAGTAGAGAGCCCAATGTGGGGCTCCAGCCCAGGACCCTGGGATCATGATCTGAGCCGAAGACAGAGGCTTTAACCCACTGAGCCACGCAGGCACCCTGAAGATATACATTTTTAAGAAAGCAACTGAAAACTGAAAACTATATTTTAAACCGGACCTATTCAAGAGTTTACCAAATGGTAATTCTGTGAGGCAATGATATGTTAATCAACTTAATGGCAGTAATCATTACACAGGGCATACTTATATCAAAATACCACACTGTTCATCTTAAGTATATATAATTTCTTATTTGTCAATCATACTTCAACAAAGCTGGAAAAATTTTTTAAAATAAGAAGAATTTAAAGAAGAACAAAAGTGTTAAGGCATTCCAACCTGCTGTTTCAGCATCCATTCTCATTGAGGGCTCATCTGACTGTAAGTTTGTAAGTAAGAAATGTTAGTTTTCACTTTCCAAAATGTAATTGAGATTTAGTGACATTGGGGGTTTTATGTCTATTTCATAGAGCAATTTCATCAGAAGTAAATGGCTGGCTGGAATAACTAACTATAGTTTTTTTTTTTTTCCTATATTAGGCTTAGTTTTAATTCGATAAGTAGCTAATGGTTGTCCTCATAAATCAAACCAGGATTTGGAAATGTTTAAGGACAAAAGTTAATAATCTTTAATCAATATTAAATGATTCATGTTATTTTCCAACTTTGGTTTATCACTGGAGACACTGTCCAGATAATGTCTTAGAGTTGACTTGATTAAGAGCTCTTCCAGATGGGGCCCTGACAGGAGCAAAGGTGATGGTGAATACAGGAGTAGCTGCCATGGTGAGGTGTTTGCATACTAGAAGCTATAGAATTTATGATCAGAAAGGAGAGTTTAGGCAAGTTGTTATTAAATAAAAGGTGGATTTTAATTTTAATATATACATCTCCAAATTTGAACAGCATCTCATTCTACTTCTCCCTCCTATACACATAAGTTGATATTCTGAAAATTAAAAGAAATTTTACTCTGTGAAGTTCTGATGCCTTGAGCTCATAGGAGCTGGGGAAATGCAATGCACTCAACTTATAACTTCAAAGGCTAGAAAAAATATTAAGAGGTAGTTGGGTCCTATCCACAGGGTGATCGCTTTCCTCTGCCTTATACAAAGAAGACAGATTATTATCAGCTTCTTCCTAACATTTCAGAAAATGCATCTGATAGCTGCAGCAAATTGTCATTTTCCACTGCATGTACATCAATAAACCTCACCCATGATGAACCACTTGATAAAGTATAAGTGCTTACAAAATTTGAATTTTGTTACTGACCAAGTGATATTGTGCACATTTGAAGAGGGGTATGATGAAGAGCGACATATCTTAAAGAACCATGGGGACCATACAACGTTGTAAGCTCTCAGATGGTGTTGTCACCTGTTATTATAAACAAATGATAAAACAAACAGACACTGCAGGACAGATGATATGATTTATAAACCAGTTGTAATGTTGACCTTATCTGGGCTGTTAGTTTGATAGAAGGCTAGAAGTTAATCAAGTGATGCATTTTGTTTTCTTCTTGACAAGAAATGCAACTTTGCAAAATGTATGAACTTGACCATATTGTGTAACTCAGAGTTTACAGAGTACCTCTTAGATTCACAGATGAAATATAGGCAGATGAGAGTTGTCTCTGTAGATCAAGGCCAATAAACAAATGCTGTCACTATACTTTCCAGCTCTGGACTGCAAAATGTTAGTTCTGATTATATATCCCATATGTTGTTTCAGCTCCTTCCTAAACTTCTGAACTCATAGCTAAACAAAACAGAATGGGAGCATCATGATTCATGCTTTTAATTAGTCTAACAAATTCAAACTCCATTAATAGATATTAATTACAAATCCTTTTTCCCACTCATTGTCTATGACCTGCTGTATGTGTATTTAATATGCAAATATATGAAATGCTGTGATTAGCCATCATAGTTAAATCCTAGAAGCCTAGGATTTATATTTATTAAATGAATATCAACACTGTATCTCTCCCTGAGATTTTTATGATGTGTGAATGGAATATTAATGATAACAAACACCATTTATTAAGTAGTTACTTTGTGACATATAGTTTATATGCATTAATGTAATACTTGTAACACCGCCATATGTAGCCCAAGGTTTCATTTTGATGCCCATTTTAGAGAGGAAGAAAATGAATCACTGAGGAGTTAAGTAACTTGCATAAGATCATGGAGACCAGAAGTCAAATCCAGACAATGTGGTTCCAGAGTTCAATTTTCTAGCCACAACACTACACAGATATCTCATCCTAGTTTGTTATTAACTGCTTTCCTAGTCTTTGGTCTTATCCTTTTCTAATCCATTCTCCATATGCCACCAAAATAACCGTTCTAAAATATAATCCTAACATATTATTTCTTTATAACTTTGAAACCATTTCACTAAATCAATGCTTTCAAATTCATTCTCATCTCTCCTACTGCCCTTCAGCTTCTGGCTGAAGTGCTCATTCCACTCATTCACTAAGCTGGCAAACACAGCCCAAATTAATCTTAAGAATTGACACCTGAAACAAAATTCCTACTCTTTACCGGAAAACAGCAACCACTCTTCAAGATCTTAATCAAACTTTCCCAATGAATCCTGTTGCTGTTTCAAGAGATCTGAGTAGCTCTCCTCTGGGCTGCTTGTTCTCTTGGGATGAACTTAGAGTCCCATCTCACTGTGTTACATTTAGGAGTTTCCAGGTCTCTCTGCCCCTCTGAATTGTGAACTCCTACAGGATAAGAAAGGAGTTTGATGTAGCCTTGGGTGATAAGTTCCCTGATATCTGACAAATACTTAGCCAGTGAAAGCATTTATTCAATGTCTATTTCTTCTCCATATGAAAATCATTTAAATACCACATCAGCAGTCATTTCAACAGTTTAATTCAACAAACATTTATGGAACGCTAACATCTGTCAGATGCTGTGATGGGTAGGGACAGGTGTGAACAACACATGACCCTGCCCCCAAAAGGATGGCGGAGAGGCACAAGCACATTCCCAGTTAATTCTGATACATTCCAGTAACACAGTGATGCATGAAGTGTTAGGTGAGTACCAAAGAGGGGCACTTAACCCAGCCTGAGGAGAGAAGAGAGCATGGATAATAAAATTATCTCTCCCCAACTGCCACTGAACTTCAATTTCAGATGAAGTGGAATGTTTTCTATTTCATAGTGGCAGTCCACCCACATCTTGATAATTAGGATAGTAAGATAGCTCATTACTGAGGTAGTTCCATCATGGTCACGAGAGATCTAAAGATGTAAAGCAGTCATAACTAGCCCTGTTGAAGTGCTCACTTCCTGATAATACAAAATAGAAAATGGCTATTCTTTTGTAAACTGTGATTTAGCAAACTCATCAATTAATGCTATCAGCAATAGATGTCAACATGCACAGTCCTCCCTCATTATAAGAGGAAAGAGAGAGAGAAGAAGAGGAAAAGGAGAAAGGGAAGAAGAGAAATTTTAAAAAGATCACACGGGGCTACAGATTATTTCATTATTTCTCATATCTGAAATATTTGAAGGTGAGATTTTTTTGGCTTGAGAGTTTTTGTCAGGAATCTGGACAACCAGACCACTGTAGTCAATCTTTTATATTTTCCATTTGTCGATGTTCTAAAAGCCTCTATATTGACATGTTCTATCATCATTTCTGAAACATGAATTTCTCAAGGGCAGTCTTCTGTCTTATTACTCTTTGTGCCAAGAATTACATCTCACACATATCACCCTTAGCACAATTATTGAATGTTGATTGGACTAAATCACAAATATAAAAGTTAGAATTTCACTTTGCAAAATTCTCAGATGCAGTAAAATAAGAGAATTTATGGAATTAGAATTCAATGGGTCTTGACTACATTAAAATTTTCTCCATAATAGCTCATAAATTAGAGAAGTTCTATATGCCCTTGTTCCTTTGTGGTCTATTTTCAAGACAAAAGCTACCATGATCCTCTTAAAATATACTCAGATCATGTCACCCTTCTGTTCAAAATTCTCCAATGGGTTTCCATCTCAGAATAAAAGCTAAGGCTAGGAAATAGCTTGAGTCCCTCCACTTTCTGTCTTGCCCCCTGCTTTTCATGAACTCTTTGACTCCATCTCCTAGCCCTTCCTGAACTCACTTAACTAGAGGCACCTTGCCTGGGCTCCTTTCTGATTCCTGAACATGACAGGCATTCTGTCCTGTCTCACCATTTTTCATGCTCTGTCTTCTCTGCCTGGAAAACTCTTTTCCGAGATACTTCTGTGGCTCATTCCCTTATTTCCTTCAGTTACTTATGCAAAATTTACCTTCTCATTAAGACCTTTCTACCCATTTTGCCTAAATCTACAGCCTCACCCCCACCCCATGTTCCAAACTCCCATCTGCTTTATTACTTCTTGGCATCAATTTTTTAAAAGATTTTATTTATTTATTTATTTGACAGACAGAGATCAAAAGTAGGCAGACAAGCAGGCAGAGAGACAGGGGGAAGCATGCCCCCTGCAGAGCAGAGAGCCCAACGTGGGGCTTGATCCCAGGAAGCTGGGATCATGACCTGAGCCAAACGCAGAGGTTTTAACCCACTGAGTCATCCAGGCGCCCCAAGACTTAGCCATTTTTCAACATATGGTATATGTTAACACTTTATCTTATTTCCTGTCTTTCCCACTAAAATGTGAGCTCTGTGAGGGTTGAGATTTTTCCTTTTGCTTTACTAACATATACTCAGTGTCTGAAACCATGCTTGACATATTGCAGGTGCCCAATATATACGCTGAAGGACTGAATGAATCTCAGTTATAATATTGAGTAAAAATAACAAGTGTTAAAAACTAGAAAGGGCACTTGCTCCTATAGTGATTTATAGATGCTGTTCTAACTCTAACTAGCTGTATAATCATTACTAATCACTTGGTTCACTATCTTCAACAAAATCATTACCAGTGAGAATCAATAAAGAATATTAATCATTACTCTCATCTATCTTGTTTTTTGCTAGAAGGCAGAAATCTTTTGGCATTGGGAGGGACCCAAAAAACTTTATTTTTGTGTATAAGCTTAAGAAATTATAAAAGGGAAGAAGGAGGAGGTATCCTGCAAGAACACCCCATCTCAGGTATGGGTGGGCTTTAATCTGGGCTTGCAGAAAATTTTACGGAAGACTAAGAAAATGTAAATTATCAATTGTTCTGATCATCTGATAACTATCATTGGAGGGACTTCCACTGCTTTCACAATGGCTTGTCACTGCATAACTTACTGTTACCTTGAAGAGAATGAATGGAGAGGAGAAGTTTCCAAATGACTAAGGTTAAATTTTCCATCAGTCAAGAAAAATGAAAACTCAAAATAGAAATTTAGGTTTTTCTGTTTTGTTTAAGAAACTGAAAAATTAATCTCCAACTGAGATTCATACCTGCTATATGTATAATATTTTATTTCCCCTTTGAAACAATTCTATATAGGAGGAACTATTATATCCCCTAGTTTACAGTTGAGAAATTTGGTGCCTGATCTGACTGGTTCCAATGTTTTTAATCTCTGAATCATACAGTTTTAAGTCTTGCCAATTTTATACTATTAGATACTACACAGTTTCAAGTTATTATTTGATTTCCCATGGTTCCTTGAAAGTACTGAAACAAGAAGCTAAGAAAATAAACCCTTTACAAAATCATGACTTTACTCATTAGATTTTTTTTTTAATGATCTAAGGTTTGCACAAAAAAAAAAAAAAAGAAAGAAAGAATGAGAGAATAAAGATCTCCTTCTTGATGCAAGTTCCTTCATTTCGTTTTGAAGTGGGGCGCAATGAAATAACCAATAATGCAAATATACAAATATACAGAATTGTATGAGATCAGACTCCATAAACATGATGCCTGACTTTCAAACCCACCTTTGCCTTTAGCAACTGTGTTACTCTGACCCATTTGATTCCTCTGTTTATACTTCATTTTTTCAAACTTTAAAAAGAGTAACACAGGAGTACCTATTTCATATGACAGTTTGAGAATTAAATGAGGTAACAAGTAGATATAGAGCCAGACACATAGTAAGTGCTTTAAAGTACTTCATAGGTTTTAAAGCAGACATTATTTCAAACAGCTATTTTCTCTCATATCTGAGAAATAAGAGTAGAACTCCTTAGATCTTACGTAAATCACATTTTGTCATGTAGTATTTCAAATGGACTTCCATAAGTGGTTCAGGAAAATTAAGGAATTTTAATCTATATTAATAATTTCTAATTTTATAATATTGAAGACTCCAACTAAATATGGTATACTCCAAGAGAAAATTTGCTGTTCTGAAAATACTGGGTGCATTAATTAGTTCTAAGTGATGTGCAGGACGAATCCCATACAACAAGCCCATAAGAGCTGTAAGAAGTTTGGGAAGCCTGTTTCCTGAAGCAAATATTAAACCACAGACCTGGAACCCGGCTCCATCAGTTAGAGATTTCTGTCAACGGAGCGTTTTCAGAAAGAGCATGCAAGAGCAACCAAGGCTTGAGGGTAGGGATTTGCAGAGAGTGTTTCACCCTTTGGTTAGTTGACTACAGCATAACGGAGGTGATAAAAAACATTAGCTCAAAATTCTTTGGTCATTTGCTTTCATCCATCTTGACAATGGACTGGATTTTTTGGATGACCAACCTGATCAAAGATGTGGAAACTGATCCTGTAGAAAAGAAATTCATTCAGTGACCTAGACTGAGAGAAAAGCATTGGCAATTTCAGGCACAAGATTTTCTCTCTCACTTCTAAAATAATTCGTTGCTTTTTTTATGTTGCTATGTATTGTTGCTCATGCACCTTTTTTATCAAGAATGCTAACTGAGACAGTGTTTATCCTAGGAGGAAAAACATTATGGGAAACATAATGTAAAGATGAATTCTATTCTCTTGACACATCACACATAAATTCTTTTTGCTAATGTTTATTAATGCTTAAAATGTATCAGGAATTTGGAATAACTTACTTCTACTTCACTCCTCAAAAATCTTATAATGTAGGATACTGTTGCACAGGTATTTTAGGTGAATTGCACAACATTACACAAACATTAGATGCACAACTGCACAAACATTAGATGAAAGATTAAACCAAAATTTTCTGAATTCCAAGACTATATATCTTAATAGTCATGTTAAGCTATTTGTGATATGGGACTGTTAGATTTCGTACTGCATTTTTTTTTCCTTTTCTCTTTTTCTAGAAGTGGTGTTGAAGCTACATAAAAGTACTAATGATTGACTCTTAATCTCACGAAACAAACTGAGGGTTGCCGGGGGGAGGGGGTTTGGGAGAAGGGGGTGGGATTATGGACATTGGGGAGGGTATGTGATTTGGTGAGTGCTGTGAAGTGTGTAAACCTGGTGATTCACAGACCTGTACCCCTGGGGATAAAAATATATGTTTATAAAAAATAAAAAATTAAAAAAAAAAAAAAAAAAAAAAAGTACTAATGATTGTCAGTCCCTATCTAGTTCCTGGGTTACCTTTATATGGGCTCTTAAAGGCAAAACTGGATGGTTACATTTAGGATTGATCAGACTTCCTCTACATGCTGTAACAAGGCAATGAATTATTCATAGACTTGTAAGGGCTTTCTGCACTATCTCATTTTTCACAGAAATATGGGAGAGAAAAAAATCACCCTTCATCAGAAACCAATGCAGCTTTCTTAAGATAAATCTGTGACCTGTATCTGTGGTTGAAGACCTTTTGGATTTTTGATGCAGTAACATTTCCCTACCTTCAAAGTATTTTGCCCAAATGACATTCCCAGAGGCCAAGGATTAAAGTTTCTTCTTTGTCAACTGACTCGCTGAGAACAGAGTGCCCTATCAACACTCCAAGGGGTAATTACCGTTGTAAAACGTGATTTAATTAGATATCTAAAATGAACCTTCTATTCTGTACCTATTGTTTAGTGAGAAGAGCTTCCAAAAAGTGGTGATACTGCTCCTTTATGATTATTAGAGATTTTGCAATAGACTGAGGAAGGAAATGTTGCCCAGACGACACCAGCGCCACATAGTGTCTATGGCTTGAGTAGATAAAGAGGAACAGCACAGAGACTGTGGGGAACTCTAAACCAAAGGACAAGAGAGAGTGTATTTTAATGCAAGCATCCTATAACTGACTAGGGGTAGGGTAATGGTTTCAGTTATGGTTTGGATCAAACAGAGCTTCATGTGGTTTGAGGATCAATGAACAACACAATGAACTCTGAACATTCTGATCACATATTGTGATGGGCTTTCTCTCATTTAGTTCTCACAGGGAGTCTCCCTTTCTCTATATTGCTTGTAACAAATATACAAAATGGAAGCTTTCTATTGCTCCATGACTGCAATGAAAATACAGCATCCTCTTCGAGATAGAAGGATCACATGGTTATTCAGCAGCTGTGCCTCGTTCAAAATATCAGCATGAATTAACATGCATAATCCTTACAGAATGAGGATGTATACAACCACTTTGTCTCCTCCCCCCCTCCA
Source organism: Mustela lutreola (assembly GCF_030435805.1). Classification (NCBI taxonomy): domain Eukaryota; kingdom Metazoa; phylum Chordata; class Mammalia; order Carnivora; family Mustelidae; genus Mustela; species Mustela lutreola. The sequence goes on from NC_081295.1 coordinate 76,721,266, forward strand.
GGTTGACACTTCAAATAAATGTTTGAAATTAGACAAGTGTTCTTTATTCTTAGCAGAAGATGGAAAATTCACAAATCCTGGTATATGAGCACATAAACATTTCACCATTTCCCAAATATACAAGTGTGAAATGGTTGTCATAAATACAAATGTTCATAGCTGTACACAAGATGGGTCCGACCACATTACAGCAGCACGCCTTCTTGCATTTTATCACAGCACTAAAATATGCAATTCCTTCCCTTGAAAAATCACTGTTACAGGCATTATAAAGAAATGAGCCACAATGTGGTCTGAGCAATTATCACCCTGGAGGGAAGCACAATGATGCAATTGAACAGGAATAGCTGTTTAGACCACCGGACTCTACGAGTTCACTATCTGAGCCAAGGGGCCTAATTCATCACCTGGCCTCAATTTTAGGAGAATTCCATTCAGTGTGAAGACTAAAGCAGTCAAGGGACTTAATAAGAAAGCCTATTAAGCACAATAAAAAGCTGACTATAAATAGAGGTGACTATGTTAGAGTAATAATTAGATGTTCATGAAGAGATGAGGCATATGTTAGGTTGTGCTATTGTTTTTAATGCTTTTTTTGTTAAAGCATTTCACTACCTACTCTTAATCTTTCTATATCAATATTTAGGGTTAAGGATAGAGAAGCAGTACTTAGCAAGAAACTGCATCAAATTGTAGTATCTTTTTAATGATGAAGTAATGTCATAAGACTTCCAAGTCCTATATGTAGGACTCTGTATTCAAAGTCATTATCTTGGGTCACATCATAGCTATATTCATTACAGCCTCTCTTTTTTTTTTTTTTTTTAATTCCCACTATGTTCGCTTGTACACTGAAACAAATAAAAAGCCACCACAGAAGAAAAAAATGTACAAATAAACATATATATCACTGCTACAGTCTTCAGTCTCCCCCCAAAATGAGAAGAAAGCAATTCACTATATCCTAAAAGCACTGTCTTTATAAAACAAACTACAATATTCGGCAGATGTTTCTCTCAGAGGGATGCCCTTCAATGTCAGCAATATACAACAAAACAGGAATATGAATTTGCTAGATTGGGAAAATTACTTCAATTGAAAGTAGAACACTTAATAAAATAACAGCTGCACATGAACCACAGATATTAAAGAAAATATGATAAAACAAGACTTAGATTCACCAAGATAACATATACTAGAAGATAACAGGTATGCTACGACATTCTTTCAAATAGCATCCATGTTTCATGATGCAAATTTTATAATAAATGCTACTAGGAAGCAGAGAAAGTTTGCATCTGATTTTCAGAGTAAATGCTAATAATGATTTAAAAAAACATACACACCCTGCTCACCATAAGGAGTATGTACTATCAGATTAGGGAAGAGTTAAGCTTCATCCAAACTTATGAACTACCCTGGATGTGCTCGTATTAAATATTTATTCTGCAAGAAATGCACTAAAAATATAACCCTTTCCTCTTCTTATTGTTTTTTGATCCCTTTATTTGGAGAAAAATAATATCACTATTTGTAGAAGACATAGAAAAATAAATTTACAGATAATTACTAAAATTAGCATACGAAGTTCGCAAATTTGCTGTGTACAAAAACAAATGTGTATTTATATTCGGCAACATTTAAAAATGGCATTTTGATAAAAGATATATTCTCAATAGCTATAACTTTATCAAATAATTAGAAATACAGTTGATGAAAAATGTACAAAAACGTGACACTGAAATTCATAAATATGACTGAGAAAAATGACTAATCTAATACAGATAGACCATGTTCATGAACTGCAAAACTCATTATTGTAAAAATGCCAATTCTTTCTAAATTGATTGTAAATTCAATGCAAAAGCAATCAAAATATCTGTTGAGATTTTCCCCATCTTTTTTATCCCCCAAAGAGTGACAGTAGTTCCTACATAGTTGTTGCTCTGTGTCAGGCATTGTTCTAAGTGCTTTGCAAATACAAATTCATGTAATTCTCCTAACATCCTCATGAATTTGGTACTATTATCATCATTATTTCAGGGATAAAGACACTGAAGCAGAGAGAAGCTTAATAACTTGCTGAAAGCCAAAAAGGTAATAACTTGAACACAGTCTCTTGCATTCTGTTGTTAACCACTACATCACAGTGAGGAGAAGCAATCAAATCTTCTTCTGTCTTATTCTATGGTAAGTTCATAAATGTACTAGATATGTCACTTTTTTTAGTACAGAGTTATTTTGGAAAGATTTTATTTATCTGTTTGAGAGAGAAAGAGAGAGCATGCGCACACAGGCAAGCCAAGGGAGGGAGAGGGACAAACAGACTCTATGCTGAGCTTGCAGCCTAACGCTGGGCTGGATCTCTGGACCCTGAGATCAGGATCTGAGTGAAGTAAGAGTTGGATGCTCAACTGACTGAGCCACCCAGGTGCCACTACATGTTTAAGTTTGAATTAGACATAGAAATAAATGTTATGTGTGTGTGTGTGTGTGTGTATATATATATATATATATATATATATATATATATATATATATATACACATATATATGGATGTATATGTATATATAATATATATATACATTATATATAACACACATATATTTTAAATAAAATATTTTAAATAAAATTATATATGAAGACTAAGGAATAAAATATAGCAGTAATTCAGAAATCCCCTATATGCCTGCCCTCTCCACATTCTATTACTTCAGCTTTCAGGTAGTAGTTAACATGAAATTTGTGGTAATGATCCACTGCCCTTTTTTGGTGGTACAAATATAGGTGGTATAACTGCAAACAACATATTTCAGTTTAAGTTATACATTATAAAAATGATTTATAGTTTAGATACTCTACTATGATTTTTTTTTTGCTCAAAATTATCCTTTTGATATTGATCATATGATGCATTTAACCTGTAGTATTTTCATGGATGAATATCACTTTTATTTTTGCTGTCTCTTGTTAATGGAGTTCTGGGTTAGTTCTAGTTTTTGGTGTATATTTGTGTGAGTGTATGTAAGCATGTGTGAGCACACCTGCATACATGCTGTTAGCAACATTATATGACAAATATTTTCATATACCTTCTTCACAGGTATAAGATGGTCCATATGATTTAAATTTAAGGGTAGAACTGTTAGGTGCTAAGACATATAAATCAGGACTTTGTAGGTAATGTCAAACATTTTCTCAAAGGATTCCATCGGTTTGAACTTCCACCAAGAGGAGGCTGAGGGATCCCTCTGCTCCACATCCTGACCAGTACTCATATACCAATAGTAACACACCAACAACCCCGACAACATTGCCTGATTTTTAAAAGTTCATCAATCTGGTCATTTTACAATGGGTTTTCAATGTAGATTTATCATTTTCCTTATTTCTAAAGTGCTTTAATATCCATGAAGTTCATTATTAATAACTTTAATCTCTTTCATAAATGCTTATTCATTTCTTTAGCTCATTTTTCTACTTTAGTATTTTCATAAAAGTTGTTTACATATCTGGGAAACCTTTTTGTTGTGGTGATTGTTTTGTTGAAATACCTTTTAGATTTGACATGCCTTTTCTTCTATGTATAAGTCTTCTGACTAATAGAAATATTTTTTTCTACTAAGAGTACAGCTAAGTCACTGTTCTTTGAAGACAATTTCTATGCTATCTATTTTTCTGTTCTATCCATCTGTCTCCTTATCTTTGAAGTTGAGACAGAAAATGACTAAATTTCTAAAAATCCAATCCAATAATTCTTTTCTATTAACTAGAGGGTATAGTCTATGTACTATTATTTCAAAAACGTGCTATATTATTTCCACAAATTTGTTTTATGTTCTCCTCTATTTCTCTCATTTTTAAAATTTATTGCCCTACTTGAAAACAATGGAATTTTCCCCATTTTTTTATTCTATTCAGAAAAGTTATCCCTGCACTTATTCTTTTAGTAATTACCTTAGCTATTTTAGAATACATACTTTATTTACTATCATTTAAATTAAATAAGTATCTTTACTCTCTCTCAGGTGATTCCAAGGCCCTAGATCCTAAGACCTCCTATCACTTCTAACATATGTGCCATTTTGGTCCACTATTCTACTCCTTATCCCCTTCATGAATTTGACTGGTTTTTTATTCATTCAATATTTGCTTAAATTTCAGATATTTACCTTTATCTTTATTCGCACTCCCTTCTTAAATCTCAGATCATCCAACTCTGATTGTATTCCTTTTAGTTGAATTATTTTCTTCAGACTTTGCTTTAGTGAGTATAATTCATTGATAAACTGTCTAACTTTTTGGTTAATGATTTTCCTTTGACCTAATATCAGCAAGACCATTTTCCTGGATATGGAATTGTAGGTTCATAACGATTCTCTCTTGGTCAATTGAAGCTACCAATTCATGGTCTTCTAGTTTTCACTGTTGCTATTGAAAAGTCCGATATAAATTACCGATATTTTACACGCTATAATTTTTCTGAATGTTTTTGGCGCTTCCTTTTGTATCTAGATTCTACAGTTTACTATGATATGTCTAGTTGTAAGTAAACTTTTTACTTATTCTCTTTGGAATTCTTTGGTACTAGTGGGGTTTAGGATTGAGGGCTTTCAAGAATCATTTTAAATGTTTACCCATCATTCTCCTTTCTATTTATGCCTCTAAAACTCTGCATCATCAAAAATGGAAAGCTTTCATTTGGACCTTCATATTTTTAAATCTTTCTTTCTTATCTTTCATCTTTTTGTGTCTCTAGACCTCATCCTGCATTATGACTTTGATTTAGTTTTTCCTGCATACCATTTAATATCTTTTTGTCTAACCTGCTATAATTAATTCTTGTGTTTTTAACTTAAACTATTTTTGAATTGTATTCTCTCTGATTTTCTTTCAGTCTGCTTGGCTATTCTTTGAAAGAGTCACCTGTCTCTTGTTAAATAAACAAACTAAATGTATTTCATAATTTTTTTGTTCCAGTTACCTTACGTCTGTATAGGTCTTCTCTTGTCTGTCATTTCTGCACATTCTAACTTATGTTGTCTTATTTACTTGGTATTTCTATAAACTGCTTTATTCCTTTAACAGGATCTATGAAAGTTCTTTGAAATCAGGGTAAAGCTGAATTCCTATAAAAGGAATTGTATATTTTATTCTTGTTGGCTGGGAGAATAACAAGCAAGGAAACTTTAAATTCTCTTCTAAGAGTCACCTATTCCCTTCAAATATTACATATCTTATTTGGATTAGAAACTGACGTATAATTTTGTGTGACTGAATTCTCAGCCACACAAAGTTTATGGTTGTAATCTCAAAGGGTATCTGTTCCTCCTATTTCACAGTGAAGCCAAAAAGAGGAAAGTTTCTTTTCTGTCTCCTATGTTACAGGGCTTTGTCCTCATTCACTCTATACAAAGAGGTAGTCTTTTGGGTTTCCACCTTCTTGTTGAGATCTCAGATCCCCTTCATTTGGTTTTAACCCTTATTCTCTGTGCCTCGGGCAGGCAGCCTTTAAAGCAGAAACTCCAGGTCATGAGATTTCAGCTTAAACCTCCTGATGAAAGTCATCTTGGTGCTCACTCAACTCCCATGGTTCTACGTTCCATTTTATTTCAATACTGGTTTGTGTGTGCCTGTGTAGGTGGGTGGGTGTGGGTGGGTGGGTGTGGTCCCAGCAGTGCATTTGAATGGATTTCTATAATTATCTTTATCAGTATTTATTGTTTCAACAAGAAGATTTGTTCAGGATATCTAATCCATTATGCTAGTGCCAAATGGAAACCTCCTTCTATCTTTTTGGAGAACCTGGGACAGGAATAGACATACCTAAATACATTTGCTTTAATGATCCAACGAGATAGGATTCATATGACCAAATCCCCATACCTTTCCCTAAAAAGAGGCTTTTGCGACCAGCCATTTCTTCTATCCTGAGTATGAAGAACATCCTTTGATTGTTTATAATGACCTCTGTTTTGCACAACCCATTTACTTTGAAAGATGAGAGAGATACTTTGATGTCAAACAAACCTTACACCCCCATACTATCATTTAGAGCCTGCAACATACTTTTCTCAGATTAGACTAATTTTTTTGTAGAGGTTGCGGCCACATAGGAGATGCTCAAAAACTATAGTTAATTGTGGCTTTCTCTTATATACTTTACAACACCTTGCCTTAAGAATTAGATTGGACAGTTACCTCTTTACTATTTACTGAAATTCAGAACCTGAGTTTTTACTACATCTTGTCCTCAAATCTATTTTCCTGCTATTCTCATTTTATTTCCCAATACCTGCCTATAGAATATGATGCTCTGTAGGGATAGTTATGCTCTTAAGTTACATTATGCCCAGCAAAAACGGAAGTTTCCTATGATTTTTTTTCCCTTTTTCATCTCCAGTGTTAGCAGACAGATGTCTGTAAATAGGCTCAGTTCTTAACTTACCTCTAGAATTTAGATCACAAGCGCATATGACAAGAAACACACCTTGTACAGTGAAACAATGCACTGTTACTCAGGATTTTGGATGTGCCTATTAGACCTTCAGTGGCACTGTACTAGGATGTCTAAAATATAGTATTACTCCTCATTCTACATTGCAAAAAACACACATATATGTAGAATTATAGCTAGACATAGACGTAGAGTAATTTATATTTGGTTAATGATAAATGCACAACATAGACTAAAGAATTTGGGATAGTGTTTGAAGAATAAAATCATGCCTTAAAAGAAGCTTTGAAAAAGATCCTCGGGGTTTAATAAGTAATAAGCATAATTACTTAACTCACTCTTGAACTGTAACTATATGAGCAAAGTACTTGTGAGATGAAAGGAGAAAAAGTAAGACTCCTTTTTAAAAACCCCACAGAAAAAGTAAGATTCATTTTTAAAAACCCCACAGGTGAACTAATTAACCACAAAACAGTAGAAGACTCTTCGTATGCAAACTGCTCTAAGTGAGCTCTGCTCTAGTACTGGGATATCACAACTAAGTGAAAGGCGATTCAAAAACCATTTTTCTGATCACTCCATTTTAAAGATGAAGAAACTGACCCCAAAACAAGACTAATAAAAAAAAAAACCCTAATGTATAATTTGAGCATGGAAATTATAAGGGGAAAAAAGATCATATTAGGATACTTTGTTAACATAATGGTGAACAAACTCAAATGCATTCTGGAGCTCATTTCTTTCTTTCTTTCTTTCTTTCTTTCTTTCTTTCTTTCTTTTTTTTCTTTACTCTCTCTCTTACATAAACTCACAGGAATTTCTGCATCATTCTAATGAAGCAAAGACTAGAATTTAGAATGAGTGGTATAATAAAAAGATTATATTTTTATTAAAAATGCTGTACATTATTTCAATTATAACAGCTTACACTTCTTTAATTTACTATAGTAGAGTCTCCCTACTTAATTCAATAAAATTAATGGTGTATTTAATCCTTAATTAAGGATTCTTGCATTATACCAAAGGAATACTGATGTCATAAAGTCCAGACTATTGAACACATACAGAGCTTATTTATGTTAGTTTCCCTTAATATATAATTTAATCTACAAAGGGAAGGGGAATAATAGGTGCTTCGCACCAGGGTGCATTGTAGATTCTACCCCTAGGCAATCTCATTAAACAGCCCATTCTTACTGTTTCCAGACAAAGTGTAGCCATCCTTCCCTTGCTCCTGCATGTTTTCAAGTAAATCCTCCTTCTACATGAGCTCAACCCCAAATGTTCTCACAGAATCTATCAATACCATATGATCTAAACACTTCCTCAGATTATTTATAGTAATGGAACTAAAGTCTTTAGTTTATGAGGTTGTCTAGAAGTTGTAGAAAAGAGAATAGTTTGAAAAAACAAACAAAAATAACCCATAAATACTGCGAATAAACCGGTGGTTGCCAGAAGGGAGGGAGGTAGAGTGATGGGCAAAATGGGTGAGAAGGAGTAGGAAATCCTGTTTCCAGTTATGGAGTGAATAAGTCATGAGAATGAAAGGCGCAACATAGGGACTCTGGTCAATGGTATTGTGATAGCATCACGGGGTGACATTAGCTACACTTGTGGTGAGTACAGTGTAAAGTACAGAGCTGCCCAATCTCTATGCTCTGCACCTGAAGCTAATGTAATATTGTATGTCAACTATAATTCAATAAAAAAATTTTCCATTAAACTCCAAAAAGTAAAATAGTTTTTCAGCTCATCATTTCTTGTTATTAGTTAATATCTTTTGGTTTCTTTTCAATGAAAAAATCATTGTTTCTTAAATGGCTAAACACAAGCATACAAACACAATCCAAATTCTGAACTTCCACAGACCTCAAAAGAAAAAAAAAAACAATAGGGATGGCAAGAAAAAAAAAAAAATTTCCAGGGATAAATAAATGTTATTCTTGGGCACATTTTGGTCTTTACTATGTCACTAATAATTGCTCGCTTGATGCATCATTTTTGCATCTCTGTTAGTTATAAATAATAACTCCCAAAGATATCTATGTCCCAATCCCCAATCCTTGGAACCTGTGACTTTACTGCCTTATATTGTTTAAATACCTCTGCAGATATGGGACCTCAAGGTGGGGAGATTATCCTGGATTCTGGATGGGCTCAATATAATCACATAAGCCCTTAAAATAAGTGGAAAATCCTTTCCAGCTGTTGTCAGGGAAATATGGACGCATGAGGATACAGTGACACATTGCAACTCCTTCTGAAACGTAGGGGCTACTACACGAGGTCCTCAGAGAGGACTTTAGAAGCTGAAAAAGGCAAAGAAATTGATTGTTCTCTTAAACTTTCAGAAGGGAATGCACTCTTGCCAACATGTTGACTTTGGCTCAGTGAGATCCCTGTTGACTTTTTGTTGTTGTTGTTATTAGTTTAAGAGAGCATGAGCCAAATGGAGGAGGGTAGAGGGGGAGAGAAAATCTTAAGCCGGCTTCATGCCCAGCACAAAGCCCAAACCTGGGCTCATCTCAGGCTCACCCTAAGATCATGAACTGAGCTGAAATAAAAATTCAGATGCTTAGAAACAGATGTAGTGAAAAGAAGGGCCATCTGTACCCCAATGTTTATAGCAGCAATGGCCACGGTCGCCAAAATGTGGAAAGAACCAAGATTCGCTTCAGTGGACGAATGGATAAGGAAGATGTGGTCCATATACACTATGGAGTATTATGCCTCCATCAGAAAGGATGAATACCCAACTTTTGTAGCAACATGGACGGGACTGGAAGAGGTTATGCTGAGTGAAGTAAGTCAAGCAGAGAGAGTCAGTTATCATATGGTTTCACTTATTTGTGGAGCATAACAAATATCATGGAGGACAAGGGGAGTTAGAGAGGAGAAGGGAGTTGGGGGAAAATGGAGGGGGAGGTGAACCATGAGAGACTATGGACTCCGAAAAACAATCTGAGGGGTTTGAAGTAGCAAGAGCATGGGAGGTTGGGGTACCAGGTGGTGGGTATTATAGAGGGCACAGATTGCATGGAGCACTGGGTGTGGTGCAAAAATAATGAAAACTGTTATGCTGAAAATAAATAAAAAATAAATTAAAAAAATTTTTTTTTAAATCTTAAAATTAAAAAAAAAAATTCAGATGCTTAACCAACTGAACCACCAGGTGCCCCCTACCATTGAATTTTTGACCTACAGAATTGTAAGATAACAAATGTGTATTGTCTAAACCATTAAGTTTGTGGTAATTGCTAAGCAGCCATAGAAAAATAATTCATCACCTGATATTCAGAATAACTTTGTGAAATGAAAGAAAATACCTGGAGTCTCTCTTGCAACTGAGAGAATCAGTACTCAAATTTTTGTGAGTATTTCCCAAAGATGTATTGGCTAAGGAGAGTGGTGTCAGGATGCAAGGTCCTGTCTCCTAAATCCAGATTCATGGCATTTTCCCTCATATTCTTCCCTTAATGGAAGAACTGTTAATGCCATACTGCCTTATTTAGACTACTTCCAAAACACCAGGTCACAAAGCTACTAAGGCAATGAGGTTCTAAGACACTGGTATGTGAATTAGTGAAATAGATTGTGGAAGTGGGCTGGGCATAGTTTCCAAAATGTGAAAAATCATCCTGTTTTGGAGGAATGCCTAGGGATCCAGTGTCACTGGCCCTTGAGAAATAGGCGATAGGTAGATGATGCTGATATGAGTCAGGTTGAGTGATACTGAATGCCACAGTAAACATATCTGCTATATTCAGCAAACAATGGTGAGGTGTCAATGGCTTTTGAACAAGAATGTTTATTCTCCATGTACATGAAAGCAATCAACATACCAGCACTGGGAAGAAGGGATTGCAGTAAAAACAGATTATAAATAAGAAACCCAAAACTATCGGAACACTATTTTATTAGCTCCATTGAATAGCAAAAAAAATTAAAATGACAGCTAAATAGTTTCAAGGTACTCCCCCCCCCCCAAAAAAAAAAAAGGTTTAAGGAGGAGTGCTGAATGCAGGGTATGGGGTGAAATGACATTTAATAATCTGAGATTTCTACGCATTTTCATTTTGTAAGACTTTACCAGGTACTTTTTAAAGCAACTTACATAAATCCTATCAGAAGTTAACATTCATTAAATGCTATATTCTAGACTCCACTTTAAGTAATGTATTAACTAATGTATGCCTCACAAAACGTCGATGAGATTTTTTTATAAAGATTTTATGTATTTATAAAGATTTTATGTATTTATTTGAGACAGAGCATGAGCGAGAAAGAGAGAGAGTCCACAAGCCAGGGGAGAGGCAGAAGGAGACAGAGAAGCAGGATTCCCATGGAGCAGGGAGCCCAGTGTGGTCCTCTATCCCAGGACCCTGAGATCATGACCTAAGCTGAAGGCAGATGCTCAACTGACTGAGCCCGCCAGGCACCTGGGAGAGAGCTATTCTTAATATGCCCCTTTCACAGATCTTCATACTGAGATGTAGAAAGGATAGAGGCATGCCAATGATCACAAAACTAGTAAATCACAAAGATTGAATTTCAAACTCAGAGCTATATGAGTTCAAAGTGTCCACCACTGAACATGTAAACATGAATTCCTGACCCAAACGTTGTATTATCTTTTAATAAATCTTCAAATTTTAGAGGAAGTTAATTTTATTTCTCTGAATATTGGTTGCTAAAGCATTGAGGATTTTTTTTTTTAAACTCTGGTTAATCTGCCAACTGGGGGCAAACACAAGTTCAAGCTGGAGAATAACAAGAATTTCTTTATTCTTTGCAAATGAAAATAGTCTTGTATCTTGTAGTAGCTAAACTGCAAGATCTGAAGCTAATGAAAGCATAAATACATATATACCACTCCTGTGGATTCTAAATTCTGTGCTAAATTAAGTCAAAATGCTAAAATTATGTAATTGGCATAAATTACCAAATTTTATTTCTCCCAGAGTAAGATTCTTTAAATACTCACTAAGCTGCTTAGTATCTTTTGAATCAAAGAACTTTTACAATACACTGAAGTGATAAAATAGGATGTGTAAGAGCTAAAGCAATAAACCACATGGATTAAATGTCTCTCAAAATACTACCAGGTTTAAAAGCTAAGAGAAACACACTTAGATGGAAAAAAGAACATAAGAAAATGTCACCAGGATTGACCAAGACCAAATCTATGACATGTTTCTGAACCAAAAATGTGCTAGCTGATCTCCAACCAATTAATGCACCAAAGAATTTTAGAACTTTAATTAAAATACACGTAGAGTATGGAGCCAACATGCATCAAGAATGGATACAGAGTAATTGAGTTGTGAATTAAAAAATACTGAGCAGTTTTGTTTTAAATTTTTTCAGGAACCTCCATACTGTTTTCCAGAGTGGCTGTACCAATTTACAATACTACCAACAGCACACAAGGGTTCCGTTTTCTCCACATCTTTGCCAAAGCTTACCTTTTTTCTTCTTTTTTTAAGAGTAGCCATCCTAACAGGTATGAGGTGATATCCCATTGTTGTTCTGATTTGCATTCACCTGATCATTAGTGATAATTAATGATGTGGAGCACCTCTTCATATAACCTGTTTGTCATTTATATACCTTCTTTGGAGAAAAGTCTATTTAGTTCTTTTCCCCATATTTAAATCAGGTTGGTTGGTTTTGCTGTCCAGTTTAAGGAATACCTTTTGTAATTTGGATATTAACCTTGTATTAAACATATGGCTTCCAATTACCTTTGCTCATTCTGTAGGTTGCCTTTCGTTTTGTTGGAGGTTTCTTTGGCTGTGCACAAGCTTTTTTGTTTCAGTCTCACTTGTCTATATTTGCTTTTTTTTTGCCTGTGCTGTTGTTGTATCCAAGAAATCATTTCCAAGACTCTTGTCAAGGAACGTCTTCCCCTAAGTTTTCTCCTAAGATTTTTATGGTCTTAGATCTTATATTTAAGACTTCAATCCATTTTGAATTGATGTTTCTGTGTGATATGGAATAAAGGCCCAATTTCCTTCTTTTTGCATGTGCATATCCAGTTTTCTTTTCTTTTATTAAAAAGACTATCTTTTCTCCACTGTGTGTTCTTGGCACCCTTGTAGAAGATTAGTTGGCCATTAATATATGGGTTTATTTCTTTTTTTTTTTTTAAGATTTTATTTATTTATTTGACAGAGAGAGATCACTAGTAGACAGAGAGGCAGGCAAAGAGAGAGATAGAAAGAGAGAGAGAGGGAAGCAGGCTCCCTGCTGAGCCAAGAGCCCTATGCATGACTCGATCCCAGGACCCTGAGATCATGACCTGAGCCGAAGGCAGCGGCTTAACCCACTGAGCCACCCAGGTGCCCCTATATGGGTTTATTTCTAAGTTCTGTATTTTGTTCCATTAATCAATAAGCAATACTTCTGGGTACATATCCAGAGGGAGTGAAATCAGGATCTTGAAGAGGTACCTGTACTCCTATATTCATTGAAGTATTATTCATAACAGTCAAGATAAGGAAACAACCTAATAGTCTATGGACAGGTGATAGATAAAGAGAATATAGTATATCCATACAATGGAACATTAGTCAACCTTAAAAAAAGAAGGAAATCTCACCATCTGCAACAACATGAGCCTGGAGGACATTATACTACATAGAAGACACCAGGCACAGAAGGATAAATACCACATAATGCCTTTGATACGAGGAATCTAAAATAATCAAACACATAGAAGCAGGGAGTAGAATCGTGGTTGCTTGGAGTGGAGAGGGAAAACGGAGAGGTATTAGTCAAAATGTACAAAGTTTCAGTTTGTACAAAATGTACCAAATGAGTAAGTCCTAGCAATCTACTGTACTGCATAAAGTTTATGGTTAACAAAATTGTATTAATTACTTAGAAATTTGTTAAGAGGATAGATTTTACATTAAGTGATTTTACATTAAGTGATCTTTTCATACACAAATACACAAATAATAATAAGGAAGGTAGGAGGAAACTTTTGGAAGCAATGGATATATTTATGACATACTAAAATTATGTTCATGCTATCACCATTATAACTAACAAGATATGCTGATTCTTACAAAGATCCATAATAATATTTTAAGAAATGAATAATACTTTGAGACCAAAATCTAGCACGTGATGGTAAAATTCCCTCTATTTAAGTTAGTTACTCCATGCACAAAGTCTACTGTAGAAAAGAAAAGCAATACCACTCAAACTAGAATGCTTAAAATCTTAAATTAAATTTAAAAAAATTAAATAAATTAAATAAATTAAAATCTTAAATCTTAAAATCTTCTCCCCTGGCTTGTGGACTCTCTCTCTTTCTCGCTCATGCTCTGTCTCAAATAAATACATAAAATCTTTATAAAAAAAGTATCTATCTCATCGACGTTTTGTGAGGCATACATTAGTTAATACATTACTTAAAGTGGAGTCTAGAATATAGCATTTAATGAATGTTAACTTCTGATAGGATTTATGTAAGTTGCTTTAAAAAGTACCTGGTAAAGTCTTACAAAATGAAAATGTGTAGAAATCTCAGATTATCTTAAAATCTTAAAATCTTCTTTCTTCTGTAGTATAGATTATTAATAAATAATCTAAGATTCTGTTTTTCTGTAGAAGAGTATTTGTAGGAAAAGGCAAATCAATAAATGCTGAGAGTTTGATTTGGGAGTTCATGTGGTTCTTCACACAAATGATTATTACAAAACAATAGCAACATTTATGGAAGGTCATAGTGCCCATAATCTTGGTGATTTCAAGATACATGTGGATGACATTCTCAATATTCTGGCTGCCAAAGCCCTCTTATTTCTCCATTCCAATATCTTCCTCTCCATCTTCTTCCCCTTACTTCCTTGTTCAGAACATGTCCTAACGGTTAGCAAGTCTGGTTCTCCCACTTTTGGCCTTTAACCTTTCTCATCAAGTCTCTTCTGACCACTTCGTCCCCTTCCTCACTTTTATTCTCTATGTCTCTCTCCCAGTTTCTCCTTTTCATGATTCTGATAATTGAGATTAGCTTTCCATGGGAGAAAATACAGTAAATTTCTCACTGTTAGAAGTTTTCCTTTGTGAAATCTACTTAATGCCTTCTTCTAAAAAGCAGTGTCAAAATATAAAAGTAAAAGATAAAAGTACAGGACACATACAAGGAAATATGGCATTTAATACTGATGAAAGAGGTTACTGTAGTAGAGTAATTGAATATTTTCTCTATATTCTAAATTTTATTTTAGCATTTTTTTAACTTAAAACATTTTTTTTTTGGTTACTCTCCATTTTTTCACAATCAAATTTTTTAAAAAGTTACCTATATTCACTGGTCACTACCTTCACTATTTGCCTGACACGCATGCTTTCACCTATTTTAGTACTGTTTCCTTTTTTTTGACTTAAATAGTTTCCATGAAGGCATCCAATGACTTGAAAATTGATGATTCCAGATTTTAAGTTTTATTCTTAATATCTTGGTTATGTTTCTTGTAACTAAAAACTATTGTCTCTTGGAAATCTCTCTTCTCTCAGTTGTCTTGTATATCTCAAGAATGTCTTTTTATTATTCCTGCTCCTTCTGTTTCTTCCCACCCTACCTTTCATCCATTTACTTTTCAGGTGTCTAAAACTGATGAGGTACTTATGACCTTCTTTCCTGTCTTTTTTTTTTTTTTTCTACTCTATCATTTGTTTTACCTCATTTCTACAGCTTCAACTCTCAGTTCTTTGCAAATAACTTTTAAGTCTCTATGAACATGTTGGTACCCCTGAACTATACATTTAATGTCTGCTGGACCTATCTTCTAGATGACATTATGACACCTCAAAAACCTCACTACCCAAGGCATCACATCATCGTTCTCTCCAATACAATCCCTCTTCTGTAATCCTTACTCTTAAAATAGCATCATATTTCAGTTACTTATCAAGCTTAAAATGACAGGGGTATTTAAGAATCTTCCTCTTGCCCCATATATTCAAGACATTGATACATTGTCAGTCAAGCTCCATAAGGTTTAATGTATGTTAGCCATACCTTCCTAGGTCTTTCCCCTCCCCCCTTTCTTCACTCATTATTGTTTCTGCAGAAGTACCCAACCCACCTTGCCAATGATGTGCTCCTGTAGAAAAGGGTCCTTAAGATACACACACACCATCATACACATCTAGACTGCTTCGATAGAGTTCATTCACTAACATTTTATTTATTTCTTGTCCTACTGTTCCCTTCTACAACAAAATAAAACAAAAATGCTTTCTACACCTATACAACAGTTTGCTAACTAGTCATTCATTCCTTAATAATCTCCTATTGCAAAATTAACTGCAATTTATTTTAGGTCCTCAAATAAAAAAAAAAAAAAAAAAGGCCTCCCTCTGGTTATTACTGACTTCCAGCTAGCAAGTCTGAACTTCTCTATGTCTCACATTCCTCATTGTTCTACAGTGCTTCACACGGCCAGTTATTCCAAATTTCCTAAACTCCATGATTTATTTCCACCATATGCATTTCCCTAGCTGATTCTAAGTAGATTAATATTTCTTCATAGATTAATATCTCCTGCTTCGTAATGTTGATATTATCAAAGTTCTAAATTTGCATTTTTTCCCTATTTCTCTAGTTTCTCTTAGAGATCATCTGTGCCTATGTTTTAATCTAGACTACTTTTGTGGATCATCCAAAACCTTTCTAACTTTTGAGTGCCAGAGCTATAATCACAAGTACCAATTAAACACTTCTATCCAGGTGATCTTTATAAAACTTAAATTCAACACATGCAAAACCAATTTTATGTTCCAGGTCAAACTCAGTATCCAATTAACTACTTATGTCTGTTATTCCATTGTGCATTCCAACATCTCTATTTTTCCAGCAGACACCATTGTCAATAATGCCCCAATTTTCCTTAGTTTTACACAAACAAATTCTTGCCAAGCCGTAAGAGAATTTTCATTTCCATTGCATTTTCAGAGCTACAGCATATTTTTCCTTATACCAGAGGAACCTTCTAAAAGCAGTCTTCTGTTAATATCATTTACCTTTTCAAAAGTCTGTAGCATCTTCCCATTGCTTATCAAATCAAAGATGAGTTTTCACTTCCCATACTAATTATTCAGGATTTCTTCAAACCTTCTATATGGACCTCTATTCAGCATCATTTGGGTCACCCTTTAAATGAACCCCTTTGAATTCTGATTTTTAGAATCAGAGTTGCCTAAGGCAACACCATTATATGTTTAATAAGCTTCCCAGATATCATTCTGGGTATCCAGGTTTGGAACCCATTGGGTCATAATTTAACTCCAATTTATCTTCTCTACCTTATTTGCATTATTTCCTTACTCATTCTTCCACTCTAGACACTCTGCAATCTTCTTAAATGAGCGACAAGTTTCACTTAGCACATTATGTGGCACATAATGTCTTACATGTATTAAGGATTTAATAATTGTTGAAGAACAATGGAATTAGTAGATTTAATCTGTTCACTCAGATGAAGTCACTTATAATAAAACATATTAAAAGATAGTCTTTATTAGTCACCATAGCAGGAATACCTTCCAAATTCTCAATGACAGAGAAAGGAGGGCAATTTCTTTAGAAAAATTTTATAATTACATATTTTCTACCTCTTTTATGGTTCTTAAAGTTTACCGCATTATAGTGGCATGGATGGGGCCATATAAAAATGACTCATGGAAAATTAAATTAAATGAAAAATTAAATAGAAAAAAACTAAAATTTTAATTCAAAACTCACCATTTCATCAAAAATATACAATATTTTCCCTTACAAGCAAACTTTAAAACTGGCAGCCCTGCATCTATCATAAGCTATATTCTTTATTAGTATTATAATATTGCCTCCATAAAGAGTATCATCAAAATCTAAACCTTACAAAACTATCAATAAAAACAAAGTGAGGCTATCTTTAATGCATTTACCAATTCAATGCATATGAAGTATACTGACTTTCCTCATATGTATTACTCTTTATGAATACATACATTCTGCTTTTTTTGCAAAGCAGTTAGGAGGTGAAATATTTTCCAGAAATGAAGTGTAAAAAAGCCCAAGCCAGAATTCAGCTGTTCATAAGGAATAAACCAGTGTGCCTTCTCAAAAAAGGTGAGGAAAGATGAGCATGTGGCTTTGACCTTCAAGATCTGTAAGCCTACTATAAGCCTATCTATATCTACTACCTCTCTATATTTTTTAATGGTGTTTGGATGGAGAAACGTGTTTGAAGAGTATATAACAAAATACACTATGCCCTTTAAGCCTTGGATAGAAAGTAGAGAACAGATGGAAAATTCTATTGTGTGCTTTCTCTGCCACCTGTCACCATCTGAATGGAGGCCAGCATTACAACTCTACCTTATTAAGTTGCATGATGGAAAGATTGGCACTACTGGGGAACTACTCTTCTTGAAGTTAATGATACTTAACGCTTATGATAAGTATAAAAATACAGATTGACTTTATAATAAAAACCTTGCAATCTAACATTCATTTAATCAATAAAATATAATAAAATATAAAACTTTATATTTCATATATTTATATAATTTGACTTAGAATTTGTGGAAGACACTGAGTTAAATGTAAAGTTAGTAAGCTCACATGGCCAGACCCCATTTAAGTTTATTACTTCAGACAGACACTGATGCAAGATGAAGAAAAACATTTAAAAAATTGGAACACAAATTATGTGAATGGTTAACATTTTATCAGTACATACAGAAACATGAATCATATCCATATTATGGCAGATTCAAGGCCAGGGTCATAACAGGCAATTTGCTAAATAGAAAGAGATGAAGGAGTATAAAGTACTTGCCTTTCTAAGAAATACCTTATGCTTAGTAGAATTTGGCACTTGAGAGTGTAACTTTAGTTGCATTCTCTAGTGGTTTCATTTGGAATATTCTTTTTTCCCTACCGGACATCATGATTATTAAGGGTGTATCAATGACTTTAAGGGGATGACTAGTATTGTGTTGAATCCAAAGAGATGATTAATAAAGTTTATGGTAAATTAAATTATTATTTGCTTGAAAAAGGACTGTGAAAGAAACAGCATTTTTGGAAAGACTGGCACAAAGGAAGGAAGAAATACTTAGGGAAACTATAGCATTGGGATGTTACGTTCAGATTCAGTGATGCTTTACGACAGAGATGATTAGGCAAAGCTGATGCTGAAAAGTAAGTGTGCAAATGTTCCTAAGAGGAAAGAACCAGAGAGAGAAAAAGCTTGAGAAAGTGGGAGAGATAGGTTGGCCTGATGAAATTCTGGAGTGTACATAGCCAGGATCTTTATTCCAGGATAACTGTAAGAAAGCAAGTAATCGAAAAAGCTTAAGGCATAGAGAAAAAGGTAAATGATGTTAAGAACACTCAAGGGAGTTGCTTGGGTAGCTCTGTCTGTTGAGCTTCCAACTTTTGATTTCAGCACAGGTCATGATCTCAGGGTCCCGAGATGGTCTCAGGCTCCACGCTCAGCTGGGGGTCCACTTGAGATTTTCTCTCTAACTCTGCCCCTCCTCTCTACCACTGCCCCCCACCAACTCACACACACTCTCTCAAATAAATAAATCTCAAAAAAAACCAAAACCAAAACAAAACTGGCCACTCAAAAGCAAAGCTTGTGTAAGATTAATAATTGAGGAAATAAAAACAAACAGTGATGCTATCTGAAGGATTTGGGGGTGTTCAGATAGTATAGTGAGCATAGTAAACTTTAGAAAGTCTCATTTATATTATTTTAGAATTTTTGAAGATGCCTATAATTTTCCTGGCCATTTAGAGTAGACATTATATAAAAAATAGTATAGTCATAAATTACAAATATCTTGGGAGCATAAGATTAAAATTTATAGAGTCAAAATATATTGTATTTTAAAATTTGAAGAGAGTCAATATAGTTTGTTTGGACCCATTTTCAATGTTTTCTTATATATCATTGTGAATTCTAAGGGCATAGGGATAAAAGAAAACACGCATATTCTTAGTTCCTTTCCAAAGCCATGGGATGGGAAGATGGATCTCAAACAGAATTTCCCTCATTTTGCCTTGGCAGCATCAGTCACCATCCGGGCTCCCTGTAGGAAGCAGAACTGCAAAGCTGGGACACCTGGATACACAGGTGGGAGAAAGCAAAATCCATCATCTTGTCAAGGAGGCAATGGATCTGGCCAATTGTGTTTCCATCCTAGTGCAGAAAATGTTATGATGGGACATAATGATGGTTTGTGTAGAATTCTCAAAATTAAAATTTAAATAGAAAACGTCTTCTGTTTTCCCTTAAGAAGACAACTTTGCCCTCTAAAATTAGCACAAGAAGGACCACTTAGAAGAAAAACTTTCCAGCCTAATAAGCAATGTAGAACACAAAGATTTTGCTATGTGAATACATGTGTTAATAAAGGGAGTTCATAAGTCTCTTCCAACTATTCCCATGTCCCTCAAAGTTCTTCCCTTCCCTACTTAGAGCTACCACCCAGTCCAGAGATTTTCCTTCTCTAAAGAACCTATATGGAAGGACTGTAATTCCCCAATTCTACCAAATAACATTAAGCTGTCATAAATTATTTATAAGGTGGGGATGTCTATAAGGCTTCTTGATTTGTACAATAAGAAGTGAGAGAGAAATATCGTGAAAAACAGAACTTACTGAAAGTAAGTTCCAGTCTGTAGTCCCAGTCTCCTCAAACCAAGATTATTTTTCCTTAATAATCATGCCATCCATGCAATTACAGTCAGCACTACTGGAGAATACTTTAGGTAAGCAAATTTGAGGGAAAAACATATAGGTTTAATCAGAAAAAATAGAAAATAAGGATAAACATGAACTTTGATTAAGGATCAGTGTCTCTTAAGCATCAATAATCTCTTCTGCATTTTACCTCAGCTTCTAAGTTCTGCTTATTTTTCTCCTTTTCAAATGATTTATTCTTTCTATTGAATTTATAAATGAATATTCTCCTTTACCCAAAGAGTCTGCTTATGTGTAGTTCTGTCTTCCTCGGAACCTAGACTTGCCATGATTTTCATGGCTTTTGCTCTATTGTGGCTCTTTCCTATATTTTCCTTTCGACCTCCATTTCCACTAATATGTATCTCATTCACTTCACATTTTCTAGTTCATTCAGTAAATCTTTTTTTTTTTTTTAAGATTTTATTTATTTATTTGACAGAGAGAGATCAGAGGTAGGTAGAGAGACTGGTAGAGAGAGAGAGAGAGAGAGAAGCAGGCTCCCTGCTGAGCAGAGAGCCCAATGTGGGACTCGATCCCAGGACCCTGAGATCATGACCTGAGCCACCCAGGTGCCCTCATTCAGGAAATCTTCTCAGACCTTTTTAGAAGTCACTGAGCAACCTGTGGATGAAATACCCCTGGGCTATCTGTTCACTGAAGCTCAGTCAGTTGGTCATACCCAGAAAAGCTGGGTCACAAGACTGCTTAGAAGAGGCTAGGACACTGGAAGTCTCCATGTCAGGTGTCTCTAATACTAAGCTGAGAAATTAGGCAGTGGACAGTCAAAAAATATTTGAATGTTGACAGATTTAAAGAAGTTTGGGAGTTCTTGCCTAAATCCTATATGCCTACAAAAATGGAGCTGCTAAGTTCCAATATGTAAAACATCATGTTGTTTGGGTGCCTGGGTGGCCCAGTCGGTTAAGCATCCAACTCTTGATTTCAGCTCAGATCATGATCTCAGGACTATAAGATGGAGATCCACATCAGGCTCCGTGCTGGGGGTGGAGTCTGCTTAAGATTCTCTCTCGCTCTTCTCCTCCCTCTGCCCCTCCCCCTGCCTCTCTCTCTCTTCTCCTCTCTAAATAAATAAATGAACAAATAATAAGCAAGTAAATAAATAAATAAATAATAAAATAAGATAAAATAAAAAAATAAAAACCAAAATGTCATGTTGCTTTATGCACTTATGGGGGTTAAAAAAGGGAAGAGACAAAAGGTAGGGTCTAATGAAGAAATGAATACATGTCTTTTCTTCATGTGCTTTTAAGTATTCTTTCCATATATATGTTTATTTATATGTATATCTTCGAAAATATTTGAAAATAATGTGAACATGATGTGCTATTATTTTTTTTTAAATTTTTTATTTTTTATAAACATATATTTTTATCCCCAGGGGTACAGGTCTGTGAATCACCAGGTTTACACACTTCACAGCACTCACCAAATCACATACCCTCCCCAATGTCCATAATCCCACCCCCTTCTCCCAAACCCCCTCCCCCCAGCAATCCTCAGTTTGTTTTGTGAGATTAAGAGTCACTTATGGTTTGTCTCCCTCCAAATCCCATCTTGTTTCATTTATTATTCTTCTACCCACTTAAGCCTCCATGTTGCATCACCACTTCCTCATATCAGGGAGATCATATGATAGTTGTCTTTCTCTGCTTGACTTATTTCGCTAAGCATGATACGCTCTAGTTCCATCCATGTTGTTGCAAATGGCAAGATTTCATTTCTTTTGATGGCTGCATAGTATTCCATTGTGTATATATACCACATCTTCTTGATCCATTCATCTGTTGATGGACATCTAGGTTCTTTCCATAGTTTGGCTATTGTGGACATTGCTGCTATAAACATTCGGGTGCACGTGCCCCTTTGGATCACCACGTTTGTATCTTTAGGGTAAATACCCAATAGTGCATTTGCTGGGTCATAGGGCAGTTCTATTTTCAACATTTTGAGGAACCTCCATGCTGTTTTCCAGAGTGGCTGCACCAGCTTGCATTCCCACCAACAGTGTAGGAGGGTTCCCCTTTCTCCGCATCCTCGCCAGCATCTGTCATTTCCTGACTTGTTGATTTTAGCCATTCTGACTGGTGTGAGGTGATATCTCATTGTGGTTTTGATTTGTATTTCCCTGATGCCGAGTGATATGGAGCACTTTTTCATGTGTCTGTTGGCCATCTGGATGTCTTCTTGGCAGAAATGTCTGTTCATATCCTCTGCCCATTTCTTGATTGGATTATTTGTTCTTTGGGTGTTGAGTTTGCTAAGTTCTTTATAGATTCTGGACACTTGTCCTTTATCTGATATGTCGTTTGCAAATATCTTCTCCCATTCTCTCAGTTGTCTTTTGATTTTGTTAACTGTTTCCTTTGCTGTGCAAAAGCTTTTGATCTTGATGAAATCCCAGTAGTTCATTTTTTCCCTTGCTTCCCTTGCCTTTTGCGTTGTTCCTAGGAAGATGTTGCTGCAGCAGAGGTCGAAGAGGTTGCTGCCCGTGTTCTCCTCAAGGATTTTGATGGATTCCTTTTGCACATTGAGGTCCTTCATCCATTTTGAGTCTATTTTTGTGTGTGGTGTAAGGAAATGGTCCAATTTCATTTTTCTGCATGTGGCTGTCCAATTTTCCCAGCACCATTTATTGAAGAGGCTGTCTTTTTTCCATTGGACATTCTTTCCTGCATTGTCGAAGATTAGTTGGCCATAGAGTTGAGGGTCTATTTCTGGGCTCTCTATTCTGTTCCATTGATCTATGTGTCTGTTTTTGTGCCAGTACCATGCTGTCTTGATGATGACAGCTTTGTAATAGAGCTTGAAGTCCGGAATTGTGATGCCACCAACGTTGGCTTTCTTTTTCAATATCCCTTTGGCTATTCGAGGTCTTTTCTGGTTCCATATAAATTTTAGCATTATTTGTTCCATTTCTTCTGAACAGACCCATAACCAGTAAGGAGATTGAAACAGTCATTAAAAATCTCCAAACAAACAAAAGCCCAGGGCCAGACGGCTTTCCGGGGGAATTCTACCAAACATTTAAAGAAGAACTAATTCCTATTCTCCTGAAACTGTTCCAAAAAATAGAAATGGAAGGAAAACTTCCAAACTCATTTTATGAGGCCAGCATCACCTTGATCCCCAAACCAGACAAGGATCCCATCAAAAAAGAGAGCTATAGACCGATATCCTTGATGAACACAGATGTGAAAATACTCAACAAAATACTAGCCAATAGGATTCAACAGTACATTAAAAAGATTATTCACCACGACCAAGTGGGATTTATTCCAGGGCTGCAAGGTTGGTTCAACATCCGCAAATCAGTCAATGTGATACAACACATCAATAAAAGAAAGAACAAGAACCATATAATACTCTCAATAGATGCTGAAAAAGCATTTGACAAAGTACAGCATCCCTTCCTGATCAAAACTCTTCAAAGTGTCGGGATAGAGGGCACATACCTCAATATCATCAAAGCCATCTATGAAAAACCCACCGCAAATATCATTCTCAATGGAGAAAAACTGAAAGCTTTTCCGCTAAGGTCAGGAACACGGCAGGGATGTCCATTATCACCACTGCTATTCAACATAGTACTAGAGGTCCTAGCCTCAGCAATCAGACAACAAAAGGAAATTAAAGGCATCCAAATCGGCAAAGAAGAAGTCAAATTATCACTCTTCGCAGATGATATGATACTATATGTGGAAAACCCAAAAGACTCCACTCCAAAACTGCTAGAACTTATACAGGAATTCAGTAAAGTGTCAGGATATAAAATCAATGCACAGAAATCAGTTGCATTTCTCTACACCAACAGCAAGACAGAAGAAAGAGATATTAAGGAGTCAATCCCATTTACAATTGCATCCAAAACCATAAGATACCTAGGAATAAGCCTAACCAAAGAGACACAGAATCTATACTCAGAAAACTATAAAGTACTCATGAAAGAAATTGAGGAAGACACAAAGAAATGGAAAAATGTTCCATGCTCCTGGATTGGAAGAATAAATATTGTGAAAATGTCTATGCTACCTAAAGCAATCTACACATTTAATGCAATTCCTATCAAAGTACCATCCATCTTTTTCAAAGAAATGGAACAAATAATGCTAAAATTTATATGGAACCAGAAAAGACCTCGAATAGCCAAAGGGATATTGAAAAAGAAAGCCAACGTTGGTGGCATCACAATTCCGGACTTCAAGCTCTATTACAAAGCTGTCATCATCAAGACAGCATGGTACTGGCACAAAAACAGACACATAGATCAATGGAACAGAATAGAGACCCCAGAAATAGACCCTCAACTCTATGGTCAACTAATCTTCGACAAAGCAGGAAAGAATGTCCAATGGAAAAAAGACAGCCTTTTCAATAAATGGTGCTGGGAAAATTGGACAGCCACATGCAGAAAAATGAAATTGGACCATTTCCTTACACCACACACGAAAATAGACTCAAAATGGATGAAGGACCTCAATGTACGAAAGGAATCCATCAAAATCCTTGAGGAGAACACGGGCAGCAACCTCTTCGACCTCTGCTGCAGCAACATCTTCCTAGGAACAACGCAAAAGGCAAGGGAAGCAAGGGAAAAAATGAACTACTGGGATTTCATCAAGATCAAAAGCTTTTGCACAGCAAAGGAAACAGTTAACAAAATCAAAAGACAACTGACAGAATGGGAGAAGATATTTGCAAACGACATATCAGATAAAGGACTAGTGTCCAGAATCTATAAAGAACTTAGCAAACTCAACACCCAAAGAACAAATAATCCAATCAAGAAATGGGCAGAGGACATGAACAGACATGATGTGCTATTCTTAAACAAATTATACCATCTTATGCATCATGAGAGAACTTCTTCATGACACATTTAAGTTAAGGCCCCAAACTATAGGTCGTTCTGCAGGTATGAAGACCAGGTAAAGTGAATCTTCAATTTGTTTGAAATTACTGATACTGAATAGCTGCCTGCCACAGTCATACAAGTTCATCTTTATTCATGAGTAAGTTAACCTTTATTAACTATGCCATGCTTGCAACCTCCATTTCTTTCACCTTTTGTTATTCATCTTCCATCCTCTCTGCCAGTCAGAGGATTCTTATCTTTAAAAACTCTCATCTGAGCTAGACTAGTATAGAAAATACTTTGAAGTGATCTGGATACCTCCCTATCACTACCAATCTTTCCTAACTTTGTGCCTACTATCACTTAAGAAATACATCTTTGGGGTGCCTGGGTGGCTCAGTGGGTTAAAGCCTCTGCCTTCGGCCCAGGTCATGATCCCAGGGTCCTGGGATCGAGCCCCGCATCAGGCTCTCTGCTCAGCAGGGAGCCTGCTTCTCCCTCTCTCTCTGCCTGCCTCTCTGCCTACTTGTGACCTCTGTCAAATAAATAAATAAAATCTTTAAAAAAAAAAAAGAAAGAAATACATCTTTGATTGTGCTTTGTGTATTACTTGACTAATAATGTTACATGATCTCTCAACCTGTAATATAAGGGTTCGCTTATGAGAATGTCTCTCCCTATATTTTTGTGATAAAAAGCTGCCCATAGTAGAATGAATGAGGTTAAACACAATGGACACTGTTACCTTTTCTTCTGTTTTATATTACTTTCCATCGGTGAATAGTTTTAAAATAACCACTTATGGTTACGATTATTTTGTTGCATATCAAAGATTAATTTCAGTGTTATAATGTAAGATCTGACAATAGACCTATAGTAAATGGGTAGGAAATTTGCTTTCTGGAATGTAGAAGCTCACACTCAATTGTACTACTGAGTAAATAAGAGATTTATAAAGAACTCCTATACAGATCGCAGCAGACAGGAGCAGCAGCAGAGCTACTACCATGGTTAGTCTCCTATCTATACAGATTATTTGGGTATTCCATCTTGACTCCGAAGGCCCATGTTCTCTCCAGTATGAGGCATTGCCTTCCATGATATAAGAAGTCATACCTAAGCTTGAGTTAGTCACTACAGAGCTGGAGTGGAGAAGGTGCCTGGGAAACTGAGTCAGCCTAAAACATCAGGCTGTTAATGAAAAACAGATACAAATGAAATATGTGGCATCTTTGCAAAATTGGATGGTTTATGACTATTTATTAGGGGGTAAAAATACACTCGCTCTAAATCTAAAATTATAACATTAATATTAATACCACTCCTTTAATTTAAGGGTGTTTGGATCTGCAAATATTCTAAATGTTCTACAATAAAAAACAGATTAAAAGATAAAACAGTCACAAAGCTTACAGAAACACACCAGGCACCGAAATCCTCAGAGAAATGTGTGCAAGGGTAAATGCCAACTTCAATATTAGCACGGTTTTGCAAAACAGCAAATTTATAGCTCTACTTTCTTTTAAATCAAACCCATGAACCATTTCATAGAAAAAGCCTCAGCTACATGAAATCGAAAATGCAGGGGAGATCAGCCCATGGTCACATGAAAAGGGTCGGAATAGAAATGTGTCACTAAATTCCTGAAGTGGCATCAATACACTCAGTAAGGAAGTCTGACTTCAGGCCACCAGTTTCAGAATATTACTAGGCTTTCCTTATTGGCCTTCAGAAAAGCAGCAACAGTGAATCTTCCCAACTTGAAGAGACATTTCTCTCAAAGAGCTAAACACACAAGAATAAAAATGTGTGGTTTCAGCAGCTTCACCTGTGAAATGGAGGTTATAAATACTCTATTTCTATTTCTTACAGGGTCACTGGTAGAGCTCAAAGATATTTGTAAAGTGCATCTCACAAAAAGACTGTTGTGTAGAAGTGCTAAATTCATCATAAGTGATAACACAATAAATAAAATTAAAATGCCTTCCCCAAAACCTCTTAAAACCTTACCTGGCAGATTTATCAGCACTACTGAAAACCATTCTGATCTGTTAATGGTTCTCATGGTCAATGAAGGAAAGAGACAGGCCCTTTGCCTTACTGACATCTAGAATCTAATGCAACAATGTGTTAAATAAGGAGATACAGGAACCCTTCAAGTCAAAACATATATAATAAAAACAGAATATGAAGAAGAGGATTAAGAGGAAGAACACAAAAAAGTGGCTCAAACAACATGGCAAGGAATTAGATCCAATCATTGGCGAAAAACTGCCTTTCGCTCTAGTAGTGGCAAATTATCTACTGCCAATAATTTGACAATAGAACTCTAAAAAGGGGAACACAAGTTTTGAAAATCTGAGAGAAGAAATGTTCAACAGTGTAAAATTGGGTCACTTCTACAGGGGAAAAACTTGTATTAGAGAAACTGTACTTCTTGTAAATTTGTATATCATATAAACTATTGTGAACAATAACTTAAAAAGATTTTTATCATAAAAGGTATCGAACTCTACCGACTTAGGACTTAAAGACATCTTAGTTTGGGGTTTCTTTTACAACCTATCAAGGTATCGAACAAATAAATAGTCAGCTCCTAAAAGACTGTCAACTGTCAGGCTCATATAGAATTAATTTTGTTAAAAACCCACCAATAGCTTAAATAGGAAAAAATACAACTTAAAAGTTGTTTCAAAGCTTTCAGTACTAAAAACTACTGCCTGTACTGGAGTTGAGAATGTCCACTCTCTCCTATCCTCCCGGACTTCTTCTTTGATGCCTTCAATTACTTTAGTTCCGCTTTCCAAGGCTCCCAACATTTTATAGTAAACAAAAGGCACAAAGTATAACTGATGTTTCCCCAACTGTCTCCTTAATAAATGGCCTTTGCTAGAATGACCAGTGTACAAACAGCAAAACAGAACCACTCATCATACATTATACCTCATGCCACCAGAGAAAGAGTTTTGTTTCGATAAGGATTTTCTGGATGGTATGACATGATTCTTCCTGTCTCAGAGGTATTTGAGCATCTGGACAAGAAATTCTCTAATGTAAATGGAAAAAAAAACTCTACAAACTAGTAGATGCTTTTATTTTTATAGGGAAATTATACACATTTGAAAATAACCAGCAAAATAAGTTTAACTTACATTTTACATGTTTATATGCATTTTCCATGTTCAAAATTGTTATTTCAAAAATATTTTGACTGTTGACAATAGCACATACTTTGTAATGTCATAAAGCTTCCAAATTACAAGTTATAAAAAAGAAGTAATTTACTTTCTGATCCTTAAGTTGAAATTAAGAATTCTTAAAGAGGGGCGCCTGGGTGGCTCAGTGGGTTAAAGAATTCTAAAAGAACTTCAAATGGCAGGGATATCTTAAATAAAAATGAAGCTTAGTACGGATTATTTTAAAAAATGGGAGCATACAATAATAATTAAGTGGGACAGAAAATGTTCCATGATTTCAGATAATTGAGAAGACTCACTTAAAATGAAACTTTTATAAAGACAGGGCATCATAAATGACTAAAGAAAAAATACAGCAAATACAGATGTGCAGTTAAAATTTTCTATCATTTTATACTATCCTTAAAAAAATATAAAGTACCATTAAGGTACATTCACCAATTCTTTCTTGTAGAAGCCTGGCCCTCTATGAATAAATAAAAAGTTGTCAAAGTTATAAGTGTTCATTAAGAAAAAAATTATCACAAAAAAGATTTAAAAACATTTTAGTTGAATATCCTATGATTTCATCTCTATCTTTTATGAACAGACAGCTCTTAACACCAAGCAATCCATAATGAATGCCCAATAAACATGTACAGAGTGAAAGAATGAATAAATGATTAGACAGTTATAGCTACATGATATGTATATTAGCCAAGGGGGTAAGTTTTATGTTCTTAGCTCAGGGACCACTGTGATATTTGACTGCAGATATTTGACTTACTATAACGGAAAAGAAAATTAGCTTATATTTCCAAGTAAACCTATATTCTTAGTCAAGGAATGGTCACATTGTAAAATATTATATTGTATTGTTAAATACTATACCTAATAGTCACAAACACTAAAAAAAATAAACAAACAAATAAATAAATAAAAATAAGTAAATAAAATAAAGAAACAAAGCAAACAAACAAAACCCAAAACTCTTCAAAACTAAATATCCAGAAAGATTTCAAGGCTTATAAACATTTCAGAAAAGTGGGGAAGATGCCACTTCCATCAACGCCAAGTGATCCTGTCTTAGGGAAATAATTCTCATAGAGTGTGAAATGACCAGGATTCCTTAAAACCTTGGGGCAGAAGAGGAATTTAAAAAACCCATTCTCTAGTTATGTTTATTCTGGGCTGAAGTGGAGGCAAGCTGAAAGACTGCTTGCTATGTGGGTCATCAATTAGAATTGCAGTGATTTGTTTTCGTCTAGAAAAATACCTCCCAGGTAGATATATTTGGGTTATTTCTGGGGAGTTACAGATTGCTTACTTATACCTAAAAATAATATAAAAATCAGAAAACATGTAATTCTCAGAGGATTTTTATTGTCTTGGGCTAAATAATGTTTCAAAAAGACACAAAAGCAGCCCTCAACAATTAATACATGTTTAAATGACTCAACTCTCATATATGTTGGCAGCACAATTGTCCATAGTAACGTTGGATTAAATAATTCATTTGAGATAGGACTGTGCTTTGGCACAACTGTGATGTTTAGTATATTACCAGCTTCATCTGTGAAACTGAGCATTTTGAAAGGACCACAGTAATTAGTTCGACTAGAAGAAATAATCATAAGTCTTCCATTCAAAAAGGAAATATGTACATGTTAAATTATGCACATATGTATATGCATATATGTTGACATCTGTGTGTGTACACACACAAAAAAGTGTTAGTCCTCCAACAGTCTCCTATTCTTGACTATGACAGATTAGAATATCAATTAAAAACAAACTCCAGGGCGCCTGGGTGGCTCAGTGGGTTAAT
Organism: Mustela lutreola; assembly: GCF_030435805.1. NCBI lineage: Eukaryota > Metazoa > Chordata > Mammalia > Carnivora > Mustelidae > Mustela > Mustela lutreola. The sequence continues at coordinate 76,751,361 of NC_081295.1, forward strand.
CCGCTGCCTTAGGCTCCGGTCATGATCTCAGGGTCCTGGGATCGAGTCCCGCGTCGGGCTCTCCGCTCAGCGGGGAGCCTGCTTCCTCCTCTCTCTCTCTCTGCCTGCCTCTCTGCCTACTTGTGATCTCTCTCTGTCAAATAAATAAATAAAGTCTTTAAAAAAAAAAAAAAAACCTCCAAAATCCCATACTCCTAAAATTGTAGTTTATACTCAAATTAAACTAACAAAACTATATTCTCCCCATTGACAATCTCATTTTAAACATTTTTCCTCCGCATTCTCTTCAGCACATGAATATACACAGGCACTAAACAATCTCATTCTCCATTATTCTACAGATGTCAGTATTTTCATTGTCTTTGTCATCAAGCAATAGGTGGTAACTATCCCAAGTCAGCAGATGATTCAGTGGAAGCAAATACTCTCACTGATCTCAGTAGGGAAGAATGTCTAAATGGTACATGCAAAAATAAAACAGTATTGACTTCAAGTTTCCCATGCAAGTTGCCCAAAGAACAAATGAAGAAACTGAAGTTATCTTTCTAATTATAGTTATAGTACCCTCAGTATAGTATACTATCCTCAGACTGGTCCAAATAGAAGACTACTTTAAGTCTCTTTTATCAATTTCAAGGTCTAAGTAGAATTAAGGCACAGAAAAACAATGAAATTCTTGCACATGCCTTGACAATAACACTGTCTTGGGTAAAGAGTAGGGCAAGAGTAAAGAGTGCAGGAAGGGCAGAGAGAGGATACCTGCCTGGTAGGGAGATCAGCATGCTAGACCCATTCTTTTTAATGAATCCAGGACTGTGCTTGAGCAATTCTTCTCTTTCCTGCATCAGCAATCATTTCCCTTTTTACAGGATCTTTCCCATTAGCAGACAACCATGCCCTTATTTCTCCCCCAAAAAGGAAGAACAGCAACAAAAGCTTACTTTTGTCCCCATGTTCATGTCCAATTACAACTCCATTATTCACTTTTTCTGCAGAGCAAATTTCTCAAACTTATGTATATTCACTATAATTCTTTTCTTCCTGTTCTCTTTTGAACACATATCAGTCAGGCTTTCACTCCCATCATGAAACTGAAAGTGTTCTTGTCATTATCCATAACCCCTACATGGCCAATTGGTCAACTTTCAGTGCATATTTTATGTTACTTAGCAGAAAGGGACATAGTGAAAGCACCTTCTTCACCAGGCTTTCCATACACCTCACTCTGAGTTTCTTCCCACCTCATAAGGCCTTTCCCCCTGAGTACCCTTTGCTGATTATACCTCATCAACCTCACTCGTTAGTGGGAGAATGACTAGAGCTCAGTTCTGTGTGATCCCACCTGACCTTCAGGCCTGAACCTATGGTCTTGTGGTTGTTTGTGTGTAACACATTCTCCCTAATTACCTGTCTTCCTTCAGATCTTTACCCAAATGTCTGTTTCTCCAACAGCACACCCTGTCAACTCAACTTATTTATTATTCTTTTAATTCCAATATAATTAACATACAATGTTATCTTATTTTCAGATGTACAATACAGTGATTTGACAATTTTATAAATTATTCAGTATTCATTGTGGTAAGTGTACTCTTAATCCCCTTCACCTATTTTACAGATTCCACCACCCACTTCCCCTCTAGCAACCACCAGTTGGTTCTCCATAGTTAGGAATCTGGCTTTTGGTTTCTCTCTTTTTCTTCTTCATTTGTGTCGTTTCTTAAATTCCACATGTGAGAAATCATACGGTATTTGTCTTTCTCTGACTTATTTCCCTTAACATTATACCCTCTAGATCCATCCATGTTGTTGCAAATGCCAAGATTTCATTATTTTTTGGCTCAATAATATTCCATTATAACTATATTTCAATAACATCTTCTTTATCCATTCATCTACTTAATTTGAATTTGCATCCATATACTGTAATACTTTTTCTGTTTTACTTTTCTCTACTACACTAATTACCACCTGACACTATCTCTTATTACATATGTATACATGAATGTTATGTGTGCACATGTGTATGTGTATGATTAAATTAATCATTGTTTAATGATTTACTTTTTACTTGGTTAGTTTATTGCCCATTTTCCCCAGGCTAGAGTATAATCTTCAGGAGGGCAAAAATTTACATTTCTTTCTGTTGACTGATGCAACTAACATTGAATGAAAATGAGACAATGACATAGGTAGTTACAATTACAAACCTACCCCATCCTGGGCACCATAGAAGACTTATCCTTGTCCCCTTTCAACAGAGAACAATATTGAGTTGAACAAAAGAAGAAAATAAAACAAAAAATCAGTGATTTACACCATAGGATTATATTTGTATCTTCATTATTAGAAAAGAACCTCCCTAACAGTCAATAAGAACTATTCTTACATACTTAGCACGTTTTTCATCTTTTATGAAGTAGGGTATCTTTATTTGATTCAAATATGTAACTACTATTCAACAAAAAGAGATGATACAATAAAATGATGGCCATAATAAATGATGGGAACAAATAGACACTATAGTAGAAAGGTATTAAAATTTGTGCTCTATATACTAAAGTCATGAAAAGATCCTTATGAGACAAGGCAAAATAAAACAAAAGATAACATATACCATTTTTTATAATCCTTTATCTTTCCATAATTTCTTCTCTATTTCTTCACATTTTACTATATTCTTTAATTTGTTCAGATATTTTTTGTCTTTCAATTAAAGCTATAAATAAGGATGTAGGAATAAATAGAAATATCTTGCCCTGAATCATTTCACTGATATTGTTTCTAAAACCTCAAATTCTACTTTACTTGAAAGTCAGACTTGGGACGCCTGGGTGGCTCAGTTGGTTAAGCAGCTGCCTTCGGCTCAGGTCATGATCCCAGCGTCCTGGGATCGAGTCCCACATCAGGCTCCTTGCTCAGCAGGGAGCCTGCTTCTCCCTCTGCCTCTGCCTGCCATTCTGTCTGTCTGTGCTCGCTCTCTCCTCCTCTCTCTCTCTCTGATAAATAAATAAAATCTTTGAAAAAAAAAAAAAAGAAAAAAAAAAAAAAAGAAAGTCAGACTTTAAGACTCAGGTACCACATCCTTCCTATATGTTCTCATAACACCCCACCATAGCATTATTAAAATTATATTCTTCATGATTATCTTTATTTACCTTCTGCTTATACCCTGTAAAAATAGATTCTTGAATTATCATACATATGCAATAACTATTGGCTGAATAATTTAGTAAATTGACCTAATATTTAAAATCTGAAATAGAGTTCTAGAAAAGGATCACTTTGTATACCCGATTTATAATATCACCAGGAGTTATGCTTGATCTGCTTGTACCTTCAAGAAAAGAATTCCAGATTACATGATTTTTCACATAATTTACTGATTTAATCTTTCCATGAAATATTAAAATTAATCACAGATTATTTCAAAAAAGTCAAGTCCTTAAAAAATCATCAGTAAGTTCACTGAAATTATCAACTGACATGATTCCTTTTTTGTTATTTTTTAATGATCAGTGGTTGGTAGACTAAATTTTTCCTTATTTAATTGGTTCGTTTTTCACAGATAGAGCTCTAGACAGTACATGAAAATGAATGTGCATAAAAAAGGTGTTCTATTCTTTTTTGTAAAACAAGATGTTGAAAATATCATTTATTAGAGAATACATTTATGATGAAAATCATTTGTTTCATCATCTTTATCAGACATGCAATTATAAACTCAAACTAAATTGAAAATAAAACAATAGATTACTTTTATTTTTATTTTTCACTTTCACAAAAAAAATGCTCCAGAAAGTGGAAAGCAGTTTCCATGTTCTATATCATTTATCTCTTTAAGTCCTAATTATATTTAAATTACTCTTCAACTCTTACTACATTAACATAACTGTGTGTCAACTAGCAAGATGTATTTATTGAATGTGGTATTTTTAGAATACTCTACAAGTCAATAATGCCTTTTCTACTTTTTTAATATATCATTTTGCCAACTATCTTTTAATAGAAGTTTCTCTTTCCCTTTTGTACCTCTGGAAATGAAGCTTTCAGAAGTTTCAACCAAGCTATTTCACTATTCTTATTCCAAAGAAATAGTGTTTATTGTATCACATGAACCTCAATAGATTTAGTTTTAAGTATATATCTTGGAAACTGTTGGTTAAGAATAATATTTAAGTATAAATGTGTGCTGTACATATATATCTGCCAGCAGAAGTTTGCCAAGATACAACATTGCCTTGTAATACATGGCACAATGGGAGACCAAATCCAGTAGAAACATTTGTTCATGGCAGTTGAAAATGTACGTTGAAATTCTAAGAAGAGAAAATGATCTAACTAGTCATGCTTTCACACTAGCAAATATCTAAAATAGCTCTGAGTAAAAAAAACAAAAACGAAAACAAAAACAAATACAAGAAACCCCAAAATACATATTTTTTATGAATTTTTAATCTCCAATAAAAATGCAATCATGTTCCATCTCCCAGGTGGTTTTTTGTTGATTTATCTTCAGATCCCACCAAAAAAATTTTTTTAAACAAGTTCTTCTTTTTCACCATGGATTTAAATTAAACAAATAATTTGTGTTATTTTAAAATCTAAAGTTGTTTTAATACTGTAGTTACGCTTTAAGTTTTAATTTCATTATCAAAACTGTTTTTCATTCTTTTGTTAACTTCTAGTGTTCAGTGGAAAATCTTTATTTATTTAATCATTTAATTATTTATTTAATTCTTTTTTTTATTATGTTATGTTAGTCATCCTATGGTACATCATTAGTTTTTGTTGTAGTGTTCCATGATTCATTGCTTGCATATAACACCCAGTGCTCTATGCAATATGTGCCTGCTTTAATACCAATCACCAGGCTAACCCATCCCCTGACCCTTGTCCCCTTAAAACCCTTAGTTTGTTTCCCAGAGTCCATAGTCCATAGTCTCTCATGGTTCATCTTCCCCTCTGATTCCCCACCTCCTCTTCATTTCCCCCTTCCTTTTCCTAATGCTATGTGAAATAAGTCAAGCTGAGAAAGACAATTATCATATGGTTTCACTTATATATGGAATACAAGTAATAGCATGGAGAACATGTGGAAAATCTAATACTATTCTTAGTTTTGATCACACCTGTTCTTATTTTTGTCTTTGTTTTTTCCTTATGGACATTTTTAAGATTCAATGGTTCTGAAGTTTCAAAATGATATATATGTGTAAAATTTTTTAAATGTAATATGCGGCCCATGGAGATTAGGCTCTTCATACTGAAGACTCTTAGTCTTCAGATCTGGAATTCCTTTGTGTATTATTTGTGGGAAAATCACTTTTGTTTCTTCATCCTGGTCTTTATAAAATTCCTATAAATGAGATGTTGGATCTCTGTGATTGATCTAATTTTTATGTTTTATCTCCTACTTTTCACTGGATTTGATTACTTTTTTTGAGAAATTTGTTTAGGTTTAGTTTTTAAATGTTATGTTGATAGTCAAAAAAAAAAAAAAAAAATGGCAGTAGTAATTGAATTCCCAAAATGTTTTTCCTGTTTTCTTAGCCATGAATATATTTTATGTTCTGTTATCATTATTTTTTTCAACAGTATCACTCTCTTGTTTCATGCAAACATTTCCTACATCTCTTTCCTGAGTCTTCTCACTTCCTTCTTTTACCTAAAAATTAGTTTGGTTTGTATTTTCGTTTCTGTCACTTGTATGGAAGGCTTTTTTTTTTTTTTTTTTTTTTTTTTTTTGTCCTGCCTACTTTTGGTTGATTTTTTATATTTAGGAGTGAGGCTCCACAAAACTCATTGGAACCTCTGTACATAGGCAAGGGCTTGCTTCTTCAGGAAGGGGATGGATAAATGCCTGATTGCTGAGGGCTTGTGGGTGGGAAGGTGGTGAGAAGGGAGTTTAAAATGACTTTCAAACCATTTGCCTGTCACTCTCCTACCATCAATCTCATTTTCTGTGGGATCAAAATATACTGAAGTTTTGATCCTTTGTGAGATCCATTTGTTAAGTTTCTAGGAATTTTGCAAGCTTATTACTAAACACAGCATTATTACTATTACTATTGCTATTAAATAAATTACATTAAAATATAAATACATATATTAAAAATACATATTCTAAACTCATCACTATCATACTTATAATTATCTCATACTCATAATTATCATACTAAAATTTTACTACTATTATTTATATCTATGTATTTGCGTGGTAGTGAATAATATATAATGGTGATCACATCTGTTTCCAAATTCAGATTCAGTGACACCACATCAATAGGTTGAAACTGACCATGGTAGGAATATTTACAGCATGGAAATTGGCAAATGCTACAAATCAAGGTTTGATTTCTTGTTTTGTCAATTGTCTAGCTTCATGAATGTGATGGAGATTTAGCTTAAAATGTTAGTGTCTCTGTAGCATTACATTGTAAATAAACCGAGGAAACATTCTTCCAGCTATTCTAATTTAAGAAAGAACTTGCTCACATCATGCTGAAAGAGTTAAGTTCCAACATATGTATTTATTGTTTAGCTTTCATCTTACCCATCCATGTAAACATAAATGTCCACCTCATTCATGTAAAAAATAAGTCAGTATTTCAATGGTAACAATAGATTGGCATGAATACCATATTCTGCAACTCAATAAAAATGTTCTATAAGAATAAGATTTCTAAATAGATTTTGCAGAAAGGATATTTTATTAGTTATTCCTAATTATTATGCATTTTATTATTACTGGTAAACTGTATGGATAAAAAAGCTTAAGTATACATACACATGCATATTTTTATGACAGCTAGTTGTTAAATATTTAGTAGCTACACAGGCACTTACTTTGACACTTTCTCCCTCTGGTAAACTGTTATAATTTCTATAAACCCCATGTTCAAAAATGTATTTCTCTCTCTCCTCTGTTTTCATTTCTGATCTATTCTCTTTGTTCTGGTGGGTGTGGTGTTAATGTTGGGTTCTCATGTCTTAAGTCTTTAATTTTAATGAAGTTTTGTGAGGAGGGACAAAATAAAAATGTGTACAACTATATTTAACTAAGGGTACTGTAATAAATTTAAAGATCACTCATTCCTTCATTTATTCAGTTACTTGACAGATATTTATTGAGTACCCAAAGTAGATTTATAAAGCACAGAATCTGCCCTCAAGAAATCCAAAATAGTAAAAGGATGAAGGTATGTAAATTACTATGATGAAAAGTAAAAAGTGATACATGCCATAAGAGATACAGATACTGTGTCATGAGAAACTCAGAGAAGGTGATTATTAACAGCTGGAGAGATCATTAGACATCTCATTAAGGCTGATATGATGTAAGATCTGAATTTGAAAAGATAGGCAGAAACTTGGATATGGAGAGAGAAGACCTACAGGCAGAAGGCACTATTGCTTGAAGGAGGCTGAATAAAGGCCTAGAAATATGCAAGGTTATCTAGTGAATTAATTTCTGAGTAGTTTAATTCCTTCATGAATGTGCCTAGAGAAGAGCTATTAATAAACTGATTTTCATTCTCTCTTTTCCTTAATGATTCATGAATGCTATTCTTGAAGTCTTCACTACTGTAAAGAAAAGCGAAAGTCTAAGTTTCATGATTTTTTAGTCTAATAACTAAATAAACGTTCTATAAAATAATCAATCAGAAAATTAAGTAGAACAAACACTGCAAGGGAAAATTCATGGTCCCCTGCTACTCATTATGAGTTTTTGCAGAGAAACTAACTTTTCAATCAACAATAGTAGATCTTATTTATTTATTTATCGATAGAGAGAGACAGCATTGTCTCTAGAGACATTGAGATCCTAGGTTGGATCTCAGGACACTGAGTTTAAAATCAGGCGTCCAGTGCTTAACTGATTGAGTCAACCATGCATCTCTACTATAATAGATCTTTCTGTATACATATATATACAAAGCATATATATAATGTATACATTCATAACACATAAATATATGTATGTGTGTGTATGTACGTGTGTGTTTGAATTCTGAACTTTAATATCAGAACTAGATTTTCTGAGAGAATTGCAGAGATCCAAACAATAACAGTCAAAGTATACAATGACTTGTTACAGATATGAACCATATTTCACTGATTCTGAACAGATCTGCACAGGGCTTCTCTGAGACATTGTGTTTACCCTGCTGTCAAAGGCCACCCCCAAGCAAGAATGCGAGAAAGCACAACTCCCCAGTGCTCTATTATCTAATATTACAGAGATATGATTCAAGACTGATAAGTGATCCTAAATATTGCCTGTAATGACTACAGTTTATGAAAGCTTCCACATTACTACATTTTAAGGGCATCCCTTACTCTTCACTTTATTTGAAGGTTTAAATGTAAAGCTTTAAAAATAATTTTGGAGAGAATCATATATTACTTTTTAAACAAAAATAGCAAGGGGAATTAATTTTAAAAATGTGCTTAAGATAAAACCACAAATTGTGACAAAGTGATTAGAATTAATTTAGACAAGTTATTGCAAATGTCACCAGAAAACTGTGTTTAAAAAGTTATTTGATTGTACATTTACTTTTAAAATGATGTATTCCTGTGTATATTTTCAGATCTTATTAAAACAAGTGATCATATTCTGTTCTCATTGAATAAACTGTAAATCCCACAAACCAGGTTAACACTAAATATCCATAGTAGAAAAAAGCCAAGAAGTTTTAAGGATGATTAAACACTGTATTTGAAAAGTACCAATCATCCAAAAAGTGAATATATCAAATTGATATTTGGAAATGGTGAAACATTTGTATACTTGATATTTTTAATATTTTCCATTAAAATATTTTATCACTGTATAAAAATATGAAGATCAGCCACAGTTTCAAGTATTAGTATCCATCCCCTCTATTCACTATGTATCTGAATTTGTATATAAATTAAAAATTTAAACAGTTTGTTGGTGAATCATTCTGTTGGCAGCAGGCTAGTGTACCCACTAAAACCTCAAAAAAGCCCTCAAGCAATGTGTGAAGGAGGCAAAGAACTCTCAGATATTTCCAAGATCTAGGAAGAACTTGGTGACAAAAACTTAAATGAATAAATTAAACAAACCTTTATCCTACCCGTTGCCAAACGGAGTGTGTAACAGCACTTAATAGCAAGTATTAAGTGCTCTGAATTGTTCATTTCTCTTTATTCCAGAATAGGACTACACAGGGTCAAGAAAATAGCAATTTGTTAGGAGATATTTTAATGTCTTATAAGATGAAATGTTTCAGTTCTGTAACAGTTTCTGAATACTTATTATGTTCAAAGCTCTTTGTAAATATATTTACCAAAAGGGAGGATATTACATCCTGCAAAAAAACCCAGGTAATTTGGGGGAGGAGCAAGACAGCAGGTCCCAGGAATTCAGCTAGGTATCAAACCGTTCTGAACATCTGCAGACTGAACAGGAAATCGAAGAGAAGAATAACAACAATTCAAGGAACAGGAAAGCAACCACTCTCTGGAAGGCAAGACATGCTAGAAGTGAATCCAAGGAGATATATGAGAAGATAGACCACAGGGAGAGGGGCCCGTTCCTGGCAAGCAATAGGGCAGCAGAGCACAAAATTGGAACTTCTAGAAGTCTGCTCCACTGAGGGATGTCACTGAAGATGTTAAGCAGGGGGCGGGGGGGGGGGGGGGGGGCTGTTGGAACCCTTGCAGGGACAGTGTGGTCTCAGGTACCTCAGGGTTATAGAAAGACTGAGGGTGCATGAGTGTGGCAGAACTCTCACAGAGTGGGAGAACCAGCTGCAAAGACAGAGCTGAGGAGTGGGCTCTCAGCTTGGGGTTACCATAAACTGTGATCCCTGGCATAGCTGGTCCACTACTCTTTCAGGGGGACTCACCTTTCTCCCCCTGGGGGAGTGGCATGAGAGAACATTGCAGGAATCAGCTGGGTTTGGAGACTTTAAAGGGACCGTGTACCAGAGATAGAAACCACTGGTCACAGGTTGGATGAGCACAGAGTATGGCTGGAGACCAGGCAGATGGGAATGATTGACCACTTTTCCCTGAGGACTCATGGAGGAGGCCCCCACACCCCTGCCCTCCAGCTCCCTGCTCCTCTAGCACCAGGTATTGGGAGGCTGCCTTCTTCATTCCCCTCCTTCAAAGCTGTAAGGAAAGCATTCAGGGAACAAAAGCTCCCTAGAGCAAACCAGAGCAGATTAGTTAGCCTGGCCCCTGGCAAGGGTGGTGCAATTCTGCCTCAGGCAAAGACATTTGAGAAGCACTGCAACAGGCCTCTCCCCCAGAAGATCAGCAAGAACATTCAGCCAAGACCAATTTCATCCATCAATAAGAACTGAAAAACTTCATAGCTAGGGGAATATAGCACATAGAATTCATGACTTTTCCCCCCACAATTCTTTAGTCTTTCAAAAGATAATTTTTTTTTTAAAGATTTTATTTATTTATTTGACAGACAGAGATCACAAGGAGGCAGAGAGACAGGCAGAGAGAGAGGAGGAAGCAGGATCTTTGCTGAGCAGAGAGCCCGATGCGGGGCTCAATCCCAGGACCCTGGGATCATGACCTGAGCCGAAGGCAGAGGCTTTAACCCACTGAGCTACCCAGGCGCCCCTCAAAGATAAATTTTTTAATTTTTATTTTTTCTCATTATACTTTTTAAAATTTTAACTTTTTTCCATTTTTACCTTTTTAAGCTACTTTATCTTATCAATACCATTTTAAGAAAATTTTTAATTTTCATTGTTATAGTCATATTCCTTCATTGTATTTAACATTATTTTTGTATACATATAAGTTTTTCTTTCTTAAAAATTTTGGGATACAGTTTCTTCTAACAGACAAAATATACCCTAAATCTAGTGTATGGCTTTGTTCTAGTCTCTAGCCTGATCACATCCTCTTCTTTTTTTTCCCCCAACCAACTTCTTCGCTTATCAATTCATTTTTTAGAACCGTTTTAAATTTTCATCTTTACATTAATATTCCATCCCTCCATCGTGTTTACCCTTTGTGTATGTGTGTGTGTGTGTGTGTTTTCTTTCCTTAAGATTTTGGAAGGTAGTTTTGTTCTAGCAGACCAAAATAAACCCAAAATCAAGTGTGTGGCTCTGTTCTATTCAGAAGTCTAAATACACACACACACACACACACACACTTTTTTTTCCCCTTTCTTCTTCCCTGGGTTTTGGGTCTCTTCTGCTTTGGTTAGTGTATATTTTTCTAGGGTCACTGCTACTTTTTTAGTATTTTTTCTCTCATTCATCTATTCCGCACTGGACAAAATGACAAGGTGGAAAAACTCACCTCAAAAAAAAAAAAACAAGATACCAAGAAGCAGTACTGACAGATAGGGACCTAATCAATACAGACATTATTAAGATGTCAGAACTAGAGTTCAGAATGACAATTATAAAGATGCTAGTTGGGTTTGAAAAAACCATAGAAGATACTAGATAATCCCTTTCTGGAGAAATAAAAGAACTAAAATCTAACCAAGTTGAAATCAAAAAAGCTATTAATGAGGTGCAATCAAAAGTGAAGGATCTTACTTCTAAGATAGATGAGGCAGAAGAGAGAATTAGTGATATAAAAGGCCAAATGATGAAGAATAAAGAAGCTGAGCAAAAGAGAGATAAACAACTACTGGACCACAAGGAGAGAACTTGAGAGATAAGTGATACCATTAGATGAAAAAATATAAGAATAATTGGGATCCAAGAAGAAGAAGAAAGAGAAGGGGGAGCAGAAGTTATATTAGAGCAAATTATAGCAGAGAATTTCCCTAATATGGCAAAGGCAACACTGCATCAAAATCCAGGAGGCACAGAGAACCCTCAACAAAATCAATAAAAATAGGTCAACACCCCATCATCTAATAGTAAAACTTACAAGTTTCAGTGACAAAGAGAAAATTCTGAAAACATACAATGGTAGAAATATTAGATTGGCAGCAGACCTATCTACAGAGACCTGGCAGGCCAGAAAAGACTTGCATGATATAATCAGAGCACTAAACAAGAAAAATATGCAGCCAAGAATACTATATCCAGCTGGGCTGCCACTGAAAATAGGAGAGATAAAAAGCTTCCAGGACAAACAAAAACAAAGAATTTGCAAATTCTTTGTAGGACCAAAGCAGTCCTACAGGAAATATTGAAAGGGGTCCTTTATGTGAAAAGAAAGCCTAAAAGCAGCAGACCAGAAAGGAGCAGAGACAACATACAGTAACAATCACCTCACAGGCAATACAATGGCACCAAATTAATTTCTTTCAATAGATACCCTGAATGTAAATAGGCTAAATGTCCCTATCAAAAGACAGGATATCAGAATGGATTAAAAAACAAACAAACAAACAAAAAAGCAAGACCCACTGATATGATGTCTGCAAGAAACTCATTTTAGAACCAAAGACACCTCCTGATTTAATGTGAGGGGGTGGAAAACAATTAACCATGTTAATGAACATGAAAAGAAAGTTAGGGTGGCAATCCTTATATCAGATAAATTATATTTTAAGTCAAAGACTATAATAAGAGGAAGGACACTATATTATACTTAAAGGGTCTGTCCAAAAGAAGATCTAACAATTTTAAATATCTATGACCATAACATGGGAGCAGCCAACTATATAAACCAATTAATAACAAAATCAAAGAAACACATTGACAATAATACAACAGTAGTAGGGCAATTTAACACCCCCCTTCACTGATATGGACAGATAATCCAACCAAAAGATTAACAGGGAAATAAAGGCTTTCAATGACACCCTGGACCAGGCAGACATCACAGATATATTCAGAGCATTCCATCCCAAAACAACGGAATACACATTCTTCTCTAGTGCACATGGAACATTCTCCACAATAGATCACATCCTGGGTCACAAATCAGGTCTCAACCAGTACCAAAAGACTGGGATCATTCCCTGCATATTTTCAGACCACAATGCTCTGAAGCTAGAACTCAATCCCAAGTGGAAAGTTTGAAAGAACTCAAATACATGGAAAGTAAAGAGTATCCTATTAAAGAATGAATGGATCAACAGGGAATTAAAGAAGAATTTAAAAAATTCATAGAGACAAATGAAAAAGAAAAAAATCCAACTGTTCAACATCTGTGGGATACAGCAAAGGTGGTCCTGAGAGGAAAGTATATAGCAATTTAAGCTTTTCTCATGAAACAAGAAAGGTCTCAAATATACAACCTAACACTACCCCTAAAGGAGCTGGAGAAAGAACAGCAAAGAAAACCAAAGCCCAGCAGGAGAAGAGAAATTATAAAGATCAGAGCAGAAATCAGTGAAATAAAAACTGACAAATTTGGCAATCTGGAAGAAATGGATGCATTCCTAGAGACATATAAAGTACAAAAACTGAACCAGGAAGAAATAGAAAACCTACAGACCCATAACCAGTAAGGGGATTGGAGCAGTAATCTCCCAACAAATAAGAGTCCTAAGCCAGATGGCTTCCCAGAGGAAATTCTACCAAACATTTAAAGAAGAATTAATACTTATTCTCCTGAAACTCTTCTAAAAAACAGAAATGCAAGGAAAACTTCCAAGCTAATTTTATGGGGCCAGCATCACCCTGATCCTAAAACCAGAAAGAGACCCCATCAAAAGAATTATAGACTGTTGGGGTCGATTCCACATTAAAACATGTTAACCCCCTAGGGCCTGCCTGGGCCTACTTAGCCATAGTGACTCCATGTTGCCTAGGTAGACATTTTGTTGTCTAGAAAAGTTACTGCTCTCAGTTCCAGGTAACTGTTACTAAAACACAACACCTAAAACAAGGTAACTGTTACTAAAACACACACTAAAACAAGGCCAATTCCAGGTAACTATTACTAAAACACATACCTAAAACAAGACCATTGGTAACCGTTACTAAAACACACAGGTAGGAGACATCCAATCAGCTAAAGCCACATATGCAGATGTCTGCGATTGTGCCCTATAAAAACTAGCCTGTAAGACCAAGGGGCGTCGCTCTCTTCGGAGGTGGCCCTGGCTGGTCAGTCTGACTTCTAAAGCTTGGCATAGAATAAAGCTTTACATAACTTTCCCTTTGTCTCAGCCTCATTTCCCTGGCCAGTCAGTCTAACTTCTAATGCTTGGCATAGAATAAGGCTTTGCATAACTTTGTCTCAGTCTCGTTCCTTTGATAACAGACCCAACAAGACAAATATCACTGATGAACATGGATGCAAAAATTCTCACCAAAATACTAGCCAGTAGGATCCAATAGTACACTAAAAGGATTATTCACCACGACCAAATGGGATTTATTCCTGGACTGCAAGGTTGGTTCAACATCCATAAATCAATCAATCTGATACAATACATAAATAAAAGAAAGAACAAGAGCCATATGATACTCTCAATAGATGCTGAAAAAGCATTTGACAAAGTATAGCATCTTTTCCTGATTGAAACTCTTCAAAGTGTAGGGATACAGAGCACATACCTTGATATCATCAAAGCCATCTATGAAAAACCCACAGCAAATATCATTCTCAATGGGGAAAATCTGAGAGATTCTCTCCTAATGTTAGGAACACAGCAGGGATGTCCACTATCACCATTGCTATTCAACACAGTACTAGAAGTCCTAGTCTTAACATCCAGACAACAACAACAACCACAAAAATACTTCCTTATGACCCTGCAATTGCACTACTGGGTATTTACCCCAAAGATACAGATATAGTAAAAAGAAGGGCCATCTGTACCCCAATGTTTATAGCAGCAATGGCCACGGTCGCCAAATTGTGGAAAGAACCAAGAAGCCCTTCAACGGACGAATGGATAAGGAAGATGTGGTCCATATACACTATGGAGTATTATGCCTCCCTCAGAAAGGACAAATACCCAACTTTTGTAGCAACATGGACGGGACTGGAAGAGATTATGCTGAGTGAAATAAGTCAAGCAGAGAGAGTCAGTTATCATATGGTTTCACTTATTTGTGGAGCATAACAAATAGCATGGAGGACATGGGGAGTTAGGAGAAGGGAGTTGGGGGAAATTGGAAGGGGAGGTGAACCATGAGAGACTATGGACTCTGAAAAACAATCTGAGGGTTTTGAAGGGGTGGGGGGGTGGGAGGTTGGGGTACCAGGTGGTGGGTATTATAGAGGGCACAGATTGCATGGAGCACTGGGTGTGGTGCTGAAAATAAGTAAATATGCTGAAAATAAATAAATGCAGAATGCTGAAAATAAATAAAAAATAAATTAAAAAAAAATAAAAGGTATCTGAATCAGCAAAGAAGTCATCAAACTCTTATTCTTTGCAAATGATAGGTTTCTTTATGTGGAAAACCCAAAAGACTCTACTCCAAAACTGCTAGAACTCATACAGGAATTCAGTAAAGTGTCAGGATATAAAATCAATGCACAGAAATCAGTTGCATTTCTATATAGCAAGACTGAAGAAAGAAAAATTAAGGAGTTGATCCCATTTGCAATTGCACCCCAAACCATAAGATACCTAGAAATAAACCTAGCCAAAGAAGCAAAGAATCTGTACTCAGAAAACTATAAAGTACTCATGAAAGAAATTGAGGAAGACACAAAGAAATGGAAAAACTTCCCATGCTTATGGATTTCAAGAACAAATATTGTGAAAAGGTCTATGGTACCTAAAGCAATCTACACATTTAATGCAATCCCTATCAAAATGCCATCATCTTTTTCCAAAGAGAAGGAACAAATAATCCTAAAATTTATTTATTTTTAAAAAAGATTTGTATTTATTTATTTATTTGACAAAGAGATAACAAGTAGGCAAGGAGGCAGGCAGAGAGAGAGAAAAGGAAGCAGGCTCCCTGCTGAGCAGAGAGCCCGATGCAGGGCTCGATCCCAGGACCTGAGATCATGACCTGAGCTGAAGGCAGAGGCTTTAACCCACTGAGCCACCCAGGTGCCCCACAAATAATCCTAAAATGTATATGGAAAAGACACTGAATACCCAAAGGAATGTTGAAAAATAAAACCAAAGTAGTGGCATCACAATTCCAGACCTCAAGCTGTATTATAAAGCTGTAATCATCAAGATAGTATGGTACTGGCACAAAAACAGACACATAGATCAATGGAACGGAACAGAGCCTGGAAATGGACCCTTAACACTATGGTCAACTAATCTTTGAAAAAGCAGGAAAAGAATGCCCAGGGGAAAAAAAGACATTCTCTTCAACAAATGGTGTTGGGAAAATTGGACAGCCATGTGCAGAAGGGTGAAACTGGACCATTTCCTTACACCACAGACAAAAGTAGACTCAAAATGGATGAAAGACCTCAATGTAAGACAGGAATCCATCAAAATCCTTAAGGAGAGCATAGGCAGCAACTTCTTCGACCTCAGCTGCAGAAAATTCTTAGTAGAAACATCACCAAAGTCAAGGGAAGTAAGGGCAGAAATGAACTACCAGGACTTCATCAAGATCAAAAGCTTTTGTACAGCAAAGGCAACTATCAACAAAACCAAAAGACAACCTAGAGAATGGGAGGAGACACTTGCAAATGACATATCAAATAGAGGATTAGTATCCAAAAATCTATAAAGAACTTATCAAACTCAATACCCAAAGAACAAATCATCTAATGAAGAAATGCGCAGAAGACAGGAACAGACATTTCTGCAAAGAAGACATCCAAATGGCTTATAGACACATGAAAAAGTGTTCAAGATCACTTGGCATCAGGGATATAAAAATCAAAACCCCAGTGAGATACTGCCTCACACCAGTCAGAATGGCGAAAATTAACCAGTCAGGAAATGATAGGTATTGGTGAGGATGTGAGAAAGGAGAACCCTCCTACACTGTTGGTGGGAATACAAGCTTGTACAGCCCCTCTGGAAAACAGCATGGAGGTCCCTTAAAAAGTTGAAAATAGAGCTACCCTATGACCCAGCAATCTCACTACTGGGTAATTACCCTAAAGATACAAATGTAGTGATCTGAAGGGGAATGTATACCCAAATCTTTATGGCAGTAATGTCCACAATAGCCAAACTATGGAAAGAGCCTGGCACTGTTCCTCAACAGATGAATGGATAAAGAAGATGTGAGATATATATATACACACACACATACACAGTGGAATTCTATGCAGCCATCCAAAAAAATGCCATTGGCAATGATGTGGATGGAACTAGAAGATATTATGCTAAGCAAAATAAGTCAATCAGAGGAAGAGAACTATAATATCTCTTTGATATGAGGAATTTAAGAGGCAGAGCAGGGGTACATGGAGGGAAAAATGAAACATGATGGGACCGGGGAGGGAGACAAACCATAAAAGACTCATATATATATATATATATATATATATATATATATATATATATATAATGCATACACATGCTACTCAGTCATCATAAAGTTTGCATAAATGTTCAAAAAACACAAACATATCAGTATGTGAAAAGAAAACTATTTAAATTATGGATAATGATTTTTCTGTCTCACTAAATAGAAACTTTTATTGCATTGTTCAGATCTTACCATATCATTGGGCATTATATGGGGAATCTAAATCTCTACTGAAAAATGTGGGGTATTTGCTAATACAGCTTAATACATTAAGAACAACAAATACTATACTACTAACTGAGTTACATTAGGTGCTTAATACAACGAGGGACTAGATGAAATCTTGAATCCACACAACTACTTTATGGAGTATGTGTTATTAATATTCAAATTTTACTGACTAAGAAATGGAGTCTGAGATGCTAATTAAGCTACCCAAGATCGCACAGCAAGCAGCATAGTGAGAATCCAAATTAAGTTTATCATAGTTTACAGCTTGAATTTCTGTTCTCTATGTTGTACTCTCCCCAGTTAACAAGAACAGCTTTCAAGACAAAACTTCACAAAGCTTTTTTTTTCCCCCTGGTATTTTAACTGTAAATTAAATGAATTACCAAAAGCAAGTATCCAAGGCAAGTCTAATGCTCATAGAATGAGTCACTCTATAGAAAACAATATACAGAATTCTAATGCATGTAACACAACTGTTTCATTTAATATGACTTAACTGCTTACAATTGAAGTTGGGCAATGAACAAATTAATTATTTGTACTGTATCATGTTGTTTATACTGTTATCCTGATAACAAATATTCCTTGAATTTATTGAAATCAAAACAATATGGAGTTTCTTTATTGTAAGAGAGACAGACCATTCTTCACCACTGTCTTTCAAAGAAAAATGGTAAATTATGCAATAGGAAAAAAACAATGTTTTTAAACTCATTTACACATTCATTCTTTTTTTTTTTAAAGAATTTTATTTAGTTATTTGATGGAGAGAGATCACAAGTAGGCAGAGAGGCAGGCAGAGAGAGAGAGAGAAGGAAGCAGGCTCGCCGCTGAGCAAAGGCCTGATGCGGGACTCGATCTCAGGACCCTGAGATCATGACCTGAGCCGAAGGCAGCAGCTTAACCCACTGAGCCACCCAGGCGCCCCTACACATTCGTTCTTAAAATATTTGTTCAGCACAGTTATGTGCCAAGTACTATACAAAGCAAGAAAAAGAAAAGTTAAATACAATGGAGTTACCACCTAGCAATACTTTTTTTTTAAAGATTTTATTTATTTGACAGACAGAGAT